>NC_135619.1:76603420-77244570 GCF_053574225.1 Canis aureus | reverse complement strand
TTGCGGAGCACGTAAGTCAGCAGATCGATCCCCATGATGGGATCAGGAACCTTATTCACCAGGACTAGGAAATCTCCATGCCTCCTGCTCCATATGAGTTGACAGGGAAAGGACAGAATAGGACGTGGGTGCTCTCCAGACACCACATCTGCATGCACTTGGATGTCAGACGTCACAGACTCCAGAACTATGGGAAATGAAGGTCTTTCTTTGATTTGCCAAATCCATTTAGATGTTACAGCAGCCAGCACAGGCTAAAGTTTTCTTCTTCTTCTTCTTCTTCTTCTTCTTCTTCTTCTTCTTCTTCTTCTTCTTCTTCTTCTTCTTTTTATAATTATTATTATTTACTTAAATACAATTTTCCAAAATTTACTATACACCCAGTGCTCATTACATCACTTACCCTCCTTAATGCCCATCACCCAGTTACCCCATCCCCACAATAACCTCCCTTCCAGTGACCCTCAGTTTAATTACCAGAGTTAAGTGACTCTCACGGTTTACCTTCCTCTCTAGTATTACCCCGGTCAGTTCCACTCCTTCCCTTTTGGTCTCTTTCAATATTTCTTATACTCCACATATGACTGAGACCATATCATTGCCTATCAGTGATTGGTTTATTTTCTTCAATATAATACCTCAAGTTCTAACCATGTTGACGTGAGTGTTCCTTCATGTTAAACATAATTTCTAGCGACTTAATTATACTTCAATTTATATATAAAGCACATCTTCTTTATTCTTTTTCCTGTCGAGAAACACCATAGTTCCTCCCAGTTTAATTATTGTGGACATTGCTGCTGTGAACATTGGGGTGCAGGTGACCCTTCATTTAACTATATCTGTGTCTCTGAACCTAATACCCAGTATAGCAATGGCTGGGCATAGGGTGGCTGTATTCTCAGTTTTTGAATAAATTTGATTCTATTATCTGAGGAGCCTGCACCAGCTTTCATTCCTTCCAACAGTGCAAGAGTTCTCCCTTTCTCCACATCCTCTGCAATATTTGTTATTTGCAGCCGTGTCAGTGTATCCATTCTGAGTTGTAGAAGTGGTATCTCCTTGTGATTTTCATTTGTATTTCCCTGATAACAATTCATGTGGATCCTTTTGCCATTTTTATAATAAATTTATTTTTATTGGTGTTCAATACGGAATAACACCCAGTGCTAACCCCGTCAAGTGCCCCCCTCAGTGTCTGCCACCCAGTCACCCCCACCCGCCACCCTCCTCCCCTTCCACCACTCCTAGATCATTTCCCAGAGTTAGGAGTCTTCCATGTTCTGTCTCCCTTTCTGATATTTCCTACCCATTTCTTCTCCCTTCCCCTCTATTCCCTTTCACTATTATTTATATTCTCCAAATTAATGAGACCATATAATGTTTGTCCTTCTCTGATTGACATATTTCACTCAGCATAATACCCTTCAGTTCCATCCATGTTGAAGCAAATGGTGGGTATAACGCCTGTAGGAATACATACCATAATATTTTCTTAAATAAAATGAAATTAGAAAAAATAAGTATACAATATACATATAATATAAACATTAAAGAGAAAATTTAAGAACAAAATAATGGTGTGAAGATTAATTACATTAAACAAGTATGGAAATTGGGAAGACAAAATAGAGAAATGGTCATTCTAAGTAAACAAATATCTGATTCTCTGGGAAAGGAGATGAATGATATATGGAAGAAGCACATAACACAAAATTATAGTACAAATACGCCAAGGTCCTACATGGAGCCTCAGGTGGAAGCTGTCCTCTCCCCAAGGTCACCAGCTGGTTCTGAAGATCAGGTGTACACTGTGCACATGCAGAGACCACAAGCTTGTACTCGACCCATGAGGATCCTCATGGTTAGGATCTGGATTGGAGGACCTCCCACCTGCATGGAACAACTCCTTGATCCTTCAGGTGATGATATCAGTTCCCTGGGTGTGACCTCTACCATCTGCATGCTGAAACCTATCACCCATGTGATGTGAGGCAGAGGTGGAGCCTTAGGGGAGCACTTAGGTCAGGAGGTGTGCAGCCTCATGATGGGATCAGGTCCCTTATACACCAGGACTGGGAAAGCTCCCCGCACACTGGACCAATGTGAGGTGACAGGGAATCGACAGGCTAGGATGTGGGTGGTCGCCAGACACCACATATGCCTACTCTTGGACCTCAGGGTTTCCAGGCTCCAAGTCTATGGGAATGAGTGTCTGTTGTTTGATTCATCAAGTCCATGTAGGATGTTCCAGCAGGGGAACCAGGATAAGGTCATTTATATTGTCTTTATTTAAATGCAATTTGCCAGCATATTGTATAACACACAGTCCTCTTCACATCACATGCCCTCCTTAACCCTAATCTGTTATGCCCAAGATTGCAAATCTGAGAAACCACCAAGGAGCTGACACCGATGCAAGTGCAAGAGGGTTTATTAGCAAGCTCGAGCTTGGATCCCAGTATGCCCAACACAGTGGAGCAGGGACTCTGACCCCGAAGTGGGTTACAGCTGGGTTTTTTATGAGCTGGTCTAGGGGATTTTCAGAAGGGGTGGAGGAATTTCTCAAGTTCTGTTTACATTCTGATATGGGGCTTTCAAGGGCATGGAGCTCTGTTCTCATTCTAATATGGGGCTTTCTGCCACTGGCTTGAGCTGTTGTCTTCTGATATTGGATTCCCTGCTGAGGACATTCTGCAGTTTTTTCTGTAAAGTTCAGCTCTTCTTTACAGGGGCCTAAGATGGCTGTACTTGTGATAATGCTAAACTTGAGGTGGAATGGCCTTAATTTTTCTCAGCCTCCACATTTCCCCCTCTCAGAGAAACCTAAAGAAAGACCCAATCATGGGTCCACGTTGGTCTCCGAGTGAGCCAGTGGGAATGGTTACACCATGATTCAAACCAACCTTGTCGCTGTTCTCGCTCCCATTTACATCTAGCCAAACCTTTTCTGACTTTTGCCACAGATTCCCGGACCTTTCCTGAGTGGCCAGTAAAAAAGCAACACTCCTCTTTTGGGGCAGCACATAACCCCCCTCCTTGCTGCAACAGCCTCTCTACACTTAAGATGCTCCCATCTTTTTAAACCTTAAAAGACTTTAAAAGCAAGGCTGAATTGGGTGCACATTTTTAAATGGCTAATGGGGATTGCTTGTGGCATGAAGAGGACAGAGCATAAGCAACATTAGTGGGGTGAGAACGGAGCAGTCTTTGCTTTAGGGGATTGTGGCCTTTCCATTCTGGAACAAAGTCCATGAGAATGGCATGTGGGTCAGCTGGCCAGATGTGGGTGTAGTGGACCCAGGGAGTAATCCCATCGACCTTGAGAGCATTTGGTGTGGTCAGGATCACAATGTAGTGTCCCTTCTAGTGAGGTTGAAGTGTCTGGTGTTGGTATCTCCTCACCTACACCCAGTCACCTGGCCGGTATCCATGGGGACCCAGAGCTCACCCAGTCTCTTAGAGGGCCCTCAGCTATGGTCACAACTGCTCATGGATTGGTTGTAACATTTGGAGGGAGAAAAGGAGTTGGTGTTTATCAAATTCAGCAAGCACCTCAGGTTTTAAATTGGAGATAATAGGTGGAGGAATACTGAACATGATCTCGTAGGGAGTCAGTCCTATGGTGTATGGGAAGTTCCTCACCCTATATAGGACAAAGGGGAGGAGAGTCACCCAGTCCCCGCCAGTCTCCAGGGCTAATTTAGTTAAAGTATCCTTTAATATTCTGTTTATCCTCTCTAGCTGTCCTGAGCTTTGGGGCCTATATGCACAATGTAATTTCCAGTCTGCCCCAAGTGCTAGTGCCACTCCCTGTGTTTCCTTAGTGAAGAAACCTGGGCTGTTGTCTGATCCAAACTTTTTTAAAATTTTTATTTATTTATGATAGTCACACACACACAGAGAGAGAGAGAGAGAGAGAGAGAGAGGCTGAGAAACAAGCAGAGGTAGAAGCAGGCTCCATGCACCGGGAGCCCGATGTGGGATTCGATCCTGGGTGTCCAGGATCACACCCTGGGTAAAGGTAGGCGCCAAACCGCTGCGCCACCCAGGGATCCCGTCTGATCCAATCTTAAGAGGAATACCATACCTCAGTAAAATGTCTTCTAGCAGTTTCTTGGTCATGATCTGTACTGTTTCATGTTTGGTAGGAAATTCTTCTGTCCATCCTGAAAAATTATCTACAAACACTAGTAAATACCTGTATCCATATTTTTCAGGTTTTACCTCAGTGAAGTCCACTTCTCAATAGGCTCCTGGGTGGTCCCCTCGGAGCCGAGTGCCCAGGTTAGATCCATGGGTGGTGGCATTAGTTAACTGGCATGTGTGGCAGCCTGCCACAATCTGCTCCATCTTTGCTCTAGAGTTTTTACTAGTGATCTTTGCATGTCGTATGAGGTCTTCCATCTTCCTTATTCCCATGTGACTACTCCGGTGCATTTTTGATAGGAATCGCCATCCTACTTCCTCTTGCAGCCAAAGGTCAATGTCAGTCATTGGGGCTGATGGTGTTTGGTGGAGAAGATATTCGACTTCTAAACTCAGGACAAGCACCTGAATCAGGCACCCTTCTTTTTTTTTTAGAATTTTTGCCCCTTCAGGATGGAAGTGAATTTGTGCCCCCATCTTGGTGAGCAAATCGTGACCTAACAATGGGTAGGGGCACTCAGGGATGACCATGAAGGAATGGGATACCCGGCCCATGCCGAGATCCACAGTTCTTCGGGTAGCCCATGACTACTGTCTGGTGCCCGTGACCTCTTGCACCCATGAAGTCTTGTTTGCCAATTTCCCTTGGGGTTGTAATAAAACCGAATGCTGTGCACCAGTGTCCACTAAGAATTCAATGGGTTTCCCCTCCACTCTGAGAGTAACCCTGGGCTTGGGGAGAGGTGTCAAACCCCAACTTCCCTAGTAGTCCAGGTCCTCCATCTCCAAGATCTTGGCAGGGGCCTTAGATCTTTTGTTAAGACAGTTTTTTACCCAGTGGCCCTCTTCTTTGCAATAATCACATTGGTTTTTATTCAGCTTAGGGCACTCCTTACGGGGACCAGGGCCATCCTCCTTACATGTCCCTGAAGCCAGCTTCTTGAGGTGCCTCAGTCTTTCCCGTGGGTCCTCCGTGGTTGTGGCCAGTGGATCTTGGCCAGGTTTCGGGTCTGCTGGTCACATAGTTTGGCTTGATGGTCTTCCAGACTTTCTATATTATTATACACTCTTTCTGCTACTATTACTAAGTCCTGTAAGCTCTTCTCTCCTAGTCTCTCTACTCTTTGCAATTTCTTTTTAATGTCCAGAGTGGCTTGGTTAATAAAAGCCATGATAATTGCAGCCTTTGTTTCCGGGGTTTCTGGGTTCATAGGGGTGTACTGCCTAAAAGCCTCCATGATTCTATCTAAGAAGGCTGCTGGACTCTCATCCTTACCCTCTCTCACATCATATACCTTGGCCAGATTGGTAGGCTTGCAAGCGGAAGCCTGGAGACGTGCCATTAGAGTTTGGTGGCAGACCCGGTGTCTCTCCTTACCATTCAGCCGAGTTGTAGTCCCAGGTAGGGCGGGATAAAGAGAAGGCAGCATTTATGAGGTCTGGGTTTTGAGTCGGCTGTCTGTCCTCTCCCAGGACAGACTTCCAGGCTTCCACCTGAATTCGTTCTCTCTCTTCGGTGGTGGTGAAGAGAACCTGCAAGAGCTGTTGGCAGTCATCCCAATTAGGCTGGTGGGTAAAGAGATCAGTATCTAAAAGCCCGATTATTTCCCACACATTTCTTCTCCCTTCCCTTATATTCCCTTTCACTATTATTTATATTCCCCAATGAATGAGAACCTACATGGGAAATATCAGAAAGGGAGACAGAACATAAAGACTCCAAACTCTGGGAAATGTACTAGGGGTGGTGGAAGGGGAGGAGGGTGGGGGGTGGGGGTGAGTGAGTGACGGGCACTGAGGGGGACACTTGAGGGGATGAGCACTGGGTGTTATTCTGTATGTTGGTAAATTGAACACCAATAAAAATTATTTTATTAAAAAAATAAAAAAATAGAAGCCTGATTGGATCTCTCAAATTAAAATTTTTTTTTAAATTTAAAAATTGAAATAAAAAGATCTCTCGAATTATCAGAGAACTATGCAATTTGGATTTTCCAATTATATAAATCACCGGTGGAGAACGACCAATATAGTATTATCTATATTGCCAGTCTCATCAGGGGCCCCATGGCGCAGAGGGGAAGGGCTATGGAGTTGGCCAGCCCCGCATTTGCAGGTGGTCCTTCTGTGTGTCCCTGCTGCTGACCCGCACACAGGGACTCCCTCGTCAGGGAAGGGTGGCGACATTTCTGCATCCCCCAGCGCCTCCAAAGGAGGGGGGGAATGGGGAGTGGGTGCCAAAAGGGCGGCGGGAGAATCAGGTCCTCCGGGGAGGAATCCTGAAAGACCAGATTAAGGGGCGCTTGGGCCGTAGATTTGGTCTCCTTCTCAGCTTTCCACAGGGCTAGAATCTCGGTAGGTTCTGCTTTGGGGGTTAAAAATGGTTTTAGCCAAGGAGGAGGATTCTCGATCATGTCCTGCCAGGCCAGGATGGAGGGCACCTGGTCAGAGTGGCCATCCAGTTTGTCCCTGAAGATCACGGCCTTAACCTGAATGATAATAGGTAGGTGGAAAGTTCCTTCTTGGGGGGCCATCCCACATCAAAGTTTGGCCATTCTGAAATGCAGTAAGTTTGAAATCTCCCTCTCCTTCTGTAAACAGTTATGACAGTTAACAAAGACACAGTAACACAGACAAATGCACAAACAGTTAACAAGGACATAGTAACACAAAAAAACTTTCCAGTGTGGCCGCAGAGACAAAACAGAAAGTAATCCGAAGGCTTGGCAGCCAGCCCTCCTTACAGATGAGGACCTCCATCCTCCTTACAGATGAGGATTCCCGTCCTCCTTACAGCTGAGGACTTCCGTTCTCCTTACAGATGAGGACCCCGTCCTCCTTGCAGATGAGGACCTCTGTCATCCTTACAGATGAGGACCCCCTTCTCCTTACAGATGGGGACCTCCGTCCTCCTTACAGTTAAGGACCTCCATCCTCCTTACAGATGAGAACCCCATCCTCCTTACATGAGGACCCTGTCCTCCTTACAGATGAGGACTAACATCCTCCTTAGAGATGAGGACCCTGTCATCCTTACAGATGGGGACCTCCATCCTCCTTACAGATAAGGACCTCTGTCATGCTTACAGATGGCGACCTCTGTCCTCCTTAAAGATGAGGACCTCCATCCTCCATACATGAGGACCCCATCCTCCTTACAGATAAAGACCTTGTACTCCAGGCAGGGGAAAGGGACGTCTCCTCAAGACCCCCGGTCAACAGCCTGCCAGTGCATCTGCCTAAGCTGATGTTGATCCAATACAGATTGGAATTCCTACAGGTAAAAGTACAGTTTAGAGCTCTCAGAGAACATTTGCACAAAAGGTGGAAAAAGTTGAGAGCCCTCACCATGCGTGAAACCATCCAAATGGGGTCCTGGGGATTTCTCGGATCCTGGACAAACCCCCAAATGTTGTGCCCAAGATTGCAAATCCGAAAAACCACCATGGAGCCGACACTGTTGCAAGCCCCGAGGGTTTATTAGAAGCCCGAGCTTGGGTCCAAGTATACCCAAACACAGCTGAGCAGGGACTTGGACCCCAAAGTGGGTTACAGCTGGATTTTATATGGGCTGGTCTTGGGGATTTTCAGAAGGGGTGGGGAATTTCTCAAGTTTTGTTTACATTCTGAGATATGGCTTTCAGGGGCATGGAGCTTTCTTCTCATTCTAATATGGGGCTTTCTGTCACTGGCTTGGGCTGTAGTCTTTCTGATATAGGATTCTCTCCCAAGGGCAATTCTGAGCTCTGTTGTCTTTCTGATATGGGATTCCCTGCCAAGGACATTCTGCAGTTTTTTTCTCTAAAGTTCAGTTCTTATTCACAAGGGCCTAAGATGGCTGTACTTGTGCTAATGCCAAACTTCTGGTGGAATGGCCTTAATTTTTCTTGGCCTCCACAATCAATGAGTCGCTCCATCCACCTGCCCACCTCCCTTCCAGAGACCATTACTTTGTTTCCAGAATTAAGTGTTTTTCATGGTTTGTCTTCCTCTCTAATTTTCCCAACACTGTTCCCCTGCTTTCCCTTATACTCCCTTGCAATATTTCTTATATTCCACGTATGAGTGAGACCATATGTTTGCTTTCTTTCTCTCACTGACTTATTTCACTCAGCATAACGTCCTCCAGTTGCATCCATGACAAAGCAAATGGTGGGTATTGATTCTTTCTTTCTTTTTTTAAATTTTTATTTATTTATGATAGTCACAGGGAGAGAGAGAGAGAGGCAGAGACATAGGCAGAGGGAGAAGCAGGCTCCATGCACCGGGAGCCTGATGTGGGACTTGATCCCGGGTCTCCAGGATCACGCCCTGGGCCAAAGGCAGGCGCCAAACCGCTGCGCCACCTTGAGATCCCTATTGATTCTTTCTGATGGAGGAACAACAACACTGGCAACAGCAAGGTCTCCAGCCCTGGAGTCAGCTCCCTGCAGTAGCTAACCCAGTTTCCCGGTCCCCCCCCCACTGGCTTAGATGCTCCAGGGGTAGTGGGGGGCACTGACCTGCAAGCTTGGTGACTTCAAACTATCCAATCATGAAATGGGCAAAAGACATGAACAGAAATCTCACAGAGGAAGACATAGACATGGCCAACAAGCACATGAGAAAATGTTCTGCATCCCTTGCCATCAGGAAAATATAAATCAAAACCACAATGAGATAGCACCTCACACCAGTGAGAATGGGGAAAATCAACAAGGCAGGAAACCACAAATTTTGGAGAGGATGCGGAGAAAAGGAAACCCTCTTACACTGTTGGTGGGAATGTAAAATGGTGCAACCACTCTGGAAAACTGTGTTGAGTTTCCTCAAAGTGTTAAAAATAGATCTGCCCTATGACCGAACAATTGCACTGCTGGGGATTTACCTCAAAGATGCAGATGCAATGAAATGACCGGACACCTGAACGCTGATGTTTGTAGCAGCAATTTCTACAATAGCCAAACTGTGGAAGCAGCCTCGGTGTCTGTCGAAAGATGAATGGATAAAGAAGATGTGGTTTATGTGTACAATGTAATATTACTCAGCCATTAGAAATTACAAATACTCACCATTTACTTCAATGTGCAAGGAACTGGAGGGTATTATGCTGAATGAAATGAGTCAGTCGGAAAAGGACAAACATTATATGGTCTCATTCATTGAGGGGTATATAAATAATAGTGAAAGGGAATAAAGGGAACGGAGAAGAAATTTACTGGAAATATCAGAAAGGGAGACAGAACATGAAGACTCCTAACTCTGGGAAACAAACTAGGGGTGGTGGAAGGGGAGCAGGGTGGGGGGTGGGGGTGAATGGGTGACGGGCACTGAGGGGGGCACTTGACGGGATGAACACTGGGTGTTATTCTGTATGTTGGCAAATTGAACACCAATAAAAAATAAATTTATTATTAAATAAAACAATCATATACAATAAAGCTGATTTCTACACACTAACAACAAATTATCTGTATTAAATATAAAAAACAATCTCTTTTACACTGGTATCAAAAATACATATTTATTATTAAACTTCATTACGGAGAGGAAATATATTTTAGAAAATGACCTATATTAATGACAGAGTTTTAAAAAGGCACAAAGGCAAATATAAATACGTTGATGGATTAGAACATCATAAATCGACTGTATCAACAAAAGAAAATGATCTACAGTTGTGAAGTAATATAACTTAAAAAGAATTGTATATAACTGATAAAGTATAACATAAGTATATAACTTATAAAGAATTGAATTGAGGTCTGGAGGTGACTATATTATCAGAGGACATACAAATAGAGCCCTCCCCCTAGTGATTAAACCAGCCCAGCCCCTACCCTGCAGCTGGGAGAGGAGCTCCAGAACCAGGATCCCCAGGTGATCCCCTTCAGGGATCAGAACAGAACAGAGACAACTCACCATGGAGTCTGTGCTCAGCTGGGTTTTCCTTGTCGCTATTTTAAAAAGTAATTCATAGAGAAAAAGAGACCTTGAGTCTGTGAGTGGAGGTGAGTGAGAGAAACTGGGGATGTGGGACAGCTGTTTGACCAGGATGTCTTGTGTCTGCAGGTGTCCAGGGTGAGGTGCAGCTGGTGGAGTCTGGGGGAGAACTGGTGAAGCCTGCGGGGTCCCTGAGACTCTCCTGTGTGGCCTCTGGATTCACCTTCAGTAGCTACTACGTGAGCTGGATCTGCCAGGCTCCTGGGAAGGGGCTGCAGTGGGTCGCAGGTATTAGTGATAGTGGAGGTAGCACATACTACACTGACGCTGTGAAGGGCCGATTCACCATCTCCAGAGACAACGCCAAGAACTCGCTGTATTTGCAGATGAACAGCCTGAGAGCCGAGGACACGGCCATGTATTACTGTGCGAAGGACACAGTGAGGTGAACTCATTGTGAACCCACACACAATCCTCCCTGTAGAAGGGGATCAGGACCACCAGGGGGTGCACACTCCTCACGACTTCTATCTTGAAATCCCAGGGGCAGGTGCAGAGGGTGGTTCTGGGCAGGTTTCCTGTCAGGGATGGGTTTTCCTCTCCAAGGAGCAGTTTCCCCCTGGGAGCCCCTCTGAACACTTTATTATGTGTTTACCTATTCAGTCTCTTTCTTAGAGACCTACAATTCAACTATAGCACTTGCACTTACTTGTGCTTAACTTTTCCTGACCCGAAATTTTAATCATTTACATTTAACGCCATTCACATCATCTGAACCTTTTAATGAGTCCTAGTGGCGATCACTGTGGATCACAGGACCCCAAGCTAACATGCTATCTTGCACAATGCGGTATAGAGGAAACCCCAATCAACACAAGAGAAAAGAGACATTCTACAATAGTGTTAATAACAGCAGGGAGTGAGAGAGATTCCCAGCATGACATGGTAGGGAAATGGACTCAGAGGTCATACACACACACACACACAGACACACAGAATCACGAGAGTATAACCATTCATCACCTTCACCTTCATGTCTGATGAGAGCCAGGCAGACCTCTCATCACGTTATAAATGCCTGGATAGTGCAAGGGAAGGACACTGGCTCTGGGTGTGTGTTGTGGGTGAGTGGTGGGTATGGCGTCCTGCTCCAGGAGGGGCTTGTGAGGAGTTAGTGTCCCAACTGCATCAAAAGAGGGGACCCCTGGGTTATTGTTTGATTTCTTATCCTTTGGGTGGAGTAGAAGAATGAGGAAGGAATGTCAGGGAGCTAGCAAGCGATAGAGATTGGACATGGTGTGAAGAATAATTTCACTAAACAAGCATCAAACAGGAGGGACAAAAGAGAAACATGGTTATTCTCAGTAGACAGATGTCTGAATCATAGGGAAAGGAGATGAATAATACATGGAAGCAGCACGAAACTTTAAATAATAATACAAATAGGCCAAGATCCTACCCGGATCTCAGATGGAAGCTGTCCTCTCCCCAAGGTCAAAATCTGGTTCTGAAGGTCATGTATACATCATGTGCTCAGAGACTGGAAGCTTCTACTGGATCAATGAGGAACCTCAGGGTGAGGAACTGGATTGGAGGACCTTCCACCTGCACGGAATAACTCATGGATCCTTCTGGTTCTGAGTCAGGTTACTATGTGTGACCTCTACCATGCCCATGTTGGAACCTAATACCCATGAGATGGGGAAGGAGGTGGAGCCTTAGGGGAGCACTTAGGTAAGGAGGTGCACCCTCATGATAGGATCAGGGCCCTTATAAACCAGGATTGGGAAAGTTCCCTGCACCCTAGGCCCATGTGAGGTGATGGGGAAAGGATGGGGTAGGATGTGGGCACTCTCCAGAGACCACATCTGCATGCATCTGGACCTCAGACATCCCAGATTCCAGATCTGTGAAGAGTGTCTGTTGTTTGATCCTCCCAGTCCATGTATGATGTTCCAGGAATGTGGACAGGTGAAAGTCCATTTTTTTCTTTGTTTAAATTGAATTTACCAATATATACTATACACTCAGTGCTCATCATATCACGTCCCCTCCTTAACTCCCATCACCCAGTTCCCCCATCTCCCAACCCCTCTCTTCCAAAGACCCTCAGTATTTTTACCCCTGGAGTTAACTGTCTCTCATGATTTGTCTTCCTCTGTAATATTACCCCACTAAGTTTCACTCCTCTTTTATGATCTCTTTCAATATTTCCTATATTCCACATATGGGTGAGACCATATCATTGCCTCTCTGTGATTAATTTATCTCAGTATAATAGCTCCAGTTCCATCCATGTTGAAGGAAATGTGATTTCATGTTATTCATCCTTCCTGACAGCTGTGTAATATCCCATTGTATATGTAAACCACATATTTAGTATATTTTTATTGGAGTTCGATTTGCCAACATATAACAGCCAGTACTCATTCCATCAATTGCCCCCCGTCAGCTCCTGTCATCCAGGTACCTAAACCCCCCAACCATCTTCCCTTCCACTACTCCTTGTTTTCTTCCCCCATAGGTAGGAGTTTCTCATGTACTGTTACTGTCTCTGATGATTCCCACTCATTCTATGTCCTTTCTCCTTTATTCCCTTGCATTATTTTTATGTACTTAGTATGTGTGAAACCATATAATGTTTGTCCTTCTCTAAATCGCTTACTTCACTCAGCATAATACCCTTCAGTTCCATCCACATTGAAGCAAATGGTGGGTATTTGTCGTTTCTAAAGGCTGAGTAATGTCCCATTGTATATATAAACCACATCTTCGGGGATCCCTGGGTGGCACAGCGGTTTGGTGCCTGCCTTTGGCCCAGGGCGTGATCCTGGAGACCCGGGATCGAATCCCACATCAGGCTCCCAGTGCATGGAGCCTGCTACTCCCTCTGCCTGTGTCTTTGCCTCTCTCTCTGTGTGTGACTATCATAAATAAATAAAAATTTAAAAAAACACATCTTCTCTATGCATTCATCTGTCGATGGACACCGAAGTTCCTTCCACGTCTTCTTTATCACTCTTCTGTAGAAGTGCATCATGATTCCTCCCACAGTTTGGCTATTCTGGACATTGTTGCTGTGAACATTGGGGTGCAGGGGTCCCTTAATTACATTAAATTTGCATCTTTGGGGTAAATAACATGTAGTGGAATGCCTGTGTTCTAGGGTAGCTCTATTCTCACTTTTTCAGGACATTCCATTCTGTTTTCTGGAGTGGCTAAACAAGCCTGCATTCCCACCAAAAGAAGAGAAAGTTCCACTTTCTCAATATCCTTGCTTATATTTATTGTTTCCGACCTTGTTACTTTATCCATTCTGAGTTGTATAAGTGGGATCTTAGTGTGGTTTTCATTTGTATTTCCCTGATGTCAAGTCAAGTGTTCCTCCTGATTTCCCATTTTGGGGCAGGTAGAGAAGATGGGGTGTTGGAGATCAGGGAGCGAGCAGGTAACACTCAAGAATACTGTGTGATGAGAAATTCCACTTAACAATTATGAGAGAACAAAAGTGGAGGAGGACCTTCAACCTGCAGGGAATAACTCATGGATCCTTTGGGTGCTGATATAGCTGTGTGTCACCTCTACCATCCTCGTGTTGGAACCAAACATCTATGTGATGGAAGAAGGAGTTGGGGACTTAGGGGAGCAATTAGGTCAGGAGATGGAGCCTCATGATGCAATCAGGAACCTTATACATCAGGATATGGGAAGCTCCATGCCCCCTGGCCCCATGTGAGGTGACAGGGAAAGGACGGGCTAGGACATGGGTACTCCAGACACCACATCTGCTTGTACCTGGACCTTAGACTTCCCAGACTCCAGAGCTGTGAGAATGAGCGTCTGTTGTTTAGTCCATTGAAACTGGGAATGTGGGGACATCACCCAGAAACATTTAAACAGGGTCTCACCTCTTATTTGTCCTATACTAGTCTGTTATCTAGTCATTTGCAAATATTTTCTCCCATTCTGTAGGTTGTCTTTGAGTTTTGTGGACTGTATCCTTTGCTGTGCAAAAGCTTCTTATCTTGATGAAGTCCCAAAAGTTCATTTTTGCTTTATTTCTCTTGCCTTCATGGATGAATCTTGCAAGAAGTTACTGTGGCCAAGTTCATAAAGGGTGTTGCTTGTGTTCTCTAGGATTTTGATGGAATCTTGTCTCACATTTTTTTTAGGTTTATAATTTATTTATGATAGTCACAGAGAGAGAGAGAGAGAGAGAAAGAGAGAGAGAGGCAGAGACACAGGCAGAGGGAGAAGCAGGCTCCATGCACCGGGAGGCCAACGTGGGATTCGATCCTGGGTCTCCAGGATGGCACCCTGGGCCAAAGGCAGGTGCTAAACCACTGCACCACCTAGCGATCTTTGTCTCACATTTGGTCTTTCATCCATTTTGAGTTTATCTTGTGTTTTGTGTAAGAGAATGATCTACTTTCATTCTTCTGTACATGGCTGTCCAATTTTCCCAGCACCATTTATTGAAGAGACTCTTGTTTTTTCCAGTGGATAATATTTCCTGCTTTGTCGTATATTAGTTGACAATAGAGTTCAGTGTCCACTTCTGGTTTTCCATTTTGTGCAACTGATTCAATGTGTCTGTTTTTGTGCCAATACCAGAATGTCTTGATGATCACAGCTTTGTAGTAGAACTTGGAATCCTGCATTCTGATGCCCCCGGTTCTGATTTTCCTTTCAGTATTCCCATGGCTATTTGGAGTATTTTCTGATTCCACACAAACCTTAAGTTGATTTGTTCCAACCCTCTGAAGAAAGTCCAAGGTATTTTGATAGGAATTGCATTGAATGTGTAAATTGCCCTCGGTAGCATTGAAATTTTCACAAAAGTAATTCTTCCAACCCTTGAGCATGGAATATTTATCAAGATTTTTGTGTCTTCCTCAATTTCTTTCAGAAGTGTTCCATAGTTTTTAGGGTATAGAAACTTTACCCCTTTGGCTAGGGTTAATCCTGGTTATCTTCTGCTTTTGGGTACAATTTAAGATTTTTTTGATGCCTTAACTTTTCTTTCCTTAATCTCATGGCTAGTGTATACTAATGGAAGTGATTTCTGAGCATTGATTTTGTATCCTGCCACACTGCCAAATTGCTGTATGAGTTCAATCAATCTTGGGGTGGAGTCTTTTGAATTTTCTAGATACAGTGTCATGTCATCTGTGAAAAGAAAAGGTTTTGACTTCTTTTTTTCTTTTTTGGTTTTGACTTCTTGTTTGCCAATATGAATTCCTTTTGTTTCTTTTTTAATCCTTATTGCTGAGGCTAGGACTTCTAGTACTATGGTGAATAACAGTGGTGAGAGTGGATATCCTTGTCTTGTTCCTGATCTTAGGGGAAAGGCTCCCAGTGTTTCCCCATTGAGAATGATATTTGCTGTGACCTTTTAGTAGATGGATTTTAAGATGCTGAGGAATGTTCCCACCATCCCTACACTCTGAAGAGTTTTGATCAGGAATGGATGCTGTATTTTGTCAAATGCTTTCTTTGTTTCTATTGAGAAGATCCTATGGTTCCTGTTTTTTTCTCTTGTTGATGTGATCTATCATATTGATTGCTTTACGAGTGTTGAACCAGCCTTGCATCCCAGGTATAAATCCCACGTGGTCATGGTGAATTGTTTTGTTAATATTCTGTTGTGTCCTCTTGGCCAGTGTCTTGTTGAGAATTTTTGCATCTGTGTTCATCAGGGTTATTGGTCTGTAATTCTCCATTTTGGTGGAGTCTTTGTCTGGTTTTGGATTTAAAGTGATTCTGGCCTCATAAAAAGAGTTTGGAAGTATTCTGTCCCTTTCTATCTTTCAGAACAGCTTTAGTAAATAGGTATGGCTTCTTCTTTAAATGTTTGATAGACTTCCCTGGGAAGCCATCTGGACCTGGACTTTTGTGTCTTGGGAGGTTTTAGATGACTGCTTCAATTTCCTCCTTGGTTATTTGCCTGTTCGGGATTTCTATTTCTTCTCGGTCCAGTTTTGCTTATTTGTGGTTTTCCAGAAAAGCATCAATTTCTTCTGGATTGCCTAATTTATTGGCATATGAGTGGTCCTAATATGTTTTTAAAATCGTTTGTATCTCCTTCCTATTGGTTGTGAAGTATTGGGACTTCATCAAGATTCAAAGCTATGCACAACAAAATAGTCAACAAAACTCAAAGATAACTGAAAGATAACTCAAATATAATGGGAGAAGATATTTGTAAATGACCTATCAGATAAAGGGCTAATATCAAAGATCTATTTTAAAAAGTTATCTATGTTACTTGCTGGTATGAGGTGAGTTGAGGACCCGTACTCTTCCATGATCTTGCCCCAGTATGTATGTATGTATTTATTTATTTATTTATTTATTTATTTATTTATTTATTTATTATCAGACGAAGTGACAAAAGAGTTTGAAGGTAACAGATAGAAAATCTCAAGAAGATTCTTCAATGAGCACAAAGCCTGACCAGGGGTTGATCCCAGGAACTTGCATCATCATCTCAGCAGAAATCAAGAATTGATGGTTAACTGAAAGTTTCCCCATGGGCATCAACCTTGGGCCAATTTTTTAAGGAATGCATTTATTTATTGATGAGCGACACACAGAGACAGAGAAGCGGACTCCATGCAGCATGCCTGATGCTGGACTTGTCCTCAGTACTCAGATATCATGCCCTGAGCCAAAGGCAGACACTTAACAACTAAGGCACCCAGGTGGGATTGAGTCCCACATCGGACTCCCTGCGTGGAGCCTGATTTTGCCTCTGCCTGTGTCTCCGCTTCTCTCTATGTGTGTGTGTGTGTGTGTATCTCTCATGAATATATAAATAGATTCTTTAAAAAATTGATTCAATAAACATTAATATTTTGCCTCTTCTACTTCAAAAAAATACAGTATGGATCTGGTACAAAATAGACACATAGTTGAAGGGAACAGCGTAGAGAACCCAGAAATGACCCACCCATTTATGGTGAAATGATCTTTGACACACAGACAGAAATATCAAAGGAAAACAAATCAAAGTAAAACAAAACAGAGTCTTCCAAATGTGGTGTTAGAATACTTGAACAGCTCTATGCAGAAGAATGAACCTGACCCACTTTCTTACACCAGACACAACAAAAAACTCAAAAAGGATGAAAGACCTCCATGTGAGACAGGAGTCACTCATAATCCTGCAGAAGAACACTGGCAAGAACCTCTCTGATATTGTTCACAACATGTTACAAGACATATTTCCAATGGAAAATAAGACTATGGCAAAAACGATCTGTTGGGACTTCATCAGGATAAAAAGTTCTTCACAGTAAAGGAAAGAGTCAGTTAAAAGGAAAAATACAAAAGGGGAAAAGATGTTTGCAAATTAGGAATATTACTCAGCTATTAGAAATGACAAATACCCACCATTTGCTTCAACGTGGATGGAACTGGAGGGTATTATGCTGAGTGAAGTAACTCAGTCGGAGAAGGACAAACATTATATGTTCTCATTCCTGTGGGGAATATAAATAATAGTGAAAGGGAATATAAGGGAAGGGAGAAGAAATGTGTGGGAAATATCAGAAAGGGAGACATAACGTAAAGACTGCTAACTCTGGGAAACAAACTAGGGGTGGTAGAAGGGGAGGAGGGCGGGGGGTGGGAGTGATTGGGTGACGGGCACTGGGGGTTATTCTGTATGTTGGTAAATTGAACACCAATAAAAAATAAAAAAAAGAAATTATTTAAAGGGTTAGTATCCAAAATCTATAAAGAACTTAGCAAACTCAAAAAAAATAAAATAAAATAAAATAAAATAAATAAATAAATAAAAAGAACTTAGCAAACTCAACACTCAATGTTTAAAAATTCCAGTCAAGAAATGAGCTGAAAACACGAACATATATTTCTCCCAAGAGATATATAAATAGCCAACAAACATGAAAAATGCACCATATCACTCAGGTTCAGGAAAATACAATTCAAAACCACAAGGCGATACCACCTCGCACTGGTCAGAATGGCTAAAATTAACAAGGCAAGAAAAAGCAGATGTTGGCAAGGATGTGGAGAAGTTGAACCCTCTTGCACCATTGGTGGAGATGCACCTGGTGCTCCACTTTGAATACAGTAGATCTGTGCACACCCCAGGGCTCAGGAACCTGGGCACTGAGACACTGGACCACCAGGTAGGGGAGCAGCCAGCCCTGGTGAGGAAGAGGAATGTGATCCTTTGGGCCCCTCAGGACCCTCTGACAACAGGTCCCAGCCTCAGGGGTAGGTACAGAGTGAGTCTGGGAATAGAGGTCTCTCCTGTCGGGCTCTGCAGTTTCTGTAGCTGGGAATAGATCCACGCTTAGAACATCTCTCAATATTTATCTGCCTCTGGGTGTCAATGTCCCTGAGAACCTCACCATCTGGGGAAATGATCAGGGCCTCCAGGGCCCTCATCAGTTCAGAACCTGGAAGATGGTGAATAAGACAAATGATCTGATTTTTACCTTCCCTACAATTACAGATGTGATGCTGTCTCTGTAATGGATTAGGTTTCAAAGGCATCTGAATTGGTGGAGCCACTCTGGAAAACTGTGTGTAGGTTCCTCTAATAGGTAAAAATATAGCTACCCTACAACACAGGAATTACAATACTGGGGATTTACCCCAAAGATACAGATGCAGTGAAACAGCAGGACACCTGCACCCCAACGTTTATAGCAGCAATGTCCACAATAGCCAGACTGTGGAAGGAGCCTTGGTGCCCCTCGAAAGATGATGGATAAATAAGATGTGGTCTATGTATACAATGGAATATTATTCAGCCATTAGAAAGGATGAATACCCACCATTTGCTTCAACGTGGATGGAACTGTTGGGTATTATGCTGAGTAGAGTAAGTCAATTGAAGAAGGACAAACATTATATGGTTTAACTCATGGGGAATATTAAAAATAGTGAAAGAAAAAAGGGGAAAGCAGAGCAAATGAGTGGGAAACATCAGAGATGGAGACAGAACATAAGAGACTTCTAACTCTGGGAAATGAACAAATGGTAGTGGAAGGGGAGGTGGACAGGGTATGGGGTGACGGGCACTGTAGGGGGCACTTGAAGGGATTATTACTGGGTGTTTTACTATATGTTGGCAATTGAATTTAAATTAAAAGGAAACTTAAAGAATTGGAAGTTGCCCACATACACAGAGATGATGATGCAAATAGTCTCTACAATGACTATCTCAGACGTCCTCTGAAAATAGATTTAATCTGGGCAGAAATGGGCCAGTCTATTGAGACATGGAATTAAACGTCACATGCCAATCTCCTGTGAATTGGGCATCCATATTCATCACACTCATTCTGTAAAGAAGATAAGTAACAGCGATGCCAAGGTGGCTCAGCATTTCAGTGCCTGCCTTCAGCCCAGGGCATGATCCTGGTGTCCCAGGATTGTGTCCTGCATCGGGCTCCCTGCATGGAGCCTGCTTCTCCCTCTGCCTGTGTCTCTTCCTCTCACTCCGTGTCTCTCATGAATAAATAAATAAAAACTTTTATTTATTTTTTTAATTTTTATTTATTTATGATAGTCACAGAGAGAGAAAGAGAGGCAGAGACACAGGCAGAGAGAAGCAGGCTCCATGCACCGGGAGCCCGATGTGGGAATCGATCCTGGGTCTACAGGATCGCGCCCTAGGCCAAAGGCAGGCGCCAAACTGCTGCGCCACCCAGGGATCCCAATAAAAACTTAAAAAAAAAGAAAGTAAACAACAGGGTGTTAATTTCACCTTATATAAGACAAAGATTCTGTATACAATGAAAATACAATGGCACCTTCCAAAGAATGTGAGATGAAGCCCTTCAGTGATGTTTACTCTTCTCCTCAAC
The DNA here is from genome assembly GCF_053574225.1 of Canis aureus. NCBI lineage: Eukaryota > Metazoa > Chordata > Mammalia > Carnivora > Canidae > Canis > Canis aureus. The sequence goes on along the minus strand of NC_135619.1, from coordinate 77,224,651 downwards.
ACCTGTAACTGAAATACTATGATTATCAGTGAGAAGTCTCATTTAACTTTACAGTATATTGAACAAATTTTTCCCTGATGCACCAGGACTGGGAGAGACTTGGCTCCCTGATTCCACATGAGCTGATAGGGAAAGGACCATCTAGGACCTGGATCCTCTGCAGATACATCTCCATGCGCTTGGACCTCAATCTTCCCAGATAGCAGAACTGTGAGAAATGAGTGTCTGTAGTTTCATCCATCCAGTCCTTGAATAATGTTACAGAAGCCTGAACAGGGTATGGCCATAGTGACACATGAATGCAAGTAATGATACTCTGGTGTTTCCACAAGTTGTGTTTGTGGTGACCCTGGAGTATCTGAGTGTTACCACCTCCTTACAGAGTTGTGTTATACTGATTGCTGTGAAGTGACACTTCATGACTGGATTTGACTTTGGTACCCTATATCCCCAGCCTACTACCTCTCTGGAGGTAAGGGAGGTTCTCCTAGGTGAGTTTATGTCTGGAAACCCTCAAAAACCTACAATAATTGTTTACCCTTTATCTATATATTTATATGCAACCATTTTTCTAGAGGGTTTCTACACCACCTTGGTGGCATGACCTGGTGTCGACAATATCTCTCAGCTCTGCCATTCTATTGCATAGTTTACACGTGAACTTACTGTTAGTGAAGCAGTTTCAAGAAATTAAGTCCACAAGTGAAAAGGGAGTCCACCTAATGGCAGGAAGTAAATCTGTGGTGTGATCAACTTATTCCATGTAGCAGAATTGGAGAACCATCCTCAGAATCAGAATAGGGAACATAGGGCCCAGAAACCTCTGCAAACAACCCTTGTCATTCTTTACTCATTAAGTGACCCAAACACAAATCCTGGGCTTCAATATCCACAAACGCAATGTCGTATTGTCTAACAGACAGAAGAGGTGCCTACAGTGGTCATTGTCTGGGTGTCGCTTTTACATAGCTCCTGCAATACATCTTCCCTTAGATTTGCCTTATATCTACTGAGATAATAGAGCAGATCCAGAAACCAGAAGAATAGAAGAAAAATCTTTCTGCCCCAAGAAGATAAAGACTCAGTAAGGCAAATTAGGAAATAAAATTATAAAAATAATAAAATCAGGAGAGAGGAAGAACATTATTGTTTCCATATGACATGATCTGCTACATGAGCAAACTCCATAAACTCCAAAAACTCTAGGAATTAATGAGAGATTTTAGGGAATATTCAGGATATAAAATCAACATATACAGTGATGATTCCACACAGTACCAAAAAATTATCTTTATAAAATTAACAAAAATGATCCATTTATATAACATCAAAAATAAAAATTTGGTGTTAAATTCCTTTTTTTATAAATTTATTTTTTATTGGTGTTCAATTTACCAACATATAGAATAACACACAGTGCTCATTCCATCATGTGCCCCCCTCAGTGCCCATCACCCAGTCACCCCATCACCCCTCCCACCTCCTTTTACACCACCCCTATTTAGTTTCCCAGAGCTAGGAGTCTCTCATGTTCTGTCTCCCTTTCTGATATTTCCAACTCATTTTTTCTCCTTTCCCCTTTATTCCCTTTCACTATTTTTTATATTCCCCAAAATGAATGAGACCATATAATGTTTGTCCTTCTCCGATTGATGTATATCACTCAGCATAATACCCTCCAGTTCCATCCATGTCAAAGCAAATGTTGGGTATTTGTCGTTTTGAATGGCTGAGAAATATTCCATTGTATACATAAACCACATCTTCTTTATGCATTCATCTTTCGATCGACACAGAGGCTCCTTCCACAGTTTGGCTATTGTGGACATTGCTGCTGTGAACATTGAGGTACAGGAATCCTGTCATTTCACTGCATCTGTATCTTTGGGGTAAATCCCCAGGGGTGCAATTGCTGGGTGGTGAGGCAAATCTATTTTTAACTCCTAGAGGAACCTCCACATAGTTTTCCAGGGTGGCTGCACCAGTTCACATTCCCACCAACAGTGCAAGAGGGTTCCCTTTTCTCCACATCCTCTCCAACATTTGTGGTTTCCTGCCTTGTTAATTTTCCCCATTCTCACTGGTGTGAGGTGGTATCTCATTGTGGTTTTGATTTGTATTTCCCTGATGGCAATTGATGTGGAGCATTTCCTCATGTGCTTTTTGGCCATGTCGATGTCTTCCTCTGTGAGATTTATCTTCATGTCTTTTGCCCATTTCATGATTGGATTGTTTGTTTCTTTGCTGTTGAGTTAAAAAAGTTCTTTATAGAACTTGGAAACTAGCCCTTTATTTGATACATAATTTGAAAATATCTTCTCCCATTCTGTAGATTGTCTTTTAGTTTTGTTGGCTGTATCTTTTGCTCTGCAAAAGCTTCTTATCCTGATGAAAGCCCAATAGTTCATTTTTGCTTTTGTTTCTCTTCCCTTCATGAATGTATCTTGCAAGAAGTTACTGTGGCCACGTTCAAAAAGGGTGTTGCCTGTGTTCTCTAGGATTTTGATGGAATCTTGTCTTACATTTAGATCTTTCATACATTTTGAGTTTATCTTTGTGTATGGTGCAAGAGAGTGGTCTAGTTTCATTCTTCTGCATGTGGATGTCAATTTCAATGGGAGATAAAATACGATACAAAATGACCTATTTTCAGGAAAGCCTTTTTATAAAACAAACAGAAATGAAAAGATAACACTTCTCACAGATGAGGACTTCATATTTCCACAGTCATAACTGCACGAAATGATCTGCAAAGGTAATGCAATCCTTGCTATTTACTTGTTAGAATCGAATTGTAGTCAGAAACTGAATATATACTCAGACGACATGCAAAAAGGGCCCTCCCTCCACTGATTAAACCAGCCCAGCCCCGACCCTGCAGCTGGGAGAGGAGATCCAGCCCCAGGATCCCCAGTTGACCCTTTCAGGGATCATGACAGAACACAGACAAACCACCATGGAGTCTGTGCTTGGCTGAGTGTTCCTTGTCGCTATTTTAAAAGGTAATTCATGGTGAAGAAGGGACTTTGAGTATGTGAGAGGAAGTGAGTGAGAGAAACAGGGGATGTGGGACAGTTTCCTGACCAGGATGTCTTGTGTCTGCAGGTGTCCAGGGTGAAGTGCAGCTGGTGGAGTCCTGGGGAGACCTGGTGAAGACTGGAGGTTCCCTGAGACTCTCCTGTCTCCTGTGTGGCTTCTGGATTCACCTTCAGTAACTACAGCATGATCTGGGTCCGCCAGGCTCCAGGGAAGGGGCTGCAGTGGATCACAACTATTAGCAATAGTGGAAGTAGCACAAACCACGCAGACACAGTAAAGGGCCGATTTACCATCTCCAGAGACAACACCAAGAACACGCTGTATCTACAGATGAGCAGCCTGGGAGCCGATGACACGGCCCTGTATTACTGTGTGAGGGACACAGTGAGGGGACCTCATTGTGAGCCCAGGCACAAACCTCCCTGTAGAAGGGATCGGGACCAGCAGGGGTGTACACTCCTCACCACTTGTGTCTTGAAGGCCCAGGAGCAGGTGCAGATGGATCTTCTGGGCAGGTTTCCTGTCAGGGTCTGGGCTTCCTCTCCAGGAGCAGTTTTCCCCAGGGAGTCTCTCTGGGCACAGGATTCTGTGCTCACCATCTCAGTCTCTAACTTATAAACTTCATTGTCATAGAAAGCGATATATTCAAATGTCCATAAATGACAGTGACTCTTGCTTTGCTCATTCCTTATTTAGTTTCTGATTTGGAAACTTTGCTTGTTTTACTCAACAACTCTTCTTATATGCACAAGGACATATTTGCTTAAACTTTCTTACTACTCTCCCTAAATATCAGTTTATTACTCATATCTCCTACTGCAACTTCTTCTTTATAAAGTCCCAGCTGTATACATGGATTACAACAGGTCCAACTAGCTAGTGTTCATGGTTCTTTGAAACAGCATAAAGTACATTCTACTCATGACCCTACAAAAGCTCAAAAATCAAAAGGAGAGAAGTTGGAGTGCAGGCATGACCTCAGTCTTGAGCCACACTGAGAGAATACATATTAGCATCAGCCCAGGAAAGCAAGGGACACCAAGAAGTACATTGTGAGGAGTGTAGTCTAAAGAGCTCCCCCCCACACACACACATGACAGTACAATCCTTTATCACTTTCATCATTGTGTCTGTTGATTTCAGGGCAGGCCTCTAAGCAAGTCATAAGTGCTTGGATTTGGGATGGACACTGGCTCAAAATGTGTGTTGTGGGTCAGTGTTGGGGATGAGGTGTTGCTCTAGGAGGGGCTTGTGTGGAATCAGTGTCTCTCCTGCATCAAAGGATGAAATTCAAGTTTTCCTGCTGCATTTCCCATGGGTTGAGCAGGAAGGGAAGAGGGAGGACTGGTGATCACAGGAGTAAGCAGGTGACACTCAAAAATATGGTGTGATAAAATATTCCACTAAACTATTATGAAAACTGAGAGAAAAAAAAGTGGAGGAGGACCTTCCACCGGCAGGGAATAACTCATGGATCCTTCAGGTGCTGATATCAGCTCACTGTGTGTGACCAAACCATGCCCCTGTTGGAACCTAACATCCATGTGATGAGAGGAGAAAGTGAGGCCTTAAGGGAGCATTTAGGTCAGGAAGTGCAGTCTCATAATGGGATCAGGAACCTTATACAGCAGGACTGGGAAACCTCCCCACACTCTGACCCCATGTGAGGTGATGGGGAAAGGACAGGCTAGGACAGGGGCACTCTCCAGACACCACATCTGCCTGCACCTGGATCTCAGACATCCCAGACTTCAGAACTGTGAGAATGGATGTCTGTTGTTTAATCCACCCAGTCTGGGAATGTGGTGACATCACCCAGACACACTAAAACAGTGTCTTTCCACTTTTTTTAAAATTTTTATTTATTTATGATAGTCACAGAGAGAGAGAGAGAGAGAGAGGGGCAGAGGGAGAAGCAGGCTCCATTCACTGGGAGCCCGATGTGGGATTCGATCCCGGGTCTCCAGGATCGCGCCCTGGGCCAAAGGCAGGCGCCAAACCGCTGCGCCACCCAGGGATCCCCTCTTTCCACTTTTTATGTCCTCTACAAACTGTTTCCAAGAAAACACTCAATTTATGACAAAAGAGAACAGGAAACCCAATCCTGGACTAACTGTCTTCTGCTACCTTCCATGCCCCTCTGCTTAGCAGCTGTGCATCACGTTGGTGACACACATTCTTCCTACAACCTTGGGGTTCTTTTGACCCATTAGTGTCCTGGGATTCCTCCCAATTTACTACCTGAGCAGCTTTAACCCAGGCACATCCCCATGGAAGTGGAGGTCTAAAAGTTCAGAATTTCTTGTCTGCTGCTCATAATACTATACAGAATATTCCGGATCAGCCTCCATCCTGCCCTCATCGCCACAGCTATATATCCCTATGACAACATCCACAATTCCTGCGTCCAAAATGACGTTGATTTTCTACCTCTGAACTTGCAATTCCTGTTCTCACAGAACTCTGAGTGATTTCCTGCATGATCAGAATGATTTGATAAATATCTCTCATGTTCCAGGAACAAGACAAGCTCAGGAACTTTAGTCCAGCATCTTAACTCCTCCTTCCTAACGCTGTTATAGCAAACACTTTGTGGGAAATTCCCTCTGTTTTATATGCAAGGATTAAAATGGGGATTCTGGAATTTGATGTCAACGTCAACTAAATTTATATCCTTCCCAACTCTTATATCAGTCCTGTGGATTCATTTTGTGTTTGAGTGTATGTTGTAAAATTATTAAATTATTTTGCACTAAGTAATGGGGACATGTATGGTCCATGCACATATTGTCCCTAATTAGTACATAGAGAGGAAAGCACCTCTCAACATATGACACGAGCTTTGAGCAGGAGGTTGGGCAACCTCCGCAAGGAAAAGAATTTTGGGACTATTATTATCACAACTCTATGTCTTCATGCCATTGAGGAAGATGCACTTTGGATGGTGTGGGCAGCTGGCAGTCTCCCTGATGTACAGGATTCCCTCAGGGATGGAAACTGCTGGATCTGGAGACAGAACAGTAGTCCTATCTCATTTGGCAGGATCAAAGAGAGTGACCTGAGAAACCCTAAATTGAGGTGGATCAGAGCAGGAAACTAGAATTGAAATTCCTGAATCATGGCATTTTCTGTAAGTTTCTCTCTTCCTCTGTTTGTACAAAACCCAGTTTTAGTTCCTGCTCCAGAAAAACATGTTTATGATAGAGTTCACATAAGGTGCTGGGTCTGGGTTCAGAGAGTGTCTGTGGTGTGTGCTGCATGCTCTGTGCTGTCCTGTTTTGGCTGCTATTTCCTCCAGGACAGGCATCTACACAGGCCCTCCTTGCCTGCAGTGAGCAGTGTGTGGTGCCTGGCCAGCATGTGGTGAGTTTTAACTGGGTGTGCTCTGGTCTGCCTGTTAAATGAGCCCTGATTCCCCCTCCACTAGAAATGAAGCCCTGCTGAATTCTCTGGTCTGGAGATGTCGGTGGGCAAGGGTGCAGCCATTCAGGGAAACCATACAGTGCAACATCAAATAAGTAATAGTAGACCTACTCTATGATCCCACAACTGTACGACTGGGCATTTACTCTAAGAATACAAAAGTACTAAGATGCCCCAGTATCTCAGGAGTTGAGTGCATGCCTTCAGCTCAGGTCATATTCCCAATCTGGGGTTTGAGTCTTTTATCGGGTCCCTGGGAGGAGCCTGTTTCTCACACTTTATCACTCTCTTTGTGTCTCCCATGAATAAATAAATAAAATCAAAAATGAAAAGTATTCTGAGACACCTGGGTGGCTCAGTGGTTGAGCATCTGCCTTTGGCTTATGGCATAATCCCAGAGTTTGGGGATCGATTCCCACATCGGGCTTCCTGCATTTACCCTGCTTCTCCCTCTGCTGTGTCTCTGTGTCTCTGTGTGTGTCTTTCTCATGTATAAATAAATAAAGTCTTCAAAAAAATAAAAGAAAAAAATACAAAAATACAAATTCAAAGGGATATATGCACCTGGATTTTTACAGCAGCATTATGTACATTAGTCTCACTATCAAAACTATCCATACATGGAATGAAATCTAATCCTTTTGGAACTATGGGGATGGAGGTAGCAAGTATAATGCTAAATGAAGTGAGTCAGTCAAAGTAAGGCAATCACTGTATTATTTCAGTCATGTATTGAATTTAAGAAAGAAGAAAAATATGAGCAAATGGGAATAAAGTCAATACGTAGACCAAGGATATATACAGACAATGCTATAAAACTAGGAATCAATTACTAGAAGGAGTTTAGAAGAACTCCAAAACATGGGTTAAAGGGAATCCTACTAAAAGATGAACAGGTCAACAAGGAAATGAGAAAAGTACTAAAAATATTCTTGCACACTAATGAAAATGAAAGCATATCTATTCAAAACTGTTGCCATACAAAAAGATAGTCATAAGAGGGAAATACATCGCACCACAAGTTTTCCTCTAACAATTTGAAAAAGAAAAACAAATAAACAAACTATCCTCGCACATAAAGGAATTGGAGAAAGAACAGCAGGTAAGCTCTACACCAAGTAGAAGAAGAGATATAATAAAGATTCTAGCAAAACTCAGAGAAATAGAGCCTAGATGAATTCTAGAACACATCAATCACACCAGGATCTGGTTCTTTGAAAGAATTAATAAGGTAGATACACACCTAGCTAGATAATGAAAAAGAAAAAGCTGAAAGAGGAAGAAGTAGAAAAGAAAAAAATATCAATAAAAAGCGAGGAAATTGAGGCTGCTATCAAAATCCTCCCAAGACACAAACCGCCAGGGCCTGATATCTTCCCAGGAGATTTCTTCCAAACATTTAAAGAAGAAATAGTACTGTTAGGACTGAAGCTGTTTCAAACGATAGAGAAGGAAGGATTACTTCTAAATCCCTTCTATGGGGCCAGCATTACCTTGATCCCAATACCAGACAAAAACACCGCCAAAAGTGGAATTATAAACCATTATTCCTGATAACATGGATGTTAAATTCTCACCAAGATACTAGACAACAGGATAAAAAAATACATAAAGACCAGTATTCACCGTTACCAGGTGGGATTTGTCCCTGGAATAATATGGTGGCCCAAAATATGTAAAACAATCAGTGTAATAGTACACATCAATAATAGAAAAGACAGGGACTCCTGAATGGCTCAGTGGTTTAGTGCCTGCCTTTGGCCCATGGCATGATCCTGAAGGCCCAGGATTGAGTCCCATGTAGAGTACCTGCATGGAGCCTATTCTTCTGCCTGTGTCTCTGACTCTCTCTCTCTCTCTCTCTCTCTCAAATCAATCAATCAATAAATAAATAAAATCTTAAAAAAAATAATAGAAAAGACAAGACGTATATGGTCCTTTCTTAAATGCAGAGAACTCATAGGGCAAATTACAGCAGGCATTGCTGATTAATATTCTTCAAATAGAGGGTAGAGAAAACATTCTTCAATGTCTAAAAAGCTAATTATGAAACGTTCATAATGAATCTCATACCAACTGGGGATCAAAAGAGCTTAAAAATGTTCAGGAAGCTCAGGAAGACAGCGGAAGTGCCCACTCTCACCACTTCTGCTCACAAAAGAAGTATAATTCCTAGAATCAACAATAAGACAACAAAATAAATAAAATCATTCAAAATGGCAAAGAAGAAATCAAACTCTCCTTCTGTAGAGGACATGATATTTGTATGTAAACTCCAAGAGATACCACCTAAAATTTCTATAAATGATATAGCAACTTAGCGACATTGCAGGAGATGAAACCAAGGCATAGAAGACAGCTGCATTCCTACACACTAACAATGATACTGTTAACAGAGAAAAGAGTGTATTGAACTCATTTACAATGGCACCAACCATATGATATATAGGATTAAACCTAACCAATGAGGTCAGGGATCTGTACTTTAAATCTAGTGTGTGTGTAATTTCTTTATGAAAGAAATTAATGAAGACACAAAGAGATGGAGAACATCCAATTCTCATGGATCAGAAGAATAAACATTTTGAAAATGTCTAAGCTACCCAGGGCAATCTAGACACTGAATACATTCCTGTTAAAATACCACAATCTTTCTTCCCGGTGATGGAACAAATAATCCTAAGATTTCTACAAAATCAGAAAAGATATCCAATTGCCAGAGTAAGGTTTACAAAGAAAGCCAAAGCTGGGGACATCAGAATGCCCAATTTCAAGCTGTACGAAAAAGCTGTGATCATTAAGACAGTCTGGTCCTGGCACAAAAACAGACACTAAGATCAATAGAACAGAATAGAGAACCCAGAAATGGACCCTTAAATGTATGGTCAATAATCTTTGACAAAACAAGAAAGAATATCCCTTGGGAAAATAAAACAGTCTCAAAAAAAATTGGCATTGTGAGAATTGAACAGCCCCTGTAGAACAATTAAAGGGACAAATCTCATATGCAAGTAAAGAAGATAAAGTCAAAATGGTTAAAAGATCTAAATGTGAGATAACAATCCATCAAAATCTCTGCGAGGAGAAGAGAGGGAACAACTTTTTGGAACTTAGCCACAGCAATTTCTTGCAAGGCATATCTATAATGGCAAGGGAAACAAAAGCAAAAATGAATTTTGGGAGCTCCATCGAGATAAAAATGCTCTGCAGAGCAAAGGAATCTGACAAAAGAACAAAAACACAACACATAGAAGGGTAGATGATATTAGCAATTGACATATCAGACAAAGGGCTTTCTATCCAACATGTATAATGAACTTATCAAAATCAACGCCCAAGAAACAAGGAACCCAGTAAAGAAACGGGGAGAAAACATAAACAGAAATTTATCCAATAAAACCTACATATGGCCAACAAGTCCATGAAAAAAATGTTCCACATCACTTGCTATCAAGGAAAAGCACATCCAAACCGCAATCATCTGTCACTTTACATCACAGAGAATAGAGAAAATTAATAAGAAAGAAAAATAACAAATGGTGGAGAGGACGTGAAGAAATGGGAAAACTCTTGCACTGTTGATGGGAATGTGAACTGGTGCAGACACTCTGGAAAACCGTGTGGAAGTTCCTCAAAGAGTTAAAAATAGATCTGCCCTATGACCCAGCAATTGCACTGCTGGGGATTTACCCCAAAGATACAGATGCAGTGAAACACCAGGACAGCTGCATCCCAATGTTTATTACAGCCATGTCCACAAGAGCCAAATCCTCGGGTAAGCCACAATGTCCTTTGACAGATGAATTGATAAACATATAAGGTTTATATATACAAAGGGATATTTCTCAGTCACCAGAAAGGATCAATAGCTATTATTTCTTCAAGGTGTATGGAACTACAGGGTATTATGTCAATGAAATAAGTTAATTGGAGAAGGACAATCATCATGGTTTCACTCATATGTGGAATATAGAAACAATGAAAGGGATCGTAAGGGAAGGAGGAATACCGAGTTGGGAAAAATCAGGAGGAAGACAAACCATGACAGATTCCTATCTCTGGGACTCAAACAAAGGGGTGCAGAAGGGCAGGTGGGTGTTGGGACGTGGTCCCTGGGTGACGGGCACTAAAGAGGGCAAGTGATCAGATGAGCACTTGGTGTTACTATATGTTGGCAAATTGAACTTAAATAAAATATTGAATAAATAAATGAAAAATAAATTATTGAAGAGAGATAATATGAGCAATAACATGCCAACATATTCAGCAATCTGGAAGAAATGGATGCCTTCCTATAAATGTAGAAACAATGTAATCTAAAACAGGAATGAATGGAAAAGCTGTACAGATCCAAAACCTGGAAATGAAAATCAGATATATTTAAAAGTCTTCTAACAATCAAAAGTCCAAGGACAGATGGCTGCCCATGGGAATGCAACAAGCATTTAAAATAACTTAATACTTATCATGAAAATGTTTCAAAGATAGAATTAAAGGAAACTTCCAAACTCATTATCCAATGGTAGCATTTCCTTGACCTCAAAAGCAAAGATCCAACTGAAAAGGAGAATTACAGACTAATATCCTTGAGGGATATGGATGCAAAATTCTCACCAAGATCCTAACTAACAGGGTCCAAGAGTACATTAATAGGATAATTCATCATGACCAAATTCGCTTAAATTCTGGTATGCAAGGGTGGTTCAGCATCTGAAAATCAAACAATGGGATTTGACTCATTCATAAAAGAAAATATAAGGACCATTTTGTCCTTTCATCTGAAGCCCAAAAATATTTGTCAAAAGATACTATACTTTCCTCATAAAAACCTTTTGCGTGCAGGGCCTGCAAAGACATGAACAGAAATCTCACAGAGGAAGACATAGACATGGCCAACATGCATATGAGAAAATGTTCTGCATCACTTGCCATCAGGGAAATACAAATCAAAACTACAATGAGATACCACCTCACACCAGTGAGAATGAGGAAAATTAACAAGGCAGGAAACAACAAATGTTGGAGAGGATGCGGAGAAAAGGGAATCCTCTTACACTGTTGGTGGGAATGTGAACTGGTGCAGCCACTCTGGAAAACTGTGTGGAGGTTCCTCAAACAGTTAAAAATATACCTGCCCTACGACCCAGCAATTGCACTGTTGGGGATTTACCCCAAAGATACAAATGCAATGAAACGCCGGGACACCTGCACCCCGATGTTTCTAATGGCAATGTCCACAATAGCCAAACTGTGGAAGGAGCCTCGGTGTCCAACGAAAGATGAATGGATAAAGAAGATGTGGTTTATGTATACAATGGAATATTACTCAGCTATTAGAAATGACAAATACCCACCATTTGCTTCAACGTGGATGGAACTGGAGGGTATTATGCTGAGTGAAGTAAGTCAGTCGGAGAAGGACAAACATTATATGTTCTCATTCATTTGGGGAATATAAATAATAGTGAAAGGGAAAATAAGGGAAGGGAGAAGAAATGGGTGGGAAATATCAGAAAGGGAGACAGAACGTAAAGACTGCTAACTCTGGGAAACGAACTAGGGGTGGTAGAAGGGGAGGAGGGCGGGGGGTGGGAGTGAATGGGTGACGGGCACTGGGTGTTATTCTGTATGTTAGTAAATTGAACACCAATAAAAAAATAAATAAATAAATAAATAAATCACTAATTTAAGTTAAAAAAAAATAAAATAAAATCTATCATTTAGGTAATTCAAAAAAAAAAAAAAACCTTTTGCGGTGTAGAGATAAGGAGACATTCTCATCACAAGAGCTACCTACAGAAGACACATGGAGAATGTCATCCTCAACAGGAAAATTTGAGAGCTTTTCCCCTAAAATCAGGGACAGGACAGGGATTCCCACCCTCACCACTCTTCTGCACCATAGTACTAGAAGTCTTAGCTTCAAAAATCGGAAAAAAAACAGATGTAGAAGTCATCTAAATCATCAAAGAAAAAACTCAAACTTTCACTCTTCACACATGGCACAATAATTTAAGTTCAAATCCAAAAGATTCCTTTGAAACAATTGCTAGAACTGATACCTGAATTCGGCAAAATCAGTGCATGGAAAATCAATACAATAAAGACAGGGGCTTTTCTATATAGTGCAAATGAAACAGAAAAAAAGAAAATCAAGGACTGGATGTAATTTATAATTCCACTATAAATAATCAGATAATGAGGAAAAATCCTAACCAAGGAGGGATGGATGGATAGACTAAACATACCAGAACACTTATGAAAGACAGTATGGAAGACACAAGAGCATAGAAAATATTATTTTCATAGATTAGAAGAATGAATATTGATAAAACACTTATGCTTCCAGAGAAAGCTACACATTCAAAGCCATCTGTATAAAAATATCACCAGCATTGTTTACAGATCTAGAGCAAACCATCAGGAAATGTTAGGGAACCAAGAAGACCTCAAATATCCAAAGCAATCCTGTTAAAGTAAAGCAAGCCTGGAAACATCCTGATTCTGGTTGTCAAGGTAAATTACAACGTTGTGATCATCAGGACATTATGGTACTGGCACAAATTAAGAAAAGTTTGAGAACCCAGAAATGGACCCTGAAGCCTAAAGTAAAAAAATCTTGACAAAGCAGGGAAGAATATGCAATGGAAAAAGAAAGCCTCTTCAACAAATTGTGTGGGGAATGTTGGGGAGACACATGCAGAAGAATGAAAGTGGACCCCTTTCTTACATCATTCACAACAATGGACTCAAAGTTGATGAAAGACCTAAATGTGAGTCAGGAAACCATCAGAATCCTCAGGAGAACACAGGCAGCACCTTTTCTACCTCAGCTGCAACCACTTCTAGTCGTGTCTCCAGAGGCAAGAGAAAGAAAAGAAAATGAACCATGGCGATTTCATCAAGGAAAGAGCATTTTTCACAGCAAAGGAATCATTCGGTGTAATTAAAAGGCAACCTACAGAATTGGAGAAGATATTTTGTAAAGTCTAATCAGATTAAAGGCTCAAATTCAAATCTAAAATGAACTTATCAAGCTCAACAGCCAATCAGAATTGGGCAGAAATTGTGAACAGACTTCCTGTCCTATCCTGAGATCCCGCATCACACCATATATTAGGGAGCTCATCCACAAGCAAGAAGAATTCTTTTGCTCTCCTAGATCTGCTATATATCAAATGAAATATTACAGCAAAGAATTTGACAAAAAGAGGGAAAGCTTTTATTCCCCTAAATAGAAGATTTCCATAGAAATTAGGCAATAATAAAATAAAAGGTATTAATATCATTCAACAGGAAAAAAAATAATTTGCTTTTATATGACATTGTCGCATAAATGGTGTAAGAGGACAAACCTTACAAAAAAGACTTGAAGTTAGTAATGAGCGCAGGGAAAATACAGGATATAAAACCAACATACACATTAAAGCTAATTTCTACACACTAACAAAAAATTATTACTATACAATTTATTTTTTAAATTTTTTAATTTTTATTTATTTATGATAGTCACAGAGAGAGTGAGAGAGAGAGGCAGAGACAAAGGCAGAGGGAGAAGCAGGCTCCATGCACCGGGAGCCCGATGTGGGATTCAATCCGGGGTCTCCAGGATCGCGCCCTGGGCCAAAGGCAGGCGCCAAACGGCTGCGCCACCCAGGGATCCCATCACTATATAATTTAAAAACAATCCCCTTTACAAAGGTAACAAAAATAAATATTTATGATTAAAGTTCATTAAGGAGAGAAAATACTTATTAAAAATGACCTATATTAATGATAGTGTTTTTAAATGGCACAAAGGCAAAGATAAATACATAGATGGATTAGAACATCATAAATCCACTGTATCACCAAAAGAAAGTGATCTACAGTTGTGAAGTAATACTTGTATATAACTTCTAAAGTATTGAATCGAGTCTGGAGCTAACTATATAGTCAGAGGACATGCAAATTGGGCCCTCCCTCCACTGATTAAACCAGCCCAGCCTTGACGCTGCAGCTGGGAGAGCAGCCAGAGTCCCAGGATCCCCAGGTGACCCCATTCAGTGCTCACTACACAACAGAGACAGACAACCATGGAATCTGTGCTCAGCTGGGTTGTCCTTGTTGCTATTTTAAAAGGTAATTCAAGGGAAGGGAGAAGAAATGGGTGGGAAATATCAGAAAGGGAGACAGAACGTAAAGACTGCTAACTCTGGGAAACGAACTAGGGGTGGTAGAAGGGGAGGAGGGCGGGGGGTGGGAGTGAATGGGTGACGGGCACTGGGTGTTATTCTGTATGTTAGTAAATTGAACACCAATAAAAAAAAAAGAAGCTAAAAAAAATAAAATAAAATAAAAGGTAATTCATGGAGAACCAGGGACTTTGAGTCTGTGAGTGGAGGTGAGTGAGAGAAACAGGGGATGTGGGACAGTTTCCTGACCAGGATATCTTGTGTCTGCAGGTGTCCAGGGTGAGGTGCAGCTAGTGGAGTCTGGGGGAGACCTGGTGAAGTCTGGGGGGGTCCCTGAGACTCTCCTGTGTGGGCTCCGGATTCACCTTCAGTAGCTACTGGATGTACTGGGACCGCCAGGCTCCAGGGAAGGGGCTCCAGTGGGTCGCATGGATTAGGTATGATGGAAGTAGCACAAGCTACGCAGAAGCTGTGAAGGGCCGATTCACTGTTTCTAGAGACAATGCCAAGAACACGCTGTATCTGCAGATGAACAGCCTTAGAGCCAAGGACACGGCCGTGTATTACTGTGTGAGGGACACAGTGAGGGGACCTCAGTGTGAGCCCAGACACAAACCTCCCTGTAGAAGGGGATCACGACCACCAGGGAGTGCACACTCCTAACCACTTCTGTCTTGAAGGACTAGGAGCAGGTGCAGATGGAGGTTCTGGGCAGGTTTCCACTCGGCTTCTGGGCTTCCTCTCCATGGAGCAGTTTCCCCCAGGGGTTCTCTCTGAACACTTGGTTATGTGTTTCCCTCTTTGGTCTCTTTCTTAGAGACTTAGAAATTCAACTATATTACCTGCACTTACTTATACTTAACTTTTCCTGACCCGAAATATTCATCTATTACAAAGAATTCCATTCACATCATCTGAACATTTTCATGAGTCCTCGTGATGCTCACTGTGGATCAGAGGACCCCAAGCTAATATGCTGTCTTGCACATCATGGTTTAGAGGAATCCCCAAGCAACACAAGAGAAAGACATTCTACAAAAATGTTAATAATGGCCTGGGAGTGAGAGAGACTCCCAGCATGACATGGTAGGGATGTGGACACAGAGGTTATTCACACACACACACACACACACACACACACACACATCAGGAGCACATAAGCTTTAATCATCTTCATCTTCATTTCAGATGAGAGGCACGCAGGCCTCTCATCACGTCATAAATGCCTGGATGGTGCCGGGAGGTACACTCACGTAGGGTGTGTTTTGTGGGTCAGTGTTGGGGACGGGGTCCTGCTCCAGGAGTGGCTTGTGTGGAGTCAGTCCCCCAACTGCTTCTAAAGAGGGAATTCCTGGGTTATTGTTTGATTTCTTATCCTTTGGATGGAGGAGAGGCATGTGGATGGAACATCAGGGAGCTAGCAGGCAATAAAGAATGCACATGGTGTGAGGAATAATTTCACTAAATAAGTATCAAACTGGAAGGCCAAAGGAGAGACGTGGTCATTCTCAGTAGACAAATTTCTGAATCCCATGGAAATGAGATGAATAATATATGGAAGAATCATGAAACACAAAATGATATTACAAATAGGCCTAGATCCTACCAGGTCTTAGATGGAGGCTGTCCTCTCCCCAGGGTCACCAGCTGGTTCTGAAGGTCATGTGTTCTCCATGTGCTCAGACACCAGAAGCTTCTACTGGATCCATGAGGATCCTCAAGGTGGGGAGCTTGATTGAAGGGTCTTCCCCCTGCAGGGAATAACTCATGGATCCTTCAAGGGCTGACGTCAGCTCATTGTGTGTGACCTCTACCATTCCCATGTTGGCATCTAATGCCCATGAAGTTGGGGGAGGAGGTGGGGCCTTAGGGGATCATGTAGGTCAGGAGGTGCAGCCGCATGATAGCATCAGGACCTTTATAAACCAGGAATGGGAAAGCTCCCTGCACCCTGGCCCCATGTGAGGTGACGGGGAAAGGACGGGCTAGGACGTGCGTGTTCTCCAGACACCACACCTGCACCTGGACCTCAGACGTCCCAGATTCCAGAGCTGTGAGAATGAGTGTCTAATGTTTGATCTGCCCAGGCCATGTACGATGTTGCAGCAGGGGCACAGGCTAATCTTATTTTTCATTGTTAAGTTTAATTTACCAGGGTGGGGCAGGAGGGCAGAGCAGTAGGGATCTCAAGTCACCTGTACCCACCAACTTACCTAGGTAACTTTTAAATCATCTTCAAAACCTACTAATCGCTCTAAAATTTATTTATTTCTTTTTTAAATAATAAATCTATTTCTATTGGTGTTCAATTTGTGAACGTACAGAATAACACCCAGTGCTTATCCCGTCAAGTGCCCCCCTCAGTGCCTGTCACCCATTCATCCCCACCCCCTGCCCTCCTCCCCTTGCACCACTCTTAGTTCATTTCCCAGAGTAAGGAGTCTTTATGCTCTGTCTCCCTTTCTGATATTTCCCAACCATTTCTTCTCCCTTTCCTTCTATTCCTTTTCAATATTATTTATATTTCCCAAATGAATGAGACCATATAATGTTTGTCCTTCACTGATTGACTTATTTCACTCAGCATAATACCCTCCAGTTCCATCCACGTAAAAGCAAATGGCGGGTATTTGTCATTTCTAATGGCTGAGCAATATTCCATTGTATACATAAACCACATCTTCTTTATCCACTCATCTTTCGATGGACACCAAGGCTCCTTCCACAGTTTGGCTATTGTGGACATTGCCATTAGAAACATCGGGGTGCAGGTGTGCCATGGTTTCATACCCCTGGCATCTGTATCTTTGGGGTATATCCCCACCAGTGCAATTTTTGGGTCATAGGGCAGATCTATTTTTAACAATTTGAGGAACCTCCACAGAGTTTTCCAGAGTGGCTTCACCAGTTCACATTCCCACCAACAGTGCAGGAGGGTTCCCTTTTCTCCACATCCTCTCCAACATTTGTGGTTTCTTGCTTTGTTAATTTTCCCCATTCTCACTGGTGTGAGATGGTATCTCATTGTGGTTTTGATTTGTATTTCCCTCTTGGCAAGTGAGGCAGAGCATTTTCTCATATGCATGTTGGCAATGTCTACGTCTTCCTCTGTGAGATTTATCTTCATGACTTTTGCCCATTTCATTATTGGATTGTTTGTTTCTTTGATGTTGAGTTTCATAAGTTCTTTATAGATCTTGGAAACTAGTCCTTTATCTGATACGTCATTTGCAAATATCTTCTCCCATTCTGTAGGCTGTCTTTTAGTTTTGTTGACTGTATCCTTTGCTGTGCAAAAGCTTCTTATCTTGATGAAGTCCAAATAGTTCAATTTGCTTTTGTTTCTTTTGCCATCGTGGATGTATCTTGCAAGAAGTTACTGTGGCCGAGGTCAAAAAGGGTGTTGCCTGTGTTCTTCTCTAGGATTTTGATGGAATCTTGTCTCACATTTATATCTTTTATCCATTTTGAGTTTATCTTTGTGTATGGTGAAAGAGAGTGGTCTAGTTTCATTCTTCTGCATGTGGATGTCCAATTTTCCCAGCACCATTTACTGAAGAGACTTTCTTCCAATTGATAGCTTTTCCTCCTATATCGAATATTAGTTGAACATAATATTGTGGGTCCACTTCTGGGTTTTCTATTCTGTTCCTTGATATATGTATCTGTTTTAGTGCCAATAGCACACTGTCTTGATGACTACAGCTTTGTAGTACAACTTGAAATCTGGCATTGTGATGCCCCCAGCTATGGTTTTCTTTTTTAAAATTCCCCTGGCTATTCGGGGTCTTTTCTGATTCCACACAAATCTTAAAATAATTTGTTCTAATTCTCTGAAGAAAGTCCATGGTATTTTGATAGGGATTGCATTAAATGTGTAAATTGCCCTGGGTAACCAAAAAGGAGAATTATACCAATATTCCAGATGAAAATGGATGCAAAAATTCTCAACAAGATACTAGCCAATAGGATCCAACAGGACATTAAGAAAATTATTCACTGTGACCAAGTAGGATTTATTCTTGGGACACAAGCCTGGTTCAACACTTGTAAAACAATCAATGTGATTCATAATATCAGCAAGCAAAAAACCAAGAACCATATGATCCTCTCATGAGATGCAGAGAAAGCATTTGACAAAATACAGCATTCATTCATGATCAAAATACTTCAGAGTGTATGGATAGAGGGAACATTGTTCAACATCTTAAAAGCCATCTACAAAAAGCCCACAGCAAATATCATTCTCAATGGGGAAGCACTGGGAGCCTTTCCCATAAGATCGGGAAAAGATAAGGATTTCCACTCTCAACACTGCTATTCAGCATAGTCCTGGAAGTCCTAGCCTCAGCAATCAGACAACAAAAAGACATTAAATGTATTCGAATTGGCAAAGAAGTCAAACTCTCCCTCTTTGCTGATGATATGATACTCTACATAGAAAACCCAAAAGCCTCCACGCCAAGATTGCTAGAAATCATACAGCAATTTGGCAGTGTAGCAGGATACAAAATCAATGCCCAGAAATCAGTGGCGTTTCTATACACTAACAATGAGACTGAAGAAAAAGAAATTATGGAGTCAATCCCATTTAAATTCCACCCAAAAGCATAAGATACATAGGAATAAACCTAACCAAAGAGGTAAAGGTTCTATACCATAAAAACTATAGAACACTTCTGAAAGAAATTGAGGAAGACACAAAGAGATGTAAAAATATTCCATGCTCATGGATTGGCAGAATTAATATTGTGAAAATGTCAATGTTACCCAGGGCAATATACACGTTTAATGCAATCCCTATCAAAATACACCAGTAAGAATGGGGCAAATTAACAAGGCAGGAAACAACAAATGTTGGAGTGGATGCGGAGAAAAGGGAACTCTCTTACACTGGTGGTGGGAATGTGAACTGGTGCAGCCACTCTGGAAAACTGTGTGGAGGTTCCTCAGAGTTAAAAATAGACCTGCCCTACGACCCAGCAATTGCACTGTTGGGGATTTACCCCAAAGATACAGATGCAATGAAATGCCGGGACACCTGCACCCCGATGTTTATAGCAGCAATGTCCACAATAGCCAAACTGTGGAAGGAGCCTTGGTGTCCATCGAAAGATGAGTGGATAAAGAAGATGTGGTTTATGTATACAATGGAATATTACTCAGTTATTAGAAATGACAAATACCCACCATTTGCTGCAATGTGGATGGAACTGGAGGGTATTATGCTGAGTGAAGTAAGTCAGTCGGAGAGGGACAAACATATGTTCTCATTCATGTGGGGAATATAAATAATAATGAAAGGGAATATAAGGGAGCGGAGAAGAAATGTGTGGGAAATATCAGAAAGGGAGACAGAACATAAAGACTGCTAACTCTGGGAAACGAACTAGGGGTGGTAGAAGGGGAGGAGGGCGGGGGGTGGGAGTGAATGGGTGACGGGCACTGGGGGTTATTCTGTATGTTGGTAGATTGAACACCAATAAAAATAAATTAAAAAATTAAAAAAATAAAAAAATAAATTCTTCCTTAATTTCCTCGTTGACCCTTTCATCTTTTAGCATGATTGTCCTTAACCTCCACGTCTTTGAAGTCCTTCCAAACTTCTTGTTGTGATTTAGTTTTAATTTCAAGGCATTATGGTCTGAGAAGATAGAGGGGACGATCCCAATCTTTTGGTATCAGTTCAGACTCGATTTGTGACCCAGTATGTGGTCTATTCTGCAGAAAGTTCCATGTGGACTTGAGAAGAATGTGTATTCAGTTGAGTTTGAATGTAAAGTTCTGTAGATATCTGTGAAATCCATGTAGTCCAGTGTACCATTTAAAGTTCTCGTTTCTTTGGAGATGTTTTGTTTAGAAGACCTATCGAGTGCAGAAAGTGCTAGATTGAAGTCACCAAGTATATGTGTATTATTATCAATGTTTGCTTTAACTTTGGTTATTAATTGATTGATATACTTGGCAGCTCCCACATTCGCAGCATATATATTGAGGATTGTTAAGTCCTCTTGTTGGATAGATCCTTTAAGTATGATATAGTGTCCCTCTTCATCTCTCACTAGACTCTTTGGGGTAAATTTTAGTTTATCTGATATAAGGATGTCTATCCCTGCTTTCTCTGAGGACCATTTGAATGGTAAATGGTTCTCCAACCTTTAATTTTCAGGCTGTAGGTGTCCTTCTGTCTAAAATGAGTCTCTTGTAGACAGCAAATAGATGGGTTCTGCTTTTTTTCCAGTCTGACAACCTGTGCCTTTTGATGGGGTCATTAAGCCCGTTCGCTTTCAGAGTTACTATTGAAAGATATGAGTTTAGTGTCATCATGATATCTATTCAGTCCTTGTTTTTGTGGATTGTTCCACTGGACTTCTTCTTAAAGGGGAATTTTAAGAGTCCCCCTTAAAATTTCTTGCAGATCTGGGTTGGAGGTCATAGATTCTTTCAGTTCATGCCTGTCTTGGAAGCTCTTTATCTGTCCTTCCATTCTGAATGAGAGCCTTTCTGGATAAAGTATTCTTGGTTGCATGTTTTTCTCATTTAGGACCCTGAATATGTCCTGCCAGCCCTTTCTGGCCTGCCAGGTCTCCGTGGAGAGGTCAGCTGTTACCCTAATACTCCTCCCCATAAAAGTCAGGGATTTCTTGTCTCTTACTGCTTTAAGGATCTTCTCTTTATCTTTGGAATTTGCAAGCTTCACTATTAAATGTCAAGGTGATGAATGGTTTTTATTGATTTAAGGGGGATCTCTCTATTTCCTGGATCTGAATGCCTGTTTCCCTTCCCAGATTAGGAAAGTTTTCAGCTATGATTTGTTCAAATACATATTCTGGCCCTCTGGCGCTTTCAGCACCCTAGGGAACCCCAATTAAACTTAGATTTTTCCTCCTCAGGCTGTCATTTATTTCCCTTAATCTATCCTCATGGTCTTTTAATTGTTTGTCTCTCTTTTTTCCTCAGTTTCCCTCTTTGCCACCAACTTGTCTTCTATGTCACTCCCTCGCTCTTCCACCTATTTAACCCTCATCCTTAGGATTTCTAGTTTGGATTGCATCTCATTCAATTGATTTTTAATTTCTGCTTGATTAGATCTAAATTCTGCAGTCATGAAGTCTCTTTAGTCCTTTCTGCTTTTTTCGAGAGCCACCAGTAACTGTATAATAGTGCTTCTGAATTGGCTTTTTGACATTGAATAGTAATCCAGATTTTGTAACTGTGTAAGAGAGAGGACTGTTTCTGATTCTTTTGAGGTGAGGTTTTCCTTCTAGTCATTTTTCTCAGCACAGAGTGGCCAAAAACAAGTTGTACTGGGAAAAGGAGAAAAAAAGAGGAGAGAAAGAAGAAAAGAAAAGAGAAAAAGAAACAAGGAAGAAAAAAAGAAAAAAGAGAAGAAAAAGAGAAAGAAAAAGAAAAAAAGGGAAAAAAGGTGGGGGATGCAAAGAGAAATCAAAAAGAAAAAAAACACGGGGGAGTATATTCTGAATCTGTATACTTTAAGTCCCTTGACTGCCCCTGGAACTTGTCCGTCCAGCTGGTCTTCCAGGGGAGGGGCCTGTTGTGCTGATTTTCAGGTGTTAGCACTTGGGGGAGCTGCTCTGCCCCCTGCCTGGTGCAGGGCTCAGTGGGGGTTGTTTACCCCGTGAGGCTCCAGGAGGAACAACCCCAGTGGCAGCGGCAGCTGTAGAGCCCTGGCTTCAGGCCCTGCAATAACTACAGAGCTCTCCATCTGCAGGGCCTGGAGGCTCCGCGGAAAGGCCGCTGATCTTCTCAGCTCCGGGCAGAACCATCCTTGCTGTTCTGGGCCCTCCTGGCCTCTGCCTGTCCTGAGGGGAGGCCAGATCCTGAGCTGTGTCCCAGTGTCCTGTGCCTCGGGGCCTGTGCTGTTGGATTCATGCTCCAGGCCACACAGCTTCCTCCAGAGAGCCGCTGCCCCAGCCCCTCTGAGCTGCTTCTGGAGCTGTGCAGCCCCCTCCTCCAGGAGACTCTTCCTCTACCAGAGCTGCCTCCAAGCTGCTCCCAGGTGCACAGCCCCCTCCGCACAGAACCCTTGCCCGAGCCCCTCCGAGCTGCTCCGGGTCCAGCCGTGTGTGCTGCAGTCTTTGAGGGAGCTTGGCCATGGAGTATGGCACGCTCTCCTAGGTGCGCAGGTGTCTGTTAGTGTCCCAGGGAGCCTGAGGGCATCCCTGCCCTCCTGGGTCCTGCTCTAACTCCCTGCGGGTGCCTTTCCACCTGGGAAGGTCGGTGAAGCTCCTGCTCCTCCGGGACGGGGCTCTCCTGTCCTGGGGACACTCGCCCCAACCTTACCTGGCTCCTTGCAGGGCCTCTCCCCCTTGGACGCCTTTTGTTTCTTTATTTCTTCGCCCCCCCCATCTTCCTATCTTGATAGAAGTGCGAACTCTTCTCACTGTAGCATTCCAGCTGGTCTCTCTTTAAATCTCAGGCCGAATTCGTAGATTTTCAGGATGATTTGAAGGTTATCTAGGTAATTTGGTGGGGACAGGTGATTTGGGGACCCTACTCTTCCGCCATCTTACCTCTCCCTCTGAGTAATATTCCATTGAATAGATATACCACATCTTCTTTGATACAACAATATTGTTAAATAAAATAGTTTTGTTTTTTGTTACATTGAGTTAGCCAGCTTATACTACATACTTCTTTTGTGATGTTCAATAATTCATCCGGTGCTTATAACACCCAGTATTGATCACATCATGTGCCCTCTTTAATGCGCATCACACAATGACTCAATACACCCACTAACCACCCCAGCATTATACCTCATTCTGTTTACTATAGTTAATGCTTTCTCGTGTTCTGTATCCCTCTCTAATGATTCCCAGTCTTCCCAAATTTAGCCAATGTTATTTTGAAGTGTTACATATATTCCACATTAGACAGAAATGACATGATAATTGGTTTCTGATTGACTTATTTTACCCAGTGAAATACCCTCCAGTTCCATCAATGTCACTGTAAATGGTAGGTATTTGATATTTCTGATGGCAGAGTAATATCCCATTGTATATATTCCACATACTATTTATCCATTCTTCTGTTGTGGGTGTCATGCCTCCCCCCACGGTTTGGCTACTGTGTACTTTGCTGCTATGAACACTGGGGTTCAGTTGCCCTTTGCATCACTGCATCTGTATGTTTGGGGTAAATACTCAGTAATACAATACCTGGGGCATATGCTATTCACAACAAAGGAAAGAACCAGAGGTAATTCTCTCTGCCATATATCTAATTGAGAGGGATAAAGTAAAAAAATCAGAGCTCAAAATCAGGATATTACTTTTAAAGTTACTATTTGCATTTCAGGAAAGCTAAAACACACTACATTATAACAATGTAGAAATGAACCAATTCAGTTGTAAATTAAAACTGATCAAAGTGAGATATAGTCTAAACTATATGCTCTAACAGCCATGGTAAATGAGGTCGAAGGAAGCGTAGGTGACATAGAAGACAAGGTGATAGAAAGAAAAGAAGGTGAGGACAGTAGAGACACACAAATAATGGACCATGAAAGGCTTGAAAAATCACTAGTTCCATAAGTTCAAACTAAATTAAAATATTTGGGGCCCATGAAGGGAAGGAAGAGAGAGTAGGACAAAATATATATTTGAGAGAATCATAGCAGAGACTTTGTTTATTTCTTTTCTTGAAAGATGTAATCTATGTGTTCATGAGAGACACATAGAGACAGAGGCAAAGACATAGGCAGAGATAGGAGCAGGCTCCATGCAGGTAGCTCAATGTGGGACTTGATCCCACGTCTCCAGGATCATTCCCTGGGTCAAAGGCAGGTGCTGAACAGCTGAGCCACCCAGGAGTTCCAGCAGACTCTCCTTTTCAATAAAAACACACATCCAGATTGAAAGTTAGGGAGTAAACAGCCACTATTCATGTCAATGGACAAGAGGAAGGAGGAGTAGTAACACTTATATCAGCTGAACTAGAATTTAAAACAAAGACTATAATAAAGGATGAAGGATACTATATCATAAAAATGGTTTATCCAAAAGAAGATCTACCTTGTCTAAATATTCACACTGCCACCTTCAGAAAAGACAAGTGCACAAACCAATTAATCCTAAATTTAATGACACTCATATCTACTATTACCTTTACAGCAGAGACTTCAATGTCTCCTGACATCAGTGAGAATCATACAAGCAGAAGCTCAACAAGGAAACAAGGAGTTTGAGAGACATACTGGATCAGACATACTTCACAAATATATCAGAGCATTTTACACAAAGCAGAATACTCGTTCTTCTTTATTGCACGTGGAAAATACTCCAGAATTGATCATATACATGGTCACAAGTCATGTGTCAAGTGGTACAGAATGGTTGAATTCACTCCATGCATATTTTCAGACCAATATGCTATGAAACAAGAAGTCAAACCCAGTAAAAATATGGAAGGCCCATAAACAATGATGTGATACCACCTCACACCAGTGAGAATGGGGAAAATTAAGAAGACATGAAACAACAAATGTTGAAGTGGATGTGGAGAAAGGGAACCCCTTGCATTGTTGGTGGGAATGTGAGTTGGTACAGTCACTTTGGAAAACTGTGTGGTGGTTCCTCAAAGAGTTAATAATAGAACTGTCCTACAACCCAGCAATTGCACTGCTGGGGATTTACCTCAAAGATACAGATGCAGTGAAACACGGGGACACCTGCACCCCCATGCTTATAGCAGCAATGACCACAATAGCCAAACTGTGAAAGGAGCCCTGGTGTCCATCAAAAGATGAATGGATAAAGAACATGTATTCTATATTTACAATGGAATATTCCTCAGTCACCAAGAGCAGAAGAATACCCACCAATTGCTTCAACATGAGTGGAACTGGAGGGTATTATGCTGAGTGAAGTAGGCCAATTGGAGGACAAACATATGGTTTCATTCATTTGGGTAATATAAAAAATGGTGTAAAGAATTATAGAGGAAATGAGGGAAAATAAGTGGAAAAAATTAGAGAGGGTGACAAAACATGAGAGACTTCTAAATCTGGGAAATGAACAAGAGATAGTGGGAGGAGAAGTGGATGGGGACATGGGGTGACTGGGTGATGGGCATTGAGGGGAACACTTGACCAGATGAGCCTGGGGTGCTATGCTATATGTTGGAAATCAACCTTCAATAAAAAATATATAACAATTAAATAAATGCACATAAAAGGACATATTATTGAAGAAGGAATGAGTCAATGAAGAAATTAAAGAATTTAAGCAAAATTTCAATCAATGAATATTAAATCACAATCATACAATCCAGTATGTCGCTCAAAACCCTTGTTTCCTTGTAAAGCTTTGGGACACATCGAAACCCATCCACAAAGGGAACGATAGAGCAGTAGAGGTCTTCTCCAGGACCTGATTGAAATGGAAGCATATCCAGTGCATTAGCAGAGTGAAGATGAGGATAAAACATATTGCCAGGCTTCCGCTCCCCATGTTTCCCCCCACTCCAACTGCACAGGCCCCATCCTCAGTCATGGGCTGGTGAAGATGGATGGGTAGACATGTGGACACTTGTGTCTCAAATCTGACTGTGCACATCAAAATATCCACGGACGATTGTTGACAGGATGTAAACATCGTGCACATATCTCTAGAAGATGGACATGAGGCTCGCTGCTCCTCCTACACAGATTCAATCCCCATGCTGCTGGATCCTACGTCCTATCACATGAGGCAGGATATTGATGAAGATTGATGGCAAATCGAACTCCAATAAAAATATACATTAATCAATCAATTAATTAATTAAAATTATTTTATAAATTTAAAAATAGTATATATTTTTATTTTTCACACTCTTTTCTAACTTGGCTGCAGCAACTTCTTGCAATATGCATCTATGAAGGCAAGAGAAACAAAAGCAAAATTGAATTATTGGGACTCCATCAAGATAAAATGTTTCTGCACATCAAAAGAAACAGTCTACAAAACGAAAAGACAACCTACAGAATGGGAGCAGTTATTTGCCAATGATCTAACAGATTAAGTGCTTGTATCCAAGATCTATAAAGAACTTATTAAAGTAAACAGCAAGGAACAAAAGAATCTGAGTAGGCTCCCAGAAGGGTCAGTCAAACTATAGAAAAAAAAAAGAAAAATATACCTATGATTTCTATAAAAGTAATCTGCTCTGCAGAAAAAAGAAAATCCAGGGCTGGATGCAATTTAAAATTGCACCAGAAATCATCAGGTAATGAAGAAAAATCCTAACCAAGAGCGATGGATGTATGGTATAAACATTCCAGAAAACTTATGAACTACAGTAAGGAGTATACAAGTAGATAGAACATGTTTATTCTCATAGATTAGAAGAATGAATATTGATAAAATATCTATGCTACCAAGAGCAAGTAAGACATTCAAAGCCATCCATATTAAAATATCACCAGAATTTTTCAAAGAGCTAGAGAAAACAATCACAAAATTTTTAGGGAACCACAAATAACTCAAATAACCAAAGTAACACTGAAAAATTAAAGCAAGGCTGTAGACATCCTCATTCCGGTTGTTGAGGTAAATTACAACTTTGTGATAATCAGGACCCTATGGCACTGGCACAAATACAGACGAATAGATAAATAGAAAAGTTTGAGATCCCAGAAATGGAACCTGAAGTCTGTGGTCATAAATCCTGACAAAACAGGAAAGCATATCCAATGGAAAAAAAGAAAATCTCTTCAACAAATGGCATTGGGAATATTGGAGACCCACATGCAGAAGTATGAAAGGGGACACATTTTTTACATCATTCACAACAATGGACTCAAAGTTGATGAAGGATCTAAATGAGTTGGGAAACCATCAGAATCCTCAGGAAAACACAGGCAGCTCCTTTTCTACCTCAGCTATAACCACTCCTAAACGTGTCTCCAGAAGTAAGGGAAAGAAAAGGAAAATGAGTATGGCGACTTCATCAAGGAAAGAAAATTTTCACAACAAAGGAATCACTCAGTGTAATTAAGAGGCAACCTACAGAATGGGAAAAGATATTTGGTATTGCCATATCAGATTAAAGGCTCGAATTCATATGTAAAATGAACGTATCAAGCTCAACAGCCACCAGTATCTCCAATGAGAATTGGGCAGAAGTTGTGAACAGACTTCCTGTCCTGTCCTGAGATCCCACATCACACCATATATTAGGGAGCTCATCTTCATGTCAAGTGAAATTCATTCGCTCTCGTAGATTTGCCATATATCGGGAGAGGAGCAAGATGGCGGAAGAGTAGGGTCTCCAAATCACCTGTCTCCACCAAACTACCTAGAAAACCTTCAAATTATCCTGAAAATCTATGAATTCGGCCTGAGATTTAAAGAGAGACCAGCTGGAATGCTACAGTGAGAAGAGTTCACGCTTCTATCAAGGTAGGAAGACGGGGAAAAAGAAATAAAGAAACAAAGGCCTCCAAGGGGGAGGGGCCCCGCGAGGAGCTGGGCTGAGGCCGGGGCGAGTGTCCCCAGGACAGGAGAGCCCCGTCCCGGAGATGCAGGAGCTGCACCGACCTTCCCGGGCGGAAAGGGGCTCGCGGGGAGTTGGAGCAGGACCCAGGAGGGCGGGGATGCCCTCGGGCTCCCGGGGACAGTAACAGCAACTGCGCACCCAGGAGAGTGCGCCGAGCTCCCTAAGGGCTGCAGCGCGCACGGCGGGACCCGGCGGGACCCGGAGCAGCTGAAGGGGCTCGGGCGGCGGCTCCGCGGAGGGGGCTGCGCGGCCCCGGGAGCAGCTCGGAGGGGCTCGGGCAGAGGAAGAGGCTCCGTGCGGAGGGGGCTGCGCGGTTCCAGGAGCAGCTCGGAGGGGCTCGGGCGGCGGCTCCTCGGAGGGGGCTGCGCGGCCCGGGAGCGCGAATCCACCAGCGCACGCTCCGGAGCACAGGGCGCCGGGACACAGCCCAGGATCCCGCCTCCCCCGGGACAGGCAGAGGCCTGGAGGGCCCAGGACAGCGAGGACGCTCCTGCCCCAGCTGAGCAGATCAGCGGCCCCGCCCGGAGCCTCCAGGCCCTGCAGACCGAGAGCTCCTAGTTACCGTGGGAGCTGAATCCAGGGCTGCAGAGCTGCCCCGCCACTGGGGCTGTTCCTCCGGCGGCCTCACGGGGTAAACAACCCCCACCGAGCCCTGCACCAGGCAGGGGCACAGCAGCTCCCCCAACTGCTAACACCTGAAAATCAGCACAACAGGTCCCTCCCCCAGAACACCAGCTAGACGGAAAACTTCCAGGAGAAGCCAAGGGACTTAAAGTACACAGAATCAGAATATACTCCCCGGTGGTTCTTTTTTTGTTTGTTTGTTTTTGTTTTTGTTTTTGTTTTTGTTTTTGTTTTGTTTTGCTTTTTGATTTGTTTCCTTCCCCCATCCCCTTTTTTTCTCCTTTCTTTTTCTTTCTCTTTTTCTTCTTTTTTTTTCGTTTTTGTTTTTTTCTTTTTCTTCCCTTTTTTTTTCTCTTTCTCTTTTCTTTCCTTCTTTCTCTCCTCTCTTTTTCTCTTTTTCCCAATACAACTTGCTTTTGGCCACTCTGCACTGAGCAAAATGACTAGAAGGAAAACCTCACCTCAAAAGAAAGAATCAGAAACAGTCCTCTCTCCCACAGAGTTACAAAATCTGGATTACAATTCAATGTCAGAAAGCCAATTCAGAAGCACTATTATACAGCTACTGGTGGCTCTAGAAAAAAGTATAAAGGACTCAAGAGACTTCATGACTGCAGAATTTAGAGCTAATCAGGCAGAAATTAAAAATCAATTGAATGAGATGCAATCCAAACTAGAAGTCCTAACGACGAGGGTTAACGAGGTGGAAGAACGAGTGAGTGACCTAGAAGACAAGTTGATAGCAAAGAGGGAAACTGAGAAAAAAAGAGACAAACAATTAAAAGACCATGAAGATAGATTAAGGGAAATAAACGACAGCCTGAGGAAGAAAAACCTACGTTTAATTGGGGTTCCCGAGGGCGCCGAAAGGGACAGAGGGCCAGAATATGTATTTGAACAAATTCTAGCTGAAAACTTTCCTAATCTGGGAAGGGAAACAGGCATTCAGATCCAGGAAATAGAGAGAAACCCCCCTAAAATCAATAAAAACCGTTCAACACCTCGACATTTAATTGTGAAGCTTGCAAATTCCAAAGATAAAGAGAAGATCCTTAAAGCAGCAAGAGACAAGAAATCCCTGACTTTTATGGGGAGGAGTATTAGGGTAACAGCAGACCTCTCCACAGAGACCTGGCAGGCCAGAAAGGGCTGGCAGGATATATTCAGGGTCCTAAATGAGAAGAACATGCAACCAAGAATACTTTATCCAGCAAGGCTCTCATTCAAATTGGAAGGAGAGATAAAGAGCTTCCAAAACAGGCAGCAACTAAAAGAATATGTGACCTCCAAACCAGCTCTGCAAGAAATTATAAGGGGGCCTCTTAAAATTCCCCTTTAAGAAGAAGTTCAGTGGAACAGTCCACAAAAACAAAGACTGAATAGATATCATGATGACACTAAACTCATATCTCTCAATAGTAACTCTGAATGTGAACGGGCTTATTGACCCCATCAAAAGGCGCAGGGTTTCAGACTGGATAAAAAAGCAGAACCCATCTATTTGCTGTCTACAAGAGACTCATTTTAGACAGAAGGACACCTACAGCCTGAAAATAAAAGGTTGGAGAACCATTTACCATTCGAATGGTCCTCAAAAGAAAGCAGGGGTAGCCATCCTTATATCAGATAAACTAAAATTTACCCCAAAGACTGTAGTGAGAGATGAAGAGGGACACTATATCATACTTAAAGGATCTATTCAACAAGAGGACTTAACAATCCTCAATATATATGCTCCGAATGTGGGAGCTGCCAAATATATAAATCAATTATTAACCAAAGTGAAGAAATACTTAGATAATAATACACTTATACTTGGTGACTTCAATCTAGCTCTTTCTATACTCGATAGGTCTTCTAAGCACAACATCTCCAAAGAAACGAGAGCTTTAAATGATACACTGGACCAGATGGATTTCACAGATATCGACAGAACTTTACATCCAAACTCAACTGAATACACATTCTTCTCAAGCGCACATGGAACTTTCTCCAGAATAGACCACATATTGGGTCACAAATCGGGTCTGAAACGATACCAAAAGATTGGGATTGTCCCCTGCATATTCTCGGACCATAATGCCTTGAAATTAGAACTAAATCACAACAAGAAGTTTGGAAGGACCTCAAACACATGGAGGTTAAGGACCATCCTGCTAAAAGATAAAAGGGTCAACCAGGAAATTAAGGAAGAATTAAAAAGATTCATGGAAACTAATGAGAATGAAGATACAACCGTTCAAAATCTTTGGGATGCAGCAAAAGCAGTCCTAAGGGGGAAATACATCGCAATACAAGCATCCATTCAAAAACTCGAAAGAACTCAAATACAAAAGCTAACCTTACACATAAAGGAGCTAGAGAAAAAACAGCAAATAGATCCTACACCCAAGAGAAGAAGGGAGTTAATAAAGATTCGAGCAGAACTCAACGAAATCGAGACCAGAAGAACTGTAGAACAGATCAACAGAACCAGGAGTTGGTTCTTTGAAAGAATTAATAAGATAGATAAACCATTAGCCAGCCTTATTAAAAAGAAGAGAGAGAAGACTCAAATTAATAAAATCATGAATGAGAAAGGAGAGATCACTACCAACACCAAGGAAATACAAACGATTTTAAAAACATATTATGAACAGCTATACGCCAATAAATTAGGCAATCTAGAAGAAATGGACGCATTCCTGGAAAGCCACAAACTACCAAAACTGGAACAGGAAGAAATAGAAAACCTGAACAGGCCAATAACCATGGAGGAAATTGAAGCAGTCATCAAAAACCTCCCAAGACACAAGAGTCCAGGGCCAGATGGCTTCCCAGGAGAATTTTATCAAACGTTTAAAGAAGAAATCATACCTATTCTCCTAAAGCTGTTTGGAAAGATAGAAAGAGATGGAGTACTTCCAAATTCGTTCTATGAAGCCAGCATCACCTTAATTCCAAAGCCAGACAAAGACCCCGCCAAAAAGGAGAATTACAGACCAATATCCCTGATGAACATGGATGCAAAAATTCTCAACAAGATACTGGCCAATAGGATCCAACAGTACATTAAGAAAATTATTCACCATGACCAAGTAGGATTTATCCCTGGGACACAAGGCTGGTTCAACACCCGTAAAACAATCAATGTGATTCATCATATCAGCAAGAGAAAAACCAAGAACCATATGATCCTCTCATTGGATGCTGAGAAAGCATTTGACAAAATACAGCATCCATTCCTGATCAAAACTCTTCAGAGTGTAGGGATAGAGGGAACATTCCTCGACATCTTAAAAGCCATCTATGAAAAGCCCACAGCAAATATCATTCTCAATGGGGAAGCACTGGGAGCCTTTCCCCTAAGATCAGGAACAAGACAGGGATGTCCACTCTCACCACTGCTATTCAACATAGTACTGGAAGTCCTAGCCTCAGCAATCAGACAACAAAAAGACATTAAAGGCATTCAAATTGGCAAAGAAGAAGTCAAACTCTCCCTCTTCGCCGATGACATGATGCTCTACATAGAAAACCCAAAAGTCTCCACCCCAAGATTGCTAGAACTCATACAGCAATTCGGTAGCGTGACAGGATACAAAATCAATGCCCAGAAGTCAGTGGCATTTCTATACACTAACAATGAGACTGAAGAAAGAGAAATTAAGGAGTCAATCCCATTTACAATTGCACCCAAAAGCATAAGATACCTAGGAATAAACCTCACCAAAGATGTAAAGGATCTATACCCTCAAAACTATAGAACACTTCTGAAAGAAATTGAGGAAGACACAAAGAGATGGAAAAATATTCCATGCTCATGGATTGGCAGAATTAATATTGTGAAAATGTCAATGTTACCCAGGGCAATATACACGTTTAATGCAATCCCTATCAAAATACCATGGACTTTCTTCAGAGAGTTAGAACAAATTATTTTAAGATTTGTGTGGAATCAGAAAAGACCCCGAATAGCCAGGGGAATTTTAAAAAAGAAAACCATATCTGGGGGCATCACAATGCCAGATTTCAGGTAGTACTACAAAGCTGTGGTCATCAAGACAGTGTGGTACTGGCACAAAAACAGACACATAGATCAGTGGAACAGAATAGAGAATCCAGAAGTGGACCCTGAACTTTATGGGCAACTAATATTCGATAAAGGAGGGAAGACTATCCATTGGAAGAAAGACAGTCTCTTCAATAAATGGTGCTGGGAAAATTGGACATCCACATGCAGAAGAATGAAACTAGACCACTCTCTTTCACCATACACAAAGATAAACTCAAAATGGATGAAAGATCTAAATGTGAGACAAGATTCCATCAAAATCCTAGAGAAGAACACAGGCAACACCCTTTTTGAACTCGGCCATAGTAACTTCTTGCAAGATACATCCACAAAGGCAAAAGAAACAAAAGCAAAAATGAACTATTGGGACTTCATCAAGATAAGAAGCTTTTGCACAGCAAAGGATACAGTCAACAAAACTCAAAGACAACCTACAGAATGGGAGAAGATATTTGCAAATGACATATCAGATAAAGGGCTAGTTTCCAAGATCTATAAAGAACTTATTAAACTCAACACCAAAGAAACAAACAATCCAATCATGAAATGGGCAAAAGACATGAACAGAAATCTCACAGAGGAAGACATAGACATGGCCGACATGCATATGAGAAAATGCTCTGCATCACTTGCCATCAGGGAAATACAAATCAAAACTACAATGAGATACCACCTCACACCAGTGAGAATGGGGAAAATTAACAAGGCAGGAAACAACAAATGTTGGAGAGGATGCAGAGAAAAGGGAACCCTCCTACACTGTTGGTGGGAATGTGAACTGGTGCAGCCACTCTGGAAAACTGTGTGGAGGTTCCTCAAACAGTTAAAAATATACCTGCCCTACGACCCAGCAATTGCACTGTTGGGGATTTACCCCAAAGATACAAATGCAATGAAACGCCGGGACACCTGCACCCCGATGTTTCTAGCAGCAATGGCCACTATAGCCAAACTGTGGAAGGAGCCTCGGTGTCCAACGAAAGATGAATGGATAAAGAAGATGTGGTTTATGTATACAATGGAATATTACTCAGCTATTAGAAATGACAAATACCCACCATTTGCTTCAACGTGGATGGAACTGGAGGGTATTATGCTGAGTGAATAAGTCAGTCGGAGAAGGACAAACATTATATGTTCTCATTCATTTGGGGAATATAAATAATAGTGAAAGGGAAAATAAGGGAAGGGAGAAGAAATGGGTGGGAAATATCAGAAAGGGAGACAGAACGTAAAGACTGCTAACTCTGGGAAACGAACTAGGGGTGGTAGAAGGGGAGGAGGGCAGGGGGTGGGAGTGAATGGGTGATGGGCACTGGGTGTTATTCTGTATGTTAGTAAATTGAACACCAATATGTAAAAAAAAAAAAGTTGAAACGTTAAAAAAAAAAAGAACAATGTAAAACTAGGTTTACACACAGTAACAACTAATTATTTATATTTTAAAGATTTTATTGAATTATTCATGAAAGACACACAGAGAGAGGCAGAGACACAGGAAGAGAGAGAAGCAGGCTCCATGCAGGGAGCCCAATGTCGGACTGGATCTCTGGACTCTAGGATCACTCCCAGTGCAGAAGGCAGACCTCAACCGGTGAGCCACGCAAGCATCCATAACAATAAAGTACATAAAAGGTAATTAATAAAACATTATTACATTGGCACCGGTGTTAAGAATGTAATAGGGAGGATTAAGTATTCTGAAAGAGGTAAAATACGGTCCACTAAAAGAACTTACATTGATGAGAGATTTTTAAGGAGTCAAAAAAATTGCAAAGGCATTTTTTCATAAATGTGAACACTTCATAATGTCAGAAGACTTACACACAGTGGCCTAAGGATGTAAAGAAATCCTTGTTAATAACTTGTAAAGAATCAAATCTAGGTCTGGAGCTGATTATATATTCAAAGGACATGCAAATAGGGCCCTCGCTTCACTGATTAAACCAGCCCATCCCGACTCTGCTTCTGGGAGAGGAGTCCCAGACCCAGGATCCCCAAGTGACCCTGCTTAGGGATCAGGGAAGAAAACAGATGACTAAACATGGAATCTTTCCTTGGCTGGGTTTTCCTTGTCACTATTTTAAAAGATAATTCATGAAGAATAAGAGACCTTGAGTCTGTGATTATAGGTGAGTGAGAGAAACAGGGGATGTGGGACAGTTTCCTAACCAGGATGTCTTGTGTCTGCAGGTGTCCAGGGTGAGATGTAACTGGTGGAATCTGGGGGAGACCTGGTGAAGCCTGGGGGATCCCTGAGACTCTCCTGTGTGGCCGCTGGATTCACCTTCAGTAGCTATGCCATGAGCTGGGTCCTCCAGGCTCCAGGGAAGGGGCTGCAGTGGGTCACAGCTATTAGCAATAGTGGAAGTAGCACAGGCTACGCAGACGCTGTGAAGGGCTGGTTCACCATCTCCAGAAACAACGCCAAGAACACGCTGTATCTTCAGATGAACAGCCTGAGAGCCGAGGACACAGCCGTGTATTACTGTGCGAAGGACACAGTGAGTCAACCTCAGTGTGAGCCCAGACACAAACCTCTCTGTTAAGGGGATCAGGACCACCAGGGCGTGCACACTCCTCACCACTTCTGTCTTGAAGGCCCAGGAGAAGGTGCAGATGGAGGTTCTGGGCAGGTTTCCTGTCAGGATCTGGGATTCCTCTCCAAGGAGCAGATTTCCCCAGGGAGTTATCTATGCAGATGATATGTGCATACCTATTCAGTCTCTGATTTAGACACATCTGTTTTTTATATGAAAACAGCTATTATGCCATGCACAAAAGACAGCGATTCTTTTTTAATCAACAGATTTCACAGTAATTTTATTTTATTTCTTTAATAATAAATTTATTTTTTATTGGTGTTCAATTTGTCAACATACAGAATAATACTCAGTGCTCATCCCGTCAAGTGCCCCCCTCAGTGCCCATCACACATTGACCCTCAAACCCCCCCTCCTCCCCTTCCACCACCCCTAGTTCTATTCCCAGAGTTAGGAGTCTTTATGTTTTGTCTCCCTTTCTGATATTTCCTACTCATTTCTTCTCCCTTCCCTTCTATTCCCTTTCACTATTGTTTATATTCCCCAAATGAATGAGAACATATAATGTTTGTGCTTCTCCGATTGACTCATTTCACTCAGCATAATACCCTCCAGTTCCATCCATGTGAAAGCAAATGGTGGGTGTTTGTCATTTCTAATAGCTGAGTAATATTCCATTGCATACATAAACCACATCTCCTTTATCTATTCATCTTTCGATGGACACCGAGGTTCCTTCTACAGTTTGGCTATTGTGGACATTGCTGCTATAAACATTGGGGTGCAGGCATCCAGACATTTCATTTCATCTGCATCTTTGGGGTAAATCCCCAACAGTGAAATTGCTGTGTTGTAGGGCAGGCTTATTTTTAACTCTTTGAGGAACCTGCACACAGTTTTCCAGAGTGGCTGCTCCATTTCACATTAGATTTCACAGTACTTTTAATTTACATGATAATAGGTTATAGTAGGCATGTAAAACATAAATTACAAAAACTGTTTTTCTAGATTTGTTTATGCAGGTAGAAAAGTTGTAATCATCTTATATCTTGAGTACACTGCACACTGTGGCAATCAATAAATATGTGAATTTGATGAGATAGTATAATAGGAAAGATAATTTGGAGGATAGGTAAATGTAATGATTCTAGAAAACAGACTTATGCAGCTGGTTTCATAAGAAGGAGTAATACATGCTCTATTTATTTGGAATAAAAAAGCTAGGACAGTGAATAACTGTATAATTTAGCAGAATGGTGACATTGTATTAATTTGCCAGCTATAATAATTTTTTTATACAGTAGTATGATTTGCACTGGTACTATAATATTGAGTAATCTATAGCCCTTATTGAAATTTCACCAGTTTTCCAAATAGTTTTTTTTTCCTGCCCCAGGATCCAAACTAGGATGCCCAATTGCATTTAGTTGCTGTTTTCTTTTTTTCTGCTAACCTATGGCAGCTATTTAAGTCTTTCTTTGTCCTTCATGGCCTTGAAACATTTCATGAGTACTGGTCAGTTGTTCTGAAGAATGCCTCTCACTTTGGGTTTATGTGACCCTTTTGGCATGATTAGATTAAGGTTTTGTATTTCTTGGGGATATCACAGCCAAAATGTGGAAGGAGCTTCAGTGTCCATCAAAAGATGAATGGATAAGGAAGATATGGTATATGTATACAAGGGAATATTACTCAGCCATTAGAAATGACAAATATGGGGATCCATGGGTGGCTCAGCAGTTTGGCGCCTATCTTTGGTCCAGGGCATGATCCTGGAGTCCCGGAATGAGTCCCACGTCGGGCTCCTCACATGGATCCTGCTTCTCTCTCCTGTGTCTCTGCCTCTATCATAAATAAATAAATAATTTTTAAAGAAAAATTTTAAAAAGTGACAAATACCCACCATTTGCTTCAATATGGATGGAACTGGAGGGTATTATGCTGAGTGAAATAAGTCAATTGGAGAAGGACAAACATTATATGGTCTCATTCATTTGGGGGATATAAAAAATACTGAAAGGGAATAAAGGTGAAAGGAGAGAAAATGAATGGGAAATATCAGAGATGGAGACAGAACATGAGAGACTCCTAGCTCCAGGAAACGAACAGGGCATGGTGGAAGGGGAGGAGGGTGGGGTTGGGGGTGAATGGGTGATGGACACTGAGGGGGCACTTGGCGGGATGAGCACTGGGTGTTATTCTGTATGCTGGCAAATTTAACACCATAAAAAATAAATTTATTATTTTCAAAAAAGAATCATAACTAACAATATATATATATATATATATATATATATATATATAATAAAATAAAATAAAATAAAATAAAGTAAAATAAAAATAAAATAAAATAAGATAAATAAAGTAAAATAAAATAAAATAAAATAATAAAATAATAAAATAATTGGGTGAACCAGAATATTTATGTAATCTCAGAGCATCTCTCCAAATATAGTTGTTAGTTACAAAGGGAATAATAGTAAATCTACAGTGGAAATACCCAACACACATTACCTTGATCAAGAATATCCTGAGAGAAAAAATATATCATGTATCCCCTGATATGATACATTGTCAAGAACATAACGTCACTTCTGTGATATTGCTAAGACATAGATTCTTGCAGTTGCTTACTATTTTCCCTAAATACCAGTTAATTGCAAATATTTCCATGTACATTACCTAAGCATTTCCCCGATCCACACCTGCAATCATTGTGCATCACATGATCACCCAGCTCAAAGAGAAATTTGGTAGCAGCAGCATAAACTCCATGTTGGACATGAGGCTGCAAATGCATCAAATATCTAAAGCAAAAGAAGACATACCCCTAATGGGGTCAATATCTTGATCCATGCACACAGCATCCATGTCAGTGACAGCCTGGGAAGGAAGCAGGATTCACAGCAGGATGTTCTGTGGATGTGGAGTCTGAACATCAACACACACACACACACACACACACACACACACACAGAGAGAGAAGAGTATGAAAACGTTTTCAGCTTCATCATTATTTCTGTTAAAAGCAGGGAGGCCTCTCAGCAAGTCAGATATGTTTGGATGGAGCCATGGAAAGACACTGGCTCAGGGTGTGTGTTGAGGGAAAGTGGTGATGATGAGGTCCTGATCAAGGAGGGGATTATATGGAGTCAGTTTCCCACCAGTACCCACCAGTATCTGGGGAGGGAACTCAAGGGCGCTTGTTGGATTTCCCATGGGTGGGGCAGGAGGAGAAGAGGGAGGATTGGAGATCAAGGAGACAGCAGGTAATAATCAAATATATGGTGTGATGACAAATTCTACTATACAATTATGAAAACTGAGAGAACAAAAGTGGAGGAGGACCTTCCACCTGCAGGGAATAACTCATGGATCCTTCAGGTGCTGATATCAGCTCACTGTGTGAGTCCTCTAACAGCCACATGTTGGAACCTAATGTCCATGTGATGGGAGGAGGAAGTGGGGCCTCAGGGGACCACTTAAGTCAGGAGGTGCAGCCTCATTATGGGATCAGGGCCTTTATACACCAGGACTGGGAATGCCTCCTGCCCTTTGGCCCCATGTGAGGCCATCTGTCTGGGTGTATGTCATACAATTGTTATTATTTTTGCAGTAGTAATGGTTGAGTTTTGTGTTCCATGAAAATCACCTCACTGATGAGTGACAAAGAGAGAGAGCACTTATCACCATGTGACATGGGCTTCAGGCAGGAATTCTGGCAACCTCCCCAAGGACATAAATGCAGGAATATAATTGTCATGAGTTATATGTCTCCCTACAGTCTATGTAACTCCATTTTGGATGAGATGGGCTGCTGGAAGTCTCGGTGATGAAAACAACCCATTCAAGGATGGAAACTGCTGGATCTGGAGGCAAAAAAAGAAGTCTTGTCTCATTTGGCAGGGTCAAAGGGACTGACATGAGAAAACCAAATTGAGCTGGCTCCAGGCAGCAAACTGGTATTGAATTCCTTAATCTTGGAATTTTCTCTAAG
Organism: Canis aureus; assembly: GCF_053574225.1. Classification (NCBI taxonomy): domain Eukaryota; kingdom Metazoa; phylum Chordata; class Mammalia; order Carnivora; family Canidae; genus Canis; species Canis aureus. Next base: position 77,185,291 of record NC_135619.1, on the reverse strand, counting down.
TCTTTATCTTCCTCTGTGTGTACAAATGTCAGTTATAGATACTGCTACAACTATAACAGTTTTATGAAGAAGAGGTCACATAGGGTCCTGGGTCTGGATCTTCAGAGAGTGTCTCTGGTGTGTGCTGCATGCACTGTGCTGTACTCTTTTGGTGCCTCTTTCCTTCAGGTCTGGCATCTACACACGCTATCCCTGCCTGAAGTGGGCAGTGTGTGGTCCTTGGGAAGAATGTGATGAGTTTTAACTGGGTGTGCTCTGCTCAGCTCATTAAATGAGCCATGAAACCACCTCCACTAGAACTGGGGCCCTGCAGAATTCTCTGGTCAGGAGATGTGGGTGAGCAGGGGTGCAGCCACTCAGAGAAACTGTATGGTGGTGCCTCAAATAGGTAAATGTAGACCTACCCTGTGATCCAGGAACTGCCCTACTGGGTATTTACACTAAGATTATGAAAGTGATGATTCAAAGGGATACACGGACCTCGATGTTTACAGCAGCATTATCTACATTAGCCAAACTATGGAAACAATCCCAGTATCTGTCAACTGATGAATGGATAAAGAACACGTGAGACAGAGCTAGATACATAGGGATTTTACTAATCAATGCAATGGAATTAAATCTAACAATTTACAAGTATGAAGATGGAGGTAGTATGCATAATGCTAATTGACATGTCAGTGAGAAAAAGAAAATACTGTATACTTCCAGTCACAATTTGAATTTAAGAAACAGAACAAATGAGCAAAGAGATTGATGCAGAGATCAGGAAATAGTCCCTTCAATACAGAGATAAAAATGATAGTTACCAGGTGGGAGGAGAGTGGGGGATGGGTGACCTGTCAGATGGGGCTTAGGGAGTGCACTTGTCCTGATGAACACTGGGTGATGTATGGAAGTGTGCAATCAGCATATTGGATACATGAAACGGTGTTACACTGTATGTGACCTCTACTGCAATTCATTTTTTTAAATTTATTTATGATAGTCACAGAGAGAGAGAGGCGCAGAGACACAGGCAGAGGGAGAAGCAGGCTCCATGCACCAGGAGCCCGATGTGGGATTCGATCCCGGGTCTCCAGGATCGCGCCCTGGGCCAAAGGCAGACGCCAAACCGCTGCGCCACCCAGGGATCCCTGCAATTCATTTTTTTGAATGTTCATAGCAGCTTTAGTTGTAACAGCTAAAACTCAGAATCAGCCCATATATCCTTCAGCCAATGAATGGTTAAACCAACAGTTTACATCTACACCATGGGATATAACTCAGCTATGAAAAGAAACAAATTATCGATACACACAACAAATTAGATGAACCTAGAGGGAATTATGCTGAGTGAAAAAAGCAATCCCTAAGGTACATTGTGTATGATTCCAATTTTATAACATTTTTGACATGAAAATGTTATAAAGATTAGTGGTTTCCAACAGTTAGGGAAGTGAGTGGTATTGTGGTGACTGACTATAAAAGGATTGCATGAGGGATACTTTCTATAGAACAGTTCTATGGCTTAGTTGTGGTGCTGAGTACACAAATATACACATGTGTATAATTGAATAATACTTAATTACCACACATGTGCACACACACAGGAGTGTCTACTACAATTCAAATAAAAATTTAAAAGAAGAACTACAACTGGAAATTTTAAACATTGTCCTATGTTTCATGCATAATTCAGGCAGTTTTTTCTATTAAACAAAGCTGGTAGTATTTAGAGATTCACTAATTACCACTTATGTGAAAATGAAATTTAATAATCTATTAAAAAATGGAAATTCTGGACTTTATACTCTAACAATTGGTGTAGCGAAATGTAGGATAAAATTAGATTATTGTGCAGCCCGGGTAGCTCAGCAGATTAGCACCGCCTTCACCCCAGGGTGTGATCCTGGAGACCCGGGATCGAGTCCCATATCAGGTTCCCTGCATGGAGCCTGCTTCTCCCTCTGCCTGTGTCTCTGCCTCTGTGTTTGTGTGTGTGTGTGTGTGTGTGTGTGTGTGTGTGAGAGAGAGAGAGAGAGAGAGAGAGAGAGGGAGAGAGAGAGAGATGAATAAATAAATAAAATCTTTTTTAAAAAATGTAGATTATTAAGGCTTCTTTTAGTCCAGCTCCTCGCTGGGGCCCCTCCCCTTTAGATGCTGTTTTATTTTTTTCCATGTTTCTACCTTGGTAGAAGTGCGAACTGTTCTCACTGTAGCATTCCTGCTGTTCTCTCTTTAAATCTCAGGCCGAATTTGTAGGTATTCAGGATGATTTGAAAGTGATCTAGGTAATTTGGTGGGGACAGGTGACTTGGAGACCCTACTCTTCCATCATCTTGCCCCTCAGAGTCTTGTATGACTTGGGAGTAGATGGCTTATTCTTAAATTTTTGCTTTGGAATATGCATGTGCTTTACCTCCTGCCTAATTGTCCTGATGTTATTTGCTTCCTACATGAGGGATGAAAAGGATATACCTTGTAAACATTAACATATTATCTGTATCTCTACTCAACTCAATTATATCAATAACCCTGGGAGCTCTTGCAAAGGCCCAGATGATATGTGACCAGCAATACAACTCTGGTTGGTTCCTGAGCCTCTGAGCCAGCAAGGGCTGACCTTCATAACAGGTGTTGTGGAATCAATGAGGTTCTGTTGTAGGTGCTTCAGGGTGACAATTTCCAGTGCATATGCCTAACAGTATTGTGCTTTACACTTCAAAAATTTTAAGATTCACTCTGTGTACTATTTCTAAAAAAAATAAAGCCATTTAACTGACAGAAAATCTACCGTATATTTATGAATGTCTTTTTTAAGGTTTCAGAATAATTTTTTAAGATTTTATTTATTTATTCATGAGAGACACAGAGGTTTCAGAATAATTTTATGATCATTATACATTCAGGAATAAAGAGAAATTTTGCCTCAAAGGACATAGCCAAAGGGATCTAATTAAACAAGTCTCTCTTTTTGCATTTTATCATTTTATTAATAACAGATAAACAACATTGGTTAACTAAAATATAGGGACTATCAGTGTGGTGTCCCATGGGCTAGACATCGATCCAAAGCTGCCAATCCTAAATCATCTGTGCCCACACCTCACGGGCAGCCGATCCAGGCATTGTCTCCCACAACCTGCCTGCGTGGGGTCATCCTGAGCTCCTGGTCCATCCTCGTGCACACAGAGTGCTGCTGGATCTGCAGGAGTCACAGACAAGTGTCAGCTGGCATTCCCATTCACCTCCCTTTCCTCTGTAGGAAACAATACTGAGCTTGGGGATGCCTGTTTACCAGGATCTGTACCCCAGTCTCCACCACCTGACACCACCCATGGATCCCAGCACTGGCTCCTTGGGAGAATTATCAGACCAATGACAATCTCGTTAGTGATTCACAATGAGAATAGTTGGGAATAAGTGTGGAAACCATATCAGATTTTATCTTCAAGGGAAGAAGACCTTCACTTTCACTATCAGAACACAGATCAGAGGTTTATACCAGAGACAAGATCCCAGGAATGACTCCTTCCAGGAGAAGTGGGTTCCCTGAACTTACTGAGAGAGGCTACATTTCCCATCCAATAGAACCTATGGCAATGAAAGAGTTGGAGAGAAACAACTCAGAGGCTTGATGGCTCCACACAAATGCTAGGGACCTAATGATTGTTGGTAAGAGAAACCCTGTGGATACCCCTGGGTCTAATCACATTCACTGTGAGTATGGTAATGGGTTCTGGCAGACATCCCAGAGCCAAGTTTGTAGGGATGGCTCCCCTCTCCACTGACAGGTGTCCTGCATCATCCCATCAGGCCTGCAGAGAACCAGGTGCACACCAGACTCAGGTGCAATGACAAATTTAGGGACCTTTCCTTGTTTATACGGCAAAGTCTCTCTCTGACTCATGGAGTTTTCCTTCCATCCATGAACACGTATCTGAGTTCAGTTAGACACACAGAACCAGAAAGAGACCTGGAGTTTATAGAGGAAAGTGACTTCACCTGGTTATGAGGTTTTCCTTGCCCAGTTCACAGAGTGAAACCACTAATGGATGTTGAGTCCTCAGTCCCTCGCATCTGGAGACATGAGATGGACAGAAGGTGAATGTCATTCAATCCCCCAATGTCCAGATCGAAACTCCCCATCATGGTGGTAATATCAAGATCTCTGAAATTATCAACCATGACAATCTGTTGGGCCACAAAGTTATCAACCACAGACTCAACAATGACCTAGATAAATACAGTCCATACTCAGACATGCAAATGTTCACCTTATTCTCACATACATTGGCATCACCCTAAATGGCAACCCATAACAGCAATGACCCAAGGCCAAATTTTACCTACATATCATAATTTATATCTTCCAAAATCTAATCATCTAACTCAGGTATGGTGATATTTGGGTACCTACTTTTGGTGTAATTCCTTTTCTAGGAGGTGATAGATCTATGAATCTAACACACACACACACACACACACACACACACATATACACACACACAAAACTGGAAACAGGGCTGCCCCAGTGGCCCAGTGGTTTAGTGCCACCTTTAGCCTGGGGTGATCCTGGAGTCCTCGGATCAAGTCCCACATCAAGCTCCCTGCATGGAGCCTGTTTCTTCCTCTGCCTGTGTCTCTGCCTCTCTTTTTATGCATGTCTATCATGAATAAATAAATAAAATCTTTTTTTTTAATTTTTTTTATTTATTTATGATAGTCACATAGAGAGAGAGAGAGAGAAAACAGAGGGAGAAGCAGGCTCCACGCACCGGGATCCCGATATGGGATTCGATCCCGGGTCTCCAGGATCGCGCCCCGGGCCAAAGGCAGGCGCCAAACCACTGCGCCACCCAGGGATCCCCAATAAATAAATAAAATCTTAAAAAAAACTGGAAACACCAAACAAAATGCAAAAGCAAACAAAAAATAAATTAAAAAATAAAATAAAACACAGATCGCCTCCTTATGAACACAATTCTCCACAAACATTAAAGAACAGGTGCTGGCATTTTGTTTCAGAGGAGGTAAAATGTAAGTTCAAAAGGCATCACCAACACTAAGCAATGAACATCCATCTGGGCAACATTCCACTAGGATCAAGGCTTGAGAATGTTCTGAATCTCAGACTCCAACTACTGTGCTGTTCTTTTTTAATCTAGTTCAACCCTTCCTTTTCTTTGAAGTTGGTACATGTTTGAGGCAGAGCACTTTATCTGCCTGTTTCAGTATCATTTGTGAGTCCAGAAAGCATCTTTCATTTTCTTCTCACTTTTATGGAAGAAAAAGTGCTTCTGTCTCTTAAATATGCTAAGGAATACTTGATACAAGATTCCTGGAAACCTCTGAATACAATAAGGTTAGCTGGATATTTGTAAGCCAGGAGCAGAGTGAGGAGGCAAAGATGGGAAATAAGTAAGGGGAGACATTCTCTGAACAGGAGGCTCCATGGTGCTCATGCTGCAAAGTTCTCTATGTTGATTGTGGATAAAATAGAAGGGAGGAAAACAGATCCGTGAATGTCTGCTGGGATCCTGGGATCCAACAGGTGCACTTGGAGCATCAGAGGACACTCACACTCACCAGAGAACACAAGATTGAGGGATTTCTTAATCCAGGGAAGGAGTTAAACAGTCGTCTCCTCTTAGGGTCTTAGCATCATGCTCTGAAAACTTCTTCCATGATATAAACACTGTGAAGTGTTTCTAGAAGAGATAAGGTTCCTCTTACACTGCTGGTGGGAGTGACATTGGTGTAGACACTGTGAAAACTGTATAGATATTCCTACTACAGTTAAAAATAGAACTACTGTATGATCAAATAGTTGTGGTACAGTGTATTTACCCAAAAAATAAAACACTAATTCAAAGAGAAGTTCACATCCCTATATTTATAGGACCTGTTTGTGCTATAGACAAATAAAGGAAGCAGCCCAACTGTCCACTACTGATGAAAGGATGCAGAGATGCGGGACATACACAAAGAAGAATGAATCCTTGCAATTTGCAGCAAAGAGTATAGAACTAGAGCGTGTAATGTTAACTAAGTCACAACAAGACAAATACCATATGACTCACTCATATGCAAAATTCAATTAAAAAACACAAATTATCCAAGGGGAAAAATTTATTGAGATAAACCAGGAAACATACTCTTCAATATGGAAACATACTGTTGGTTAGTAAAGGGGGAGGTGGGAGGACCCGAGTGACATAGCAGACCTGGATAAGGGAGAGCACTGGTCCTAGGAGCAGTGGGGGATGGATGGAAGTGTCATCACTATATTGTACACTCAATATCACATAGCGAGTTAACTACACTGGGGAACATGGTAAATGGATGGGGATTGCGTTGAATGTGTAGACTGCTCTGCATAGCAGAGGCATCTTAAAAATATTTATTCTTTCATTTCATGGGCATGGTGTATTTTCACTTTCTTTGTGTCTTCTTCAGTTACTTTGGCAGGTGTTCTACACTATTTATTGATGGACCTGTGTGTTTTCCATTGCACATGCACTCTTGATTCTGGAGGATTAGTTGATCATAGGGTTAATTGTCCATTTCTGGCTTCTCTACTCTGTTCCATTCATCTATGTGTTGTTTTGTGCAGGTACCAGGTTGTCTTGATGATAACGACTCAGTAATACAGCTTGACCACCAACATTGTGATGTCCCCCTACTGAGGTACCTTGATTTTTTCAAAATATTTCTACTTATACAGCTTTTTAAGAAGTAAACTGAGGAAGACACAACGAGATAGAAAACCATTGCATGTTTATGTATTAGAAGAATAACTATTGTTGGGACACCTGTGTTGCTCAGTGATTGAGTGTCTGCCTTTGGCTCTCGTCAAACTCAAGGTCCTTGGATGGATTCCACAATGGGCTCCCTGTAGAGATCCCGCTTCTCCCTCTCACTATGTCTCTGCATCACTCTAGGTGTGAATAAGAAAGTTATGAAATAATTTTAAAAGCAGGAATATTTTTAAAATATATGCTACCCAGAACATGCTATGCAGTCAATGCAATCCTTATCAAAAGATTATAGACTTTCTTTACAGAGTTAAGACAGACATTCCTAAGTTTTGTAGGCACAGACAAAGATACTAGTGACACATGAATCCAACGCTGATACTCTGGCATTTTCAGACTGCATTTGTTGTGTAAAGAACCTTTTAAGCTCCCTAAGCCAGTCAAATAAATATTTGTTGGGATTTACTCTTTCTCTGTTTCAAGAGAGGAAAACCATCCTGCAAATCATGGTAGGGAACAGGGCTCAGAAGGCTCTGCAAACAACCCTTGTCATCTGCTCACTCATTCACTGACCAAAACCCAAATCCTGGCCTTAAATATCCACAAACACAACATCGTATTGTCTAAGGGCAGAAGTGCTGCCTGCTGTGGTCATTGTATGGGTGTCGTATTTTATGTAGCTCATGCACCTGGAAAATGAAATGCATCTCCCCTTAGTTATGTCTTATGTCTACTGAGCTATTAGATGAGGCAATGAAATCAGAAGAAAAGCAGAGCAATTTTTCTGCTCCAACGAGGTGAAGAACTACCCAGGGAAAGTAGGTAATAAAAAATTAATCAGTAGAGAGGAAGAAATATTATTCATTTCCATATGACATGATCTGCTACAGGGGCAATGCCTACAAACTCTACAAACTAAGAATCAGCTAAGGATTTCAGGGAAAATTCAGGGTATAAAATAAACAAATACAGTTATGATTCCAGCACTAACAAAAACTATATAAAACTAACAAAAATATCACTTTAACTTGCATCAAAAATAAAAATTTAGAGCTGAGGTTATAGTCAGAGAACATGCAAATAATGCCCTCCCTCCACTAATTAAAGGACCCCAGCCCAGACTTTGAGCTCGGAGAGGAGCCCCAGCCCCGTATCCCCGGGTGACCATATTCAGGACACTGTCTTCAATAAATGGTGCTGGGAAAATTGGACAGCCACATGCAGAAGAATGAAACTAGACCATTCTCTTACACTGTACAAAAAGATAAAATCAAAATATATGAAATATCTAAGTGTGAGACAAGATTCCATCAAAATAGTAGAGGAAATACCCCTTTTGAACTTGGCCACAGCAACTTCTTGCAAGATACATCCATGAGGGCAAGGGAAACAAAAGTAAAAATGAATTATTGGAACTTCTTCAAGATAAATAACTTCTGCACAGCAAAAGAAACAGTCAACAGAAGGGAAGATAATATTATCAAATAACATATAAGGCAAAGGGCTTGTATCCAACATGTGTAAATTACTTATCAAAACCAACACCCAAGAAACAAGGAATCCTGTTAAGAAATGGGGAGAAATCTTGAACAAGAATTTCTCCAAATAAGACCTACATATGGCCAACAAGTCCATGAAAAAATTCTCCACATCACTCTCTATCAGAGAAAAGCACATCCAAACACAATCAGCTGCTACTTTACACAACAGAGAATGGCGAAAATTAATAAGAAATAAAACAACACATGTTCAAGAGGATGTAGAGGAAGGGGAACCCTCTTCCACTGTTGGTGGGAATATGAGCTGGTGCAGCCACTCTGGAAAACAGTGTGGAGGTTCGTAAAGGGTTAAAAATAGATCTGCCTAAGACCCAGCAATTGCACTGTCAGGGATTTATCCCAAAGACACAGATGCAGTAAAACGGCAGAATACTTACACCCCAATGTTTATAGCAGCAATGTCCACAATAGCCAAATTCTGGGAGAAGCCACGATGTCCTTTGAGAGACAAATTGATAAACATGATATGGTTTATATATACAAAGGGATATTTCTAAGTCATTAGAAAGGATCAGTAGCTACCATTTCGATCAACATGTTTGGAACTACACAGTATTATGCCAATGAAATAAGTCAGTCCCAGAAGGACAATCATCATACTTTCTCTCATACAACGAAAGGGATCATAAAGGAAGGAGGTAAAATGAGAGGGGATAAATCAGAGAGGAAGACCAAACATGAGAGACTCCTATCCCTGGGAGTCAAACAAAGGGCTGGGGAAGGGAAGTGGGTGGTAGGACCTGGTACCTGGGTGACGGGCACTAAGGAGGGCACGTGATGAGATGAGCACTTGGTGTTACTCTATGTTGGAAAATTGAGCTTAAATAAATATGGAATAAATACATGAAAAATAAACTATTAGAGAAAACATTATGAGCAATAACATGCCAACAAATTCAGCAATCAGAGAAAAAAATGGATGCCTTCAAGTAAATGTAGAAACAACCCAGTTGGAAACAGGAGTGAATAGAAAATATGTAAAGACTCCAAACCAGGGAATGAAAATCAAACATATTTAAAAGTCTTCTAACAATCAAAAGTTCTGGGACAGATGGCTACCCAAGGGAATGCAACAAGGATTGAAATAGAATTAATACTTATCCTGAAAATTTTTCAAAAAATAGAAATTAATGGAAACTTCCAAGCTCATTTTCAGAGGGTATCATTGCCTTGACCTCAAAGGAAGACAAAGATCTAACCTAAAATGAGAATTAAAGACTAATATCCTTGATGGATATGGATGCAAAATGTCGCCAAGATCCTAACAAACAGGATCCACCAGTACGTTAATAGGATAATTCACCATGATGAAATGGGCCTAATTTCTGGTCTGTAAGGGTGGATCAGTATCTGCGAATCCAACAATGGGATTTGGATCATTAATAAAACAAAGGATAAGGACCATTTTATAATCTCAACTCATGCCCAAAAAGCTTTTGGCAAGAGCGATTATACTTTCATGTTAAAAATTTCTTGCTGCGTAGAGATAGGGGAACATATTCAACATAAAAGCCATTTACAGAAGACACATGGAGAATGTTTTCCTCAACAGGGAAAAGTTGAGAGCTTTTCTCCTAAGATCAGAAACAAGACAGGGATGCCCTCCATCACCACTGTTCTTCACCATTGTGGTAGAAGGCCTAGCCTCAACCATCAGACAACAAACAGAAGGAAATGTCCTCCAACTCAGCAAAGAAAAAATCAAACTTTCATTCTTCACATGAAAGTTATTTTAAGTTTAAATCCCAAAGATTCATTGAAAAAAATTCTAGAACTGACACCGGAGTTCAGCAAGATCAGAGCATGTAAAATGAATACAAGGAAGTCAATGGCTTTTCTATATAGTGCAAATGAAATAGAAAAGAAGAAAAACAAGGACTGGATGCAATTTATAATTGCACCAGAAATCATCAGATAATGAGGGAAAATCTTAACCAAAGAGGGATGGATATATAGTCTAAATATTCCAGAACACTTATGAAAGACAGTATGGAAGACACAAGTAGATAGAAAATATTTATTCTCATAGATTAGAAGAATAAATATTGAAAAAATAACTATACTACTAAGAGCAAGTTATCCCTTCAAAGCCAGGTTTATGAAATATCACCAGCATTTGTTGCAGAGCTTGAGCAAACGATGTAAAAACCTTTAGAGAACCACAAAGACCTCCACTAACCAAAGCAATCCTGAAAAAGTAAAGCAAAGCTGGAGACATCGTGATTCTGGTTGCAAGGTAAATTACAACGTTGTGATCACCAGGATAGTATGGCCCTGGAAAAAATACAGACTTATAGATAAATAGAAAACTTTAAGAACCCAGAAATGGACCCAGAATAGTATGGGCAAAAAAATCTAGACAAAGCGGGAAAGAATATCCAATGGAATAAAAGAAAATCTCTTCAATAAATGCCATTGGTAATATTGGAGAGCCACATGCAGAAGAATGAAAGGGGACACTTGTTTTACATCATTCACAAAAATGGACTCAAACTTGATGAAAGACGTAAATGTGAGTCAGAAAACCATCAGAATCCTCAGGAGAACACAGGCAGCACCTTTTCTACCTCAGCTGCAACCACTTCTAGACGTGTCTCCAGAGGCAAGGGAAAACAAAGGAAAATGAACTATGGCGACTTCATCAAGGAAAGAGCATTTTCACAGGAAAGGAATCACTCAAAGTAACTAAAAGGCCACCTAGAGAATGCAAGAAGATATGTGGAAATGTCTTATCAGATTAAAGGCTCGAATTCAAATCTAAAATGAACTTATCGATCTCAACACACACCAAAGATATATATCTCCAATCAGAATTGGGCAGAAGTTGTGAACAGACTTCCTGCCCTTCGTGAGGTCCCGCACCACACCATATATTAGGCAGCTGATCCACATGCAAAAAGAAATTAATTTGCTATCCTAAATCTGCTATATATCAGACAAAATATTGAGTAAAGAATCTGACAAATAACAGGGAAAATATTTATGCACCTAAATCTAAGATTACCCTTGAAATTAGGCCAATAAGAAAATAAAAGATATTAAAATCACTCAACAGGAAGTTAAATAATTTGTTTACATATACATAGTCAATGAGGAAAATTATTTCAAAAAACAATTACAAGTAACTAATGAGCTCAAAGAAAATTCAGGATACAAAATCAGCATAGACAATAAGGTTAAATCCTACACCCTAACAACAAATTTTCTGTATCAAATTTACAAAACAATCACCTTTATACTGGTACCAAAAATAAATATTTATGATTAAACTTCATTAAGCAGAGAAAACACTGTTTAAAAATGGCCTATACTAATGAAAGACCTTTAAAGAGGAACAGAAATGCAAAGATAAATGCGTTGATGGATTAGAACATCATAAATCCACTGTGAAACCAAAACAAACTGATCTGGTGTTGTGAAGCAATCTTTGTATATAACTTATTAAGAATTGAATCTAAGCTGGTAGGTGACTATATAGTCAGGGGATATGCAAATAGGGGCCTCCCTCCACTGAATAAACAAGCCCAGCCCTGACCCTGCAGCTGGGAGAGGAGCTCCAGCCCCAGGGTCCCCAGGTGACCCCATTCAGTGCTCAGGACACAACACAGACAAACCACCATGGAGTCTGTGCTCTGCTGCATTTTCCTTGTCGCTATTTTAAAAGGTAATTCAGGGGATCCCTGGGAGGTTCAGCGGTTTGGCGCCTGCCTTTGGCCCAGGGCTTGATCCTGGAGTCCCGGGATCGAGTCCCGCATCGGGCTCCCGGCATGGAGCCTGCTTCTCTCTTTCTCTCTCTCTCTTTCTCTCTCATTCTGTGTGTGTGTGTGTCTATCATAAATAAATAAAAAAATCTTTAAAAAAAAATAAAAATAAAAGGTAATTCATGGAGAACCAGAAAACCTGAGTATGTGAGTGGAGGTGAGTGACAGAAACAGGGGATGTGGGACAGTTTCCTGACCAGGATGTCTTGTGTCTGCAGGTGTCCAGGGTGAGGTGCAGCTGGTGGAGTCTGGGGGAGACCTGGTGAAGCCTGGGGGGTCCCTGAGACTCTCCTGTGTGGCCTCTGGATTCACCTTCAGTAGCTATGGCATGAGCTGGGTCCGTCAGTCTCCAGGGAAGGGGCTGCAGTGGGTCGCAGTTACTTGGTATGATGGAAGTAGTATATACTACGCAGACGCTGTGAAGGGCCGATTCACCATCTCCAGCGACAATGCCAAGAACACGCTGTATCTGCAGATGAACAGCCTGAGAGCCGAGGACACGGCTATGTATTACTGTGCGAAGGACACAGTGAGTCGACCTCAGTGTGAGTCCAGACACAAACCTCCCTGTAGAAGGGGATCAGGACCACCAGGGGGTGCACACTACTCACCACTTCTGTGTTGAAGGCCCAGGAGCAGATGCAGATGGAGGCTCTGGGCAGGTTTCCTGTCAGAGTCTGGACTTCCTCTCCAAGGAGCAGTTTCCCCAAGGGAGTTTCTCTGGGTACAGGATTCTGTGCTTACGTATTCAGTCTCTAACTTACACACTTTGTTGTCATAGAAAGTGAAATATTCCAACACCCAAAAATGACAGTGTCTCTTGCTTTGCTTATTACTTATTCAGGTTCTGATTTGGAAATTTGGTTGGTTTTAGTCAACAACTCTTCTTATATACTCAAGGACAAATCTGCTTAAAATTTCTTACTACTGTCCGTTAATACCAGTTTATTAGCCATATCTCCATTTACCACAACTTCTCCTTTATAAGAGTCCCAGCTCTATACATGGAGTATGAAACATCCACCCAGCTCACGGTGCTATGATTTTATTTTATTTTGTTTATTTTTATTGAATTTCAATTTGTCAGCATATACCATAACACCCAGTGCTTATCCTGCCAAGTGCCCCCCTCACTGCCTGTCACCCAGTCACCCCAACCCTCCACTGACCTCCCCTTCCACTACCCCTTGTTCATTTCCCAGAGTAAGGATTCTCTCATGTTCTGTCTCATTCTCTGACATGTCCCGCTCATTTTCCTTCCTTTCTCCTTTTTTAATCTTTCTCGATTTTTTACATTCCCTGAATAAATGCGACCATATGTTTGTCCTTCTCCAATTGACTTACTTCACTCAGCATAATACCGTCCAGTTCCATCCACGTTGTTGCAAAGGGTGGGTATTCATCGTTTCTAATATGCAAGGATTTTAGAAACAACATAAAATTCATGCTGGTCATGACACTACAAAGGGCTCAAAAATCAAATGGAGAGAAGACGGAGTGCAGTTGTGACTTCAGTCTTTAACCACTCTCACAGAATCAATATCAGTGTGAATCTGTGAAAGCAAGGGACCCCAGGAAGCACGTTGTGAGGATGTGTAGTCTGAAGAGCACCCCAAACACACACAGACATGAGAGTACAAACCTTTATCACCTTCATCATCGTGTCTGTTGAGAGCAGGGCAGGCCTGTCATCACGTCATAAGTGCTTGGATTTTGGAAGGACACTGGCTCATGGTGTGTGTTGTGGCACAGTGGTAGGGACGAGGTCCTGCTCCAGGAGGGACTTGTGTGGATTCTGTGTCACATCTCCATTAAGGAGGGAATTCAATGGTTCCCGCTGGATATCCCATGGGTGGGGCTGGAGGAGAAGAGGGAGGACTGGTGATCACAGGTGTCAGCAGGTGACACTCAAAGATACGGTGTGATGACAAATTAAACTACACTATTATGAAAACTGAGAGAACAAAGGTGGAGGAGGACTTTCCACCTGCAGGGAATATCTCATGGATCCTTCAGGTGCTGATATCAGCTCACTCTGTGTGACCTCTACATCCCTGTTTTGGAACCTAACGTCCATGTGATGGGAGGATGAGGTGGGGCCTTAGGGGAGCACTTAGGTTAGGAGGTGCAGCCTCATGATGGGATCAGGGACCTTATACACCAGGACTAGGAAAGCTCCCTGCCTCTGGGCCCCATATGAGGTGACAGGGAAAGGACGCGCTAGGACGTGGGCACTCTCCAGATACCACATCTGCCTGCACCTGGACCTAAGATATCCCATACTCCAGAGCTGTGAGAATGAGTGTCTGTTGTTTAATCCACAGAGTCTGGGAATGCGGTGACATCACCCAGAAACACTTAAACAGGGTCTCACCTCTTATTTGTCCTTTATAATCTGGTCCCAGGATAACACTCGGGGTATGACAAAATAGAGCAGGAAACCCACACCTGGACTCACTGTCCTCAGCCACTGTCCATGCTCCTGTCCTTAGTTGCTGTGCATCACGTTTGTGCCACACATTCTTCCTACAACCCTGGGGTTCGTTAGACCCATTAGTATCCTGGGATTCCTCCCTCTTTACCACCTGTGCACCTTCAAGGCAGCACATCCCCATGGAAGCGGACATCAAAAGGTTCACATTTTCCTCTCTGCTGCTCATACTACTCTGCAGAATATTCTGGATCAGCCTCCCTCCTGTCATCATTGCCACAGCTATATGTCCCCATGACAAAATCCACACCTCCTACGTCCAAAAGGTGGTCGGTTTTCTACATGTCGACTTGCAGTTTTTGTTCTCCCAGACCTCTGATTTCATCGGAAATCAGAATGATTGCATAAATGCCTATCATGTTCCAGTTATGAGACAAGATCAAGGACTCTGATCCAGAATCTTAACTCCTCCCTCCCAATGCTGTTATAGCAAGAACATGTGGGGAATGAATTACAAAATGATGAGATCTGGCTATTTCCATGTTGTGAAAATGATTCAGTTGTGTACTGGCATTGGTGAGGATCTATTAAAAAATAACTTTATGGAACTTGGAGCGGTATCTCTAAATGTAGCGCTAAAACTTTGTAACACCTGCCTTGTCTGTTACTTTTTTAATTTTTTTACTTATTTTTTAATTGGAGTTCAATTTGCCAACATATAGCATAACAGCCAGTGCTCATCCTGCCAAGTGCCCCCCTCAGTGCCTGACACTCAGTCAACCCCACCCCCTGCCCACCTCCCCTTCCACTACCCCTTGCTCGTTTCCCAGAGTTAGGTGTCTCTCATGATTTATCACCCTCAGTGATATTTCCCACTCATTTTCTCTCCTTTCCCCTTTATTCCCTTTCACTATTTTTATATTCCCCAAATGAATGAGACCATATAATGTTTGTCCTTTCTGATTGACTTATTTCACTCAGCCTCCTGGTCCATGGACCCTCCTGGTCCATCCACGTCAAAGCAAAAGGTGGGTATTTGTCGTTTCTAATGGCTGAATTATATTCCATTGTATACAGAGACCACATCTTCTTTATCCATTCATCAGTCAATGATTGTCCATTACTTTTGCTTGCTTTATAACCAATACCAGTGCTGGAGAGAAGACGGCAGAGAGGTGTTTCATCTGGATTTTGTTTTCTTAGACTCTGGGAAAAAAGGCAAACATATTTTAAATTTGACTAAACATTATTTTCGGACTACATGGCTCACTACCAAATAAATGCCCCTCCAAGTATGCCACTAGCTAGAGTACAATGTGAAGAAAAATAAAGAGCACCCAGTTGTTTTCTATGAGACCAGGATCTGAATGTGGGGCATGTGTTCTCTTGGCACAACACAGTCCCTCTTTTCAGAGCCACACCATCAGTAACCCTGTGTTGTCAAGTTTTGGTGCAGAGTCCTTGTTTCCTCAGACCCAGGTCTCCAGCTGCACTTCAGATTTTAAGATAAACAGAAATTGTGCCTGGATTCGAAAGTCTCGGATATGTTGAAAGGGAAATATGAGGCACTGGAGATGTAGATTTTGCAGGAAAGATGAAGAAAATAAGCGGGAAAGAAGTGTTGGTCACATCAACTCAAAAGAAGAAGGATTTGTACACTTTCTGCACTAATGGCAGTTAGAGAACAAAACCTGGAGTTTCACTACTGAAAATGTGTTAACACAGACTGCGTGCTTTGCTTAGAGGTCTTAAAATTGTAGTCTTGACATTCAGGTAATTTTGCCATGTTAAATACATGGTTTATATTCGTTACTCAAAATAAGTATTATTCACTTCTAGGCCTTTGGGGAATTGATTTTTATCCACAGAGAGGAATGATCTTTGCACGACACTGATTTTAAAAGAAGCACACAATGTGTTTCTGAACGTCTGTGTTAGTTAAAATTATTCCCAAAATGGTAAAAAACAAGAAGAAAAACAAAAAAAAACCCAAACAAACAAAAAACATCCTCTCCTATTTCATTTTTGCTTTTTCTTAACAATAACATTGGCCATGTTTTTCAGTTCATTATGTCTGTATACTAATTTTTTTCAGCCTTTTAACTCTTAAGCATACTAGTAGAGCATGCTTCCAGTATCTGATGGCTCTGACAGCAGAATGAGTATTAATACAGAATATCCCACTCTACCTTTTGACAGTAAAGACGGTCTAATCTGTCTAGCACCTTGCTTTGCCTTCTGACATGCTCACTACCAATCATACTCACCCTTCTTTTCCAGATCACTTCCTCATGATACTGTATTCTCACTGGGCTTACATAAAGGAGGCAAGCAAAATGCAGGCTTACCAGGATATCAAAGCAAAGGAAGAACAGGAACCTCAACATATCCAGTCTAGGTCAAAAGAACAACTCAATTCTTACACATAAATGTTTGCCAGAGTGTTACAGCTGACGAGTTTGCAGCTCTGAGAAGTCATCAGACAGCAGATGCAGTACAGATGTGTACCCCACCAAACAAACAAATGTAGAAGTACAAACACTTCACTGTCTTTCTCAAGCTGCAGGGATGTATTTCTAGGAAAACATTCCTGTATGTCAATCTTTTTATTGAGAGCAGATATTGGAGGTTTCATGTTAGCCATTTCAAAAGTCAACACTTTGACAAAATGATTGTTGATCTTTCTGAAATTTGTGGCATATTCACGTTTATTGGTAGAGCGATCCTACCAAGAGGAGTGATGGGAATATGGCATACTCCTTGAGAGTGACTAAGGATGTGCCAGCATCAAGGAATTTGACCATCAGTTCACATATGCCATCCGTCCTCAAGTAAGATTACCTATATAGGGAATAAAATGGAATGGGGATGAGGGTTCCATTTCTGAAAGCTCACATTTATTAAACTTTGGCTCAAGATCATGAGACTCTTAACAATTGGCTTTTTTTTAAATTAACTGACTTCTCTATTCTTTAAGTCCAGGACACATTAGTCTCCTGATCCAATCAGAAATCTATTTTTCAATAATGGTAAAAGGATCTACTATAAATCTACTATACCTACCATTGAAGAAGCTGGATTCTGACTCATTGACAAGCTTTCCAAAAAAAATTATAATAGACTTCCTTGAATAAAATGACCCAGTTGTCATTCTTCATCCTGGGAAATAAATGTCAGCTCTGCCTTAATAAGTATTTGTTTTAGATTTCTAAGAACTTATTTTACAACAGGAGACCCAAAATCCTTCATAGTCTTTTGTCCACAAACGTTTTTCTTAATTAAGAAGTGTTACCTTATTAAAATGACCACCATTCTGAACCATTTTTATGTTGTCTGAATAGCAAGTTTATAGTTTTGTACCAACTATCTAAAAACCTCATTTACAAATGAAGCACAGACCTCCTCCCACTTTAATAGACTTGAATACTTAAGTAATTTAAATTAGAATTGGCATTTACTTCATTTTTAAATTGAAAACTTTCCTGGAATAATACAAGTTCAATGTTCAGCAAAAACACCTGCTTGTGTTTAAGCCATTTTCAAGAGAAACTTGCCTTCTAAATCATTGTGTTCCAGCACATTAAGTGATTATAAGTATTGGGTATTAGTGATGGTAGACTGTGTTGTTCTTTATGAAATGATACATACAGCTGTTGGGTGCATTAGTGCTTTTTTAAAGGGGCTGCATAATATAGGGTTAATTATGCATATTCATGTTAACAATTAACTTTTGGTTTGGCTGTTTCCTGGATTTTAAAACATATACATGTGCAGAAATGTATTAAAATGAAAGGAAGCATACCTTTATCAAGATGCTATTAAAATTGAACATCAAGTATAATATTTCATTTGGATTCTTTTTGTTCTTGTTAATGCCTAAAAATGCCTATTTGGATTTTCACCATTTTTAATTGGGAGAAGCTCTCTTCTGTGTAGAACAGTTGTTCCAGAATAGCTTGTTTTGTTTTCCTGTTGCATGACAGACTTAAATATTTTTTCCAGCAGTGGAGGTGCTGTTAGAGTCCAGTGTTCTAGAAGATGCAGTGTCTCAAGCCTAATTTTACTTTTCTAATTCTCGTAGCTATTACCAGGAATTTCTGAAAGTTTTATTTAAGTAGTCTAATATTTTCTGTGTAAAGAGCATTAAATTTTGCTATGTATAAATTTTTGTAACCTAACAACGATTCAATATTTTCTATCAATGCCAAGCGTTTCCTGTAGTTCTATTCAAGTGTTACAATAAGTATTTGTAGATAATAGTAAAAAAATAGAAAAGACAAGGAGGGATGCCTGGGTGACTCAGTGGTTTAGTTCCTGTCTTCAGCCAAGGGCATGACCTGGAGTCCCAGGATTGAGTCCCACGTCAGGCTCCCTGAATGGAACCTGTTTGTTCTCTGCCTAAACTCTCTCTCTCTCTCTCTCTTTCCCTCTCTTCCTCTCGTTCTCTCTGTCACTCATGAATGAATAAATAAAATCTTTATAAAAAATAGAAAAGACAAGATATATATGGTTCTCTAACTAGATGCAGAGAACTCATAGGACAAATTACAGCAGGCATTCCTGATTAAAACTCTTCAAAGTAGAGGGTAGAGGGAACATGCTTCAATATCTTAAAAGCCATCTAAGGAAAGTTCACAGTGAATCTCATACTCAATGAGGATTAAAAGATCTTGTCCCTAAACTCAGGAAGACAGCACGGATGCAGGCCCTCACTGATTCTGCTCACAAAAGAAATAGAATTCCTAGCAACAACAATCAGACAACAAAATAAAAGGCATTCAAAATGGTAAAGATGAATTAAAACTCTCCCTCTTTGCAGAGTACATGATATTTTTATATAAACCACAAGAGATAGCACCTAAAATTTCTAGAAAGAACGTAGCAACTTAGGGACATGGCAGGAGACAAACCAAGGCTAGAAGGCAGTTGCATTTCTACAAAGTAACAATGATACTGATAACAGAGAAATTAGGGTATTAAACTCATTTACAATGGCTCCAATATAAGATATCTAGGAATAGACCTAACCAATAAGGTAAAGGACCTATACTTTAAATCTAGAGAACACTTATGAAAGAAATGAATGAAGACACAAACAGATGGAGAAACATTCTATGCTCAAGGATCAGAAGAATAAACGTTGTGAAAATGTCTATGCTACCTAGGGCAATCTAGATATTGAATGCAGTTCCTATCAAAATACCACAAGCTTTCTTCCCGGTGATGGAACAAATAATCCTCAGATTTCTATAAAATCAGAAAAGAGCTTCAATATCCAGAGTAAGGTTGAGAAAGAAAACAAAAGCTGGGTCATCAGAATGCCTGATTTCAAGCTGTACTACAAAGCCGTGACCATTAAGACAGTGTGGTACTGTCAAAAAAACAGACAACAGATCAATACATAAGAATAGAGAATCCAGAAATGGACCCTCAAACAGATAGTCTATAATCTTTGATAAAATAGGAAAGAATGTCCGCTTGGAAAATAAAAGATTCTAAAAAATAATTGGCATGGGGAGAATTGAATGACACATGTAGAAGAATTAAAGTAGACCATTCTCTTATACCAGACAAAAAGATAAAGTCAAAATGGTTATAAGATCTAAATATGAGACAACAATCCATCAAAATCTCTAGGAGGAGAAGAGAGAGAACAATGTTTTGGAACTTAGCCACAGAAATTTCTTGCAAGACATATGTATAATGATTTGGGAATCAAAAGCAAAAATGCATGTTGGGAGCTCCAAAACAAAAATGTTCTGCAGAGCAAAGGAAACTGTCAACAAACCTAAAACACAACATACAGAAGGGTAGATGATATTAGTAAATGAAAAATCAAAGAACTTGTAACCAACATCTATAAAGAACTTATCAAACTCAACACACAAGAAGCAAGGAATCCAGTCCAGAAATGAGGAGAAAACATGAAAGGAAATTTCTCCAAATAAAACCTACTTATTGCCAACAAGTCCATGAAAATAATGCTCCACATCACTTTCTATCAGGAAACAGCACATCCAAACACATTCAGCTGGCATTTCACACCACAGAGAAAAAGAAAATTAATAGGAAAGAAAACAACAAATGGACAGGATGTGGAGAAAGGGGAACCATCTTGCACTGTTGGTGGGAATGTGAACTGGTGCAGCCACTCTGGAAAATTGTGTGGGGTTCCTCAAAGAGTTAAAAATAGATCTGCCTAAGACCCAGCAATTGCACTGTCAGGGATTTATCCCAAAGATACAGATGCAGTGAAATGCCAGGACACCTGCACCCCCATGTTTGTAGCAGCCATGTCCACAAGAGCCAAATTCCCAGAGAATCCATGATGTCCTTTGTCAGATGAATTGATAAACATGATACAGTTTATATATACAAAGGGATATTTCTCCATCATTAGAAAGGATCAGTAAGTACCATTTCCATCAACTTGTATGGAACTACAGGGTATTTTACCAATGAAATAAGTCAGAGGAAAATCATCGTAGATTCACTTATATGTGGAATATGAGAAAAAGTGAATGGGATCATAATGGAAGGAGGGAAATTGTGTGAGGATAAATCAGAGAGGAAGACAAATCATGAGAGATTCCTATCTCTGGGACTCAAACAAAGGGTTCCAGAAGGGGAGGTGTGTGGTAGGACATGGTACCTGGGTGATGGACACTAAGTAAGGCACTCAATGAGATGAGCACTTGGTGTTACTATATGCTGGTAGATTGAACTTAAATAAAATATTGAATAAATAAATTAAAAATAAATTATTAAACAGAGAGAACATTATGAGCAATAACATGCCAACAAATTCAACAATCAGAGAAAAAATGGATGCCTTCAAGTAAACGTAGAAACAACCCAGTCAGAAACAGGAGTGAATAGAAAACCTGTAAAGACCCAAAACCAAGAAATGAAAATCAAACATATTTATATTCTTCTAACAATCAAAAGTCCTGGGACTGATGGCTGCCCGTGGGAATGCAACAAGCATTTAAAAAGAATTAATACCTATTCTGAAAACGTTCCAAAAATAGAAATTAAAGGAGACTTCTAAGTTCATTTTCTGAGGGTATCATTTCCTTCATCTCAAAAGCAGAGAAAGATCCAACTGAAAAGGAGAATTACAGACTTGATGGATATGGATGTGGAATTTTCAACAAGATCCTAAGAAACAGGATCCAACAGTACATTAATAGCACAATTCTCCAGGACCAAATGGGATTAAATTTTGGACTGCAAGGGTGGTTCAGCATCTGCAAATCAAACAATGGGATTTTGTCCTCTCAACTGATACTCAAAAATTTTCGTGAAAGAGATTATACTTTCTTGATAAAAACATGTTGCTGTGTAGAGATAGGGAGACATTCTCAACTTCATAAAAGCCACCTACAGAAGACGCATGGGGAATGTCATCCTCGAAGGGAAAATTTGAGAGCTTTTCCCCTAAGATCAGGAAAAGGACAGGGATGCCCACCATCACTACTGTTCTTCTCCATAGTGCTAGAACTCCTAGCCTCAACAATCAGACAACAAAGGGAAGGAAAAATCATACAAACAGCAAAGAAAAAGTCAAACTTTCACTCTTCAAATACAAGTTAAAGTTCATATCCTAAGATTGCTTTGAAAAAATTGCTACAACTGATACCGGAATTCAGCAAAATCTGAATTGTATTTTAAAATCAATACAAGGAAGTCAGTTGATTTTCTATGTAATTCAAATGAAACAGAAAAAGAGAAAATCAAGGAGTTGATGCAATTTATAATTGCACCATAAATAATAATATAATGAGGAAAAATCCTAACCAAAGAGGGAAGGATGTACAGTCTCAAAATTCCAGAATACTTATGGAAGACAGTAAGAAAGACACAAATAGATTGAAAATATTTATTCTCATAGTTTAGAGGAATAAATATTGATAAAATATCTATGCTACCAAGAGCAAGTAACACATTCAAAGTAGGTGTATAAAAATATCACCAGTATTATTCACAGAGCTTGAGCAAACAATCTGAAAATTTTTAGGGAACCACAAGACCTCAAATAGCCATAGCAATCCTGAAAAAGCAGGGCAAAGCTGGAGACATCCTGATTCTGGTTGACAGGTAGATTACAACATTGTGATCATCATGACAGTATGGCACTGACACAAATACAGACGTATAGTGAAATAGAAATGTTTGAGAACCCAGAAATGGACCCTGAAATATAATGTCAAAAAATATGACAAAACAGAAAAGAATATCAAATGGAAAAAAAGAAAATCTCTTCAACAAATGGTTTTGGAAATATTAGAGACCCACATGGAGAATGAAAGGGGACACTTTTCTGACATCATTCACAACAATGGACTCAAAGTTGATGAAGGATCTAAATGTGAGTCAGGAAACCATCAGAATCCTCAGGAGAACACAGGCAGCACTTTTTCTACCTCAGGTGCAACCATTTCCAGACGTGTCTCCAGAGGCAAGGGGAAGAAAAGGAAAATGAAGTATGGGGACTTCATCAAGGAAAGAGCATTTTCACAGCAAAGGAATCACACAAAGTAATTAAAAGACCACCTACAGAATGAAAGAAGATATTTGGAAATGTCTTATCAGATTAAAGGCTCTAATTCAAATCTACAATGAACATTGACTCAGAATCAAGCTCAACACACACCGAAGACATTGGATAACTGAGGCAAATTACAAATTACTAGTATTTTCAGTAAAATGAAATTGTTTCATGAAGAAATGAAAAATGAACAAAACAGAACAGATAAAGAGAATGAAACCATTATCAAAAACTCTCCCTGTGGCAACCCAAGTGGCTCATGGGTTTAGCAGGACCTTCAGCCCAAGACTGATCCTGGAGACCTGGAATCGAGTCCCATGTCAGGCTCCAGAAATGGAGCCTGCTTCTCCCTCTGCCTGTGTCTCTGCCTCTCTCTCTCTCTCTCTCTGTGATGACTATCATAAGTAAATTTAAAAAAAATAAATCTCAGGCCGAATTCGTAGATTTTCAGGATGATTTGATGGTTATATAGGTAATTTGGTGGGGACAGGTGATTTGGGGACCCTACTCTTCCGCCATCTTGCTCCTCCTCCTCTTCAAAACATCTTAAAAATCGAGGCATAAGAGATTGTGTCATGAATTAGTCCCATTTTATGAAAAGCCCACAATGAACACTGCATTCAAAAATGAAAACCTGAAGCCCTTCTGTCAAGTCAGGACCCACACATGGGGTCATTCCCACCATGAGTATTCAACATGCTATACTGAAGGAGAATAAACTGTGCCACCCCATATGTCAACTGGTTCTCTGGATTATTGTGAAAAAAATCACACGAGAATCATCCAGTGGACAGAGAGCCTGAAACTCCTATGTCACCTTGCTGGAAGGAAATAAATCTCCCATGGGAAAATTCCCTTCTCTGAACCAAGACGGTTGAACCATCCTTTTCACTAGAATGGTCTATGGGGCCCAGAAAGCAATGCAAACCACCCTTGTCATTTCCTCACTATATTACTGACCCCAACCCAAAATCCTGGTCTTATATCCAAAAACCCAAAGTTCTGTTGTGTAAGAAGCACAAGGGCTGCCTACTTAAGTCATTGTCTGTGTGTTGTGTTCCAGGGAGCTCATGCACATGCAACATGAAATACATCTCCACTTAGGTCTGTCATATGTCTACAGAATAATTAGTCCAGACAAATAAACAAGAAGAAGAGAAGGAAGCCCATACTGTGGCAATGACTGGAATTCCAATCCAGGAAATTTAAGAAACTAAGAATAATAAATATTTAAATCAATAGATTGAGAAAAAAATTATTCGTATCCATAGGACATGATCTTTTGCAGGGTCAAACCCAATAAGTTCTAAAACCAAACACTTAGTTAATGAACAATTTCAGGGAATATATAGGATACAAAATCAACATACAAAGTAAATCTAGCAGCAATGTCCACAATAGCCAAACTGTGGAAGGAGTCTCAGTGTCCATCGAAAGATGAATGGATAAAGAAGATGTGGTTTGTGTATACAATGGAATATTACTCAGCCATTAGAAATGACAATTACCCACCATTTGCTTCAACGTGGATGGAACTGGAGGGTATTATGCTGAGTGAAGTAAGTCAATCGGAGAAGGACAAACATTATATGTTCTCATTCATTTGGGGAATATAAATAATAGTGAAAGGGAATAGAAGGGAAGGGAGAAGAAATGTGTGAGAAATATCAGAAAGGGAGACAGAACATAAAGACTCCTAACTCTGGGAAATGAACTAGGGGTGGTGAAAAGAGAGGATGGCGGGGGGTGGGGGTGAATGGGTGATGGGCACTGAGGGGGGCACTTGATGGGATGAGCACTGGGTGTTATTCTGTATGTTGGTAAATTGAACACCAATGAAAAATAAATTTATTATAAAAAATCAAAGTAATTCTAGGTTTCCACACAGTAACAACCAATAATTTATATTTGAAAGATTTTATTTAATTTTTCATGAAAGACACAGGCAGTATGAGAAGCAGGCTCCATGCTGGGAGCCCAACGTGGGACTGGAACTCTGGACTCCAGAATCCCTCCCAGAGCAGAAGACAGACCACAACTGCTGAGACACCCCAGGATCCCTAACAATAAAGTATTTAAAAGGTACGTTATAAAAACTTGTTACATTGACACCAGGTCAGAAATATAATATGTAAAATTAAATATTCTGAAAGAAGAAAAATACTGTCTCTAAAAGTAACTAAATTGATGAGAGATTTTTAAGAGTCATAAAGAAATGAAAAGGTAATTTTTTCATAGGTTTGAACAATTCATAGTGTCACAAGATATTACACACAGTGGCCTAGAGATGTAAAGATGTAAAGCAATCCTTGTTAATAACTTGTAAAGAATCAAATCAAATATCGGTGGGGGCTGATTATATATTCAAAAGACAAGCAAATAGTGTCCTCCCTCCACTGATTAAACCATCCCAGCCCTGACCCTACAGCTGGGAGAGGAGGCCCAGACCCAGGATCTCCAGGTGACCCCATTCATTAATCAGGAGCAGGACTGGGCTCCATGAGGATTTGGAAGCTCCTTAATGGGACATGCTGTGTCCTCAGGATTGCTCCAGAAACCAACACTTCTTCCATTTGGTGATGGAGAGGCACTGTGCATGCCCCAATCTTGGGCTTAGGTGCTCAAATACAACTCACTTCAAGATGGAAAGCTCAGTTTCCATGCTAACCTAGGGACACAGGCTTCCAGCTGTAGATTCTAAGATCCAGAAACAGCCTGACAGCTTTCTCTATAGATGAACCATGATCAGCAGAGTTTGGCAGGGGTTTTCCCGCAAAATTTGAAGACCATCAATCTGAAATGCCCATAGGGGACTTCTAGAGCACTTCAGATTTTATGCAGCCCAAATAGGAATGGTGAATAGGCATGTGGGGAACATCACCAACCCTACATCCTCCACGTCCTTGATGGTGGCACTATTCTCAGGAGTTCTTTAAGAAACATGTAACAGATTAATGTTCTATTCCCTGGAAAGAGGTAAATGATAAATGTAAATATAATGATCCTCACAATACAACACATCTCCACCTATTGACTAAATTACTGAATTGAATAAATTAAACTATGACAATACTAAATGTCATCAAGGTTGTACAGAAAGTAGAACTCTTTTTAATTATGATCTCTGATCTCATCTGGATAAAATATATATAATTAGATCCTAGGAAAACAGAGCTTGACAAGACCCATGATCTGTCTGCTGCATCCCGGAGACACAGAGTCAATATTGATGTAAATCATTCTGATCTGTTGTAATGAGAACCAGGGAAGGTCATGTGTGTTGCTCAGTCTAACAGTAGAGATAAGAACATGAGATGAACAGCACAGACATTGAGACAAATAAATTAGATGACTTCTACCTTCCATGGATATTCTTGTATTCATGGATTCAATGAGTTGGGGGATGCTCCCTATGTTTCCGGATGGAAATATACTTTATAAGTCCAGGGATCCAATGGTCATCTCACCTGGAAACCATCTCACTTCTAGGGAAATCCAAGGCTTCTCCACAAATCATGTAGAGCACAGGTATGTCAGTGGATACACATGCCTCTTTGTAGTTTGAGGGATATATTACTCCCTGAACTCTGCTTTATCTCTTTTAAATATTTTATTTATTTACTCATGAGAGACCCGGAGAGAGGCTGAGACACAGGCTGAGGGAGAAGCAGGCTTTCTCTGGGGAGCCTGAGGTAGGACTCACCCCCAGGACTCCATAATCCTGACCTGGGCTGAAGGTTGAAGCTCAAACATGGAGCCACTCAGGTGCCCCAGAACTCAGTTTTCTTATAGACCTCCAAAATGGGTGTTTTTCAAAATCCTCAGTACTTTCTTGTTTGAAAGATGATGTGATATGTAAATTCATTTAGCCAACATACAGCATAACACTAAGTTCTCACCACATCAGATGTCCTCCTTAATGCCCATCACCCAGTTGTCACATATGATGTGACAAATACAGGGTGGTATACTCTGGTATACTGTATGCTGGCAAGTTGAATTTAAATAAAGAAAAAAATGGTTAAAATACTCCTTCCACCTTGCACATATCATGCAGACAACAACAGATTATCTCTCCTTGTTTTATACTGCATTTAACAAAAATCTTGGCCATTTATGCCAGTCATCTTTAAAGATTTTCACATCTTTAGATAATTTTCATTTAAAAATGAAAAAAGAAAAATACTTTAACTTCTCTAACGTGGTGTTATTTTTATTTAGCCTTTTGTGGTGATAATGTTTCTTTTACGGGACATGAATTAAATCATTATAGGGTCAATCATTTTATCCTTAGACTGTAGGCTGACCCACCTTATTCCATCCTTTGGATATTTGGAACACCTGTATTTGATGCAAAAAATAAATGCCTGTTTTTAAAGTTAAAAAAAAAACAAAGATTTTGGGATAACTACCTTCTGTGTTACCTGGAAACTCGAAATCTCACTCTGCCATTTATCACACAATATCATAATCTTATATCCCTCTTTCCCTTGATCCAGCACTTCTATGCACTCAAGAGATCTTTTAATGTAGAAAGTCCATTGAGTATGATACAGTCATTATATGATTTGCAGGAAGTGACAGTTGCCACCTGAGGACCATGCACACAATCTCATTCTTGTCTCCAATGACACAGGAGCTTCATGGGGGACAACAGATGAGCTCCAATAGAACCGAATAGCAGGACTATTATTAGCACCACCCTCTATCACCGTTCAGTGGATGTTTTGGCCAGTTTGAGGGTGTGGACTGCTGGCAGTCTTCCTGATGCACACGATCCATTCAGTGATGGAAAGTCCTGCAAATGGACATGTAACAGGAGCCCTCTGCACAAACTGCAGGGTTATGGGGATCAGTCTGAGAAAACCAAATACTGATGGCAATCGGAAGCACTCCAACATGGCAGTTTCTCTAACCATCTACCTTCTTCTCTGTGTTAGAAAAGCCAGTTATGATTCCTCCTCCAAAAGGAACAGTTTTTTGAGGAAGAGGTTATATAGTGTGGATAGTCTGGTACCTTAGAGAGTGTCTCTAGTGTATGCTGCATGCACTGGGTTCTTCTGTTTTGGCATCTTTTTCCATCAGGTCATACCTACAGAGGCTCTCCCTGTCTGCAATGGGCAGTGTGTGATCCTTGGCCAGGATGTGATGAGTTTTAACTGGGTGTGGTCTGCTCTGCTTGATAAATGACACCTGGTACCACCTCCACTAGAACGGAGGCCTTGCAGAATTCTCTGGTCACGATATGTGGGTGGACAGGGGTGCAGCCACTCCAGGAAACAGTATTGAGGTTACGCAGAAAGTTAAAAACACAGCCTTAGCATGAACCAGTAAACAAAGACCTAAAAATTCACACAGAAAATCTGGCTTACAGGGAACCTCAAACACCTATGTTTATAGATTCATTATTTTCAAAAGACAAAATATGAAAACAGCGCAAGTGTACATTGTCAGATGAATAAATAAGATAATAAAGCGTGTTTCTCTTCAAACAACATGATGCAGGGACATGGTAAACAGTTTGTTAAGTCTGGGGAAACACAGAAGAGTCCTCAAATTCTGAATACATAATCATAGTGCCTGTAACCAAATTGCCAAGGACAAGCTCCAGGATCAATATAACTGATATTTTCATGGCAATATATGTGAGTGTACAAGTACAATGATCTCCATGCCATAGATGAGGACACGGCTGTACAACACATCCTTTTTTGGTCACATTTTATGGAATTAATTATTTTAATAATCATTCCACTCTTGTATCTTTATTTAGAATTCCCATTCATATGTACAGAGAGAGGAGGTGTAAATGCCCCTGTGGTGGTTGAATACACAACATCTCCATCAGCTCTGTGAGTCTCTGTCAAGGTTTCTACTTGTCTCCATTTTTGTGTGACCAAGAGACCTGGTATCCACACATCACTCAATTGGCACTTTTGGAAATTCCAGAAACCTACAAATCTCATGTCCAGTTCCTTCCTGGAAGTGGTTCAGGGAGGATCCAGGTCCCATGGTGGGGAGCACAGCCAAGACACTGGGACTCACTTAAAACTGCTGTGTGGTCTCAGGCACTCACACAACCTCTCTTCTGCAGTGAATAGTTATACACCTGTAAATGGTGGTAAATTGTTATGTTCATAACCTATCTTGAGTGTATATGTGGGAAAATGGAAGATAATTGATGATAAGTAATCAGGCACCAAATGAGGTTGGAGAAAGCACAATTTACTGACACATATCCTGTCTGCAAAACTCTGCCATGATGCATACATGTGTTCTGAGCAACTAGTATCATAAGGATGCTAACTGCTAAATTTGATACATACTCAGAAGACATGCAAATAGCGCCCTACCTCTACTATTAAACCAGCCCAGCCTGAACCCTTAGCTGGGAGAGAAGGCCCAGCCCCAGGAACCTTAGGTGACCCCTTTCAGGGATTGGGACAGAATATAGAGAACTCACCATGCAGTCTGTGCTCAGGTGGGTTTTCCGTGTCGCTATTTTAGAAGATAATTCCTGGAGAACAGGGATCCCTGGGTGGCGCAGTGGTTTGGCGCCTGCCTTTGGCCCAGGGCGTGATCATGGAGACCCGGGATCGAATCCCACGTTGGACTCCCAGTGCATGGAGCCTGCCTCTCCCTCTGCCTATGTCTCTGCCTCTCTCCCTTTCTCTCTCTGTGACTATCATAAATAAATAAAAAATTTAAAAAAATTCCTGGAGAATGGAGACCTTGACTATGTGAGTGGAGGTGAGTGAGAGAAACATGATGTGGGACAGTTTCCTGACCAGAATGTCTTGTGTCTGCAGGTGCCCAAGGTGAGGTGAAGCTGGTGGAGTCTGGAGGAGACCTGGTGAAGCCTGGGGGATCAATTAGACTCTCTTATGTGACCTCTGGATTCACCTTCAGGAGCTACTGGATGAGCTGGGTCAGCCAGGCTCCAGGGAAGGGGCTGCAGTGGGTCACATGGGTTAATACTGGTGGAAGCAGCAAAAGCTATGCAGATGCTGTGAAGGGGCGATTCACTATCTCCAGAGACAATGCCAAGAACACGCTGTATCTGCATATGAACAGCCTGAGAGCCCTGTATTATTGTGTGAGTGACACATTTAGGGGACTTTAGTGTGAGTCCAGACAGAAGTCTTCCTGGTGAAGGGAATCAGGACCTGTTGTGATGGTCATCAGACATTTGATGGAAGAGTTGACTCATTCCATTGTACACCATACCCTGATATTACACATGTTAAAAACAGTAATTTAAATAAAATATGTAAATTAATTACAACTTAAACAGTTTTAAGTCCCTTAAATCAGAGTCTAACTCAAGAAGATGTTTATAATAACCAAATATTATATTATTCGGGGATTTATTAATTACTAGCTCTGTGAAACTGAAGAGTCAATACACTATCAAGGGGCAATTTCTTGATCTGAATAGTATATAATGAGTTATACTATGAAAGATAATTAATCTTTCTATTTTAAGGTTTTATACAGTATTTTCTTTGGTTTGAGATTAGAGTGTCTACTTTCATATACTGATTTTGACTGCTCATTTTGTTTATTTTAAAATTAAATTATTGGTCTTCTGTTTAATTGCTTTCCATATGAGGGAAGGAAGAACATAAGAACTGATAAACATTAACATATTATCCATAACTCAACTCTATTCATTTAAATCAGTGAAACCAGGAAGCTCCTGGAAAGGTGCAGATGATGTCCTGTGAGGAGCAGGACTAATATCCATTCCTGAGACTCTGAGCATGGAAGGGCTGATCCCCATGTCAGGTGTCATGGAAGAAATGAGGATCTGTTGGAGGTGGTTGAGGGTGATGCCGTGTGCTGCATATGCCTAACTCTATTGACCTTTACACTTCAAAAAACGTAAGATCTGAAGTGACATAGTGTATTTTTCCTGAAATACAGCAATGAAAATGGGAATGATTAAGAACTGACAGAAAATCTATCATAATATATATGTTAAATATTTTTAAAATGTCTCTATGCTTTTAATATTTTCATCTAATTTTGCTAGAAAGAGAGAAATTATACCTCAAATTTCATAACCATTGGGATATGGGGTAATGAGATTATATATGTTTGATTGATCCATTTTATCCCTAACTGGGTTCAGATATTAATTAACCAAAACCATCATGACTCCACTGTGGTAACATGTGGGTTATAATTAAAACCACAGCTGCTTTTCCTAACTCACCCAAGCCCACACCTCACTTTCAGCCTGTCCAGATACCCATCATCCCATGATTGTTTGGTGACTTCCTGCACTAATGGAAAAGGCCTGTTAATATGGGGTGCTGCTGGATACTCACAAAGCATGGACAAGTGTTCACAGGCATTATCTGAGGTTCCTATTCCTCTATAGGGAATCGGTCAGAGGTCAAAGATTTTTCCAGGTGCTATTCCCCTGACCTTCAGCACCTGTCACCAAACATGCATTCCTGTTTCTAATTCAAAAAATTTAAATTAATGTCTAGTTCTATATACTAAAATCCCTCTACTTCCCCTGGAGCTTCGCAACAACCCAGCAATTGCACTGCTGGGATTTACTACAAAGATACAGATACAGTGAAAGGTTAGGACACCTGCTACCCAATATCGACAGCACATTTGTCCACCATAGCTGAACTGTGGAAGAGCCTCGGTGTCCATTGGCAGATGGTGGACAAAGAAGATGCGGTCTATGTATACAATGGACTATTCCTCAGCCATTAGAAATGACAAATACATACCATTTGCTTCAACGTGGGTAGAAGTGGAGGGTAGTATTTTGTGTGAAGTAAGTCAGTCAGAGAAGGACAAACATACGGTTTCATTCATTCAGAGAATATAAGATATAGTGAAAAGGAATAAAGGGAAAAGGAGAGAAAATGAGTGGGAAAAATTAGAGAGTGATAGAACATGAGAGACTCCTAAGTCTGGGAAATGAAGAAGAGGCATTGGTAGGGGAGGTGGGCGGGGCCAGTCTCCCTGCTTGGGAGTTAGTAAGTGTAAGAAAACACAAGATACTTTTGACAATTTAAAAGTGAAAGTACCTAAACTAATAAAATCATGAATAAATGAGGAGAAATCACAATGAACACCCAAGAATTATAAGCAAGTATAAGAAGAAATTATGAGCAGTTTTAAGCCAACATACTGGGTGATCTGGAGAAACAGATGCAATCCTAGGAACATAAAGACAAGGAAAACAGAAATAATAATGAATGGACAAGCTGCACAGAACAATTACCTGGATATAAAAATCAATCATAATTAAAAGTCTCCCAAAAGCAAGACGGCATGTACAGATCGTTCACCAGGGAAATTCCACAAGAACAATCAATATCTATTCTTCTAAAACTATTCCAAATAATGTAATTTAAAGGAAAAATGCCAGACTCATTCTGTGATGCCAGTATTACCTTGACCCCTATCCAAAGAAGGAAAGGACCTATAGTCTAAAAATTCTAAAATATGTATGAAAGACATTTAAAAAGACACAAATTGTAGACAACATTCTCTTCTCATGGATTGGGAGAATAAATATTGATATAATGTCTATGCTACTAACAGCAGTCTATGCACTCAATACAAACCCTTTCGAAACACCACCAACATTTTTCTAGGAAAAGGGAAAAACAATCCTAAAACTTGGAAATAAAAATAAAAGATTCTGACTCAGCAAAATAATGTTGAAAAAACCCAAAGAAGAAGATATCACAATTGGAGAATTCAAAATTGTGATCATGAAGACAGTATAATAGTGGCAGTAAAACACGCACATAGGTCAATGGAATAGAATAGAGAACCCAGAAATAGACACACAGCTCCGTGATCAACTTATCCTCGACAAAGTACAAAAGACTATCGACTGGAAAAAAGACAATCTCTTGAACAAGTGGTGTTGGGAACATTGGACCGCTACAAGTAGAAGAATGAACCTGGGCCACATTCTTAGACTCCACACAAAGATAAACTCAGAGTAGATGAAAGACCTAAATGTGAGGCAAGAAATCAACAAAATCCAAGAGATTTTGTGACCTCAGTTGCAACAGTTCTTGGTACTCGACTCACCAAAGGGCAGGAAAACAAAATCAAAAATGAATTCTATGGACTACATTAAGGAAGGAGTTGTCGTACAGCTATGGAGACACTCAACATAATTAAAAGGAAACCAAATGAATGGGAAAAGATATGGATGCCTGTGTAGCTGGAACATCTGTCTTTGGCTCAGAGCATAATCCCAGGGCTCTGGGATTGAGACCAGCATCAGACTTCTTGTGGGGAGCCCACTACTCCTTCTGCCTATGTCACTGCATCTCTGTCTCATGAATAGATAAATAAAATCATAAAAAAGAATGGGAGAAGATATTTGCAAATCTATCTTCAGATTAAGGCTGGTTTCCAAAATCAACAAATAAAATATCAAGGTAAACAAACACAAGAGGAAAAGTTAAGTCAGAAATGGGCAGAAGACATGAAGAGACACCCTGTCCTGAGATGAGTTGCCGACTCTCAGTTTATATGAGGTAGGTCATCCATATGCAAAATGAAATTTATTGTCTCCTCTAGGTCTGCCTTATATCAACTGCATGATTAGATCAGACAATGGATCCAAAAGACAAGAGAGAAATATTTTCTGCCCCAGACTGGAGGACCTACCAGAAAACCTGGGAAGAAAACTACATAAAGAAAAAGAAAAATTGGTAAACTGGAAAGAAAGTAATTTGTTTGCCTATGACAATGTCTTCAGAGAGTCAGTGAGTAAAAACCTCACATAAAATCTGGAAGAAATAACTTAGAGCTCAGGAAAAATCAGGATATAAAATCAGCAAATAAAATAAAGATATGTTTCTACCAACTAACAACAAATTACCTACACAAAATTAACATAATAATCCACCATAACTGGTTTCAAAAATAAATATTTAGGATTAAAATTTATTAAGGAGATAAAATATTCTATGGAAAATTACCTATATTGATGAGAGTCTTTTGAAACTGCACCCAGAAATGCAAATAACTCCACTTACACGTTAGAAATTACTTTAGTCATAGTGCCAGCTACACAAATTTCTATAGAATTCTGAAGAAACACTTGTTGTGAATTTAAAGACTCGAATGCAAGTCTGAAGCTGGTTATATAGTCAGAGGACATGCAAATAGGGTCCTTCCTCCACTGATTAAACCAAGCCAGCCCCAAACCTGAAGCTGGGAGAGGAGCCCCAGCCCCAGAATCCCAAGGTGACCCCGTTCAGGGATCAGGACAGAACACAGGCAACTAACCATGGAGTCTGTGCTCAGCTGGGTTTTCCTTGTCACTATTTTAAGAGATAATTCATGAAGAACAAGAGACCTTGAGTATGTGAGTGGAAGTGAGTGAGCAAAACAGGGGACGTGGGACAGTTTCCTGACCAGAATGTCTTGTGTCTGCAGGTGTCCAGGGTGAGGTGCAGCTGGTGGAGTCTGGGGGAGACCTGGTGAAGCCTGGGGGGTCCCTGAGACTGTCCTGTGTGGCCTCTGGATTCACCTTCAGTAGCTATGGCATGAGCTGGGTCCGCCAGGCTTCAGGGAATGGGTTACAGTGGGTCGCAACTATTAGCTAAGATGGAAGGAGCACATACTACACAGACACTGTGAAGGGCCGATTCACCATCTCCAGAGACAACGCCAAGAACAAGCTGTACCTGCAGATGAACAGCTTGAGAGCTGAGGACACGGCCGTGTATTACTGTGCGAGTGACACAATGAGGGGACCTCAGTGTGAGCCCAGACACAAACCTCCCTGTAGAAGGGGATCTGGACCACCAGGGGGTGCACACTCCTCACCACTTCTGTCTTGAAGGCCCAGGAGCAGGTGCAGATGGAGGTTCTGGGCAGGTTTCCTGTCAGGGTCTGGACTTCCTCTCCATGGAGCAGTTTCCCCCAGGGAGCCCCTCTGAACACTTGATTATGTGTTTACCTCTTTAGTCTCTTTCTCAGAGACTTAGAAATTCAAGTATAGCAGTTGCACTTACTTGTACTTAACTTTTCCTGACCCAAAATACTAATCAATTACAAATAACTCCATTCACATCATCTGAACATTTTCATGAGTCTCAGTGACACTCACTGTAGATCACAGGACCCCAGGCTAACATGCCGTCTTGCACATTATGGTACAGAGGAATCGCCAATCAACACAATAGAAAAGAGATATTCTACCAAAATGTTAATCGTGTCTGGGGAGTGAGAGATATTCCCAGTATGACATGGTAGGGAGTTGGACTCAGAGGTAACTCACACACATACACACAATCACGAGAGTATAACCATTCATCACCTTCACCTTCATGTCTGATGAGAACCAGGCAGTCCTCTCATCATGTCATAAATGCCTGGGTGGTGCCAAGGAAAGACACTGGCTCAGGGTGTGCATTGTGGGTCAGTGGTTGGGACAGGGTCTTGCTCTATGGGATTTGGGGAGGAAATGGGGCCTTAGGGGAGCACTTAGGTCAAGAGGTGCAGCCTCAGGATGGGATCAGGGCCCTTATACACCAGGACTGGGAAACCTCCCTGCACACTGGTCCCATGTGAGTTGATGGGGCAAGGAAGGGGTAGGACTTTCGTACTCTTCGGACACCACATCAGCCTGCACCTAGACCTCAGACATCCCAGATTCCAGATCTGTGAGAATGAGTGTCTGTTGTTTGCTCCACCTAGTCCATGTACAATGTTCCAGGAGTGGGGACAGGATAAGTCATTTTTCTTGACTGGATTCATTGTTTTGTTGGCTGCTGAATTTGTAAGGAAATATCTTGCCCTATTCTGTAGGTTTTTCTTTGTTTAAATTGAATTTACCAATATTTAATACACACTCAGTGCCTACCACATCCTGTGCCCTCCTTAACGCCCATCACCTAGTTGCCCCATCCCCACCCTCTCCCTTCCAGCAACTCTCAGGTATTTTTTTCCCTGAGTTAAGTGTCTTTCATGATTTGTATTCCTCTGTAGTAGTACTCCACTAAGTTTCACTCCTTCCCTTATGGTCTCTTTCAATATTTCCTATATTCCACATATGAGTGAGACCATATCATTGCCTTTTTGTGATTGATTTATTTCTCTCAATATGATACCTCCATTCATTTTGAAGAAAATGTTATTTCATGATATTCATCATTTCTGACAGCTGTGTAATATCACAAAATATATATAAACCACATCTTTTTTTTCTCCTGTTCATGTATTCTCCCCATTTCTTGACTGGATTCATTGTTTTGTTGCCTGCTGAATTTGTTAAGGAAAAATCTTGTCCTATTATGAGGGTTGCCTTTCATTTTGTCGCCTGTTGCATTGTTGTACAGATTCTATCTTGATGAAGTCATAATAGTTAATTTTTTTCTTTGTTTCCTATGCCTTTTGAGAGGTGCCTTGGTAGCAGTCACTAAAATTGAGGACAAAAATTTGCTACCTGAATTTGCCTCTAGGATTTGGATGAATTACTGTCTCAGATTTTGGAATTTCATCCATTTTGAGATTGTGTTTAGTGTAGCTGAATGGTCCACTTTCATTCTTATGCAGATGGATGTCCAGATTTTTCAGAACCATTTATTGATGAGAGTTTCTTTCATTCGATATTTTTTTTCTTGCTCCTTGAGGAGTAGTTTTCCATAAAGGTGAGGGTCCATTTTTGTGTTCTCTGCTCTGTTCCATTGATCTATGTGTTGTTTTTTCCAGTACAAGCCTATCTTGATGATAAAGATAAGTTGCACTTATAAAGACTTTATAATACAGCATGTCTGCAAACATTGTGATGCCCTCCAGTTGAAGTTTTGTTTCTGTTTCTTTTCTCCCAAAATGTTTCTACCTGTTTGACGACTTAGGAAAGGAATTAAAGAAGACACAAAGAGATGGAAAACATACCATGCTTATGGATTAGAACAATATATATTGTCAGGACACCTGTGTTGCTCAAAGGTGGAGTGTCTGCAATTGGCTAAGGTTGTGATCCTGGAGTCCTGGGATGGTGTCTTGCATCAGGCTTTTGGAAGGGAACCTGCTTCTCTTTCTGCCTATGTCTCTGCCTCTGTCTCTGTGACTCTCCTGAATAAATAAATTAATCTTTAAAACAAAGACAAAAATAAATACTGTGAAAATCTCTATGCTGCCGAGAACCTTCTACATATTCAAAGCAATACTTGGGAAAGCATCCTGGACATTTTTCACAGAGTATGAACATATAATCCTAAGATTTTTATGGCACACACAGAGATATTAGGGAAACATTGATGCTCTGGCATGACCCTGCTGTATTTGTTGTGAGAAGTATCAGTTAACTGCCCTCATCCAGTGAAGTGTGCATTTCTCACCTGGAACTAGGAATAACCTGTTGCAAACCATAGGTATCTGTCAAAAAGTCACACTGGTCACAGAGAAGGAGAAGAATGATGCAAGAGAGTCAGAGATACTCAGACACTTTGGAACTTCAGTTTAAGGATGTTCTTTGATAATGTTTCCAGAAGATGTGGGTGTGATGACCCAGTGGGATTTGTGTCTCACCATCACCTTACAGGGCTGTATTGTACTGATAACTGTTAGGTGTGTCCCTTGCCACTGGATGAACATTTGGTGCCCCGTGTCCTCATTTCAACCCACCTGCATCTGTGACTATCCCTCTGGACATGAGATAAGTTTCCTTTTAGGATTTCCTCAATGGAACCCCTCAAGGGACCTACATGACTTATTTACCTCTTATCATTTTATTGAAATGCAATCATTTTTGTCATGGAATTTGCAATAACCAGGTAAAACGACCTGGTTATGTCAATATCTAACAGCTCTACCATCCTATTTCATAGTCTACATGTGAACTTACATGACAGTGAAGCTATTTCATGCAAGGTAAGTCCACTCATAGCCAGCAAGGCAGGGGAGCAGCACTGAAAGCCCAGAAGCAGGGCATTGGCTGGCTTTGACGATTTCATC
The DNA here is from genome assembly GCF_053574225.1 of Canis aureus. Classification (NCBI taxonomy): domain Eukaryota; kingdom Metazoa; phylum Chordata; class Mammalia; order Carnivora; family Canidae; genus Canis; species Canis aureus. Next base: position 77,147,282 of record NC_135619.1, on the reverse strand, counting down.
AACATTTGTACAAATAGCAGCTTCCCCAGACATGAACACTCAGAAAATAAGTGTGACAGGATGGAGCAAGGGATGGAGCACACAGTTCGTTTTGTAGTATGCAGCCCCTGGACCTGAGCCGGGTAACATGGATGTCTAAATGCACAGTGTAGTTGGCAATAGATTGTTATCATTTGCTATTGGTTTTATTTCCTCTGTAGATGCTCTCACCCCACCTTGTTGAGGCCTGTTTTTGGGTTTTGTGACTCTCTTCCTGGCTGCATTGGAGAGCCTTTCTGAACATGGCCTCCTACATCTAGCCAGGGATTGAATGTTCGCACCCTTGAGTTTTCAGGGAGCCCTCCCTGGAGCCATAAAGCCCTTTCTGTCCTCAGTCGACATCTGAATCCTGTGTTCACCGTACCTGTCTCTGAGCTGCTTTATCTCAGGCAGGATTATACTGTTAGTTTAGGAGGGATAAGAAAAATAGAAATACAGGCTATACAATGGAAAATGTTCATTCTGATACCAGTTTATTATATCCCAAACTCTACCTGAAGGAGCTCATTCTGCATCAGGTAAGCTCATCAAAGCGATTACAGAAGATCACAGATTTAACTGCAGTGGAACACCTTGACTGAGTTGTTAGAGACTTACAAATATAAATGCATTACTTGAAACCCTCTGAAATTCAGCTAAATTCTAAATTTAGCAAAATCATGCAGTCCCCAATACATGCGGGATACATTATTCTACATAACCCTGCCACTTTGTCATTCAGGGGTTTCAGAGGGGCAGTAAATCCTGTGGAGAGGAGCACAAACCAAGAATCTGGGGTTAGACTCACCTGAGAATGTGCACAAGGACACATTGGAAACCCTCTACAATTTAAGGGGTAGGTTCACATCACTGTGGGGGGAAACATGACACCTACAAACCAAGAGATATATGCAAATACAATTACAAAGTACCACGTGGACACAAAGTCTGAAGTCTAGAATATTACATAATAAGATCCATAGTTTTTCAAATAAGTAAATATGAACATACAAAGGCAATCACCTGTCTGGTCACAACAGTTTCACAGAATGATCCCCAGCTGAGTATATACTGAGATGACATGTATATAGGGGTCTCTCTCTATTGAATAAAACATCCCAGACATGATCCTGCATCCGGGAGAGAAGCCCCAGCCCCAGGAACAATAGGTGACCAATTCATTGATCAGGACAAAACAACTCACCATGGAGTCTGTGCTCAGCTGGGTTTTCCTTGACAGTATTTTTAAATATATTTTTATTTATTTTCTGTTTGAGTCAATTTGCCAACATAAGGCATATCACCCAGTGTTCATCACATGAACAGAAGAATGGGCATTTTTAAGAACTGACAGAAAAGCTATCATAAAATATATGTTAAATCTTTTTAAAAATGTCTCTATGATTTTGATATTTTTATCTAATTTTGTTAGAAAGAGAGAAATTATACCTCAAAAGTTCAAAAACATTTGGATATAGGGTAATGAGATTGAATATGTTTGATTTACACATTTTATCCCCAACTGGGAGCAGATATTAATTAACCAAAACCATCATGACTCCACTGTGGTAACATGTGGGTTGAAATTGAAACCACACCTGCCTTTCCTAATTCACCCATGCCCACACCTCACTTTCAGCCTGTCCAGACACCCATCATCCCATGACATCCCTGTTTGAGGACTTCCTGCACTAATGGAAAAGGCCTGTTAATTCAGGGTGCTGCTGGATACTCAGAAAGCATGAACAAGTGTCTACTGACATTCATCTGAAGCTACTATTCCTCTACAGGGAATAGGTCAGAGCTCAACGATTTATGTTAACTCTGTGCTGTTCCCCTGATTTCACCACCTGACACAAAAAATGGATTCCTTTTTCTAATTCAATATTTTTAATTTAATGTCTAGTTCTATATACTATGAATCTCCCAACTTCCCCTGGAGCTTTCCTACAATCCAGCAATTGCACTACTGGGATTTACTACAAAGATACAAATACAGTGAAAGACCACAACACCTGCACCCTGATGTTTATAGCAACAAAGTCCAGAGTAGCCAAACTGTGGAAGGAGCCTCGGTGTCCATCGAAAGATGAATGGATAAGGAAGATGTGGTCTATATATACAATGGAATATTACTCAGCCATTAAAAATCAAGAACACCCACCATTTGCTTCAACATGATTGGAGCTGGAGGGTATTATGCTGAGTGAAGTAAGTCAGTCGCAGAAGAACAAACATGTGGTCTCATTCATTCAGGGAATATAAAAAGTAGTGAATGGGAGTAAAGGAGAAAGGAGAGAAAATGAGTGGGAAATATCAGAAAGGTCGACAGAACATGAGAGACTCCTAAATCTGGGAAAGGAACTCTGGGAAGGAACTCTGGGAAGCGGTAGTTGTAAGGGAGGTTGGCGGGGGTAGGTGTGACTGGGTGACGGGCAATGAGGGGTCACTTGATGGGATGAGCACTGGGTGTTATACTATACGTTGGCAAAGCTAACTCCAATAAAAAATAATTAAGAAATAAAATTTAAAAAACAAATGAACCTTCAGATAATTAGGAATAATCCTAACCAAAGAGGAAAGTACCTATAATCTAAAAATTCTAAAGTATGTATGAAAGACATTAAAGAAGACAGAAATATATGGAAAAAAGTCTATTCTCATGGATTGGAAAAATAAATATTCATATGATGTTTACGCCACCAACAGCAATCTATGCATTCAATATGAACCCTATCAAAACACCACCACCATTTTTCTAGGGAATGGAACAAGCCTAAAATTTGTAAATAAACAGAAAAGATTCTGAGTAAGCAAAAGAATGTTCAAACAAAAAACAAATCAAGGCAGCCCGGGTGGCTCAGCGATTTAGCACTGCCTTTTGTCCAGGGTGTGATCCTGCAGACAGGGGACGAGTTCCATATCAGGCTCCCTACATGGTCCCTGCTGTTCCCTCTACCTGTGTCTCTGCCATTCTGTTTCCCTGTGTCTCTTATGAGTAAATAAATAAAAACTAAAAAAAAAAAGCAAGAGCCATACAATTTCGGATTTCAAAGATGTGATAATCAAAACAGTATAATAGTGGCAGTAAAACACGCACATGGTCAATGGAATAGAATAAAGAACCCATAAATGGACACACAGCTCTATGGACAACTTATCCTCAACAAAGTACAAAAGACTATCAACTGGAAAAGAGACAATCTCTTCAACAAGTGGTGTTGGAAACATTGGACAGCTGCAAGTAGAAGAATGAACCTGGGCCATTCTTACACTCCACACAAACATAAACTCAGAGTAGATGAAAGACCTAAATGTGAGGCAAGAAACCATCAAAATCAAGGAGATTTTGTGACCTCAGCCACAAACAGGTTCTTGGTACTCGAATCTCCAAAGGGAAGGGAAACAAATGTAAAAATGAACTCTATGGACTACACCAAGGAAGGAGTTGTTGTACAGCTGTGGAAACACTCAACATAATTAAAAGGCAACCTAACAAATTAGAAAGATAGGGATGCCTGTGTAGCTTCAGCATCTGTCTTTGGCGCAGGGAGTCCTAGAGCTCTAGGATTGAGACCAGCATCAGGCTCCTTGTGGGGAGCCCACTTCTCCCTCTGCCCATCTCTGCATCTCTCTCTCTGTCTCTCATGAATGAACAAATAACATCTTCCAAAAGAATAAAAACAATGGGAGATTTGCAAATATATCTCCAGATTATGGCAGGTTTCCAAAATCGAAAAATAAATTGCCAAACTAAACAACCACAAAGTGAAATGGGCGGAAGACATGAAGAGACACCCTGTCCTGATTGAGTTGTCAACTCTCACTTTATATTAGGTAGGTCATCCACATGCAAAATGAAATTTATTGTCTCCTCTAGGTCTGCCTTATATTAACTGCATGATTAGAACAGGCAATGCATCCTGAAGACAAGAAGAAAATACTTTCTGCCCCAGACTGGAGGACCTGCCAGAAAACGTAGCAAGAAAACTACTTAAAAAAAAAGAAAACTTGGTAACCTGGAAAGAAAATAAAGAGTTTTTCTATGACAATATCTTAATAGAGTCAAGGAGTAAAAACCTTACATAAAAACTGGAAGAAATAACTCATGAGCTCAGAAAAAAATCAGGATATAAAATCAGCAAATAAAATAAAGATATATTCCTACAAAATAACAACAAATTACATATACAAAATAACAAAATAATCCGATTTACACTAGCACCAAAAATAAATATTTAGGATTAAATTTTACTAATAAATTGAAATTTCTCCAGAAAATGACCTATATTGATGCGTGTCTCAGATTTCAGTGTTTCATTATTTTGAGATTATCTTTGTGCTTTTTGTAGCAGAATGGTCCACTTTCATTCTTATGCAGGTGGCTGTCCAATTTTTTTCAGATCCATTTGTTGATGTGTCTTTCTTTGATTAGATATTTTTTTCTTGCTTTTTGAGGAGTAGTTGCCCATAGAGTGAGGGCCCCTTTCTGTGCTCTCTGCTCTGTTCAATTGAATTGATCTATGTGTTGTTTTTGCCAGTACCACGCTATCTTGATGATAAAGGCTTTATAATAGAGCTTGTCTGAAAACCTTGTTATGCCCTCCAGCTGTAGTTTTGTTTCTGTTGTTGTTGTTGTTGTTTTCTGTTGTTTTTTTTTTTTTTTTCCAAAATGATTCTACCTGTTTGGCAACTTAGGATAGAAATTGAAGAAGACACAAAGAGATGGAAAACATTCTGTGCTTACAGATTAGAACAACGAATATTGTCAGGGCACCTGTGTTGCTCAGAGGTTGAGTGTCTGCAATTGGCTGTGGTTGTGATCCTGGGGTCCTGGGATGGTGTCCTGCATCAGGCTTTTGGAAGGGAGCCTGTTTCTCCCTCTGCCTCTGTAACTCTCCTGAATAAATAAATAAATCTTTAAAACAAAAACAAAATTATTTTGGATCCCTGGGTGGCTCAGCGGTTTGGCGCCTCCCTTTGACCCAGGGTGCCATCTTGGCGTCCCAGGATTGTGTCCCACGTCGGGCTCCGGGCATGGTCCTCCTTCTCACTCAGACTGTGTCTCTGCCTCCCTCTCTCTCTCTATCATTAATGATTAAATAAAATCTTTAAAAAAAAAACAAAAATAAATCCTGTGAAAATCTCTGGTTGCCCAGAACCTTCTACATATTCAAAGCAATCCTTGTGAAAGCATCCTGGACAGTTTTCAGAGTATGAACATATAATCCTAAGATTTTTATGGCACACATAGAGACATTCGGGACACATGGATGCATTGTCATGACTCTGCTGTATTTGTTGTGAGAAGGATCATGTAACCACCCTCATCCAGTGAAGGGTACATTTCTCAACTGGAACTAGGACTAGTCTTTTGCAAACCATAGGTATCTGTCAAAAAGTCACTGTGGACACACTGAACAGGAGAACAATGATACAAGAGAGTCAGAGATACTCAGACACTTTGGAACTTCAGTTTAGGATGTTCTGTTATAACGTTTCCAGAAGATGAGGATGTGATGACCCAGTGGGATTTGTGTCTCACCATCACATTACAGGGTTGTGTTGTACTGATGGCCTTTAGGTGTGTCCCTTGTCACTGGATGAACATTTGGTGCCCCGTGTCCTCATTTCAACCCACCTGCATCTGTGACTCTCCCTCTGGCCATGAGGTCAGTTTCCCTTTAGGATTTCCTCAATGGAACCCCTCAAGGGTCCTACACGACTTATTTGGCCTTTATCATTTTATTTAAATGCAATCATTTTTGTCATGGAATTTGCAACAACCAGGTAACATGACCTGGTTATGTCAATATCTAACAGCTCTACCATCCTATTCCATAGTCTATGTGTGAACTTATATGATAGTGAATCTATTTCAGGGAGGGTAAGTCCACTCATAATCAGCAAGGCAGGGGAGCAGCTCTGAATGCTCAGAAGCAGGGCATTGGTTGGTTGTGATTATTTCATCAACATTTATACAAATAGCAGCTGTCCCCAGACATGAACACTCAGAACATAGATGTGAAATGATAGAGCAAGGGATGGAGCACACAGTTCCTCTTGCAGTGTGCAGCCCTGGACCTACTGAGCTTACATGGATGTCTAAATGCACAGTGCAATTGGCAATGGATTGTTATCATTTGCTGTTGGTGTTGTTTCCTCTATAGATACTCACACCCCACCTTGTTGAAGCCTGTCTTGGGGTATTGTGACTCTTCCTGGTTGCATTGGAGAGCCGTTATGAACAGGGCCACCTACCTCTAGCCTGGGATTGAATGTTTGCACCCCGGAGTCTTCAGGGAACCCTCATAGGAGAGCCATAAAGCCCTTTCTGTCCTCAGTTGACATCTGAATCATGTGTTCACCATACCTGTGTCTGGGCTGGTGTACCTTGACACATGAATGGATCTCTAAACGACAATATAAAGGCTCTGTAGTGTGGACCTGGGCTCGTCCTCTGAGGGCTTGTGACGAATGAGGATCTAGTTTCTGCCTGCTGGTTTCAGAATAGATGTCACAGGACCACACAGCGTTCAGTTTATGGAAACAAAGCACAACGCCTGCACTCAGACCCAATGTTCACACGTCTATAGGTTCCAGTCCTTCTTAACCATGCATCACATTGTGCCACTTTTTCTTCTTGGCACTCAGGGGGTCCTTAGATCCAGAAATTTCCCTATTTTTCAATTTGAGCACCATTATGCCAGGTCCATCCCCCACAGGAGTAGAATTGTACAAGTTCATACAATCCTCTCTAGTCCTTAAAATTCTTGACAGTAGCTTCTGCAAGCAACCTCCCTCCTGCTGTCATCCCTACAATAGTATCTCCCCAATGTCAACACCGCACAGCTCCAGCACTCCAAAACCTGCTCAGTATTCTATTAGGAGTCTTTCTGTTGTTGCTTTTTCAACTCTGATCGATTTCATGGATGTTTGAAATGATTCAATAACCATCCAGCTGTTTCAGATATATGACAAACCCTGAGTCCCCTAAACCTTCTGACATGTTAACTTCTCTCTCCCATATTTTCTTATACTAAAGATGGTGTGGTTAATTTTTTCTGATTTATATGTTGGAGGTGAACTTTGGACCCTGGTGTTTTGTTTCAGAGTATCGTAAACTTATTTTCACCCCTACTCTGATTCTGGATCCTAAGGTCACATTTTTGTTTGTACAAGCCTACTGAGTATTGTACTAATATTATATTATGTTTCAGGAAGTAATTATAGACATATGTGGTCCATGAACATAAGGTAATCCAACAAGTGAGATAAGGAGCAATGCACGACCTAGCAGTGGGACTGGGGCTTCAAGGAGGGCAAAGATGCTCCCAAAGGACCAGAATTGCAGGAATATTATTGGCAGGACTCCATGTCTCTGTGCAGGTGACACAGGTGCCATTTGGGTGGTGGGCTCTGCTTGAAGTCTTCTTGATGCATATGATCCATTCAAAGATGGAAATGGGGGTACCTGGGTGCACAGCAGTTTTGTGCTGCCTTCAGCCCAGGGCCTGATCCTGGAGATCAGGGATCGAGTCCCACATCAGGCTCCGTGCATGGAGCCTACTTCTCACACTGCCTGTGTCTCTGCATCTCTGTGTGTGTGTGTCTCTCATGAATAAATAAAACATTAAAAAAACAAAGATGGAATGGGCTAGATTTGGAAACAGAACAAAAGTCCTGTATGCACCCCACAGGGTCAGGGGGACTGATCTAAGAAAACCAAAATTATGGTTGATCAGAGGCACAAATTGAAATTGGTTTGAAACGGAAAATTCCTGCTGCATTTGTTATCAAAAATACCTGATAAATCCATAGAAGAGGTTCATGGTAGACAGTTTTTTTCTCTTAGATGGAATATAGTATTTGAATGTAAAAAGAATTCATGAAAAACTTACAGTTGCAAAGCAGCACCATACTGTTAGTTTAGGAGGGATAAGAAAAATAGAAATATAGGGTATACAATGGAAAATGTTCGTTCTGACACAAGTTTATTATATCCCAATCTCTGCTTGAATGAGCTCATTCTGCATCAGGTAAGCTCATCAAAGTGATTACAGAAGATCACAGAGTTAACTGCAGTGGAACACAGTGACTGAGTTGTTAGAGACTTACAAATAGAACTGAATTACCTGAAACCCTCTGAAATTCGGCTAAATTCTAAATTTAGAATTGCAGGAATATTATAGGCAAGACTCCGTGTCTTTGTGAAGTGGACACAGGCGTCTTTTGGTCGGTTGGCTCTGCTGGCAGTCTTCCTGATGCATGTGATCCTTTCAAAGTTGCAATGTGTTAGATTTGGAGGCAGAAGACAAGTCCTGCACATAGCCCATAGGGTCAGGGGGAATGATCTGAGAAATTCAAAATTAAGTTTGATTAAAGGCATAGATTGAAAAGAATTGAAACTGAATTTTTCTGCCACATTTGTTATCAAAAATACCTTTTATAAAAATACATCATTTTTTTAATAATAAATTTATTTTTTATTGATGCTCAATTTGCCAATATACAGAATAACAAACAGTGCTCATCCTACCAAGTGCTCCCTTCCGTGCCCATTACCCAGTCACCCCAACACTCCGCCCACCTCCCCTTCCACTACCCCTTGTTCATTTCCCAGAGTTAGTTTTCTCTCATGTTGTGTCACCCTCACAGAAATTTTCACTCATCTTCTCTCCTTTCTCTTTATTCCCTTTCACTAATTTTTATATTCCTCAAATGAATGAGACCATATAATGTATATCCATTTCCAATTGACTTTTTTTTTAATTTTTTAAATTTATTTATGATAGTCACATACAGAGAGAGAGAGAGGCAGTGACACAGGCAGAGGGAGAAGCAGGCTCCATGCACCGGGAGCCCGACGTGGGATTCGATCCCGGGTCTCCAGGATCGTGCCCTGGGCCAAAGGCAGGCGCCAAATCGCCGCGCCACCCAAGGATCCCTCCAATTGACTTTTTTAATCAGCATAGCATCCTCCAGGTCCATCCACATCAAAGCAAAAGGTGGGTATTTGTCATTTCTAATGGCTGAGTAATATTCCATTGTATACATAGACCACATCTTCTTTGATACAATAATATTTTTATTTATTTTATTTATTTTTTATAATACATTTATTTTTATTGGTGTTCAATTTGCCAACAAAGAGAATAACACCCAGTGCTCATCCCGTCGAGTGCCCTCCTCGCTGCCCGTCACCCATTCACCCCCAGCCCCTGCCCCTTTCCCCTTCCACCACCTCTAGTTCATTTCCTAGAGTCAGGAGTCTTTATGTTCTGTCTCCCTTTCTGATATTTCCCACACATTTCTTCTCCCTTCCCTTATATTCCCTTTCACTATTATTTATATTCCCCAAATGAATGAGAACATATAATGTTTGTCCTCCAATTGACTTACTTCACTCAGCATAATACCTTCCAGTTCCATCCACGTTGATTTCTAGCAGCAATGTCCACAATAGCCAACTCTGGAAGGAGCCTCGATGTCCATCGAAAGATGAATGGATAAAGAAGATGTGGTTTATGTATACAATGGAATATTACTCAGCCATTAGAAATGACAAATACCTACCATTTGCTACAATAATATTTTTAAATAAAATAGTTTTATTTTTTGTTACATTGAATTAGCCAACTTATACTACATACTTCTTTTCTGATGTTCAATAATCCATCAGGTGCTTGTAACAGTATTGATGACATCATTTACCCTCTTTAATGCACATCACACAATGACCCAATAGACCCATTAACCTCCCCAGTATTATACCTCATTCTGTTTCCTATAGTTAATGGTTTCTCATGTTCTGTCCCCCTCTCTAATGATTACCAGGCTTGCCAGCATTAGCCAATGTTACTTTGAAAGGTTATGTATATTCCACGTTAGACAGAAATGATATGATAATTGTCCTCTGATTGACTTATTTTACTCAGCAAAATACCCTCCAGTTCCATCAATGTCAATGTAAATGGTAGGTATTTGATATTTCTGACGGCAGAGCAATATCCCATTGTATATACTACACATGATATTTATCCATTCTTCTGTGGTGGACATCATGTCTCCCTCCACAGTTCGGCTATTGTGTACTTTGCTGGTATGAACACTGGGGTTCAGGTGCCCTTTGCATCACTACATCTGTGTGCTTGGGGTAAATACCTGGTAATACAATTCCTGGAGCATATGCCATTCACAACAAAGGAAAGAACCAGAGGTAATACTCTCTGCCATAGATCTAATTAAGAAGGATACAGTAAAAAATAAGAGCTCAAATACAGGATATTAATTTTAAAGTGACTAGGGATCCCTGGGTGGCGCAGCGGTTTGGCGCCTGCCTTTGGCCTGGGGCAAGATCCTGGAGACCCAGGATCGAATCCCACATCGGGCTCCCTGCATGGAGCCTGCTTCTCCCTCTACCTGTGTCTCTGCCTCTCTGTCTCTCTCTGTGTAACTATCATGAATAAATAAATAAAATCTTTTAAAAAAATTTTTTTAAAGTTACTAGTTGCATTTCAGGAAAGCTAAAACATGTCATCGGCAAAGAGGGAGAGTTTGACTTCTTCTTTGTCAATTTGAATGCCTTTAATGTCTTTTTGTTGTCTGATTGCTGAGGCTAGGACTTCCAGTACTATGTTGAACAGCAGTGGTGAGAGTGGACATCCCTGTCTTGTTCCTGATCTTAGGGGAAAGGTTCCCAGTGCTTCCCCATTGAGAATGATATTTGCTGTGGGCTTTTCATAGATGGCTTTTAAGATGTCGAGGAATGTTCCCTCTATCCCTACACTCTGAAGAGTTTTGATCAGGAATGGATGCTGTATTTTGTCAAACTCTCCCTCTTCGCCGATGACAAGATACTCTACATAGAAAACCCAAAAGTCTCCACCCCAAGATTGCTAGAACTCATACAGCAATTCGGTAGCGTGGCAGGATACAAAATCAATGCCCAGAAGTCAGTGGCATTTCTATACACTAACAATGAGACTGAAGAAAGAGAAATTAAGGAGTCAATCCCATTTACAATTGCACCCAAAAGCATAAGATACCTAGGAATAAACCTAACCAAAGATGTAAAGGATCTATACCCTCAAAACTATAGAACACTTCTGAAAGAAATTGAGGAAGACACAAAGAGATGGAAAAATATTCCATGCTCATGGATTGGCAGAATTAATATTGTGAAAATGTCAATGTTACCCAGGGCAATATACACGTTTAATGCAATCCCTATCAAAATACCATGGACTTTCTTCAGAGAGTTAGAACAAATTATTTTAAGATTTGTGTGGAATCAGAAAAGACCCCGAATAGCCAGGGGAATTTTAAAAAAGAAAACCATATCTGGGGGCATCACAATGCCAGATTTCAGGTTGTACTACAAAGCTGTGGTCATCAAGACAGTGCGGTACTGGCACAAAAACAGACACATAGATCAGTGGAACAGAATAGAGAATCCAGAAGTGGACCCTGAACTTTATGGGCAACTAATATTCGATAAAGGAGGAAAGACTATCCATTGGAAGAAAGACAGTCTCTTCAATAAACGGTGCTGGGAAAATTGGACATCCACATGCAGAAGAATGAAACTAGACCACTATCTTCACCATACACAAAGATAAACTCAAAATGGATGAAAGATCTAAATGTGAGACAAGATTCCATCAAAATCCTAGAGAAGAACACAGGCAACACCCTTTTTGAACTCGGCCATAGTAACTTCTTGCTAGATACATCCACGAAGGCAAAAGAAACAAAAGCAAAAATGAACTATTGGGACTTCATCAAGATAAGAAGCTTTTGCACAGCAAAGGATACAGTCAACAAAACTCAAAGACAACCTACAGAATGGGAGAAGATATTTGCAAATGACATATCAGATAAAGGGCTAGTTTCCAAGATGTATAAAGAACTTATTAAACTCAACACCAAAGAAACAAACAATCCAATCATGAAATGGGCAAAAGACACGAACAGAAATCTCACAGAGGAAGACATAGACATGGCCAACATGCACATGAGAAAATGCTCCGCATCACTTGCCATCAGGGAAATACAAATCAAAACCACAATGAGATACCACCTCACACCAGTGAGAATGGGGAAAATTAACAAGGCAGGAAACAACAAATGTTGGAGAGGATGTGGAGAAAAGGGAACCCTCATACACTGTTGGTGGGAATGTGAAATGGTGCAGCCACTCTGGAAAACTGTGTGGAGGTTCCTCAAAGAGTTAAAAATAGACCTGCCCTACGACCCAGCAATTGCACTGCTGGGGATTTACCCCAAAGATACAGATGCAGTGAAACGCCGGGACACCTGCACCCCGATGTTTATAGCAGCAATGGCCACGATAGCCAAACTGTGGAAGGAGCCTCGGTGTCCATCGAAAGATGAATGGATAAAGAAGATGTGGTTTATGTATACAATGGAATATTACTCAGCTATTAGAAATGACAAATACCCACCATTTGCTTCAACATGGATGGAACTGGAGGGTATTATGTTGAGTGAAGTAAGCCAGTCAGAGAAGGACAAACATTATATGTTCTCATTCATTTGGGGAATATAAATAATAGTGAAAGGGAATATAAGGGAAGGGGGAAGAAATGTGTGGGAAATATCAGAAAGGGAGACAGAACGTAAAGACTGCTAACTCTGGGAAACGAACTAGGGGTGTTGGAAGGGGAGGAGGGCGGGGGGTGGGAGTGAATGGGTGACGGGCACTGGGGGTTATTCTGTATGTTAGTAAATTGAACACCAATAAAAAATAAAAAAAAGGAAAGCTAAAACACACTACATTATAACTTAATGTAGAAATGAATCAATTCAGTTGTAAATTAAAAGTAATCAATGTGAGATAGAGTCTAAACTAGATGCTGTAACAGCCATGGTAAATGAGGTCGAATGGAGCATAGGTGACATCGAAGACAAGGTGATAGAAAGGAATGAAGGTGTTGAAAGTAGAGACACACAAATAATGGACCATGAGAGGCTTGAAAAATCACTAGTGCCATTAGTTTAAACAAAATTAAAATATTTGGGGTCCATGAAGGGAAGGAAGAGAGAGAAGGACAGAATGTATATTTGAGAAAATCATAGCAAAGACTCTTTTTCTTTCTTTTTTTGAAAGATTTAATTTATGTATTCATGAGAGACATAGAGAGGCAAAGACAAAGGCAGAGAGAGGAGCAGGCTCCATGCAGGGAGCCTGATGTGGGACTTGATACTGGGTCTACAGGATCATACCCTGGGTCAAAGGCAGGTGCTGAACAGCTGAGCCACCCAGGAGTTCCAGCAGACTCTCTCTTTTTCAATAAAAAGACACATCCAGGTTGAAAGTGAGGGAGAAAACTCCAACTAATCATGTCAATGGACGTCAAGAGGAAGGAAGAGGTGCAATGCTTATAGGAGCTGATCTAGAATTTAAAACAAAGCCTATAATAAAGGATGAAGAAGGATACTATATCATAAAAATTGTTTATCCAACAGAAGATCTACCTTTTCAAAATATTCACACTGCTAACTTCAGAGAAGACAAGTGCACAAACCAATTAACCCTAAACTTAATGACACTCATGGCTACTATTACCTTTACAGTGGGGACTTCAATGTCCCCTGATATCAGTGAGAATCATCTAAGCAGAAGCTCAACAAGAAACAAGGGATTTGAGAGACATACTGGATCAGACATACTTCACAAATATATCAGGGCATTTTTCCCAAAGGAGAGTACACTTTCTTCTTTATTGTACATGGAAAATACTCCAGAATTGATCATACACATGGTCACAACTCATGTGTCAAGTGGTACAGAATGGTTGAATTCACTCCATGAATAGGTTCAGACCAATATGCTATGAAACAAGTCAAAACCAATAAAAACATGGAAGGCCCCTAAATGACAATGTGATACTACCTCACACCAGTGAGAATAGGGAAAATTAAGAAGATATGAAAGAACAAATGCTGAAGTGGATGTGGAGAAGGGGAACCCTCTTGCATTGTTGGTGGGAATGTGAACTGTTGCAATCACTCTGGAAAACTGTGTGGAGGTTCCTCAAAGAGTTAAAAATAGAACTGTCTTACGACCCAGAAATTGCACTGCTGGGGATTTACCTCAAAGATATAGATCCCGTGAAATGCCAGGACACCTGCTCTCCCATGCCTATAGCAGCAATGTCCAGAATAACCAAACTGTGGAAGGAGCCCTGGTGTTCATCGAAAGATAAATGGATAAGGAACATGTATTCTATATTTACAATGGCATATTCCTCAGCCACCACAGCGGAGGAATACCCACCAATTGCTTCACCGTGAGTGGAACTGGAGGGTATTATGCTGAGTGATTTAGGTCAATTGGAGGACAAACATTATATGGTCTCATTCATTCAGGTAATATAAAAAATGGTGTAAAGAATTATAGAGGAAATGAGGGAAAATAAGTGGAAAAAATTAGAGAGGGTGATAAAATATTAGGGAATTCTAAATCTGGGAAACGAATAAGTGGTAGTGGGAAGAGAAGTGGATGGGGGCATGGGGTGACTGGGTGAAGGGCATTGAGGGGAACACTTGACCAGATGAGTCTGGGGTGCTATGCTATATGTTGGAAATCAACCTTCAATTAAAAAATATATAACAAATAAATAAACGTACATAAAAGGACATCTTATTGAAGAAGAAATGAATCAATGAAGAAATTAAAGAATTTAAGCAAAATTTCAATCAATGAACATTAAATCACAATCATACAATCCAGTATGTCTCTCAAAACCCTTGTTTCCTGGTAAAGCTCTGGGACACATCAAAAGCCATCCAAAAGGGAACAACAGAGCAACACAGGTCTTCTCCAGGACCTGATTAAAATGGGAGCATATCCAGTGCATTAGCAGAGTGAAGATTAGGGTAAAACATATTGCCAGGCTACTGCTCCCCATGTTTCCCCCCACTCCACCTGCATGGGCTCCCTGCTCAGTCATGGGCTGGTGAAGATGGATGGGTAGACATGTGGACACCTGTGTCTCAAATCTGTGCACATCAAGATATCCATGGACGATTGTTAACAGAGTGTAAACATCGTGCACATATCTCTAGAACATGGACATGACGTCCCACAAAAAGGCTCACTGTTCCTCCTACACAGATTCAATACCCATGCTGCTGGACGCTATGTCCTATCACATGAGGCAGGACACTGATGAGGATTGATAGCAAATCGAACTCCAATAAAAAGTATACATTAATCAATTAATTAATTAAATTATCTTATAAATTAAAAATAGCATATATTTTTATTTTTCACACCCTTTTTGAACTTGGCTGCAGCAACTACTTGCATGATTCATCTATGAAGGCAAGAGAAACAAATGCAAAATTGAATTATTGGGACTCCATCAAGATAAAAAGCTTCTGCACATCAAAAGAAACAGTCAACAAAATGAAAAGACAACCTACAGGATGGTAGCAGATATTTGCAAATGATCTATCAGATAAAGGGCTAGTATCCAAGATCTATAAAGAACTTATTAAACTCAACAGCAAAGAACAACATAATCCGAGTAGGCTCAGAAGGGTCAGTGAAACTGTAGAAAAAAAAGAAAAATAAACCTATGATTTCTATGAAAGAAATCTGCTCTGCAGCAAAAAGAAAATCAAGGACTGGATGCAATTTATAAGTGCACCAGAAATCATCAAATGATGAGGAAAAATCGTAACCAAAGAGCAATGGGTGTATGGTCTAAACATTCCAGAAAACGTATGAAACCCAATAAGGAATATACAAGTAGATAGAACATATTTATTCTCATATATTAGTAGAATGAATATTGATAAAATATCTATGCTACCAAAAGCAAGTGACACATTCAAAACCATCCGTATTAAAATATTGCCAGAATTTTTCAAAGAGCTAGAGAAAACAATCACATAATTTTTAGGGAACCACAAAGACCTCAAATAGCCAAAGCAATCCTGAAAAAGTAAAGCAAGGCTGTAGATATCCCAATTCTGGTTGTTGAGGTAAATTACAACGTTGTGATCATCAGGACACTATGGCACTGGCACAAATACAGACGTATAGATAAATAGAAAAGTTTGAGATCCCAGAAATGGAACCTGAAGTCTGTGGTCATAAATCCTGACAAAACAGGAAAGCATATCCAATGGATAAAAAGAAAGTCTCTTCAACAAATGACACTGAGAATATTGGAGACCCACATGCAGAAGAATGAAAGGGGACACTTTTCCTACATCATTCACAACAATGGACTCAAAGTTGATGAAGTATCTCAATGAGTCGGAAAACCATCAGAGTCCTCAGGAGAACATAGGCAGCACCTTTTCTACCTCAGCTGCAACCACTTCTAGACGTGTCTCCAGAGGCAACGGAAAGAAATGGAAAATGAAGTATGGGGACTTAATCAAGAAAGAGCATTTTCACAGCAAAGGAATCAGTATAATTAAAAGGCAGCCTACAGAATGGGAGAAGATATTTGGAAGTGTCTTATCAGATTAAAGGCTCAAATTCATATCTCAAATGAATATATCAAATAAAATGAATGTAACAAGCTCAACAGCCACCAGTATCTCCAATGAGAATTGGGCAGAAGTTGTGAGCAGACTTTCTGTCCTGTCCTGAAATCCCACATCACACCATATATTAGGGAGCTCATCCTCATGCAAAACGAAATTCACTTGCTCTCGTAGATTTGCCATAGATCAAACAAAATATTAGAAGAAAATGTCTGACAGAAGAGAAGGAAAACATCAATGCCCGCAATTCAAACATTACCGTAGAAATGAGGCAATAATAAAATAAAAGATTTTAAATTTATTCAACAGGAATAAAATAATTTGTTTACATATACATAGTCAACGAGGAAAATCATTCCAAAAAAAAAAAAAACTTAAAAGTAAGTAATGAACTCAGAGAAAATTCAGGATATCAAATCAAAATAGACTATAAAGTTAATTTCTACACACTAACAACAAATTTTTTGTATAAAATATACAAAACATTCCCCTTTACACTGGTATTAAAAAATATTTATGATGACACTTACTTAAGAAGAAAAAAATTCTCTTAAAAATGGACTATATTAATGAGAGACATTCAAAAGGCACAGAAATGCAAAGATAAATACGTTGATTGAAGTATATTATAAATCCACTGTGCCACCAAAAGAATGTGATCTACCATTGTGAAGTAATGCTTGTATATAGCTTGTAAAGAAATGAATCTAAGACTGGAGCTGACTACCTAGTCAGAGGACACACATATAAGGATGTCACTACACTGATTAAACCAGCCCAGCCCTGACCCTAAAGCTGGAGAGGAGCCCCAGGCCCTGGATCAAGAGTTGACACCATTCAGTGCTCATGACACAACACAGACAAACCACCATGGAGTCTGTGCTCAGCTGGGTTTTCCTTGTAGAAAGTAAATTACCTTTTATAAGGTAATTCATGGAGAACAAGGGAACTTGAGTCTGTGAGTGGAGCTGAGTGAGAGAAACAGGGGATGTGGGACAGTTTCCTGACGATGATGTCTTGTGTCTACAGGTTTCCAGGGTGAGGTGCAGCTGGTGGAGTCTGGGGGAGACCTGGTGAAGCCTGGAGGGTCCTGAGACTCTCCTCTGTGTCCTCTTGATTCACCTTCAGTATCTACTACATGTGATGGGTCTGTCAGGCTCCAGGGAAGGGGCTGCAGTGAGTCGCATACAGTAACAGTGGTGGAAGTAGCACTAGGTACACAGACGCTGTGAAGGGCTGATTCACCACCTCCAGAGACAATGCCAAGAACACACTGTATCTGCAGATGAACAGCCTGAGAGCTGAGGACACAGCGGTGTATTACTGTGCAGGTGACAAAGTGAGGGGACCTCAGTGTGAGTCCAGACACAAACCTCCCTGTAGAAGGGGATCAGGACCACCAGGGGGTGCACACTCCTCACCACTTTTGTCTTGAAGGCCCATGAGCAGGTGTAGATGGAGGTTCTGGGTAAGTTTCCTGTCGGGGTCTGGGCTTCCTCTCAGAAACAGTTTCCCCCAGGGAGTCTCTCTGAACATTTGATTGTGTGTTTACCTCTTCAGTCTCTCTCCTGGAGACTTCGAATTTAACTATAGCACTTGCACTTACTTGTACTTAACTTTTCCTGACCTGAAATATTAATCAATTACAAATTACTCCATTCATGTCATCTGAACATTTTGATGAGTCGTATTGGCACTCCCTTTGGATCACAGGACCCCAAGATAACTGTTCTCTTGCACATCATGGTATTCAGTAATCTCCATTCAACATAAGTGAAAAGAGACATTCTACAAAAATGTTAAAAATGGCCTGGGAGTGAGAAAAATTCCCAGCATGACATGGTAGGGAGGTGGACTCTGAGGTCACTCACACACACACACAATCATGAGAGAACAAGCTTTAAATACCTTCACCTTCATATCTGATGAGAGCCAGGCAAGCCTCTCATCACGTCATAAATGCCTGGATGGTGCCAGGGAGGCCACTAGCTTCGGGTGTGTGTTGTGGGTCAGTGGTGGGGACAGGATCCTGTTCCATGGGATTTGGGGAGGAGGTGGGGCCCTAGGGGTGCACTGAGGTCAGGAAGTGCAGCCTCATGATAGGTCCAGGGCCCTTATACACCAGGACTGGGAAATATCCCTGTATTCTGGCCCCATGTGAGGTGATGGGGAAAGGACGGTCTAGGACCTGGGTGCTCTCCAGACACCAGATGTGCCTGCACCTGGACATCAGATGTCTCAGATTCCAGATCTGTGAGAATGAGTGTCTGTGGTTTGCTCAATCCAGTCCATGTACAATATTCCAGGACTTGGAACAGCCTAAAGTAATTTTTTCTTTGTTTAAATTGAATTTACTAATATTTACTACACATTCAGTGCTCATCACCTCACGTGCCCTCCTTAACTCCAATCACCCAGTTTCCCATTGTCCACCCCCTCCCTTCCAGCGACCCTCAGTGTTTTTTCCCCAGAGTTAAGGGTCTCTCATGATTTGTCTTCCTCTGTAATATTACCCCACTAATTTTCATTCCTTCCTTTATGGTCTCTTTCAATATTTCCTATATTACACATATGAATGACACCATATCATTGCCTTTCTGTGATTAATTTCTCTCAACATAATACCTCCAGGGCCACCTATGTTGAAGGAAATGTTATTTCATGTTATTCATCATTTCTGACAGCTGTGTAATATCCCATTGTATATATAAACCACATTTTGAGTATATTTTTTATTGGAGTCCGTTTGCCAACATATAGACAGTACTCATTCCGACAATTACTCCCCTCAGCTCCTGTCATCCAGGATCCCCAACCCCCCGACCATCTCCCCTTCCACTCTCATTGTTTTTTCCCCCATACTTAGGAGTTTCTCATGTACCGTCACTATCTCTGATCATTCCAACTCATTCTATCTCCTTTCCCCTTTATTCCCTTGCACTATTTCTTATGTTCTTTTTATGAGTGAAATCATAAAATGTTTGTCCTTCTCTGAATCACTTACTTCACTCAGCATAATACCCTTCACGTCCATCCACGTTGAAGCAAATGATGGGTATTCGTTGTTTCTAATGGCTGAGTAATGTCCCAGTGTATATATAGACCGTATCTCCATTATCCATTCATCTGTCGATGGACATTGAAGCTCCTTCCACCGTTTCTTTATCCACTTTTCTGTAGAGGGGCTTCATGATTCCTACCATGGTTTGACTATTGTGGACATTGCTGCTGTGAACATTGGGGTGCAGGGGTCCCTTCATTTCATTAAATTTACGTATTTGTGGTAAATACCCTGTAGTTTAGTGGCTGCATCATAGGGCGGCTCTATTCTCACTGTTTCAGGACATTCCTTTCTATTTTCTGGAGTGGCTGAACAAGCCTGCATTCCCACCAAAGGTGAAAGAGACAGTTCCACTTCCTCAATATCCTCGCTTATATTTATTGTTTCCTAGCCTTGTTACTTTATCCATTCTGAGTTGTATAAGTGGGATCTTAGTGTGGTTTTCATTTCTATTTCCCTGATGACAAGTCATGTGGATCATTTTTCTCATCTGCCTGTTGGCCATATGTAGGTCTTCTTTGGAGAAATGGCTGTTTGTGCCTTCTCTCCATTTCTTCACTGGATTGTTTGTCTTGTTGGGTGCTGATGTTGTTAAGGAAATATCTTTCCTATTCTGTATGTTGCCTTTCATTTCGTCGCTTGTTGCACTGTTGTACAGATTCTACCATGATGAAGTCCTAATAGTTGGCTTTCCCTATGCTTCCCTGTTGTTTCCTATGCCTTTTGAAAGGTGCCGTGGTAGCACTCACTGCAGCTGAGGACAAAAAGTTGCTACCTGAATTCTCCTCTATGATTTTGAAGCTTTTGTGTCTCAGATTTTGGTACTTCATCCATTTTGAGATTATGTTTGTGTTTGCTGTAGCTGAATGGTCCACATTCATTCTTATCAGGTGGCTGTCTAATTTTTTTCAGATCCATTTATTGATGAGGCATTTTTTCATTAGATATTTTTTCTTGCTTCTTGAGGAGTAGTTGCCCATAGAGTTGAGGGTCCATTTCTGCGTTCTCTGCTCTTTTCCATTGATCTATGTGTTGTTTTTGCCAGTACCAGGCTATCTTGATGATAAAGACTTTATAATAGAGCTTTTCTGAAAAGATTGTTTTGCCCAACAGCTGTAGGATTTTTTTTTGGCCAAAATGTTTCTATTTGGCGACTTAGGAAAGGAATCGAAGAAGATGCAAAGAGGTGGAAAAACTTCTGTACTTATGGATTAGAACAATGAATATTGTGAGGGCACCTGTGTTGCTCAGAGTTTGAGTGCCTGCAATTGGCTCAGGTTGTGATCCTGGGGTCCTGGGATGGTGTCCTGCATCAGGCTTTTGGAAGAGAGCCTGCTTCTCCCTCTGCCTAACTCTCTACATCCGTCTGTGACTCTCGTGAATAAATAAAAAATATTTAAGACAAAATGAAAAATAACTATTGTAAAATTTTCTATGCTGCCCAGAACCTTCTACATATTCAAAGCAATTTTTATCAAATCATCCTGGACATTTTTTCGCAGAGTATGAACATATAATCCTAAGATTTTTATGGCACACACAGAGATATTAGGGACACATTGATGCTCTGGCATTGCCCTGTTGAATTTTTTTGAAAACTATCCATTAGCCTCCCTTTTCCAGTGAAGGGTGCATTTTTCACCTGGAACTAGGACTAACCTGTTGCAAACCATAGGTATCTGTCAAAAGTCACAGTGGACACACAGAAGGAGAATAATGATACAAGAGAGTCAGAGATACTCAGACACTTTGGATCTTCAGTATAAGGATGTTCTTTTATAACGTTTCAGAAGATGAGAATGTGATGACCCAGTGGGATTTGTGTCTCTCCATCACCTTACAGGGTTGTGTTGTAGTGATGGTTGTGACATATGTGCCTTGTCACTTGCGAACATGTGGTGCCCTGTGTCCTCATTTCAAAACCACCTGCATCAGTGACTCTCCATCTGGGCATGAGTTCAGATTCCCTTTAGGATTTCCTCAATGAAACCCCTCAAGGGACCTACATGACTTATTTACTCTTTATCACTCTTTATCATTGTATTTAAATGCAATCATTTTTGTCATGGGATATGCAAAAACCAGGTAACATGACCTGGTCATGTCAATATCTAACAGCCCTACCATCCTAATCCATAGTCTACATGTGAACTTACATGACGGTGAAGCTGTTTCAGGGAAGGTTAGTCCACTCATGGTCAGCAAGGCAGTGGAGCAGCTCCAAATGCCCAGAAGCAAGGCAGTAGTTGGTTTTGCCAATTTCACTAATATTTATACAGATACCAGCTGTCTCCAAACACGCACACTCAGAACATAATGTGAGAGGATGGAGCAAGGGATGGAGCACACATTTCCTCTGACAGTGTGCAGACCTGGACCTGAGATGGGCTTGGATGAATCTGTAAATTCACAGTGTAGTTGGCAATGGATTGTTATCATTTGCTATTGGTTTAGTTTCCTCTTTTGATGCTCACACCCTACCTTGTTGAGGCCTGTTTTGGGGATTTTATGACTCTCTTCCTGGCTGCATCAGAGAGCTGTTCTGAACATGGCCTCCTACCTCTATCCTGGAGTTGAATGTTTGCACTTCCAGTCTTCAGGGAGCCCTCACAGGAGAGCCATCAAGCCCTTTCTGTCCTCAGTTTACAACTGAACCCCATGTTCACCCTGCTTGTGTCTAAGCTGGTTTATCTCTGGCACATGAACGAGTCTCTAAACGTCAATAAGAGGGATTTCTGTGGTGTGGACCTGGCATGGTCTTCTGAGCAAGGGTCTCATGGTCTCTTACTTTCTGCTTGCTTGTCTCAGGATAGAAGTCACAGGACCAAACAGGGTTCAGTTTATGGAAGCACAAATCACAACGCCTGCACTCAGACATAATGTTTACCCATCTCCAGAATCCTGTTCTTCTTAATCATCCATCATATGCTGCCATTTTTTCTTTGCAGGACTCAGGGGGACCGCAGATCCTGGAAATTTCCCCCACTTTGCCACTTGAGCACCATCATACCAGGTTCGCTCCATGCAGGACCAGAATTCTTTTTTTTTTTTAATTGGTGTTCAATCTGCCAACATACAGAATAACACCCAGGGCTCATCCCATCAAGTGCCCACATCCGTGCCCATCACCCAGTCACCCCCACCCCACCCACCTCCTTTTCTACCACCCCTTGTTCGTTTCTCAGAGTTAGGAGTCTCTCATGCTCTGTCTCCCTTTCTGATATTTCCGACTCATTTTTTCTCTTTTCCCCTTTATTCCCTTTCACAATTTTTATATTCCCCAAATGAATGAGACCATATAATGTTTGTCTTTCTCCGACTGACTTATTTCACTCAGCATATTACCCTCCAGTTCCGTTCACATCGAAGCAATTGGTGGGTATTTGTCGTTTGTAATGACTGAGTAATATTCCATTGTATACATAGACCACATCTTCTTTATCCATTCATCCTTCGATGGACACCGTTTTTCCTTCCACAGTTTGGGTATTGTGGACATTGCTGCTATAAATTCGGGGTTCAGTGCAGGATCAGAATTCTTAAGGTTCACACGTTCCTCTCTTGTCCTTAAAATCCTTGACAGTAGCTTCTGCAAGCAACCTCTTTCTTACTGTCATCCCAATAGTTGACTCTCCCCTAAGTCAACACTCCACAGCTCCAACACTCCAAAACCTGCTCAGTATTATTTTTTAAGATTCTATTTGCTTATTCACAAGAAACACACACACACACACAGAGATACTCAGTATTTTTTATGAGTATTGCAGTTTATATTCTTTCATCTCTGATCAATTTCTCCTATGTTTGAAATGATTCAATAAGCATCCAGCTATTCCAGGGATGTGACAAGCCCTGAGTCGCCCTCATCCTCTGACATCTTAACTCCTTCCTCCCATATTTTCTTATACTAAAGATGGTGTGTTGAATTCTTTCTGATTTATATGTTGGTTGTCCACCTTGAACTCTGGTATTTTGTTTCAGAATGTCCTAAACTTATTTCACCCCCGACTCTGATTCTGGATCCTATGGACTTATTTTTGTTTGTACAAGCCTATTCAATATTGTACAATCATTACGTTATGTTGCAGGAATTACATGCTGACCTATGGGGTTCATACACCTAAGGTCATCCAACAAGTGACATAAAGAGGCAATGCACCTCCTAGGAGTGAGATGGGGCTTCTAGGAGGGCAGGTAGTTTTCCCACGGACTAGAATTTCAGGAATATTATAGGCAAGACTCCATGTCTTTGTGAAGTGGACACAGGCACCTTTTGGTTGGTGGGCTCTTCTGGCAGTTTTCCTGATGCATATGATCCATTCAAAGTTGGAATGTGTTAGATTTGGAGACAGAACAGAAGTCGTGTGCACAGCCACAGGGTCAGAGGGACTGATCTGAGAAAACCAAATTTAAGGTTGATTAGAGGCACAGATTGAAATTGAGTTGAAACTGAATTTTCCTGACACATTTGGTTTTTTCCTTTTATTTTATTATTTTTTAATAAATTTATTTTTTATTGGTGTTCAATTTGGCAACATACAGCATAACACCCAGTGCTCATCCTGTCAAGTGCCCCTTCAGTGCCCACCACCCAGTAACCACCACCCCCACCCTCCTCCCTTCTACCACCCTTACTTCTTTTCTCATAGATAGGAGTCTTCCATGTTCTGTCTCTCTGATATTTCCTACCCATTTATTCTCCCTTCCCCTCTATTCCCTTTCACTATTATTTATATTCCCCAAATGAATGGGACCATATAATGTTTGTCCTTCTCTGATTGACTTATTTCACTCAGCATAATACCCTCCAGTTCCATCCTCATCGAGTCCAATGGTGGGTATTTGTCATTTCTAAGGGCTGAGTAATATTCCATTATATATATAAACCACATCTTCTTTACCCATTCATCTTTCAATGGACACCGAGGCTCCTTCAACAGTTTCCTGCCACACTTATTATCAAAAATGCCCGATAAATCTGTCGAGGGGTTCAAGGGTAGATATTTTTCTTCTCTTAGATGGAATATACTATTTGAATGTAAAAGGAATTCATCAAAAACTTAGAGTGGAAAGGCAGCATTACACTGTTTATTTAGGAGGGATAAGAAAAATAGACATATAGGCTATATAATGGAAAATGTTCATCCTGACATCAGTTTATTATATCCCAAACTCTGCATGAATGTAGCTCATTCAGCATCAGGTAAGCTTATCAAAGCCATTACAGAAAATCACAGATTTGACTGGAGTGACACACAGTGACTGAGTTGATAGAGAGTTACAAATCCAAGTACATTACCTGAAACACTGAAATTCAGCTATATTCTAAATTTAGCAGAATCATGTGATCCTTGATACAGCAGGGGTCCACATATCTCAGGAACCCTGTCAGTCTGTCCATCAGGTGTTTCAAGAGGGCCAGTAAGTCCTGTGGAGAGGAGCACAGGCCAAGATTCTGACTCACTGAAATGTGCACCAGAACATATGAACAAAACCTCTACAATTTAAGGGGTAGGATAAAATCACTCTATGGGGACACTTGACACCTAAAAGCCAAGATTGACATGCTAAAAGCATTACAAAGAACCACGTGGACACAAAGTCTGAAGTCTGGAATATTACTTAATAAAATCATAGTTTCTCAAAGCAGTCATTATGAGCACACTAAGGCAGTCACAGCAGTTTGACAAGTAGGGCAAGAGGAGAACAGGTAGGACTCGAGATCCAGGAGTTATCAGGTAACATTCAAAAACATGGTGTGGTGAAAACTGCCACTAAACAATTATGAAAAATAAGGGAAGAAAGTTGGAGGAGGTCCTTTCATTGATCCTTCAGGTGTAGATATCAGCTCATTGTGTGTGACCTCTACCATCCCCTTGTTGAAATCTAAGGCCCATGAGATGGGAGGAGGAGGTGGGGCCTTCGGGAGCATGTAAGTCAGCAGTTGGATCCCCATGATGGGATCAGGAACCTTATTCACCAGGACGTGGAAATCTCCATGCCTCCTGTTCCATATGAGGTGACAGGGAAAGGACAGAATAGGACGTGGGTGCTCTCCAGACACCACATCTGCATGCACCTGGACGTAAGATGTCGCAGACTCCAGAACTATAGGAAATGAAGGTCGTTCTTTGATTTGCTAAATCCATTTAGATGTTACAGCAGCCAGCACAGGCTAAAGTTTTCTTCTTCTACCTTTTCTTCTTCTTCTTCTCCTTCTCCTTCTCCTCCTCCTCCTCCTCCTTCTCCTCCTCCTCCTCCTCCTCCTTCTTCTTCTTCTTCTTCTTAATAATAATAATTATTATTTTTATTATTACTATTATTATTTAATTAAATCCAATTTTCAAAAATTTACTATACACCCAGTGCTCATTACATCACGTACCCTCCTTAATGCCCATCACCCAGTTACCCCATCCCCACAATAACCTCCCTTCCAGTGACCCTCAGTTTAATTACCAGAGTTAAGTGACTCTCATGGTTTACCTTCCTCTCTAGTATTACCCCGGTCAGTTCCACTCCTTCCCTTTTGGTCTCTTTCAATATTTCTTATACTCCACATATGACTGAGACCATATCATTGCGTATCAGTGATTGGTTTATTTTCTTCAATATAATACCTCAAGTTCTAGCCATGTTGATGTGAATGTTCCTTCATGTTATACATAATTACTAGCGACTTAATTATACTTCAATTTATATATAAACCACATCTTCTTTATCCTTTTTCCTGTCAAGGAACACCATAGTTCCTCCCAGTTTAGTTATGGTGAACATCGCTGCTGTGAACACTGGGGTGCAGGTGACCCTTCATTTAACTATATCTGTGTCTCTGAAGCTAATACCCAGTATAGCAATGGCTTGTTCATAGGGTGGCTCTATTCTCAGTTTTTGAATAAATTTGATTCCATTATCTGAGGAGCCTGCACCAGCTTTCATTCCTACCAACAGTGGAAGAGTTCTCCCTTTCTCCACATGCTCTGCAATATTTGTCATTTCCAGCCGTGTTAGTGTATCCATTCTGAGTTGTAGAAGTGTTATCTTCTTGTGATTTTCATTTGTATTTCCCTGATAAAAATTCATGTGGATCATTTTGCTTTTTTTAAATAATAAATTATTTTTTATTGGTGTTCAATTTGCAAACATACAGAATAACACCCAGTGCTCATCCCGTCAAGTGCCCCCCTCAGTGTCTGCCACTCAGTCACCCCCACCTGCCGCCCTCCTCCCCTTCCACCACTCCTAGATCATTTCCCAGAGTTAGGAGTCTTCCATGTTCTGTCTCCCTTTCTGATATTTCCTACCTATTTCTTCTTCCTTCCCCTCTATTCCCTTTCACTATTATTTATATTCCCCTAATGAATGAGACCATATAATGTTTGTCTTTCTCTGATTGATTTTTTTCACTCAGCGTAATACCCTTCAGTTCCATCCATGTCGAAGCAAATGGTGGGTTTACCTCCTGTAGGAATACATATCACATATGTATACCTCTTGCAGGAATACATATCATAAAATTTTCTTAAAATAAATAAAATGAAATTAGAAAAAATAAGTATACAATATACATATAATATAAATATTAAAGAGAAAATTTAAGAACAAAATAATGATGTGAAGATTAATTACATTAAACAAGTAAGGAAATTGGGAAGACAAAAGAGAGAAATGGTCATTCTAAGTAGACAAATATCTGATTCTCTGGGAAAGGAGATGAACGATATATGGAAGAAGCACATAACACAAAATTATAGTACAAATACACCAAGGTCCTACGTGGAGCCTCAGGTGGAAGCTGTCCTCTCCCCAAGGTCAGCAGCTGGTTCTGAAGATCAGGTGTACACTGTGCACATGCAGAGACCACAAACTTTTACTGGACCCATGAGGATCCTCATGGTTAGGATCTGGATTGGAGGAACTCCCACCTGCATAGAACAACTCCTTGATCTTTCAGGTGCTGATATCAGTTCCCTGGGTGTGACCTCTACCATCTGCATGCTGAAACCTGTCGCCCATGTGATGTGAGGCAGATGTGGAGCCTTAGCGGAGCACTTAGGTCAGAAGGTGTGCAGCCTCATGATGGGATCAGGTCCCTTATACACCAGGACTGGGAAAGCTCCCTGCACGCTGGACCAATGTGAGGTGACAGGGAATGGACAGGCTAGGATGTGGATGGTCGCCAGACACCACATATGCCTACTCTTGGACCTCAGGGTTTCCAGGCTCCAAGTCTATGGGAATGAGTGTCTGTTGTTTGATTCATCAAGTCCATGTAGGATGTTCCAGCAGGCGAACCAGGATAAGGTCGTTTATATTGTCTTTATTTAAATGCAATTTGCTAGCATATTGTATAACACACAGTCCTCTTCACATCACATGCCCTCCTTAATGCTGATCTGTTGTGCCCAACATTGCAAATCTGAGAAACCCCCAAGGAGCCGACACCGATGCAAGTGCAAGAGGGTTTATTAGCAAGCTCGAGCTTGGATCCCAGTATACCCAACACAGTGGAGCAGGAACTCTGACCCCGAAGTGGGTTACAGCTGTGTTTTTTATGGGCTGGTCTAAGGGATTTTCAGAAGTGGTGGAGGAATTTCTCAAGTTTTGTTTACATTCTGATATGGGGCTTTCAAGGGCATGGAGCTCTGTTCTCATTCTAATATGGAGCTTTCTGCCACTGGCTTGGGCCGTTGTCTTGTGATATGGGATTCCCTGCTGAGGACATTCTGCAGTTTTTTCTGTAAAGTTCAGCTCTTCTTTACAGGGGTCTTAGATGGCTGTACTTGTGATAATGCTAAACTTGAGGTGGAATGGCCTTAAATTTTCTCAGCCTCCACATTTCTCCCTCACAGAGGAACCTAAGGACAGACCCAATCGTGGGTCCACGTTGGTCTCCGAGTGAGCCAGGGGAATGATTAAACCATGATTCAAACCAACCTTGTTGCTGTTCTTGCTCCCGTTTATGTCTAGCCAAACCTTTTCTGACTTTTGCCACAGATTCCCGGACCTTTCCTGAGTGGCCAGTAAAGAAGCAACACTCCTCTTTTGGGGCAGCACATAACCCCCCTTCTTGCTTGCGAAAGCCTCTCTACACTTAAGATGCTCCCATCTTTTTAAACCTTAAAAGACTTTAAAAGTAAGGCTGAATTGGGTTCACATTTTTAAATGGCTAATGGAGATTGGTTCTGGCATGAAGAGGACAGGCATAAGCAACGTTAGTGGAGAAAGTGAGAACGGTGCAGTCTTAGCTTTAGGGGATTGTGGCCTTTCCATTCTGGAACAAAATCCATGATAATGGCGTGTGGGTCAGCTGGCCAGACGTGGGTGTAGTGGACCCAGGGAGTAATCCCATCAACCTTGAGAGCATTTGGTGTGGTCAGGATCACAATGTAGTGTCCCTTCTAGTGAGGTTGAAGTGTCTGGTGTTGGTATCTCCTCACCTACACCCAGTCACTTGGCCGGTATCCTTGGGGACCCAGATGTCGCCCAGTCTTTTAGAAGGCCCTCAGTTATGGTCACAACTGCTCATGGATTCGTTGTAACATTTGGAGGGAGAAAAGGAGTTGGTGATCATCAAATTCAGCAAGCACCTCAGGTTTTAAATTGGATATAATAGGTGGAGCAAGACCCAACATGATCTTGTAGGGAGTCAGTCCGATCTTATACAGGAAGTTCCTCACCCTATATAGGGCGAAGGGGAGGAGAGTCACCCAGTCCCCGCCAGTCTCCAGGGCTAATTTAGAGTCTCCTTTAATATTCTGTTCAGGCTCTCTACCTGTCCTGAGCTTTGGGACCTATATGCACAATGTAATTTCCAGTCTGCCCCAAGTGCTAGTGCCACTCCCTGTGTTACCTTAGAGACGAATCCTGAGCTGTTGTCTGATCCAGTCTTAACAGGAAAACCATACCTCAGTTTTTTTACCCAGTGGCTCTCTTCTTTTCAATAAGCAGATTGGTTTTTGTTCAGCTTAGGGCACACCTGACGGGGACCAGGGCCATCCTCCTTACATGTCCCTGAAGCCAGCTTCTTGAGGTGCCTCAGTCGTTCCCGTGGGTCCTCCGTGGTTGTGGCCAGCAGGATCTTGGCCAGGTTTCAGGTCTGCTGGTCACATAGTTTGGCTTGTTTCTCTTCCAGACTTTCTCTATTATTATAGACTCTTTCTGCTACTATTACTAAGTCCTGTAAGCTCTTCTCTCCTAGTCTCTCTACTCCTGCAATTTCTTTTTAATGTCCAAAGTAGCCTGGTTAACAGAAGCCATGATAATTGCAGCCTTTGTTTCTGGGGCTTCTGGGTTCATAAGGGTGTACTGTCTAAAAGCTTCCATGATTCTATCTAAGACGGCTGCTGGACTCTCATCCTTACCTTGTCTCACATCATATACCTTGGCCAGATTGGTAGGCTTGCAAGCGGCAGACTGGAGACCTGCCATTAGAGTCTGGCGGTAGACCTGGAGCCTCTCCTTACCTTCAGCTGAGTTGTAGTCCCAGGTGGGGCGGGATAGAGAGAAGGCAGCATTTATGAGGTCTGGGTTTTGAGTCAGCTGTCTGTCCTCTCCCAGGACAGACTTCCAGGCTTCCATCTGAATTCGTTCTCTCTCTTCGGTGGTGAAGAGATCCTGCAAGAACTGTTGTCAGTCATCCGAAGTAGGCTGGTGGGTAAAGAGAATAGTATCTAAAAGCCCGATTAGATCTCTTGAATCTGGAATCTCCAACCAGGCACATGCACATGAGAATCAGCACAGCAACCCCCACCCGCAGAATGCCAGCTGTAAGGTCAGAAGAGCAACAAGTTCTTGACCACCAGCGCTGGAAACCTAGAGAGGTATAGAGAAGGATTTACAGTATATAGAACTAGATGGTACTCTTCCTTCTTTTCCTGTTTACTTTTGGTTTTTTCCCCCTTTTTAATTCTTCTTTTCTTTTTTTTCTCTCCTTTGTGATTCTTGGAATTTATTGTTTACTACTTAGTTTTAAAATTTGATTTTCAGTTAAGGGGATCTTTTGCTTTATTTCATTCCGTACTTTGTTTTCCATTCCTGGCCTCCTACTTTGTCAGAATTATCTAGGGTGAAATTTACTCAGGTTGTGGTTAATATTCTTAATGCAGCCCGCTGAAACAGCCACTCTGCACTGAGCAAAATGACTAGACAGAAGAAATAACCACAAAAGAAAGAAACAGAAACAATACTCTCTGCCTCAGACTTACAGAACTTGGATTACAACTCATATTCAGAAACCCAATTCAGAAGCATAATTGGAAAGCTACTAGTGGCTCTGGAAAAAAGCATAAAGGATTCAAGAGACTTCATGAATTCAGAATTTACATCTAATTAGACCAAATTTAAAAATCTCAATCAAATGAGATGCAATCTAAACTGGAAGTCCTAATGATGAGTCTGTTTTTTTAATAATAAATTTATTTTTTATTGATGTTCAATTTGCCAACATACAGAATAACACCCAGTGCTCATCTCATCAAGTGCCCACCTCAGTGCTAATGATGAGTCTTAATGACATAGAAGAAAGAGTGAGTGACATAGAATACAAGTTAATGACAAGGAAGTAAGCTGAGAAAAAAAAAGGGAAAACAATTAAAACAACATGAGGAAAGGTTAAGGGAAATAAATGATGGGTGTGCAGACTCCTCACCACTTCTTGTCTTGAAGGCCCAGGAGCAGGTTCAGATGGAGGTTCTGGGCAGGTTTCCTGTAGGGCTCTATATCTTCTCCATGGAGCAGATTCCCCCAGGGAGCCTCTATAGACTCAAGATTCTGAGTTGACTTCTTCAGTGTGTGATTTTAAAATTTGTTTCTTTATAAGAAACAGTTATTTCTATATTCACAGAGCACACAGTGGCTTACACTTCTTTAGACTTGTCACTAAATAGGAATAAATTACTAATATCTCCATGTTGAGGATGTCCAAAATAGGTCAACCTATATATGCACGTATAAAAAAAATCGATGTAGAGAGAAACAATATGAAATATTGGGAAATAGTGATCTCAAGAAAGCAGCACAAATCATGAAATGATAATAGAAGATGCCTGAGGTACTACCCAGGATCTCAGGTGGAACCTGTCTTCTCCCAAGGTCACCAGGTGGTACTGAAGGTCATGGGTACACTGTGCACAGAGACCAGAAGCTTCTACTGGATCCATGTTTATCCCCAGGATGAGGAGCTGGATTGGAGAACCTTCCACCTGCAGGAAATAACTCATTGACCAGTCAGGTGCTGATATCAGTTCCCTCTGTGTGACCTCTACCATGCCCTTGTTGGAACCTAATGACATTGAAATGGGGAAGGAGATGGAGCCTTAGGGGAACTCTTAGGTAACGAGGGTGAAGCCTCAGGATAGGACCCTATCAAAACACCACCAACATTTTTCTAGACAATGCAACAAGCCTAAAATTTGTAAATAAACAGAAAAGATTCTGAGTGAGCAAAAGGATGTTGAAACAAAAACAAATCAGGGCAGCCCGGGTGGCTCAGCGTTTTAGCACTGCCTTTTTGTCCAGGGCTTAATCCTGCAGACCTGGGAACAAGTCCCATATCAGGCTCCCTATATGGTGCCTGCTGCTCCCTCTGCCTGAGTCTCTACCACTATCTCTGTATCCCTGTGTCTCTCATGAGTAAATAAATAAAAACTTAAAAAAATGAAAAAGCCATCAGAATTCCAGATTTCAAAGTTGTGATCATCAAAACAGTATAATAGTGACAGTAAAGCATGCACATGGTCAATGGAATAGAAAAAGAACCCATAAATGGACACACAGCTCTATGGCCAACGTATCCTCGACAAATTACAAAAGACTATGGACTGGAACAAGGGCAATCTCTTGAACAAGTGGTGTTGGGAACATTGGACAGCTGCAAATAGAATGAACCTGGGCCACATTCTTACACTCCACACAAAGATAAACTCAGAGTAGATGAAAGACCTAAATGTGAGGCAAGAAACTATCAAAATCAAGGAGAATTTGTGACCTCGGTCACAAGAGGTTCTTCATACTCGAAACTCCAAAGGGAAGGCAAACAAAAGTAAAAGTGAACTCTATGCACTACATAAAGGAAGGAGCTGTAGTACAGCTGTGGAAATACAACATAATTAAAAAGCAACCTAACAACTGGAAAAGATAGGGATGCCTGTGTAGGTTGAACATCTGTCTTTGGCAGAGGGAGTATAGAGCTCTAGGATTGAGACCAGCATTAGGCTCCGTGTGGGGAGCCCACTTCTCCCTCTGCTGGTCTCTGAATCTCTCACTCCATCTCTGATGAATAAATAAATAAAATCTTCCAGAAGAATAAAAACAATGGGAGAAGAGATTTGCAAATCTATCTCCAGAGTAAGGCTAGTTTCCAAAATCGGAAAATAAATTACCAAACTAAACACCACAAAGTGAAAACTACAATCAGAAATGGGCAGAGGACATGATGATTCACCTTGTCCTGATTTGTGTTGTAGACTGTCACTTTATATTAGGTAGGTCATCCACATACAAAATGAAATGTATTGTCTCCTCTAGGTCTACCTTATATCAACTGCTTACCCGAATGATGCACATGCAATGAAATGCCGGGACTCCTGCACCCCGATGCTTAGAGCAGCAATGTCCACAATAGGTAAACTGGAGAAGGAGACTCGGTGACCATCGAAAGATGAATGGATAAAGAAGATGTGGTTTATGTATACAATGGAATATTACTCAGCCATTAAAAATGACAAATAACCACCATTTGCTTCAATGAAGATGGAACTGGAGCATATTATGGCTGAGTGAAATAAGTCAATCGGAGAAGGACAAACGTATGGTCTCATTCATTTGGGGAATATAAATAATAGTGAAAGGGAATAGAAGGGAAGGGAGAAGAAATGTGTAGAAAATATCAGAAATGGAGTTAGAACATGGAAGACTCCTAACTCTAGGAAATGAACTAGGGGTGGTGGAAGGGGATAATGGAGGGGGGAAGGGGTGAATGGGTGAAGGGCACTGAAGGGGGCACTTGACGGGATGAGCACTGGGTGTTATTTTGTATGTTGGCAAATTGAACACCAATAAAAAAATTTATTATTTAAAAAAGGCTGCAATAAACATAGGATGCATTTAAAAAACAAATAGAACAGACAATGCATCCTGAAGACAAGAGGAAAATGCTTTCTGCCCCGGACTGGAGGACCTACCAGTAAACGTAGCAAGAAAACTACATTAAAAAACAAAGAAAAAGTGGTAACCTGGAAAGAAAATAATTAGTTTTCCTATGACAATATCTTAATAGAGTCAATGAGTAAAAACGTCACATAAAAACTGGAAGAAATAACTCATGAGCTCAGCAAAAGAATCAGTATATAAAATCAGCAAATAAAGACTGCTAACTCTGGGAAACGAACTAGGGGTGGTAGAAGGGGAGGAGGGCGGGGGGTGGGAGTGAATGGGTGACGGACACTGGGGGTTATTCTGTATGTTAGTAAATTGAACACCAATAAAAAATTAAAAAAAATAAAAAAATAAAATCAGCAAATAAAATATATATTCCTACATAATAAATACAAATTATATGTACAAAATTTAAAAAAAAGATCTGATTTCCACTAGCACCAAAAATAAATATTTAGGATTAAAATTTATTAACAAGATGAAATATCTCCAGAAAATGTCCTATACTGATGTGTCTTTTGAAATGAATCAAGAAATTCAAAAATAACTGTCATTAGAACTTCATATAGTCAGAGGGTCATCTACACAAATTGCTATAGAATTGTGGTGCAACACTTGTGTTGGCTTTAAATACACGAATGTAAGTCTGTAGCTGGTCATATGGTCAGAGGACATGCAAATAGGGCCTTCCCTTCACTGATTAAACCAGCCCAGTCCCGACCCTGCAGCTGGGAGAGGAGCCCCAGCCCCAGGAACCCCAGGTGACCCGATTCAGTGATCAGGACACAACACAGACAAATTACCATGGAGTCTGTGCTCAGCTGGGTTTTCCTTGTCGCTATTTTACAAGGTAATTAATAGAGAACCAGAAACCTTGAGTCTGTGAGTGAAGGTGAGTGAGGGAAAGAGGGGATGTGGGACAGTTGTTTGACCAGGATGTCTTGTGTCTGCAGGTGTCCAGGGTGAGGTGCAGCTGGTGGAGTCTGGGGGAGACCTGGTGAAGCCTGCGGGGTCCCTGAGACTGTCCTGTGTGGCCTCTGGATTCACCTTCAGTAGCTACAGCATGAGCTGGGTCCGCCAGGCTCCTGGGAAGGGGCTGCAGTTGGTCGCAGGTATTAACAGCGGTGGAAGTAGCACATACTACACAGACGCTGTGAAGGGCCGATTCACCATCTCCAGAGACAACGCCAAGAACACAGTGTATCTGCAGATGAACAGCCTGAGAGCCGAGGACACGGCCATGTATTACTGTGCAAAGGACACAGTGAGGCAAACTCAGTGTGAGCCCAGACACAAACCTCCCTGTAGAAGGGGATCAGGACCACCAGGGGGTGCACACTCCTCACCACTTGTGTCTTGAAGGCCCAGGAGCAGGTGCAGAGGCTGGTTCTGGGCAGGTTTCCTGTCAGGGACCGGGCTTCCTCTCCATGGAGCAGTTTCCCCCCAGGAGCCCCTCTGAACACTTGATCATGTGTTTACCTATTCAGTCTCTTTCTTAGAGACCTAGAATTCAAATATAGAACTTGCACTTACTTGTACTTAAATTCTCCTGACCCGAAATTTTAATCAATTACAAATAACTCAATTCACATCATCTGAACCTTTTAATGAGTCCTAGTGGTGATCACTGAGGATCACAGGACCCCAAGCTAACATGCTGTCTTGCACATTGCGGTATAGCAGAATCCCCAGTCAACATAAGAGTAAAGAGACATTCTACAAAAATGTTAATAATAGCCTGGGAGTGAGAGAGATTTCCTGCATGACATCATGACATGGTAGGGATGTGGACTCAGAGGTCATTCACACAAAGCACACACACACACACACACACACACAATCACAAGAGTATAACCATTCATCACCTTCACCTTCATGTCTGATGAGAGCCAGGCAGGCCTCTCATCAGGTCATAAATGCCTGGATGGTGCCGGGGAAGGACACTGGCTCCGGGTGTGTGTTGTGGGTCAGTGGTGGGATGGGGTCCTGCTCCAGGAGGGGCTTGTATGGTGTTAGTGTCCCAACTGCATCAAAAGAGGGAACTCCTGGGTTACTGTTTGATTTCTTATCCTTTGGGTGCAGGAGAAGAATGAGCAAGGAATGACAGGGAGGTAACAGGCAGTAAAGACTGCACATGGTGTGAGGAATCATTTCACTAAACAAGCATCGAACTGGAAGGAAAAAAGAGAAACATGGTCATTCTCAGTAGACAGATGTCTGAATCATAGGGAAAGGAGATGAATAATATATGGAAGGAACACGAAACTTTAAATAATACTACAAATAGGCCAAGATCCTTCTCAGGTCTCAGATGGAAGGTGTCCTCTCCCCAAGGTCACAATCTGGTTCTGAAGGTCATGTATACACCATGTGCTCATAAACCAGAAGCTTCTACTGGATCAATGAGGAACCTCAGTGTGATGAGGTGGATTGGAGAACCTTCCACCTGCAGGGAATAACTCATGGATCCTTCTGGTGCTGATGTCAGATCACTGTGTGTGACCTTTACCATGCCCATGTTGGAACCGAACGTCCATGAGATGGGGAAGGAGGTGGAGCCTTAGGGGAACACTTAGGTAAGGAGGTGCAGCCTCATGATAGGATCAGGGCCCTTATAAACCAGGACTGGGAAAGTTCCCTGCACCCTGGCCCCATGTGAGGTGATGGGGAAAGGATGGAGTAGGACGTGGGTGCTCTCCAGAGACCACATCTGCCTGCACCTGGACCTCAGACGTCCCAGATTCCAGATCTGTGAGAATGAGTGTCTGTTGTTTGATCGTCCCAGTCCATGTATGATGTTCCAGGAATTTTTTCCATTTTTTTCTTTGTTGAAATTGAATTTACCAATATTTACTACACACTCAGTGCTCATCATATCACATCCCCTCCTTAACTCCCATCACCCAGTTCCCCATCCCACACCCCCTCTCTTCCAGCGACCCTCAGGTTTTTTTCCTCCAGAGTTATGTGTCTCCCATGATTTGTCTTCCTTGTAATATTACCCCACTTAAGTTTCACTCCTTCCCTTATGGTCTCTTTCAATATTTCCTATACTCCACATATGGGTGAGACCATATCATTACCTTTCTGTGATTAATTTCTCTCACTATAATAGCTCCTGTTCCATCCATGTTGAAGGAAATGCTATTTCATGTTATTCATCATTTCTGACAGGTGTGTAATATCCCATTGTATATATAAACCACATATTTTGTATATTTTTATTGGAGTTCGATTTGCCTACATATAACAGCCAGTACTCATTCCGTCAATTGCCACCCTCAGCTCCTGTCATCCAGGTACCCCAACCCACCAACCAACTCCCCTTCCACTACTCCTTCCTTTTTTTCCCCCATAGGTAGGAGTTTCTCATGTACTGTTACTGTGTCTGATAATTCCCACTCATTCTATCTCCTTTCCCCTTTGTTCCCTTGCACTATTTTTATGTACTTTGTATGTGTGAAACCATATAATGTTTGTCCTTCTCTGAATCACTTACTTCACTCAGCATAATCCCTTCCAGTTCCATCCACATTGAAGCAAATGGTGGTTATTCGTCATTTCTAATGGCTGAGTAATGTCCCATTGTATATATAAACCACATCTTCTCTAAACATTCATCTGTCGATGGACACTGAGGCTCATTCCACATCTTCTTTATCACTCTTCTGTAGAAGGGAATCATGATTCCTCCCACAGTTTGGCTATTCTGGACATTGTTGCTGTGAACATTGGGATGCAGGGGTCCCTTAATTACATTAACTTTGCATCTTTGGGGTAAATACCATGTAATTCAATGGCTGTGTCCTAGGGTAGCTCTATTCTCACTTTTTCATGACATTCCATTCTGTTTTCTGGAGTGGCTGAATAAGCCTGCATTCCCACCAAAAGAAGAGAAAGTTCCACTTTCTCAATATCCTTGCTTATAGTTATTGCTTCCGGCCTTGTTACTTTATCCATTCTGAGTTGTATAAGTGGCATCTTAGTGTGGTTTTCATTTGTATTTCCCTGATGTCAAGTCAAGTGGTCCTGCTGGATTTCCCATGGGTGGGGCAGGAAGAGAAGATGGGGTGTTGGAGATCAAGGAGCGAGCAGGTAACACTCAAGAATTCTGTGTGATGACAAATTCCACTTAACAATTATGAGAGAACAAAAGTGGAGGAGTACCTTCCACCTGCAGGGAATAACTCATGGATCCTTCGGGTGCTGATATAGCTAACTGTGTGTCATCATCTTTACCATCCTCAGGTTGGAACCTCATATCTATGTGATGGAAGAAGGAGTTGGGGCCTTAGGGGAGCAAGGAAGTCAGGAGATGGAGCCTCATGATGTGATCAGGAACCTTATACATCAGGACATGGAAAGCTCAATGCCCCCTGGCCCCATGTGAAAGGGGGGGAAAGGACATGCTAGGACGTGGGCACTCCAGACACCACATCTGCCTGCACCTGGACCTTCGACTTCTCAGGCTCCAGAGCTGAGAGAATGAGCATCTGTTGTTTAGTCCACTGAATCTGGGAATGTGGTGACATCACCCAGAAACACTTAAACAGGGTCTCACCTCTTATTTGTCCTATACTAGTCCGTTATCTAGTAATTTGCAAATATTTTCTCCCATTCTGTAGGTTGTCTTGGAGATTGTTGACGGTATCTTTTGCTGTGCAAAAGCTTCTTATCTTGATGAAGTCCCAATAGTTCATTTTTGCTTTTGTTTCTTTTGCCTTCATGGATGAATCTTGCAAGAAGTTACTGTGGCCAAGTTCAAAAAGGGTGTTGCCTGTGTTCTCTACGATTTTGATGGAATCTTGTCTCACATTTTGATCTTTCATCAATTTTTTAGTTTATCTTGTGTTTTGTGTAAGAGAATGATCTAGTTTCATTCTTCTGTACATGGCTGTCCAATTTTCCAAGCACCATTGATTGAAGAGACTCTTGTTTTTTCCAGTGGATAGTCTTTCCTGCTTTGTCAAATATTAGTTGACCATGGAGTTCGGTGTCCATTTCTGGTTCTCCATTCTGTGCAATTGATCAATGTGTCTGTTTTTGTGCCACTACCAGAATGTCTTGATGATCACAGCTTTGTAGTAGAACTTGGAATCCAGCATTCTGATGCCCCAGTTCTGGTTTTCCTTTCAGTATTACCATGACTATTTGGAGGTTTTTCTGATTCCACACAAACCTTAAGTTGATTTTTTCCAAATCTCTGAAGAAAGTCCGAGTTATTTTGATAGGAATTGCATTGAACGTGTAAATTGCCCTGGGGAGCTTTGACATTTTCAAAAAATTAATTCTTCCAATCCATGAGCATGGAATATCATCAATATTCTTGCTTCTTCCTCAATTTCTTTCAGAAGTGTTCCATAGTTTTTAGGGTATAGAAACTGTACCTCTTTGGTTAGGGTTAATCCTGGGTATCTTCTGCTTTTGGGTGCAATTTAAGACTTTTTTTGATGCCTTAACATTTCTTTGTTTAATCTCATTGCTAGTGTACAGTAATGGACGTGATTTCTGGGCATTTATTTTGTATCCTGCCACACTGCTGAATTGCTGTATGAGTTCAATCAACCTTAGGGTGGAGTCTTTTGAGTTTTCTAGATACAGTGTCATGTCATCTGCGAAGACAGAGGTTTTGACTTCTTTTTTTCTTCTTTTTTTGGTTTTGACTTCTTGTTTTCCAATATGAATGACTTTTGTTTCTTTTTGTTGCCTTATTGCTGAGGCTAGGACTTCTAGTACTATGTTGAATAGCAGTGGTGAGAGTGCATATCCCTGTCTTGTTTCTGATCTTAGGAGAAAGCCTCCCATGCTTCCCCATTGAGAATGATATTTGCTGTGGGCTTTTCGTAGATGGCTTTTAAGATGCTGAGGAATGTTCCCTCTATCCCTATGCTCTGAAGAGTTTTGATCAGGAATGGATCCTGTATTTTGTCAAATGCTTTCTCTGTTTGTATTGAGAAGATCCTAGGGTTCTTGTCTTTTTTCTCTTGTTGATATGATCTATCATATCAATTGCTTTACATGTGTTGAACCAGCCTTGCATCCCAGGTATAAATCCCATTGGTCATGGTGAATAATTTTGTTAATATTTTGTTGTGTCCTATTGGCCAGTGTCTTGTTGAGAATTTTTGCATCTGCGTTCATCAGGGTTATTGGTCTATAATTCTCCATTTTGGTGGAGTCTTTGTCTCATTTTGGATTTAAGGTGATTCTGGCCTCATTAAAAGAGTTTGGAAGTATTCTGTCCCTTTCTATCTTCCAGAAAAGCTTTAGTAAATAGGTATGGCTTCTTCTTTAAATGTTTGATAGACTTCCCTGGGAAGCCATCTGAACCTGGATTTTTGTATCTTGGGAGGTTTTAGATGAGTGCTTCAATTTCCTCCTTGCTTATTTGCCTGTTCGTGTTTTCTATTTCTTTGCATTCCAGTTTTGCTTATTTGTGGTTTTCCAGAAAAGCATCCATTTCTTCTGGATTGCCTTATTTATTGGCATAGAAGTGGTCCTAATATCCTTTTAAAATCGTTTGTATTTCCTTCCTATTGTTTGTGAGCTATTGGGACATCATGAAGATAAAAAGCTATGCACAGCAAAATAGTCAACAAAACTCAAAGCCAACCTAAAGAATAGGAGAAGATATTTGTAAATGACTTATCAGGTGAAGGGCTAATATACAAGATCTTTAAAAAAAGTTATCTAGGTTAGTTGCTGGTATGAGGTGAGTTGAGAACCCTTACTCCTCCATGATCTATCTTGCCCCCAACATTGTATGTATGTTTGTATGTATGTATGTATGTATGTATGTATGTATGTATTATTTATTTATAGACAAAGTGACAAAATAGTTTGAGGGTAACAGATAGAAAATCTCAAGATTCTTCAATGAGCACAAAGCCTGACCATATGGTTGATCCCAGGAACTTGCATCATCGTTTCAGCAGAAATCAAGAATCAATGGTTAACTGAATGTTTCCCCATGGGCAACATCCTTGGGCCAATTTTTTAAAGAATGCATTTATTTATTCATGAGCAACACACAGAGACAGATACATAGGTAGAGGGAGGAGAAGCAGATTCCATGCAGCATGCCTGATGCTGGACTTGTCCCCAGTACTCAGATATCATGCCCTGAGCCAAAGACACACACTCAACCACTGAGGTACCCAGGTTTACAGCCGTAATATTTTAAACAAAGAATTTTTTCTTCCCTAAGAGACATACAGTTAGAGACAGAGACACAGGCAGAAGGAGGAGCAGGCTCCATGCAGGGAGCCGGGTGTGGGATTCGATCCTGGGACTCCACGGTCATGCCCTGGACCTAAGGCAGGCACCAAACTGCTGAACCATCCAGGGATCCCTACCAAGTCATTTTAAACCAGAATCAATACCTATTCTTCTGAAGCTATTCAAATAATAGAAATTGAAGGAAAACCTCCAGACTCATTCTCTGATGTCAGCATTACATTGACCCCCAAACTAAAGACCCAGTTACTAAGGGGAATTACAAACACTTATATTGATAAATATGGATGCAAAAGTCTTACCAAGTTCCTAACGCTAAGATCCAACACTACAAAAATACTAACCAGAGAGGAAAAGGATCTATAGTCTCAAATTTCTAGAACACTTATGAAAGAAATTGAGGAAGACACACATAGATTGAAAACATTCTATTCTCATGGATTAGTGTTATAAGTATTGATAAAATATCTATGCTACCAAGAGCAATCGACACATTCAATGAAAACCCTATCAAAATACCATGAACTTTGTTCTAGGAAATAGAAGAAACAATCCTAAAACTTGTAAGGAACCAAGAATGATCCTGATGAGACAAGACAATGTTGAAAACAACCCAAAGCAGAAGGTATCACAATTGTGGAGTTCAAAGTTGTGATCCTCAAGATGGTATAATTTTGGCAGTAAAAGAGGCACATAGGTCAATGGAATATAGCAGAGAATGCAGAAATGGAAACACAACTCTACGGTCATATTGTCTTTGACAAAGCACAAAAAAGAGTATCCACTGGAAAAGGACAATCTTTTCAACAGGTGAGGTTGTGAATATTGGACAGTCACAAGTAAAAAAATGAACCTGGGCCACATTCTTACAAGTGACACAGAGATAAAAATCAGAGTAAATGAAAGTCCTAATTGTGAAGCAGGAAACCATCAAAATCCTAGAGATTTCGTGACCTCAGGCACAACAGTTTCTTGCTACTCAAGTCTCTGAAGGGAAGGAAAACAAAACCAAAGATAAACTATATGGATTCCATCAAGGAAAGAGCAGTTGTACAGCTATGGAAACACTCAACATAATTTAAAGACAACCTATAAGATGGGAGAAGATATTTAAAAATTGATCATCAGATTCAGGCTGGTTTCCAAGATATACAGCACAATTATCAACCTAAACAAACACAAAATGAAAAACCCAATCATAAATGGGCAGAAGATATGAACAGACACCCTGTCCTGATATGAAATCGCACCTCACATTATATATTATGTAGCCCATGCACATGCACAATGAAATTCATTGTCTCCTGAAGGTCTGCCTTTTATAAACTCCATGAATAGACCAGACAATGAATCCAACAGAAAAGAGGGAAAAAAATTTCTGTCCCACTGGAAGGCCTACCAGAGAAATGGCAGAAAAATTAAATGTGAGGCAGGGAAAGATGACAGAGGACTAGGGGTCCTCAACTCAGCTGGCCCCATCAAATACCTAGATAAGTTACAAACCATCCTGAACACCTACAAATTTGACCTGAGATTTAAAGAGAGACTGGCCAGAACACTACAGAGAAAGGGTTTTCACTTCTAACAATGTAGGAAGGCAGAAATAATAAAATAAAAAAAAATCAACTAGGGGAGGAGCACCGTGATGAGCCCATGTAAGGCCCACAGCTAAAGCCTCCAGGACATGAAAGTCCAGCCCTGGAGAAACAGGAACATTATAAATCTGCCTTGTGTCTTCCCAGACAGAAAAGTGATTACCAGTAAAATTGGGCAAAATCGCAGGAGGGGCATTGGAGCATCCAGTTCCCAGTGTCACTAGTAGAGGAAGTGAGTCCAGGGGCAAGCACACCAAATGTGGGATCTCAGTAAAGGGCTGAAACGTGCACCCAGGAGGAATGTAAGGAATGTAAGGGAAGCCAGTCTGTCCAGGGGCTGGGGGTGGGATCTCCAGAGGGAGCTGTCTGTGTCCCACTGGCTTCAGGAACTTTGATCCCTGGGAGCACTATTCCAGCAGCCATGGCCCTGGATCCCAGGGCACAGAGTGGATACAGACCAGAATCCTGGACATCCCCTGGAAGAGATGGAGGTAGGGAGGGCACAGGACAGGGAGGACTCTCATGCCACTGGGGGCCCTGAAAGCTGTGAAGACCTGCACCCACAGGCCAGGCTGTGAGCATCTAGGCCAGTGCAAACTGGGAGACTGTGGTAGTTACTGAGGGGAGTTGATTCCAGTGTTCAAGAACTGGCTGCCACCATGTTGCTGTTCCTCCTTGTTTCACCTAGTGCCTGGGATAGAAGGGCTGCCAGGGAACAAAGGACTCACACGGTAAACAGCTCCCACTATGCCCAGCACCCAGCAAGGGTGAAAGGTGGGAAAATGAGTGGGAAACATCAGTGAGGTTGACCAAACATGAGAGTCTCCTAACTCTGGGAAAGAACAAGGGCTAATGGAAGGGGAAGTGAGCGGGTGGTTTCCGTGAATTGGTGATGGGCACTGACAGGAGAACTGATGGGATGAACATCGGGTGTTTGTTATAGGTCGGATTCAAACTTCAATAAAAATATATAATAAGGGCAGCCCTGATGTTTCAGAAGTTTATAGCTGCCTTCAGCTCAGGGTGTGATCCTGGAGACCTGGGATCAAGTTCCACATCAGGTTCCCTGCACGGACCCTGCTTCTCCGCTGATTGTGTCAGTGCTTCTCTCTCACTTTGTCTGTCATGAAAATAAATATATATATATATATATATATATATATATATATATATATATGTCATATATACATACATATATTATGTACATATATAATGCTGATAAAATAACATCTTATTGAAGAAGAAATGGGTCAATGAAGAAAAATGGAGGGAGGGGCAAGATGGAGGAAGAGTAGGGTCCCCAAATCACCTGTCCCCAACAAATTACTCAGATAACCTTCAAATCATCCTGAAAATCTATGAATTAGGCCTGAGATTTAAAGAGAGACCAGCTGGAATGCTTCAGTGAGAAGAGTTCGTGCTTCCATCAAGGTAGGAAGATGTGGAAAAAGAAACAAAGAAACAAAAGACATCCAAGGGGGAGGGGCCCCGCGAGGAGCCGGGCTAAGGCCGGGGCGAGAGCCCCCAGGACAGGAAAGCTCCATCCTGGAGAAGCAGGAGCGTCACCAATATTCCCGGGCTGAAAGGTGCCTCCAGGGAGTTAGAACAGGACCCCAGGACGGCGGGGATGCCCTTGGGCTCCCTAGGACACTAACAGACACTTGCTCACCCAGGAGAGTGCACCGAGCTCCCTAAGGGCTGCAGCGCACACGCATTGACCCGGGAGCAGATCGGAGGGGCTCGGGCAGCGGCTCTGCGCGGAGGGGGCTGCACAGCCCCAGGAGCAGCTTGGCGGCAGCGGCTCCGGTGGAGGAAGAGGCTCCGTACGAAGGGGGCTGCACGGCTCCAGGAGCAGCTTGGAGGGGCTTGGGCGGCGGCTCTGCAGAGAGGCGGCTGTGCAGCCGGAGTGCAAATCCAACAGCGCAGGCCCCAGAGCACAGGGCACCAGGACACAGCCCAGGACTCGGCCTCCCCCAGGACAGGCAGAGGCCAGGAGGGCCCAGGACAGCAAGGATGCTCCTGCCCCGAGCTGAGCAGAGCAGCGGCCCTGCCCCGGTGCCTCCAGGCCCCGCAGAAGGAGAGCTCCATAGTTACTGCGGGGCTGAATCCAGGTTTCCAGAGCTGGCTTCTGCCACTA
Organism: Canis aureus; assembly: GCF_053574225.1. Taxonomy (NCBI): domain Eukaryota; kingdom Metazoa; phylum Chordata; class Mammalia; order Carnivora; family Canidae; genus Canis; species Canis aureus. The sequence goes on along the minus strand of NC_135619.1, from coordinate 77,102,548 downwards.
GGGTCCCTCCTGGGGCCTCACGGGGTAAACAACCCCCACTGAGCCCTGCACCCGGCAGGGGGCAGAGCAGCTCCTCCAAGTGCTAACACCTGAAAATCAGCACAACAGGCCCCTCCCCCAGAAGACCAGCTAAACGGACAAGTTCCAGGGGAAGTCAAGGGACTTAAAGTATACAGAAACAGAAGATACTCCCCAGTGATTTTTTTATTTCTGATTGCTTCCCCCACATTTTTTCCCTTTCTATCTTTTTCTTTCTCTTTTTCTTCTCTTTTTTCCTTTTTTCTTCCTTTTTTCTTTTTTCTTTTTCTCTTTTCTTTACTTCTTTCTCTCCACTCTTTTTCTCCTTTTCCCAATACAACTTGTTTTTGGCCACTCTGCACTGAGAAAAATGACTAGAAGGAAAACCTCACCTCAAAAGAAAGAATAAGAAACAGTCCTCTCTCCCACAGAGTTACAAAATCTGGATTACAATTCAATGTCAGAAAGCCAATTCAGAAGCACTATTATACAGCTACTGGTGGCTCTAGAAAAAGGCATAAAGGACTCAAGAGATTTCATGACTGCAGAATTTAGATCCAATCAGGCAGAAATTAAAAATCAATTGAATGAGATGCAATCCAAACTAGAAGTCCTAACGACGAGGGTTAATGAGGTGGAAGAACGAGTGAGTATCATAGAAGACAAGTAGATGGCAAAGAGGGAAACTGAGGAAAAAAGAGACAGACAATTAAAAGACCAAGAAGACAGATTAGGGGAAATAAACGACAGCCTGAGGAAGGAAAACCTATGTTTAATTGGGGTTCCCGAGAGCGCCAAAAGGGACAGAGGGCCCGAATATGTATTTCAACAAATCATAGCTGAAAACTTTCCTAATCTGGGAAGAGAAACAGGCATTCAGATCCAGGAAATAGAGAGATCCCCCCCCCAAAAAAATCAATAAACACCATTCAACCCCTCGACATTTAATAGTTAAGCTGTAACTTCCAAAGATAAAGAGAAGATCCTTAAAGAATCAAGAGACAAGTAATCCCCGACTTTTATGGGGATGAATATTAGGGTAACAGCAGACCTCTCCACAGAGACCTGGCAGTCCAGAAAGGGCTGGCAGGATATATTCAGGGTCCTAAATGAGAAGACCATGCAACCAAGAATTCTTTATCCTTAAGGCTCTCATTCAAAATGGAAGGAGAGGTAAAGAGCTTCCAAGACAGGCAGGAACTGAAAGAATATGTGACCTCCAAACCAGCTCTGCAAGAAATTTAAGGGGGATTCTTAAAATTCACCTTTAAGAAGAAGTTCAGTGCAACAATCCACAAAAACAAGGACTGAATAGATATCATGATGACACTAAACTCATATCTGTCAATAGTAACTCTGAATGCGAATGGGCTTAATGAACCCATCAAAAGGTGCAGGGTTTCAGACTGGATAAAAAAGCAGGACCCATCTATTTGCTGTCTACAAGAGACTCATTTTAGACAGGACACCTACAACCTGAAAATAAAAGGTTGGAGAATCATTTACCATTCAAATGGTCCTCAAAAGAAAGCAGGGGTAGCCATCCTTATATCAGATAAACTAAAATTTACCCCGAAGACTGTAGTGAGAGATGAAGAGGGACACTATCTCATACTTGAAGGATCTATCCAACAAGAGGACTTAACAATCCTCAATATATATGCCCCGAATGTGGGAGCTGCCAAATATATCAAGCAATTAATAACCAAAGTTAAGGCAAACTTAGATAATAATACACTTATACTTGGTGACTTCAATCTAGCTCTTTCTACCCCCGATAGGTCTTCTAAGCACAATATCTCCAAAGAAACAAGAGCCTTAAAAGATACACTGGACCAGATGTATTTCACAGATATCTAAAGACCTTTACATCCAAACTCAACTGAATACTCATTCTTCTCAAGTGCACATGGAACTTTCTCCAGAATAGACCACATATTGGGTCACAAATCGGGTCTGAACGGATAACAAAAGATTGGGATCGTCCCCTGAATATTCTCAGACCATAATGCCTTGAAATTAGAACTAAATCACAACAAGAATTTTGGAAGGACCTCAAACACGTGGAGGTTAAGGACCATCCTGCTGAAAGATGAAAGGGTCAACCAGGAAATTAAGGAAGAATTAAAAAGATTCATGGAAACTAATGAGAATGAAGATACAACCATTCAAAATCTTTGGGATGCAACAAAAGCAGTCCTGGCGGGGAAATACTTCGCAATACAAGCATCCATTCAAAAACTGGAAAGAACTCAAATACAAAAGCTAACCTTACACCTAATGGAGCTAGAGAAGAAACAGTAGATGGACCCTACACCCAGCAGAAGAGAGTTAATTAAGATTCGACCAGAACTCAACGAAATCAAGACCAGAAGAACTGTGGAACAGATCAACAGAACCAGAAGTTGGTTCTTTGAAAGAATTAATAAGATAGATAAACCATTAGCCAACCTTATTAAAAAAAAGAGATAGAAGACTCAAATTAATAAAATCATGAATGAGAAAGGAGAGATCACTACCAACACCAAGGAAATACAAACGATTTTAAAAACATATTATGAGCAGCTATACGCCAATAAATTAGGCAATGTAGAAGAAATGGACACATTCCTGGAAAGCCACAAACCTCCAAAACTGGAACAGGAAGAAATAGAAAACATGAATAGGCCAAAAACCAGGGAGGAAATTGAATGAGTCATCAAAAACCTCCTAAGACACAAGAATCCAGGGTCAGATGGCTTCCCAGGTGAATTCTATGAAACGTTTAAAGAAGAAACCATACCTACTCTACTAAAACTGTTTGGAAAGATAGAAAGAGATGGAGTACTTCCAAATTCATTCTATGAGGCCAGCATCACCTTAATTCCAAAACCAGACAAAGACCCCACCAAAAAGGAGAATTACAGACCAATATCCCTGATGAACATGGATGCAAAAATTCTCTACAAGATACTAGCCAATAGGATCCAACAGCACATTAAGAAAATTATTCACCACGACCAAGTAGGATTTATCCCCGGGACACAAGGCTGGTTCAACACTCGTAAAACAATCAATGTGATTCATCATATCAGCAAGAGAAATACCCAGAACCATATGATCCTCTAATTCGATGCAGAGAAAGCATTTGACAAAATACAGCATCCATTCCTGATCAAAACTCTTCAGAGTGTAGGGATAGAGGGAACTTTCCTTGACATCTTAAAAGCCATCTATGAAAAGCCCACAGCAAATATCATTCTCAGTGGGGAAGCACTGGGAGCCTTTCCCCTAAGATCAGGAACAAGACAGGGATGTCCACTCTCACCACTGCTATTCAACATAGTAGTGGAAGTCCTAGCCTCAGCAATCAGACAAGAAAAATACATTAAACGCATTCAAATTGGCATGGAAGAAGTCAAACTCTCCCTCTTCGCCGATGACATGATACTCTACATAGAAAACCCAAAAGTCTCCACCCCAAGATTGCTAGAACTCATACAGCAATTTCGTTGCCTGGCAGGATAAAAATCAATGCCCAGAAATCACTGGCATTTCTATACACTAACAATGAGACTGAAGAAAGAGAAATTAAGGAGTCAGTCACATTTACAATTGCACCCAAAAGCATAAGATACCTAGGAATAAACCTAACCAAAGATGTAAAGGATCTATACCCTAAAAACTATAGAACACTTCTGAAAGAAATTGAGGAAGACACAAAGAGATGGAAAAATATTCCATGCTCATGGATTGGCAGAATTAATATTGTGAAAATGTCAATGTTACCCAGGGCAATGTACACGTTTAATGCAATCCCTATCAAAATACCATGGACTTTCCTCAGAGAGTTAGAACAAATTATTTTAAGATTTGTGTGGAATCAGAAAAGACCCCGAATAGCCAGGGGAATTTTAAAAAAGAAAACCATATCTGGGGGCATCACAATGCCAGATTTCAGGTTGTACTACAAAGCTGTGGTCATCAAGACAGTGTGGTACTGGCACAAAAACAGACACATAGATCAATGGAACAGAATAGAGAACTCAGAATTGGACCCTGAACTTTATGGTCAACTAATATTCAATAAAGGAGGAAATACTATCCATTGGAAGAAAGAGAGTCTCTTCAATAAATGGTGCTGGCAAAATTGGACATCCACATGCAGAAGAATACCCACCATTTGCTTCAACATGGATGGACTGGAGGGTATTATGCTGAGTGAAGTAAGTCAATCAGAGAAGGACAAACATTATATGTTCTCATTCATTTGGGGAATATAAGTAATAGTGAAAGAGAATATAAAGGAAGGGAGAAGATATGTGTGGGAAATATCAGAAATGGAGACAGAACATAAAGACTCATAACTCTGGGAAAAAAACTAGGGGTGGTTGAAGCTGAGGAGGGTGGGGGGTGGGGATGAATGGGTGATGAGCACTGAGGGGGGCACTTGACGGGATGAGCCCAGGGTGTTATTCTGTATGTTCGATAATTGAACACCCATAAAAAATTAATTTATTAAAAAAAATTGAAACAGTTCAAGGATAACCCAGAGTCTCAGGTGGAAACTGTCCTCTCCCCAAGGTCACTAGCAGGTTCTGAAGGTCACAAGTATGCTATGTGCACACAGATACCAGAGGCTTCTACTGGATCCATGAGTCTCCCCAGGGCGAGGACCTGGATTGGAGGACTTTCCACTTGCAGGGAATAACTCATGGATCCTTAGGGTGCTGACGTCAGCTCACTGTGTGTGACCTCTACCATCCCCATGTTTGAACCCAATGCCCATGTGATGGGAGGATGAGGTAGGGCCTTAGGGGAGCACTTAGGTCAAGAGGTGCAGCCTTATGATGGGATCAGTGGGAGTTCTCTGTTTTTCTTGTATTTTTACATCTGTGTCCTTCCTGAGATTAGGGAACTTTTCAGTTATTAATCAAATAATTTTTTTCCTGCCTCTTCATCTAATGGGACTCCTATCATAAGAATATTATGACATCATGATTAACTGAGTTCCCCATGTCTGTCATTGTTGTCTTTACCTTTATTTCCTCTTCTTTTCAGTCATTATTTTCAATAATTTTATCTTGTCTAAACTGACTCACTCCTGTGATTTATTCAACCGGATTTTTATAGCCTTCACTGGGAATTAAACATTGGTTATAGAATTTTTAATGTGGCCTGATGCGATTTTGCTTCATTCATCTAGAATAATAGGAATGTCTATTGTCCTCTCTCCATTTTTTCAAGCCCACCTAGTATTCTTTTATTTTAATATATTTTTTCTTTATTTATTTATGATAGTCACACAGAGAGAGAGAGAGAGGCAGAGACACAGTTAGAGGGAGAAGCAGGCTCCATGCACCGGGAGCCCAACGTGGGACTCGATCCCGGGTCTCCAGGATCGCGCCCTGGGCCAAAGGCAGGCGCCAAACCACTACACCACCCAGGGATCCCCCCACCTAGTATTCTTTAAATCACTGTTTCAATTCCACTTTAGGGATGCTTGGATGGCTCAGTGGTTGGGCATCTGACTTTGACTCAGGGTGTCATCCAGTAGTGGGATCGAGGCTGCTTCAGGGTTCCTGCTTGGAGCCTGCTTCTCCTTCTGCCTGTGTCTCTGCTTCTCTGTCTCTTAATCTTTCATGAATAAATAAATAAAATATTTAACAAAATAAATAAATTCCACAATGGAGCATTTATTTATTTCTCTAATGATTAAACCTGAACTAAGAGATGGAATGCTTTATATTTTCTGTGTTAAATTTATCTATCATTTCATTATTCCCTGTTTTTTTTTTTCTGGCAAAATGAGTCTTTTGGAGAGATAGCAGAGGAATCACAATTAGCGACATGCACAGTATAGTGAAGAAAGTTTGAAGAGACAAAAAGAAGGTCAGCTTTAATAAGGTCTTAGGAGGAAATAAGGAAATGTTATTTTTAAAAAAATAGTTCATTGAAAAAGGACAAGTGTTTCAAATTCTGTTTGTTTCTCATTGGCTGATAGCAGTGCTTAGTGAGCAGTTGCTGAGACAGGGAGGAATTTCCATCTTTTTCTTTTTTGTAAATATATTTTTTGGTGCTTAATTTGCCAGCATATAGCATAACACCCATTGCTCTATCACGCCAAGTGCCCCCTCGTTGTTCTACACTCAGACACCCCATCCACACTCCCACCTCCCCTTCCACTACTGCTTGTTCATTTCATTGAGTTAGCAGTCGCTAATGTTCTGTCTCCCTCTGATTTTTCTCATCCATTTTCATTTCTTTCTCCTATCATCCCTTTCATTATTTTTTATATTCACCTTCTGAATGAAACCATATGATGGTTGTCCTTCGGTTGACTTATTTCAGTCAGCATAATACCCTCCAGTTCCATCCACGTGAAAGCAAATGGTGGGTATTCCTCATTTCCAATGGCTGAGTAATGTTCCATTGTATACATAAACCACATCTCCTTTATCCGTTCATCTGTCGATGGACACTGAGGCTCCTTCCACAGTCTGGCTATTGTGGACATTGCTGCGATGAATATCAAGGTGCAGGTGTCCCGGTGTTTCACTGCATCTGTATCTTTGGGATAATTCCCCAGCAGTGCGATTGCTGAGTCATAGGGCATATCTGTTTTTAACTCTTTGAGGAACCTCCACACAGTTTTCAGGAGGGGCTGCACAGGTTCACATTCCCACCAACAGTGCAGGAGGATTCCCCTTTCTCCACAAGCTCTCCAACATTTGTTGTTTCCTGCCTTGTTAATTTCCCCCATTCTCACTGGTGTGAGGTGGCATCTCATTGTGGTTTTGATTTGTATTTCCCTGACGCCAGGTGATGCGGAGCATTTCCTCATGTGCATGTTGGCCATGTCCATGTCTTCCTCTGTGAGATTTCTGTTCATGTCTTTTGCTCATTTCATGATTGGATTGTTTGTTTCTTTGGTGTTGAGTTTGCTAAGTTCTTTATAGATCTTGGATGCTAGCACATGTTCGGATATGTCAATTGCAAATATATTCTCCCATTCTCTAATTTGTACTTTAGTTTTGTTTATGGTATCTTTTGCTGTGCAAAAGCTTCTTATCTTGATGAAGTCTCAATAGTTAACTTTTGCTTTTGTTTCTCTTGCCTTCATGGATGAAACTTGCAAGAAGTTGCTGAGGCCAAGTTTGAGAAGGGTGTTGCCTGTGTTCTCCTCTAGGATTTTGATGGAATCCTGTCTCACATTTAGATCTTTCATCCATTTCGAGTTTACCTTTGTGTATGGTGTAAGAGAATGGACTAGTTTCATTCTTCTGCATGTGGCTGTCCATTATTCCCAGCACCATTTTTTTAAAATTTTTATTTATTTATGATAGTCACACACACAGAGAGAGAGGCAGAGACACAGGCAGAGAGAGAAGCAGGCTCCATGCACCGGGAGCCCGACATGAGACCCGATCCCGGGTCTCCAGGATCGCGCCCTGGGCCAAAGGCAGGCGCCAAACCGCTGCGCCACCCAGGGATCCCCCCAGCACCATTTATTAAAGAGACTGTCTTTTTTCCAGTGTCTTGTCTTTCCTGTTTTGTCGAATATTAGTTGATCATAGAGTTGAGGGTCCACTTCTGGATTCTCTATTCTGCTCCATTAATCTATGTGTCTGTTTTTTTGCCAGTACCACATTGTCTTGATGACCACAGCTTTGTGGTAAACCCTGAAATCTTGCATTGTGATGCCCCCAGCTATGGTTTTCTTTTTTAGTATTTCCATGGCTATTCTGGGTCTTTTCTGATTCCACATCAATCTTAAGATGATTTATTTCTACTCTATAAAGAAAGTCCATGGTATTTTGATAGGGATTGCATTAAATGTGTAAAATCGCTGGGTGACATTGACATTTTCATGATACTAATTCTTCCAATCAATGAGCAAGTTATATGTTTCCATTTCTTTATGTCTTCCTCAATTTCTTTCAGAAGTCTTCTGTAGTTCTTAGGTTATAGATCCTTTACCTCTTTGGTTAGGTTTATTCCTAGGTATCTGATGCTTTTGAGTGCAATTGTAAATGGGATTAACTCCTTAATTTCTCTTTCTTCAGTCTCATTGTTAGTGTATAGAAGTGCCACTGATGGGATCCCTGGGTGGCGCAGCGGTTTGGCGCCTGCCTTTGGCCCAGGGTGCGATCCTGGAGACCCGGGATCGAATCCCACGTCAGGCTCCCGGTGCATGGAGCCTGCTTCTCTCTCTGCCTGTGTCTCTGCCTCTCTCTCTCTCACTGTGTGCCTATCATAAATAAATAAAAAATTAAAAAAAAATTTAGAAGTGCCACTGATTTATGGGTATTGATTTTGTATCCTGCCACACTGTCAAAACAATGTATGAGTTCTAGCAATCTTAGGATGGAGTCTTTTGAGTTTTCTACGTATAGTATCATGTCATATATGATGAGGGAGAATTTGAAGTCTTCTTTGCCAATATGAATGCCTTTTATTTCTTTTTGTTGACAGATTGCTGAGGCAAGGACTTCAATTACTATGTTGAATAGTCGTGGTGTCAGTGGTCATCCCTGTCTTGTTCCCAATCTTAGGGAGAAGGCTCCCAGTGTTTCCTCATTCAGAATATTTGCTGTGGGCCTTCTGTAGATGGCTTTTAAGATGCTGAGGAATGTCCCTCTATCCCTACAGTCTGAAGAGTTATGACCAGGAATGGATGCTGTATTTTGTCAAATGCTTTCATGCACCTTTTTAGAGGATCACATGGTTCTCTTGTTGATATGATGTGTCCCATTGATTGCTTTACAAGTGTTGAACCAGGCTTTCATCCCAGGGAAAAATCCCACTTGTTCATGGTGAATAATCTTCTTAATGTACTGTTGGATCCTATTGGCTAGTACATTGGTGACAATTTTTGCATCTGTGTTCATCAGGGATATTGGTATATAATTCTCCTTTTTGGTGAGGTCTTTGTCTGGTTTTAGAATTAAGGTGATGCTGGCCTCATAGAATGAGTTTGGAAGTTTTCCATCTCTTTCTATCTTTCCGAACAGCTTAGAAGAATAGTTATGGTTTCTTCTTTAAATGTTTGTTAGACTTCCCTGAGAAGCCATCTGGCCCTGAACTTTTATGTTTTGGGAGATTTTTGATGACTGCTTCAATTTCCTCCCTGGTTATCAGCCCATTCAAGTATTCTATTTCTTCCTCTTCCAGTTTTGGTAGTTTGTGGTTTTCCAGAAATGTGTCCATTTCTTCTAGGTTACCTAATTTATTGGTTTATATCTGCTCATAATAAGTTTTTAAGATCATTTTTATTTCCTTGGTATCGGTGGTGATCTCTCTTTCTCACTGAGGATTTTATTAATTTGAGTCTTTTCTCTCTTCTTGTAATAATGGTGGCTAACGGTTTTTTTATCTTAAAAATTCTATCAAAGAATGAACTCCTGGTTTTGCTGATCTGTTCCACAGTACTTCTGTGTCTATTACATTGAATCTCATGCCGAATTCGTAGGCTTTCAGGATTATTTGATAGTTATCTAGGTAAGTTGATGAGGACAGGTGACTTAGGGACCCTAATTTTCCTCCATCTTGCCCCACCTTCCATGACATATTCTAAGCACAACATCTCCAAAGAAACAAGAGCTTTTAATTATACACTGGACCAGATGGATATCACAGACATTTACAGAATTTCAAATCTGAACACAACTGAATACACTTTCTTCTCAAGTGCACATGGAACTTTCTCCAGAATGGACCACATACTTGGTCACATATCAAGTCTTTTTTTTTTAATTTTTATTTATTTATGATAGTCACACGGGGGGGGGGGGCAGAGACACAGGCAGAGGGAGAAGCAGGCTCCATGCACCGGGAGCCCGACGTGGGATTTGATCCCGGGTCTCCAGGATTGCGCCCTGGGCCAAAGGCAGGCGCCAAACCGCTGCGCCACCCAGGGATCCCGGTCACATATCAAGTCTTAACCAATACTGAAGTTTGGGATTGCCCTATATATTTTTAAACAATAATGCTTTGAAACTAAAACTAAATCACAAGAAGAAATTTGCAAGAAGTTACTATGGCCAAGTTCAAAAAGGGTGTTGCCTGTGTTCTCTTCTAGGATTTGATGGAATCTTGTCTTTTGCAAGATACACCCACGAAGGCAAAAGAAACAAAAGCAAAAATTAACCATTGGGACTTCATCAAGATAAGAAACTTTTGCACAGCCAAGGATACAGTCAACAAAACTAAAAGACAATCTACAGAATGGGAGAAGATATTTGCAAATGACGTATCAGATAAAGGGCTAGTTTCCAAGATCGATAAAGAACTTATTAAACTCAACATCAAAGAAACAAACAATCCAATCATGAAATGGGCAAAAGACATGAAGAGAAATCTCACAGAGGAAGACATAGACATGGCCAACTAGCACAGGAGGAAGTGCTCTACATCACTTGCCATCAGGGAAATACAAATCAAAACCACAATGAGATGCCACCTCACACCAGTAAGAATGGGGAAAATTAACAAAGCAGGAAACAACAAATGTTGGAGACGATGCAGATAAAAGGGAACCCTCTTACACTGTTGGTGGGAATGTGAACTGGTGCAGCCACTCTGGAAAACTGTGTGGAGGTTCCTCAAAGAGTTTAAAATAGATCTGCCCTATGACCCAGCAATTGCACTTTTGGGGATTTACCCCAAAGATACAGATGCAGTGAAATGTCAGACACCTGTACCCTGATGTTTATAGCAACAATGTCCACAATAGCCAAACTGTGGAAGGAGCCTCAATGTCCATCGAAAGATGAATGGATAAAGATGTGGTTTATGTAACAATGGAATATTACTCAGCTATTAGAAATGGAGCTAATATTACTCAGCTATTAGAAATTACTCAGCTATTCGAGATGGATGGAACTGGAGGGTATTATGCTGAGAGAAATAAGTCAATCAGAGAAGGACAAACATTATATGTTCTCATTCATTTGGGGAATATAAATAATAGTGAAAGGGAATATAAGAGAAGGGAGAAGAAATGTTTGGGAAATATCAGAAAGGGAGACAGAACATAAAGACTCCTAACTCTGGGAAACTAACTAGGGGAGGTGGAAGGGAAGGAGGGCGGGGGGTGGGGGTGAATGGTTGACGGGCACTGAGGGGGGCATTGACGTGATGGGCACTGGATGTTATCCTGTATGTTGGTAATTGAATACGAATAAAAAATAAATTTATTATTAAAATAAATAAATAAATAAATAAATAATAAATTCAAGAAAAATATAACCATAAAAATAAAAAGATAAAAAAATTTTAAAAAGGATTGAAGAATACCCACCATTTGCTTCGACATGGATGGAATGGGAGTGTATTATACAGAGTGAAGTAAGTCAATTGGAGATGGATATACATAATATGGTCTTATTCATTTGGGGAATATAAATATAGTGAATGGGAATAAAGGGGAAAGGAGAGAAAATGAGTGAAAATATCAGTGAAGTTGACAAAGTATGAGAGACACCAAACTCTGGGAAACGAACAAGGTTTTGTGGAAGTGGAGATGGGTAGGGTGTTGGGGTTACTGAGTGACAGGCACTGAGGGAGGCACTTGACGTGATGAGCACTGGGTGTTATGCTATATGCTGGCATATTGAATTCCAATAAAAATATATATACAAAAAAGAGAACTACATAAAAGAAATGAAAAACTCGTAATATGAAAGAAAATATTTTGCTTTCCTAAGACGGTGTTTTAATAGATTCAATGAGTAAAGACCTCACATAAAAACTGGAAGAAATAACTTATGAGATCAGAAAAAAAATCAGTGTATAAAATCATCAACAAAATAAAGATATCTTTCTAGAAACTAACAACAAATTACCTATACAAAATTAACAAAATAATCCTCTTTACATTGGTATCCAAAATACGTATTTAGGATTAGAATTTACAAAGAAGATAAAATACTCTACAGAAAATGAGCTAAATTGATGAATGTCTTTTGAAACTACACCCAGAAATGCAGATATAACTCTGCTAACACATTAGAACTTCATATAGTCATAGTGCCATCTACACAAATTGCTAGAGAATTGTGGTGAAACACTTGTGTTGAATTCTAAAGTCTCAAATGTAAGTCTGGAGCTGGTTATATACACAGAGGACATGCAAATAGGACCCTCCTTCCACTAATTAAACCAGGCCAGCCCCGATCCTGCACCTGGGAGAGGAGCACCAGCCCCAGTATCCCCAGGTGACCCCCTTCAGGGATCAGGAGAGAACTGAGAAAACTCACCATGGAGTCTGTGCTCAGCTGGGTTTTCCATGTCACTATTTTAAAAGGTAATCCATGGAGGACCAGAGACCTTGAGTATGTGAGTGGAGGTGAGTGAGAGAAACAGGGGATGTGGGACAGTTTCTTGACCAGGATGTCTTGTATCTGCAGGTGTCCAGTGTGAGGTGCAGCTGGTGGAGTCTGGGGGAGACCTTGTGAAACCTGAGGGGTCCCTGAGACTTTCCTGTGTGGTCTCTGGCTTCACCTTCAGTAGCTACGACATGAGCTGGGTCAGCCAGGCTCCAGGGAAGGGGCTGCAGTGGGTCGCATACATTAGCAGTGATGGAAGGAGCACAAGTTACGCAGACGCTGTGAAGGGCCGATTCACCATCTCCAGAGACAATGCCAAGAACACGCTGTATCTGCAGATGAACAGCCTGAGAACCGAGGACACAGCCGTGTATTACTGTGCGAAGGACACAGTGAGGCGACCTCAGTGTGAGCCCAGACACAAAACTCCCTGTAGAATGGGATCGGGACCACCAGGCGGTGAGCACTACTCACCACTTCTTTTTTGAAGGCCCAGGAGCAGGTGCAGCTGGAAGTCTGGGCTGGTTTCCTGTCAGGGTCTGGGCTTCCCCTCCAAGGAACAGTGTCCCCCAGGGAATCTCTCTGGGCACAGGATTCTGTGCCCACGTATTCAGTCTCTAACTTACAAACTTTGTTGTCATAGAAAGAGAAATAGAGTAATATCCAGAAATGACTGTGTCTCTTCCTTTGCTTAATCTTTAATCAGTTTCTGATTTGGAAGCTTTGTTGGTTTAGCCAACTGCTATACTTATATGCTCAAGGACAGATTTGCTTTAACTTTTTTATTTCTGTCCCTAAATACCACCTTATTACATGGATCTCCATGAACCACAACTTCTCCTTTATACAGTCCCAGCTGTATACATCTAACATGAGAGATCCAACCAAACCAGTGTGCATGTTTTTTAAAAACAGCAGAAAATTCATGCTGCTCATGACCCTACAAAGGGCTCAAAAATGAAAAGGCGAGAAGATTGACTGCAGGTGTGACCTCAGTCTTGCACCACACTGATAGATTCAATATCAGCATCAACATGGGAAAGCAAGGGTCGCCAAGAAGTACGTTGTGGGGATGTATAGTTGGAAGACCCCCACACACACACACAGAGAGACACGAGAGTACAAACCTTTATCACCTTCATCATCATGTGTGTTAAGAGCCAGGTAGGCCCCTAGCAAGTTATAAATGCTTGGATTTGGGAAGGACACTGGCTCAGGTTGTGTGTTGTGCATCAGTGGTGGGGACAAGGTCCTGCTCCAGGAGGTGCTTGTGTGGAGTCAGTGTCCCCCCTGCACCAAAGGAGGAAATTTAACAGTTCCTGTGGGATTTCCCATGGGGGGACAGGAGGAGGAGAGGGAGGACTGGTGATCACAGGAGTTAGCAGATGACACCAAAAGATACCATGTGATGAGAAATTCAACTAAACTATTATGAAAACCGAGAGAACAAAAGTGGAGGAGGACCTTCCACCTTCAGGGAATAACTCATGGATATCAGCTCACTGTGTGTGACCTCTACCATCCCCACGATCCAACCTAATGTCCATGTGATGGGAGGAGGAAGTGGGGTGTTAAGGGAGCATTTAGGTCAGGAGGTGCAGCCTCATGGTGGGATCAGGGCCCTTATACACCAGGACTGGGGAAGATCTGAGCCCCCAGCCCATGTGAAGTGACAGGAAAGTACAGGCTAGGACCTGTGTGCTCCCCAGACACCACATCTCCCTGCACCTGGACCTTAAACTTCCCAGACTCCAGAACCATTAGAATGAGTGTGTTGTTTAACCCACCCGGACTGAGAATGTGGTGATATCACCCAGACACACTAAAACAGGGTCTCTCCTCTTTTTTGTCCTTTCCAACCTGGTCCCAAGAGAAGAGTCAGGTTATGACAAAACAGAGCAGGAAACCCACACCTGGACTCACTGTCCTCAGCCACCATCCATGCCTCTGTGCTTAGTTCACAGGGCATCACGTTGGTGCCACACATTCTTCCTACAGCCCTGGGGTTCTTAGGATTCCTACCTGTTTTACCACCGGAGCAGCGTTAACCCAGGCACATCCGTATGAAAGCAGATACCTAAAACTTCAGACTTTTCTATCTGTTGCTCATAATACTATACAGAATATTCTGGATCAGCCTCACTCTTGTCCTAATCACCACAGCTATATCTCCACATGCCTACATCCATGATTCCTACGTCCAAAGGTGGTCAATTTTCTACATGTGGACTTGCAGTTTTTGATCTGTCAGACCTTTGAGAGATTTCATGGGTGATCAGAATGATTCGATAACTAGGACACAAGGTCCCAGATCTAAGTGCTCACTGTTCCCCCATACAGACTCAGTCTCCATGTGGCAGGGCCCTGAGTCCCATGCACACATGAGTCAGGACATTTAAGTGGATGGAAACATCCCCAAATCCTTCACTTGGTTGGGAAGCCAAACACTGAGTTTCGGCAGTGACTCTTGCTTCCCCACCTGGGCATCCTGTGCTCCTCACCCCTGCTGCTGACCATCATTTTCTCTGAGTACTCATGTTGGAGGCTCCCTCAGGGAAGGCAAGTCCTGTCCCCATCCTGTTATGTCTTTCTCCACAGAAGATCTGTCCCAGGACCCCCTGCAGGAGTCTGGATCTGGGCTGGGGAAACCCAGGCAGAACCTTACACTCACCTGATCCTTCTCTGAGTTCTCCCTGCACATGTCAGTGTGGGTGTCACATGGGTCCATTACCCTTCAGGGGAATGCACTGGAGTCAATTCCAACGTCTGATGGAAGGATGCTAAGTACCACAACCTGTCTCTGAAGAGCAAGAGGATGTATAGAAATTCCAGGAACTGGAAAAACAAATGATTATGTTTCACACCAGAAGCATATCTATTCAATGTGATGAACAACCAGCCTGATGAGACACAACAGAGCATCTGCCATGAAATCACAAGTTCACATTTGAGCAGGAGAATGGAATTGCTACAGTTTATGAAAACAACACTATGGAAATCAATTGCAAAAGTCTATATTCATATAACATATAAACCCTGAGTTACTAGAGACAAATTAGAGAACAGGTCAACACTGAGGAGACCAGGGAAAAAAATCAAGACTTTTCCATATATTGTCAATTGAGAAACTCTTAAGGCAAATCATTAATTATGAAATCGGAATGTTATAGATAAAAATTCAACATACATAACACCAAATATTAAGAATACACTTTGCAAATATCAACTACATTTTTTGTTCCATGTATTTATCAAAGTAATGAGATACATGATATAGACCAAGGAAAACTTGCACAAATTATCATAAGAATCCTCAAAAGTCAATAGAAAAAAAAACATTCATCTATAAAACAGGCAGAGCTTTGTGTGGACATGTTATACAGGAGGGTACAAACACATGAAGTAAGCACAGGAGAGGACACTTCCCACCAGAATCTGTCAGGGAAATTCATGTCAACCACAATGGATGCTCTATACACTCATCACAGGGGCTCAGGTATGAAAGAAGCACTGACCAGACCATCCTGGGGAGCTATAGGACACCTGGGCCTCAACCTTACAAGTAGGAATGAAAATGAAAGAGAAGCCCAGGATAATAATTTTTCTGTTCCTCCTGAAATTAAAGATGGATAACCTACTACATGACCTGGAAATCCCACTCCTCAGTAGTTGCTCCAGAATAATGAACCCCCGTGTTCATGTAAAGATGGCATGTGACGATTGATAGTGTATTCATTTCTTTTAGAAGCCTAGAAAACCCCCCAAAAGCCTCCGTGATTTAAAGAATAATCCCAGTAGAAAACATCGATCAATGGCACAGGATTCTGCGATAAGAAGTCACACTATTGGGCAGCCCGGGTGGCTCAGCAGTTTAGTGTCTTCTTCAGCCCAGAATTGAGTCCCTCATCAGGTTCCCTGCATGAAGCCTGCATCTCCCTCTGCCTGCATCTCTGTCTCTGTCTCTGTGTCTCTCTCATGAATAAATAAATAAAATCTTTAAAAAAATGAAGTCACACTATTGATGCACCCATCATCCCAGGGCAACCTCAAAGACATGATGTTTCATGAAGGTCAGCAGTCTCAGAGATGACAGGCAGTGCAGCCTGGGGCATTTGTACAGCCAGATCAGGGTCACAGCTTTCTTTCCCTCTCTCTTCCCCAAACCCAGATGATGAGATCCTCTGCATCAGCCTGCATGCTGCCCTCCTGTGCAAAAGGTCCTCACATATGGAGCCTCCACACACTGACCCAAACCAGCTCAGATCCTCTGAATGGGAGTTCCTGATACCAGAGTCTGATGTGCATCCTGACAGCAGCTGTCTCCTCCAGCATCTCTGGCTCTGTCTCTCTACTGCAGGTGAGCAGGACTATGTTAGGACACCCCCACTGAGTCCATTCCTCTCCTGCTACTGCCTCTCCCTACAACCTCGGTCTAGACCTTCCTCTCACTCAGCTGGAAATGAAAGGTGTTCAGAAACAGACGAGGAGCTCTGTGTAGTGGGTGGTGTGCCCCGGGCAGGTTTCCATAGTAGCTACACCATGTGGTCCTTCCACCCAGAGTTTGCCATGGCCTGTTCTCCACATCCTCACCAGAACAAGGTCCTTCTCATTTTATTTGCTGTGGTTCCTTCATTGCCAAGGAAACAGTTGTGAGGAGATACCTCAGTTGTTTGGGGTTGGATTTCTATGATGATTAATGTTTGGACCTTGATGTATATGTTTCTTGGTTCCTTGTATATTTTTATTTATTGGAGATAGAGGCAGAGATTGCACCCACAGGTAGGAACAGTGAGAGAGGCAGACTCTTCTCTCATCTTAGATCACAGTGTTGGGCTGAATCCCAGGACCCTGAGATCATGACCAGAACTGAGGTCAGTTTCTTAATCCACTGTCTGCACAAGGACCCACGTTTGTTTGCTTTCTATAGAGAAAACGAAATAGAAGAAATTGTCCCGATTCTGAAAAAATATATATATAATATAAATATGTAATTATAAAATATTATAAAACGTATATATATATATTATATATATATATATTTTTCTGCTCACAGTGTAGTGCAAGCCTTTAGCCCAGGATGTGATCCTGGAGTCCCAGGACCGAATCCCGCATTGAGCTCCATGCTTGGAGACTGCTTCTCCCTCTACCTAGTTCTCTGCTTCTCTTTGTTTCTGTGTCTCTCAAGAATAAATAAATAAATAAATAAATAAATAAATAAATAAATAAAACTTAACAAGACCAGAAACAACAAATGTTGGAGAGGATGGGGAGAAAGAGGAACCTTCCTGCACTTTTGGTGGGAATGTGAACTGGTGCATCCACTCTGGAAAACTGTGTGGAGGTTCCTCAAAGAGTTAAAAATAGACCTGCCCTATGACCCAGCAATTGCACTGCTGGGGATTTACCCCAAAGATACAGATGTAATGTAACGCCGGGACACCTGTACCCCAATATTTATAGCAGCAATGTCCACAATAGCCAAACTGTGGAAGGAGCCCCAGTGTCTATTGAAAGATGAATGGATAAAGAAGATGTGGTTTATGTATACAATGGAATATTACTCAGCCATTAGAAACGAAAAATACCCACCATTTGCTTCGAGATGGATGGAACTGGAGGGTATTATGCTGAGTGAAATAAGTCAATCGGAGAAGACAAATATTATATGGTCTCATTCGCTTAGGAAATATAAAAAATAGTGAAAGGGAATAAAGGAGAAAGGAGAAAAATGAGTGGGAAATATTAGGCAGATAGGCAGGGAGGAATATTAGGAATATTAGGAAATTAGGAAATATTAGGCAATATTAGGAATATTAGGAATATTAGGAAATATTAGGCAATATTAGGCAGGGAGGCAGAACATAAGAGACTCCTAACTCTGGGAAATTAACTAGGGGTGTTGGAAGGGGAGGTTGGCAGGGGTTGGGGTGACTGGGTGATGGGCATTGAGGTGGGCACTTGACGGGATGAGCACTGGGTGTTATTCTATATGTTGGCAAATTGAACATCAATGAAAATAAATATATTTTAAAAATAAAGAATTGGGATCCCTGGGTGGCGCAGCGGTTTGGCGCCTGCCTTTGGCCCAGGGCGCGATCCCGGAGACCCGGGATCGAATCCCACATCGGGTTCCCGGTGCATGGAGCCTGCTTCTCCCTTTGCCTGTGTCTCTGCCTCTCTCTCTCTCTCTCTGTGACTATCATAAATAAATAAAAAAATAAATAAATAAAAATAAAAAAAATAAAAAATAAAGAATTGCAGGGATATTATTATCACAACTCTGTGTCTTCATGCAATTGCTGTAGATGCACTATGGATGGGATGGGCTGCTGGCAGTCTCCCTGATGCACAAGATCCAGTCAGGGTTGGAGAAAGTAGGATCTGGAGGCAGAACATATGTCCTGTCTCATTTGGCAGGGTCAAAGGGACTGATCTGAGAAGCACAAAATTTAGGTGGATCAGAGCTGCAAAGTGAAATTTAATTCCTCCATCTCAGCATTTTCTCCAAGTCTCACTTTTCCTCTATGTGTTAGGAAAGCAACTTATAGGTCCTGCTCCAGAATAACAGCTTTATGATGAAGAGGTCACATAGGGTCCAGGGCCTGGGGCTTCAAAGATTGTCTGCGGTGTGTGTTGCTTGAACCTTGGTGTCATTTTGGTGCCTCTTTCCATCAGGCTTCACATCTTCAGAAACTCTCCCTGTCTGCTGTGGGCAGTGTGTTGTCCTTGCCCAGAATGTGGTGGGTTGGTTTTTCCACGGCAGTCATTTTAGCAGTCCTAGGGTCTTTGGGCTCTGTCTGACGATCCTGAACACGGGTTGGTACCCAGGCGATGGACAGGGAATGCTTAGGGTTGGGAACATTCGCTGCTTGCAATGCCGGCCTAGAGACTTTGTTGCCTGGGATAGCCGGGTCGCTCAGCTGTCATCACTTCATTGTGTCCCCTGAGCCATTGGCAGTGCCCATGTCCAGGGATCCGGTGCAGGGACACAGGGAAGGCCTGAGCCCCTGGAAAGTCGTCATGGTCACACCCCTCGAAGACCTGCCTCTTCCCACAAGTTTCCATGGTTGCAGAAGTGTTTTTGGAACCTACACAGGCAAGTGTGACTTTTGAGGATGTGGCCCCCTATTTCTCCTGGGAGGAATGGGATCTCTTAGATGAGGATTAGAGATGCCTGTACCATGAGTGATGCCGGAGAACTTTGTACTCACATGCTCACTAGGTTGTTGGCCTGGAGTGGAAGATGAGGAGGTACCTTCCAAAGAGAGCATTTCTGTAGGAGTGTCGCAGATTGGGACTCTTAGGTCAGGTTCATTTCCCCAGAAGGTTCAGCCCTTTGACCTGCATGGCTCGATCTTGAGAAACATTTTGCATTTGGCTGAACACCAGGGAACAAATCTTCGGGAAAAATCATATACATGTAAGAAACAATTCTCTGTAGCTGCCAACCTTCAACAATACCAGGGGCAGCACAGTAGAGAGATACCCGTTAGAAGTCATGTTGACAGAGGTTAATTTATTTTTTTTATTTTTTATTTTTTTAATTTATTTTTTATTGGTGTTCAATTGACTAACATACAGAATAACCCCCAGTGCCCGTCACCCATTCACTCCCACCCCCGCCCTCCTCCCCTTCTACCACCCCTAGTTCATTTCCCAGAGTTAGCAGTCTTTACGTTCTGTCTCCCTTTCTGATATTTCCTACACATTTCTTCTCCCTTTCCTTATATTCCCTTTCACTATTATTTATATTCCCCAAATGAATGAGAACATATAATGTTTGTCCTTCTCCAATTGACTTACTTCACTCAGCATAATATCCTCCAGTTCCATCCACGTTGAAGAAAATGGTGGGTATTTGTCATTTCTAATAGCTGAGTAATATTCCATTGTATACATAAACCACATCTTCTTTATCAATTCATCTTTCGATGGACACAACGGCTCCTTCCACAGTTTGGCTATTGTGGCCATTGTTGCTATAAACATCGGGGTGCAGGTGTCCCAGAGTTTCACTGCATCTGAATCATTGGGGTAAATCCCCAACAGTGCAATTGCTGGGTCGTAGGGCAGGTCTATTTTTAACTCTTTGAGGAACCTCCACACAGTTTTCCAGAGTGGCTGCACCAGTTCACATTCCCACCAACAGTGTAAGAGGGTTCCCTTTTCTCCGCATCATCTCCAACATTTGTTGTTTCCTGCCTTGTTAATTTTCCCCATTCTCACTGGTGAGAGGTGGTATCTCATTGTGGTTTTGATTTGTATTTCCCTGATGGCAAGTGATGCAGAGCATTTACTCATATGCATGTTGGCCATGTCTATGTCTTCCTCTGTGAGCTTTCTCTTCATGTCTTTTGCCCATTTCATGATTGGATTGTTTGTTTCTTTGGTGTTGAGTTTAATAAGTTCTTTATAGATCTTGGAAACTAGCCCTTTATCTGATATGTCATTTGCAAATATCTTCTCCCATTCTGTAGGTTGTCTTTTAGTTTTGTTGACTGTATCCTTTGCTGTGGAAAAGCTTCTTATCTTGATGAAGTCTCAATAGTTCATTTTTGCTTTTGTTTCTTTTGCCTTCGTGGATGTATCTTGCAAGAAGTTACTGTGGCCGAGTTCAAAAAGGGTGTTGCCTGTGTTCTCCTCTAGGATTTTGATGGAATCTTGTCTCACATTTAGATCTTTCTTCCATTTTGAGTTTATCTTTGTGTATGGTGAAAGAGAGTGGTCTAGTTTCATTCTTCTGCATGTGGATGTCCAATTTTCCCAGCACCATTTATTGAAGAGACTGTCTTTCTTCCAATGGATAGTCTTTCCTCCTTTATCGAATATTAGTTGACCATAAAGTTCAGGGTCCACTTCTGGGTTCTCTATTCTGTTCCATTGATCCCTGTGTCTGTTTTTGTGCCAGTACCACACTGTCTTGATGACCACAGCTTTGTAGTCCAACCTGAAATCTGGCATTGTGATGCCCCCAGATATGGTTTTCTTTTTTAAAATTCCCCTGGCTATTCGGGGTCTTTTCTGATTCCACACAAATCTTAAAATAATTTGTTCTAACTCTCTGAAGAAAGTCCATGGTATTTTGATAGGGATTGCATTAAACGTGTATATTGCCCTGGGTAATATTGACATTTTCACAATACTAATTCTGCCAATCCATGAGCATGGAATATTTTTCCATCTCTTTGTGCCTTCCTCAATTTCTTTCAGAAGTGTTCTATAGTATTGGGGGTATAGATCCTTTACATCTTTGGTTAGGTTTATTCCTAGGTATCTTATGCTTTGGTGTGCAATTGTAAATGGGATTGACTCCTTAATTTCTCTTTCTTCAGTCTCATTGTTAGTGTGTAGAAATGCCACTGATTTCTGGGCATTGATTTTGTATCCTGCCAGGCTACCGAATTGCTGTATGAGTTCTAGCAATCTTGGGGTGGAGACTTTTGGGTTTTCTATGTAGAGTATCATGTCATCGGTGAAGAGGGACAGTTTGACTTCTTCTTTGCCAATTTGAATGTCTTTAATATCTTTTTGTTGTCTGATTTATGAGGCTAGGACTTCTAGTACTATGTTGAATAGCAGTGGTGAGAGTGGACATCCCTGTCTTGTTCCTGATCTTAGGGGAAAGGCTCCCAGTGCTTCCCCATTAAGAATGATATTTGCTGTGGGTTTTTCGTACATGGCTTTTAAGATGTTGAGGAATGTTCCCTCTATCCCTACACTCTGAAGAGTTTTGATCAGAAATGGATGCTGTATTTTGTCAAATGCTTTCTCTGCATCTAATGAGAGGATCATATGGTTCTTGGTTTTTCTCTTGCTGATATGATGAATCACATTGATTGTTTTATGGGTGTTGAACCAACCTTGTGTCCCAGGGATAAATCCTAATTGGTCATGGTGAATAATTTTCCTATTGGCCAGTATCTTGTTGAGAATTTTTGCATCCATGTTCATCAGGGGTATTGGTCTGTAATTCTCCTTTTTGGTCGGGTCTTTGTCTGGTTTTGAAATTAAGGTGATGCTGGCCTCACAGAATGAATTTGGAAGTACTCCATCTCTTCCGATCTTTCCAAACAGCTTTAGGAGAATAGATATGGTTTCTTCTTTAAACGTTTGATAAAATTCCCCTGGGAAGCCATCTGGCCCTGTACTCTTGTGTCTTGGGAGGTTTTTGATAACTGCTTCAATTTCCTCCCTGGTTATTGGCCTGTTAAGGTTTTCTGTTTCTTCCTGTTGCAGTTTTGGTAGTTTGTGGCTTTCCAGGAATGCGTCCATTTCTTCTAGATTGCCTAATGATTTGGCGTATAGCTGTTCATAATATGGTTTTAAAATCGTTTGTATTTCCTTGGTGTTGGTAGTGATCTCTCCTTTCTCATCATGATTTTATTAATTTGAGTCTTCTCTATCTTCTTTTTAATAAGGCTGGCTAATGGTTTATCAATCTTATTAATTCTTTCAAAGAACCAACTCCTGGTTCTGTTGATCTGTTCCACAGTTCTTCTGGTCTCGATTTCGTTGAGTTCTGCTCGAATCTTTATTAACTCTCTTCTTCTGCTGGGTGTAGGATCTATTTGCTGTTTTTTCTCTAGCTCCTTTATGTGTAAGGTTAGCTTTTGTATTTGAGTTCTTTCCAGTTTTTGAATGGATACTTGTAATGCAATGTATTTCTTAATTAGGACTGCTTTTGCTGCATCCCAAAGATTTTGAACGGTTGTATCTTCATTATTATTAGTTTCCATGAATCTTTTTAATTCTTCCTTAATTTCCTGGTTGACCCTTTCATCTTTCAGCAGGATGGTCCTTAACCTCCACGTGTTTGAGGTCCTTCCAAACTTCTTGTTCTGATTTAGTTCTAATTTCAAGGCATTATGGTCTGAGAATATTCAGGGGACGATCCCAATCTTTTGGTATCAGTTCAGCCCCGATTTGTGACCCAATATGTGGTCTATTCTGGAGAAAGTTCCATGTGCACTTGAGAAGAATGTGTATTCAGTTGAGTTTGGATGTAAAGTTCTGTAGATATCTGTGAAATCGATCTGGTCCAGTGTATCATTTAAAGCTCTCGTTTCTTTGGTGATGTTGTCCTTAGAAGACCTATCGGGGGTAGAAAGAGCTAGATTGAAGTCACCAAGTATAAGTGTATTGTTATCTAAGTATTTCTTCACTTTGGTTAATAATTGATTTATATATTTGGCAGCTCCCACATTCGGTGCATATATATAGAGGATTGTTAAGTCCTCTTGTTGAATAGATACTTTAAGTATGATATAGTGTCCCTCTTCATCTCTCACTACAGTCTTTGGGGTAAATTTTAGTTTATCTGATATAAAGCTGGCTACCCCTGCTTTCTTTTGAGGACCATTTGAATGGTACATGGTTCTCCAACCTTTTATTTTCAGGCTGTAGGTGTCCTTCTGTCTAAAATTAATCTCTTGTAGACAGCAAATAGATGGGTCCTGCTTTTTTATCCAGTCTGAAACCCTGCACCTTTTGATGGGGTCATTAAGCCCATTCAAATTCAGAGTTACTATTGAGAGATATGAGTTTAGTGTCATCATGATATCTATTCAGTCCTTGTTTTTGTGGAATGTTCCACTGAACTTCTTAAAGGGGAATTTTACGAGTCACCCTTAAAATTTCTTGCAGAGCTGGTTTGGAGGTCACATATTCTTTCAGTTCCTGCCTGTCTTGGAAGCTCTTTATCTCTCTTTCCATTTTGAATGAGAGCCTTGCTGGATAAAGTATTCTTGGTTGCATGTTCTTCTCATTTAGGACACTGAATATATCCTACCAGCAGTTTTTGGCTTGCAGGGTCTCTGTGGAGAGGTCAGCTGCTACCCTAATACTCCTCCCCATAAATGTCAGGGATTTCTTGTCTCTTGCTGCTTTAAGTATCTTCTCTTTATCTTTGGAATTTGCAAGCTTCACTATTAAATGTCGAGGTGTTGAACGGTTTTTATTGATTTTAGGGGGGGATCGCTCTATTTCCTGGATCTGAATGCCTGTTTCCCTTCCCAGATTAGGAAAGTTTTCAGCTAGAATTTGTTCAAATACATATTCTTGCCCTCTGTCCCTTTCGGCGCCCTCGGGAACACCAATTAAACTTAAGTTTTTCTTCCTCAGGCTGTCGTTTATTTCCCTTAATCTATCTTCACGGTCTTTTAATTGTTTGTCTCTTTTTTCCTCATTTTCCCTCTTTGCTATCAACTTGTCTTCTATGTCACTCACTCATTCTTCCACCTGGTTAACCCTCGTTGTTAGGACTTCTAGTTTGGATTGCATCTCATTCAATTGATTTTTAATTTCTGCCTGATTGGATCTAAATTCTGCAGTCATGAAGTCTCTTGAGTCCTTTATGCTTTTTTCTAGAGCCACCAGTAGCTGTATAATAGTGCTTCTGAATTGGCTTTCTGACATTGAATTGTAATCCAGATTTTGTAACTCTGTGGGAGAGAGGACTGTTTCTGATTCTTTCTTTTGAGGTGAGGTTTTCCTTCTAGTCATTTTGCTCAGTGCAGAGTGGCCAAAGCAAGTTGTATTGGGAAAAGGAGAAAAAGAGAGGAGAGAAAGAAGGAGAGAAAAGAGAAAGAGGGGAAAAAAGGAAGAAAAAAAAACAAAAAAAAGAAGAAAAAGAGAAAGAAAAAGAAAGAAAGGGTAAAAAAAGAGGGTGGGGGAAGGAAACAAATCAAACAGGAAAACAAAACAAAACAAAACAAAAAAAGAACCACGGGGGAGTATCTTCTGATTCTGTGTACTTTAAGTCCCTTGGCTTCACCTCGAAATTGTCCGTCTAGCTGGTCTTCTGGGGGAGGGGCCTGTTGTGCTGATTTTCAGGTGTTAGCAGTTTGGGGAGATGCTGTGCTCCTGTCTGGTGCTGGGCTCAGTGGGGGTTCTTCACCCTGTGAGGCCCCAGGAGGCACAACCTCAGTGGCGGGGCCAGCTCTGGAGCCCTGGAGTCAGCTCCCGCAGGAACTCCAGAGCTCTCCGTCTGCAGGGCCTGGAGGCTCTGGGGGGGGCCGCTGATTTGCTCAGCTCGGAGCAGGAGCGTCCTTGCTGTCCTGGGCTCTCCCAGCCTCTGCCTGCCTGGGGGGAGGCCGGATCCTGGGCTGTGTCCCGGCGCCCTGTGCTCCAGGTTCTGTGCTGTTGGATTCGCAGTCCTGGCCACGCAGCCCCCTCCACGGAGCCGCCACCCGAGCCCCTCCGAGCTGCTCCTGGAACCGCGCAGCCCCCTCTGCATGGATCCTCTTCCTCTACCTGAGCCCCTCCGAGCTGCTCCTGGAACCACGCAGCCCCTTTCGCACGGAGCCTCTTCCTCTGCCAGAGCCCCTCTGAGCTGCTCCTGAGGCCCCACAGCCCCCTCCACGGAGCCGCCACCCGAGTCCCTCCGAGCTGCTCTGGTCCCGCCGTGCACGCTGCAGCCCTTAGGGAGTTCGGTGCACTCTCCTGGGGGTGCAGTTGCTCTGTTACTGTCCCAGGGAACCCGAGGGCATCCTCGCCCTCCTGGGGTCCTGCTCCAAGTCCCTGGGAGCCCCTTTCCACCCGGGAATGTTGGTGCAGCTCCTGCGTCTCCGGGACGGGGCTCTCCTGTCCTGGGGACACTCGCCCCATCCTCAGCCCGGCTCCTCACAGGGCCCCTCCCCCTTGGATGCCTTTGTTTCTTTATTTCTTTTTTTCCCATCTTCCTACCTGGATAGAAGCGCAAACTCTTCTCACTGTAGCATTCCAGCTGTTCTCTCTTTAATTCTCAGGCCGAATTCATAGATTTTCAGATAATTTGAAGGTTTTCTAGGTAATTTGGTGGAGACAGGTGATTTGGAGACCCTACTCTTCCGCCATCTTGCCCCTCATCCTCCCAGAGGTTCATTTATAAAGAACTGTACAGTCCATGTGTCAGGGAAGCTCTTTCCCATTGAGGAGACAAGGAAGGACTTCTTAGCCAGCATGGGATTTCTCCAACAGGTCACTCCTACTGGGGAGAAGCCAAACAATGAGTGTGAGGCTGTCTTTCACAGTGAAAAAAGTCATCACACCTGTGGAGAATGCAATAAAGCTTTCAGCTGCACAGACATACTTGCTCAGGACCAGAGAGTCATCACTAGAGAAGGACTTTATGAGTGTGGAAAATGTGGGAATGCCTGTACCCAAAGATGTAACCTCATTCAGCACCAGAAAGTCCACACTCGAGAAAGGCCTTATGAATGTAGTGAATGTGGGAAACTCTTTACCAATTATTCCAGTTTCATTATTCATCAGAGAATTCACACATGAGAAAGGCCATATGAGTGCAATGAATGTGGGAAACCCTTTAGCCAAAGCTACAGCCTCAATGGCCATAGGAAAGTTCACACTGGAGAGAAGCCTTATGAATGCAGGGAATGTGGAAAATCTTTCAGCCAAAGATCCAACCTCATTCAACATCAGAGAGTTCACACTGGAGAAAGGCCTTAGGAGTGCAGTGAATGTGGGAAGTCTTTTAGCCAAAACTTCAGTCTCATTTACCACAGGAGAGTTCACACTGGAGAAAGGCCTCATCAGTGAAGTGAATGTGGGAAATCCTTTAAGCAGAGCTCCAGTTTCAGTTCACATTGGAAAGCCCACTCCAGAGAAAGGCTTTATGAGTGTGGGGGATGTGGAAAATCCTCTAGCCATAGCTCCAGCCTTATTCAACACCGGAGAGTTCACACTGGAAAGAGGCCTATTGAGTGCAGACAATGTGGAAAATCCTTTAGCTCCAAATCTGACCTCATTCAACACCAGAGACTTCATACTACAGAAAGGCCTTAGATGTACAGGGATGTGCAGTTTCCTTTAAGATAATTACACTGGAGGAAAGAAGTTGTGAGGAAGCCATCTACCTGAATTTAAGCCCATACTACTGAAAATCCACAGTGAGGATATCTCCCTTTAGTTGAAGAATGTGTGAATATGTAAGGAGTTGTGTTAAACTTTCTAACCTGTCCAGGGCTCTTGCCAGATTTATGTCAGTCTCGGTTTTTGTGGAAGTGTTTTGTCACATCTGCCACTCAGCAGGTTCACACAGTGTGCATCAGATACATTATATACTCCTGCAATGTGCTCAGGGAAGCTGACCTCTTTGCCTCTCCTTTTGCTGGAGGAAATCATGTTAGTCTTAGCCCTTATAGGGTCTTCATTCTCTTCTCTTGTAGAAGTTAGGGCATGGCCCAGTGGACCCAATCTGAGTTCTGCTGGTAACTTGCCAAGAAGGACCACATTTTCCAGGATGTGCTAGTTATGTGTGATACTCCTCTTGGATTTTCCTATCTTCCAAGTTACCAACCTGGGAACTTCCTGCTTCATATTGCATTGGACTTTGCCATAATAAAGAGATTATTTAAGCCACCTTTGATCTTAGATTTCTATTCACTGTGTGAAGTGATTTGAAAAGAGCTGGGCTTTGTCAGCATTAAGGAGCAAACAGCTTTCTAAGGGTTCCCAGTGTTTTTGTACCTCAGAGATGACCGTCTGATGAAAGAAAATAGCTCTTTCCAGCTTTGGCCTAATTTACATTGTTGCCTGAGGTCTCCTAGGAAAGACAGCAGGGCCTTATCCTAATTTGTGGACTGGCTATCAGGATTTGGGGGGGGGCAGAGAACACCGTGGAAAGTCAGGAAGGTGTGACAACCTTCAGTGCTTCTGAGAAATACATTAATTTTCTTTTTCACAGTGGATGTCACATAATGGTCAGTAGTGTTCAGGGGAATCTATACTCTAGATCCTATGAATGAGCCATGTCTCCTAATTCCCAGAATTCACTAGGCTAGTGTCATGGTGAGAATTCAAGGCCCCGGAGAAACCATAATTGGTACAGTAACACTGCAGCAGAGAAGACTCCAGCAAAGTAGATGGCGTGTGCCCCTTCTAACATTGCATCAACAAATGATCCAATGACTGTGACTGCAGGATCAGTGTGCACAGAAATTCTCAGGATCTCCATGTATGTGCATCTTTTGTGGCTGAGATCTTTGTCAAAGAAAATAAACTCTTGGTTTTGTGGATTCCCATAGTCTTTAGGGTATGTTCACTTAAAGGTCATTTCTACACAGATAGGAAAACAAGCAGAGAAAGGAGATCCCTTAGTTCCTCGATGTGGCTCTGTGGCCTAGCCAGCATTCCCATTGACTTTGAGATAGATTTAATTGCTCATAAATATTTGCTACCACTAAGGCAAGACTGCTCCTCCAAGGTCATTAGGAAAGAGATAGAGTCAATATAGGGCTACCAAACCTGGTTTTATGAAAAGAGTGAGAGATACAGGGTTTTGTGGGGGGTTTTGTGGGGTTTTGGAACTATCTTGTAGAACTTTATCCAGGTGTAGTTGTCATGCAATATAGTGCACCTATTTGAGGTGTACAGTTTAAGTTTTGCCATATGTATAAACCCACAAAACTGGATCATAATCATGATTGTGAACATGTCTATCACCCCTATTTTGCCTCATATAATTTTATAATCTGTCTTTTCTCTCTACAGGCAACCTTTGACTTACCTTCATTTATAGTAAATTAGTTTGTATTTTCTAGAATTTTATATGATCTGAGTCACAAAATATTCAGATTTTTTTTCCTGGTTTCATGATTTGTAATTATTTTGAGATTCTTCAGTGATGCTTACATAATTATTTTGCTCTATTGCTGCATAATATCTTTAACGTGGATATACCATTTGTTTATCCACTCATCTGTTAAGGGCCCTTAGGTACCTCATCTTGGCATTGCAAATAAAGTTGCTAGAATATTTGTGCATAATTTAATAGGTATATATGTATTTTTCCCTTCTCTTGTGTTATATCTCAAAGTAAAATGCCTGAGTCATAGGATAGGTGAATGTTTAACTTATTAAGAAACTACCAAGTGATCTAAAATGATTTTTTTGGGGATCCCTGGGTGATGCAGTGGTTTGGCGCCTGCCTTTGGCCCAGGGCACGATCCTGGAGACCTGGGATCGAATCCCACGTCGGGCTCCCGATGCATGGAGCCTGCTTCTCCCTCTGCCTATGTCTCTGCCTCTCTCTCTCTCTCTGTGACTATCATAAATAAATAAAAAATTTAAAAAAATAAATAAAATTATTTTTTTGCTTTTGCATACCCACCAGGAGTGCATGAGTATTCCAGTTTTCACACTTTTGCCAGCGCATGGCATCAGTCTTTGCGTTCAGTCTTTCAAATTTACCCTTTTAACAAGCAAGAAGCAATTTTAACTGCAATCCCCTAAGGATTTATGATGTCAACAATTTTTTCTTCTGTTCATTTGTCATTTATGTATCTTCTTATATATATATGAATGTGGTGAGTTTTGACAGGATGTGCTCTGCTATGCTTATTAATTTACACCTGATCCCACCTCCACTAGAACTGAGGCCCTGCAGGATTCTCTGGTCATGAAATGTGGCTGCTCAGGGGTGCAGCTGCTCCTGCAAATAATATAGTGGTGCCTCAAATAGATAAAAGTTGACCTACCTTGTGATCCAGCAACTGCTCTATTGGGTATTTACCATATGACTACAAAACTACTAATTTTAAAGGAATGTATTCACCTCAGTATTTGCAGCACTATTAACTACATTAGCCAAAACATTGAAATCATGCATAAATAGAATAGAATCTAAATAGAATGAATGAAATAAATAGAAATTAATGAAATAAATAGAATGAAATCTAACCATATGCAAGTATGGCGATGGAGGTAGCAAGTATAAAGCTACGTGACATGAGTCAGTCAGAAAAAGACAAATACTGTACGATTTAAGTCTTATATTGAATTTTAGAAAGAAATCAAAGGAAAAAAGGGGGAAAATTGATACAAAGACCAAAAAATAGTCTCTACATTATAGAGATTAAACTGATGGTTATTACATGGAGGTAAGTGGGGGCCGGGTGACATATCAGATGGGGATTAGGAAGTGCACATGTCCTCATGGACACTGGACGATGAATGGAAATGATCAATAGCTCTATTGCACACCGGAAATGAATGTTACACTGGATGTCATCTCCATTTTAATTGACGTAAAAACTTTAAAATAACTACACCTTGAATTTGTATTTATTCTCCTGAATTTCATAGCATAATACAGGAGGCTTTTTCTATGAAACAAATCTGACGTTATTCATAGATTTGCTAATTTCCACTTCTGTGATGCTGAAATTGAATAATTAATCAAGAATGCAAATTCCTACTTATCTTCTATAGAGTGTCTTACTGAGAAATAGAATAATTCCTTAGTTTTTAAGGCTTGTTTTCCATTTTTAGTGTGGTTTGCCTTTTTAAAACTTGTGGATTTGGAATATCCTTGTGTTTTAAATTCCCCTTAATTGTCCTGCTGCATATTTGCTTCTTACAAGCGGATAGAAGAGAACATAGCACCTTTTAAACATTAACATATCATCTTTATCTCTACTCAACTCAATTATATCCATAAACCTGGAAGCTCTTGCAAAGATTCAGAGGATGTCCTATCAGGGATACGATTCTGGTTAGTTCCCGAGGTTGTGACCTTGGAAGGCCTGACCCACATGTCCATGCTGTGGAATCAATGAGGCTCATTTAGAGGCAGTTCAAGATGAAATCATGTGGTGCAGATGCTTAACACTACTGCTTTTTACACTTCAAAAATTATAAGATTCTGAACATGTGATCTCTCTAAAATAAAAATATAAGCATTTGCAACAATGGACAAAGAAATTTCTATGATTGTAATTTTTTTAAGATTTCAGAATAATTTAATCATCATTCTGCACTCACATAGAAAGGGAGAAATTATGCTTCAAAAGATCATAACCTCCTGGAGACCCAGGATCAAATCCCACGTCGGGCTCCCGGTGCTTGGAGCCTGCTTCTCCCTCTGCCTATGTCTCTGCCTCTCTCTCTCTCTCTCTCTCTCTCTCTGTGACTATCATAAATAATAAATAAAAGAAAAAAAAGATCATAACCATTGGGATCTAGGTCTCAGTTTTTTGCACTTATAAAATTTATTACTAACCAGTAGATGACATTAATTAAGTAAAATGTGTTGATTATCATTATGGTGCCAGGTGGCCCGGACTTTGAAACACAGCTGCCACCTATGCCCACACCTCACAGGCAGCCTATCCAGATACACGATCTTCCACATCCTGCCTCTGTGGGGTCATCCTGAGCTCTTCAACCAGGCTAGTTCACACATGGTGCTGCTCCACCTGCAGGAATCATGGAAAGTGTCAGCTGGCATTCCCGTACACCTCCCGTTCCTCTGTAGGGAACAATATCAAGCTTGAGGATGCCTGTTTACCAGGAGCTGTACCCTAGTCTTCACCACCTGACACCATCCATGAATCCCAAAAGTGGCTCCTTGGACAAATTATCAGACAAATGGCAATCTCACTAGTGATTCAAACTGAGAATAGTTGGAAAAAAGTGTGGACATCATATCAGACTTTAGCTGCAACAGAAGAGGATCTTCATTTTCACTGTCAGACGACAGAGCAGAGGTTTATACCACAGAGTATGTCCCAGTAACCACTCTTCCCAGGAGAAGCAGTTCTCTACACCTTACTGAGAGAGGCTAAATTTAACATCCAATAGAACCCATGACAATACAACACCTGGAGGGAAAGAACTCACAAGTTTGAGGACATCAAGTAGATGGCAGGAACCTTGTGATACCTCAGATGAGGGACCTTCTGTGGACGGTCCTTGCTCTCATCACAGTCATCCTGAGGATAGTCATGGGTTCTGTTTGGACATCCTGGAACCAGTTTGTAGGGCTGTCTCCAACTTTCACTGATAGGTTTCCCGAATGATCCCATCAGAGCTGCAGAGAACCACATGCACACCAGGCTCAGGTGGCAATGACACCTTTAGTAAGTAGCTTTCCTTGTTACTGCAAATTCTCTCTCTGTCTCTTGGGGGTTTTCCATCCATCCATGTACATCCATCAGGGTTTAGTTAGACACACGAACCAGAAGGAGACCTGGATTTTATACAGGAAACTGGCTGCACCTGATCAGGAGGGTTTCCTTGCCCAGTTCACAGAGTGTAGCCACTCACAGATGTGGGGTCTTCAGTCCCCCATATCTAGAGTCACGAGGTGAACAGAGAGTGAATGCCACTCTCTCTCTGATGTTGCTATCCAGTGTCGCCCTCATAGTGGTAATATGAAATTCTCTAAAATTATCAAACATCTCATTCCTTTTTACCACATAAGTTATTAACCACAGATTCAAAGACTGCCTAGGAAAATACAGTCCAAAACCACATCTGCAAAAACTCAACTCCATCTCACATGGCATTCACCATGACACACCATGGATTCCCCCAAAATGACAACCCATAATGGCAATAACCTAAATCCCGACTTTACATAAAACAGATATTCCTCCGAAAATTAGAAAAATAGAACTAATATATGATACAGCAATTGTGGTACACGGTAGTTTTGCAGAAAACACAAAATAGTAATTCGAAGGGAAGCTTGCATCCCTTTATTTATGACAGCATTACTTGCAATAGTCAATTTATGAAGCAGACCAACTGTCCATTAATGATGAAAGGATACAGGGATGTGGGACATACATAAAGAAGAATGAAACCTTGACATTTACAGCAACAAGTACATAACTAGAGCGTGTAAAGTTAACTAAGTCAGAGCAAGACCAATACCATATGATTCAGTCATATACAAAATTCATGAAGCGAAACAATGAGCAAAGGAAAAAAATACACTGAATCAAACCAGGAAATGGACTCTTCAATATGGAAAACATATTGATGGTTAGTAAAGGGGAGGTGGGAGGGCCCGACAGACAAGCAGATCGGGATAAGGGAGAGCACTGGTCCTAAGGAGCAGTGGGGGATGGGTGGAAGTGTCATCACTATATTGTACACTCAATATTACACAGTGTGTTAACTACACTGGAGAACATGGTATTTCGATGGGGATTGCATTGAATGTGTAGACTTCTCTAAGTAGCATAGACATTTTAACAATATTTATTCTTCCGTTCCATGGGCATGGAATTTTTCCATTTCCTTGTGTCTTCTTCAACTACTTCGGTAAGTGTTCTACACTTCTCAGAGTGCAAATCCTGTACCTTATGGGTGAGGTTTATTCCTAGGTATCTTATGGTTTTTGGAGCAATTATAAATATGATCTGTGCTTTGATTTCTGTTTCTTCTGCATCATGGTTAATGGAAAGATTTGGGATTAAATTTTGTGAGCTGATTTTACATCCTACAGGATTGCTGCATTCCTGTATCAGTTCTAGTAATTTGGGGGTTGAGTCTTTTGTGTTTCCTACATACACAGTCATGTCATTTGCAAAGAGTCAGGTTTGACTTCTTCATGACCAATTTGGATGTCTTTTATTTTTGTTGTCTGCTTGCTGAGACTGGACATCCAGGTCTATGTTGTACAACAGTGGTGAGAGTGGATTCAGAGAAAGACAAATATCATATGATTTCACTCTTGTTAAATTTAAGAAATGAAACTGATGAACATAGAGGAGGAGGAAAATTAGATGAAAACAGAGAGGGAGACAAAACATGAGAGACACTCAACTCTAGGCAAGAAACTGAGGGTTAGCAGAGAGCAGACAGTGGGGAGATGGGTCACTGGTGATGGGCATGAGGATGGCATGTGATGTGATGAGCACTTGGTGTTTATGCAGCTGAGGAATCACTAAATTCTACGTCTGAAAATAAAAATACAATGAACACATAATACACTACATAGTAATCAAGTGATATTAAGTACCTATGAAAGAAAAAAGATGATGTGATAGATGGATAGATGGATGGATAAATAGATGGATAGATAGATTGACAGATAGATACGATGCATCAATCATGCCATTTGCAACAACATGCATAGATCTAGAGGGTACTATGCTATGTGAAAAAAGTCATTCAGAAAAAGACAGAACACCGTATGATTTCACTCATAAGTGGAATTTAAGAAACAAAAAAAAATGATCAAAGGGGAAAAGAGAAAGAAGCAAACCATCAAACAGACTACTAACACAGGGAACAACGTGAGAGTTACCAGAAGAGATGAGGGTGGGTAATTACAAATCGGATGGGAATGAAGGAGACAGTATTCTGATGAGCACAAGTGATATATGGAGGTATTGAATCACTACATGCATACGGGTAACTAATATCACACAGTCTGTTAACTAACTGGCATGAAAATAAAAAGTAGTTATTTTTCTACATATTTTATGTTTTTATTTAAATGCAAGTACCACAGAAATATTACATCATCAGTTTCATAAGGAGCATTCAATAATTCATCAGATTCATAAACACCCAGTGCTCATCACATCACGTGCCCACCTTATTGCCCATAACCCAGTTATCCCGTCCCCCCACTCCCTACAGTGGCCCTCACACTGGTTCTTATACTTAAGAATCTCTCACATTTTGTCTCTTTTTCTAATTTCTTCCCATTCTGTGTTACTCCTTCACTTATGAATCCCTGTGCTTTTTTAGATTCTGCATATGAGTTCAGTCATGAAAATTGTCTTTCTATAATTGACTTATTTTTCTAAGTACAATATCCTCCATTTCCATCCATGTCAATGTAAATCATCAGATTTCATCCTTTTAAAATTTTATTTAAATTCAATTAGCAGACAAATACTAAATCATAAGTTTCAATGTTGTGTTCAGTAATTCCTCAGATGCCTATAACAGCCAGTGCTCATCTCATCACATGCCCTCCTTAATGCCCATCAACCAGTTACCTATCCCCCCCACCTCCCCTACAGTGACCCTCAGTTTTCTTACTCAGAGTTGAAAGTCTCTCATAGTTTGTCTCCTCTGATTTCAGCTCATTCGTTTTCTCCATTGTCCCTTATGGTCTTCTGTACTATTGCTTATATTCCGTATATGAGTGAAACCATGTGATGATTGTCTTTCTCCAGTTGACTTATTTCATTTGGCATGATACTCTACTGTTTCCTTTACATTACTTTAAATGGTAGGTATTTATCATTTCTGATGGCTGAAGAATATTCTGTTCTGTGTATACCACACCATCTTTATCCATCCATCTGTTGGAAGACATGTAGGCTG
Source organism: Canis aureus (assembly GCF_053574225.1). Taxonomy (NCBI): domain Eukaryota; kingdom Metazoa; phylum Chordata; class Mammalia; order Carnivora; family Canidae; genus Canis; species Canis aureus. The sequence goes on along the minus strand of NC_135619.1, from coordinate 77,067,152 downwards.
TTTCCACAGTCTGACTATGGTGGATTTGGGTGCTATGATGATTGGTGTGTAAGGGCCACATCACTACACTTCATCAGTATCATTGGAGTGAATACAGAGTCGTGCAGTTACTGGAAGAGAGGATCCCTCTATTTTCAACTTTGACAGAAACCTCAATAATATTTTCCAGAGTGGATGGACCACCTTGCCTTCCCACCAACACTTCCCCTTCTCCACATCCTCATCAACATTTGTTGTCCCCTGTCTTGTTTATTTTAGCCATTCTCGCTGGTGTGAGGTGGTATCTCATTGTGGTTTTGATGTAATTTTCCCTGATGCCTTGTGACGAGGAGCATTTTTCAAGTCTCTGTTGACAATGGTTATACCTTGTGGAAAAAAGACTTTATGTCTTCTGCCCATTTCTTGACTAGATTATGTACTTTTGGCATGGTGATGTTCATAAGTTCTTTATAGATCTTGGATACTCGTCCTTTATCTGATATGTCATTTGCAAATAACTTCTCCCATTCATAAGGTTGCCTTTTAGTTTTGTTGAATGTTTCCTTTTGCTGTGAAGATGTTTTTATCCTGATGAAGTCCCAACAGTTCATTTAAGCTTTTTTTTTCTTATTCATTTAGAGAAGTGTCTGGTGAGAAGATGCTGCAGCCAAGGTCAAAAAGTTTGCTACCTCTATTCTCCTCTAGGAATTTGATGGATTCCTGGCTCATATTTGTCTTTCATTCACATTAAGTTTAATTTCTGTGTGATGTGAAAGACTGGTCATTTTATGCTTTTGCATGAGGCTGTCCAATTTTCCCACCCTATTTATTGAAAAGATTGTGCCTTTTTGCCACAGGATATTCCTGTCTGCTTTGTCAAATTTGAGTTGACTAAGGAGTTGAGGGTCTATTGCTGGGTTCTCTCTAGTTACATTATGCATCTGTTTTTGTGCAATAAAATTTATTAATGGACAAAATACCAATATATGTGATTACTCACAGTTGACTCAGTATATACATAACTCTACATGGGATCCCTGGGTGGCGCAGCGGTTTGGCGCCTGCCTTTGGCCCAGGGCGCGATCCTGGAGACCCGGGATTGAATCCCACGTCAGGCTCCCGGTGCATGGAGCCTGCTTCTCCCTCTGCCTGTGTCTCTGCTTCTCTCTCTCTCTCTGTGTGTGACTGTCATAAATAAAAAAAAAATTAAAAAAAACTCTACATGAAGTGATATTTAAAACTTTACCTGAAATGTATACATTTTATTATAATATTCATTATTTAAAAAACGCTATCTGCCAGTGTTACATACATGATTATATCATCTAGATATCTCATCTGCACTTCTCCAACTTCAAGGCCTAGGAACTGCACCCAGGATGAGCATAAGATGGATTCCCCCCATGTGATTCCAAGTCTCCCCCCTTTTGGAACACGAGGTTTTTCCAGGATCTCATAGCTGTTCACTATCCTCACCCAGCTCTTGTCCCAAACTCACAATATGATGCTTCATTCATAACAGTTTGCTTCTCAGGACACTGTAGGATGGTGCTTTCTGAAATTATTTTACCCTACTTTATCCCATGAGGGGACATTATCTTACTTTATCCCCAGGAGGAGATAATAGCTCATGGTTAGGGTAATAACCCTGGTCAGGGTTTTCTGAGGGACAGAGCCCATAGCACATTGGATCCCATGACTGAATAGGCTGAGAGGTCCATGATCTATGATATTGAGGTGGAGACCCAGAAAAGCCAGGGGAGTAATTTTCATCTGACTCTGCCCTATTCTTTCATTGGAGAACTTGGGGACATGCATGTGTAACTATCTCCAAGGCAGGAGGACTTGGATGTTCCAGATCATGCCTGCAGGCAGGAAGAATGATGGAAGTCTTCATGCTCCTGCCATTAATTCTATTCAGAACCACACAGGTGTCCCTTTATCTTTTTTAAAAGATTTTGTTTATTTATTCATGAGATAAACAAAGATAGAGGCAGAAACAGGCAGAGGGAGAAGCAGGCTCCCTGCGGGGAGCCCCATGCAGGACTCAAACCATGGACTCCAGGATGACCTGAGCCAAAAGCAGATGCTCAACTACTGAGCCACCCAGGCATCCTGAGTGTCTGTTGTTTAAATGCATCCAGTCCTTGTACAATGTTACAGCAGCCAGAACAGGGAATGACCCTAATGACACATGAACCCAAGTAATAATCCTCTGGCATTTCCCAAGTCGTGTCTCTGATGACACTGTGGGATTTGAATGGTACCATCTCCTTCCAGAGTTGTTTATGCTGACTGCTGTGAGGTGTGCGCCTCACCACTGGGAAAGACGATGGTCCCCCATGTCCTCAACTTAATACCCACCTATGTCTGTTACTCTCCGTCCAAAGACGAGGGAGGTTTCCATTGGTGAGTCCATTACCTAAAACCCTTAAATGTCTATAATAATTGTTTACCCTTTATCTATATGCTTATATGCAGTCCTTCTTCTAGAGGGTTTCTACACCATCCTGGTGGCATGACCTGGTATTGACAGTATCTCTCAGCTCTTCCATCTTATGTATAGTTTACACATGAACTCACTGGTAGTAAAGCTGTTACAGGAAGTGAAGTCCACTCATGGAAAGCGAGTCCCCTTGATGGCAGGAAATAAATCTTTGGTGGGATTAACCCCTTCTACTTATCATGAGAGGAAATCTATCCTCAGAATCAGAGTAGGGAACGTAGGGCTTAGAAGGCTCTGCAAACAACCCTTGTCAGTTCCTGACTCATTCACGGAGCCAAACCCAAATCCTGACCTTAAATATCCACAAACACAATGTCTATTTTCTTACAGACAGAAGGGCTGCCTCAGCGATCATAGTCTGGGTGTCATATTTTACATGGCTCATGTACATGGAAAATGAAATGCATCTCCCCTTAGATATGTCTTATGTTTGCTGAGTTATTAGATGAGGCAAACCAGAAAATCAGAAGAGAAATCTTTCTGCTACAACAGGTTGAAGACCTACCCAGGGAAATTAGGCAATAAAAAAATAATAGAGGGAAGAAAAGTTATTTGTTTCCATATGATATTATCTGTTACAGGGGCAATGTCTACAAACTCCACAAAGTCTAGGAATTAATTAAATATTTCAGGGAATATTCAGGATATAAAATCAACAAATACAACGATGATTCTACCCACTAACAAAAAATTATCTATAGAGGAGGGGCAAGATGGCGGAGGAGTAAGGTTCCCAAATCACCTGTCCCCACCAAATTACCTAGATAACCTTCAAATCATCCTGAAAATCTACTAATTCAGCCTGAGATTTAAAGAGAGAACAGCTAGAATGCTACAGAGAAGAGTTCGCGCTTCAATCAAGGTAGGAAGATGGGGGAAAAAATTAAAAAAACAAAAGGCATTCAAAGGGGAGGGGCCCTGCACCAGGCTAAGGCCTAGGGGAGTGCCCCCAGGACTGGAAAGCTCCATCCCAGAGAAGCAGGAGCTTCACAAATCTTCCCGGGCAGAAAGGCACTCGCAGGGAGTTAGAGCAATACCCCAGGAGGGCGGGTATGACTTCAGGATCCCTGGGACACTAACACAGCAACTGCGCAAGAGGGAGAGTGCGTTGAGCTCCCTAAAGGGCTGCAGCGCACACGGATTGACCCGGGAGCAGCTCAGAGGGGCTCCACGGCAGCTCTCCCCGGAAGGGGCTGTGCGGATATGGGAGCATCTCAGAGGGCTTGGGCGGTGGCTCCGAGGAGAGGGGGCTGCGCAGCCAGGAACGCAAATCCAACAGTGCAGGCCCATGAGCACTGGGCACCAGGGACACAGCCCAGGATCCGGCCTCCCCCCGGGATAGGCAGAGGCCAGGAGGGCCCAGGACAGCAAGGACGCTCCTGCCCTGAGCTGAGCAGAGCAGCGGCCCGGACCCCAGAGCATCCAGGCCCCTGCAGACTGAGAGCTCCATAGTTACTGCTGGAGCTGACTCCAGGGCTCCAGAGCTGGCCGCCACCACTGTGGTTGTTGCTCCTGGGGCCTCATGGGGTAAACAACGCCCACTGAGCCCTGCACCAGGCAGGAGGCAGAGCAGCTCCCCCAAGTGCTAACACCTGAAAATCAGTACAACAAGCACCTCCCCCAGGAGACCAACTAGATGGACAAGTTCCAGGGGAAGTCAAGGGACTTAAAGTATACAGAATCAGAAGATACTCCCCTGTGGGGTTGTTTTTTTTTTTCCTTTTTGATTTCTGTTTGCTTCCCCCACTCTTTTTTCCCTTTACTTCTTTTTCTTTTTCTTTTTCTTCTCTTTTTTCCTTTTTTCTTGCTTTTTTATTTTTCTTTTTCTCTTTTCTTTCCTTCTTCTCTACTCTCTTTTTCTCCTTTTCCCGATACAACTAGTTTTTGGCCACTCTGCACTGAGCAAAATGACTAGAAAGAAAACCTCACCTCAAAAGAAAAAATCAGAAACAGTCCTCTCTTCCACAGAATTACAAAATCTGGATTACAATTCAATGTCAGAAAGCCAATTCAGAAGCCCTATTATACAGCTACTGGTGGCACTAGAAAAAAGCATAAAGGACTCAAGAGACTTCATGACTGCAGAATTTAGATCTAATCAGGAAGAAATTAAAAATCAATTGAAACAGATGCAACCCAACCTAGAAGTCCTAACAACGAGGGTTAACAAGGTGGAAGAACAAGTGAGTAACATAGAAGATAAGTTGATGGCAAAAAGGGAAACTGAAGGAAAAAGAGACAAACAATTAAAATACCTTGAAGATAGATTAAGGGAAATAAACGACAGCCTGAGGAAGAAAAACATACATTTAATTGCAGTTCCCGAGGGCGCCAAAAGGGACAGAGGTCCAGGATATGTATTTGAACAAATCCTAGCTGAAAACTTTCCTAATCTGGAAGGGAAACAGGCATTCAGATCCAGGAAATAGAAAGATGCCCCCCTAAAATCAACAAACACCGTTCAACACCTTGACATTTAATAGTGAAGCTTGCAAATTCCAAAGATAAAGAGAAGATCCTTAAAGAATCAAGAGACAAGAAATCCCTGACTTTTATGGGAAGGAGTATTAGGGTAACAGCAGACCTCTCCACAGAGAGGTCTTCTAAACACAAGATCTCCAAAGAAGAGAGCTTTAAATGATACACTGGACCAGATGGATTTCACAGATATCTACAGAACTTTACATCCAAACTCAACTGAATACATATTCTTCTCAAGTGCACATGGAACTTTCTCCAGAATGGACCACATACTGGGTAAAAAATCAGGTCTGAACTGAAACCAAAAGATTGGGATCGTCCCCTACATATTCTCAGCACATAATGCCTTGAACTTAGAACTAAATCACAAGAAGTTTGGAAGTACTTCAAACACGTAGAGGTTAAGGACCATCTTGTTAAAAGATGAAAGGGTCAACCAGGAAATTAAGAAAGAACTTAAAATATTCATGGAAACTAATGAGAATGAAGATACAACCATTCAAAATCTTTGGGATACAACAAAAGCAGTCCTGAGGGGGAAATGCATCACAATACAAGCATCCATCCAAAAACTGGAAAGAATTCAAACAGAAAAGCTAACCTTACACCTAAAGGAGGTAGAGGAAAACAGCACATAGACCCAACGCCCTGCAGAAGAAGAGAATTAATAAAGATTCGAGCAGAACTCAACAAAATCGAGACCAGAAGAACTGTGGAACAGATCAACAAAACCAGGAGTTGGTTCTATGAAAGAATTAATAATATATGGGATCCCTTGGTGGTGCTGCAGTTCAGTGCCTGTCTTTGGCCCAGAGCGCGATCCTGGAGACCTGAGATCGAGTCCCACATCGGGCTCCTGGTGCATGGAACCTGCTTCTCCCTCTGCCTGTGTCTCTCCCTCTCTCTCTCTCTTTCTCTGTGTGACTATCATAAATAAAGAAAAGAATTAATAAGATAGATAAACAATTATCCAGCCTTATTAAAAGAAGAGACAAGACTCGAATTAATAAAATCATCAATGAGAAAGGAGAGATCACTACCAACACCCAGGAAATACAAACGATTTTAAAAACATACTATGAAGAGATATATGCCAATAAATTAGGCAATCTAGAAGACATGGATGCATTCCTGGAAAGCCACAAACTACCAAAACTGGAACAGGAAGAAATAGAAAACCTGAACAGGCCAAAAACCAGGGAGGAAATTGAAGCAGTCATCAAAAACCTCCCAAGACACAAAAGTCCAGGGCCAGATGGCTTCCCAGGGGAATTCTATCAAACGTTTAAAGAAGAAACCATACCTATTCTACTAAAGCTGTTTGGAAAGATAGAAAGAGATGGAGTACTACCAAATTTGTTCTATGAGGCTAGCATCACCTCAATTCCAAAACCAGACAAAGACCCCACCAAAAAGGAGAATTATAGACCAATATCCCTGATGAACATGGATGCAAAAATTCTCAACGAGATACTAACCAATAGGATCCAACAATACATTAAGAAAATTATTCACCATGACCAAGTAGGATTTATTCCCGAGACACAAGGCTGGTTCAACACTCGTAATAAAATCAATGTGATTCATCATATCAGCAAGAGGAAAACCAAGAACCATATGATCCTATCACTAGTTGCAGAGAAAGTATTTGTCACAATACAGCATCCATTACTGATCAAAACTCTTCAGAGTGTAGAGAGACAGGGAAGATTCCTCAACGTCTTAAAAGCCATCTACGAAAAGCCCACAGCGAATATCATTCTCAATGGGGAAGCACTGGGAGCCTTTCCCATAAGATTGGGAATGAAAGAGGGATGTGCACTCTCACCACTGCTATTCAACATAGTACTGGAAGTCCTAGCCTTAGCAATCAGACAACAAAAAGACATTAAAGGCATTCAAATTGGCAAAGATGTCAAATTCTCCCTCTTCTCAGATGACATGATACTCTACATAGAAAACCCAAAAGCCTCCATCCCCGGATTCCTAGTACTCATACAGCAATTTGGCAGTGTGGCAGGATACAAAATCAATGCCCAGAAATCAGTGGCATTTCTATACACTAACAATGAGACTGAAGAAAGAGAAATTAAGGAGTCAATCCCATTTACAATTGCACCCCAAAGCCTAAGATACCTAGGAATAAACCTAACCAAAGAGGTAAAGGATCTATACCCTAAAACCTATAGAACACTTCTGAAAGGAATTGAGGAAAATTCCTCAGAGTTTTCTTTCCATTCCAAAGAGATGGAAAAATATTCCATGCTCATGGACTGGCAGAATGAATATTGTGAAAATGTCAATGTTCCCAGAGCAATTTACAGGTTTATTGAAATCCCTATCAAAATATCATGGACTTTCTTCAGAGAGTTAGAACAAATTATTTTAAGATTTGTGTGGAATCAGAAAAGACCCCAAAGAGACAGGGGAATTTCAAAAAGGAAAACCATAGCTGGGGGCATCACAATGCGATTTCAGGTTGGACTACAAAGCTGTCGTCATCAAGACAGTGTGGTACTGGCACAAAAATAGACACATAGATCAATGGAACAGAACAGAGAACCCAGAAGTGGACCCTGAACTTTATGGTCAACTAATATTTGATAAAGGAGGAAAGACTATCCACGGGAAGAAAGACAGTGTCTTCAATAAGTGGTGTTGGGAAATCCACATGCAGAAGAATGAAACTAGACAACTCCCTTTCACCATACACAAAGATAAACTCAAAAAGGTTGAAAGATCTAAATGTGAGACAAGATTCCATGAAAATCCTAGAGGAGAACACAGGCAACACCCTTTTTGAACTCGGCCACAGTAACTTCTTGCAAGATACATCCACGAAGGCAAAAGAAACAAAAGCAAAAATGAACTATTGGGACTTCATCAAGATAAGAAGCTTTTGCATAGCAAAGGATACAGTCAACAAAACTAAAAGACAACCTACAGAATGGGAGAAGATATTTGCAAATGACGTAACAGATAAAGGGCTAGTTTCCAAGATCTATAAAGAACTTATTAAACTCAACACCAAAGAAACAATCCAATTATGAAATTGACAAAAGACATGAAGAGAAATCTCACAGAGGAAGACATAGACATGGCCAACATTCACATGAGTAAATGCTCTGCATCACTGGCCACCAGGGAAATACAAATCAAAACCACAATGAGATACCATCTCACACCAGTGAGAATGGGAAAAATTAACAAGGCAGGAAACAACAAATGTTGGAGAGGATGCGGAGAAAAGGGAACCCTCTTACACTGTTGGTGGGAATGTGAACTGGTGCAGCCACTCTGGAAAACTGTGTGGAGGTTCCTCAAAGAGTTAAAAATAGTCTGGCCCTATGATCCAGGAATTGCACTGTTGGGGATTTACCCCAAAGATACAGATGCAATGAAACGTCTGGACACCTGCACCCCAATGTTTCTAGCAGCAATGGCCACAATCGCCAAACTGTGGAAGGAGCCTCGGTGTCCATCAAAAGATGAATGGATAAAGAAGATGTGGTTTATGTATACGATGGCACATTACTCAGCCATTAGAAATGACAAATACCCACCATTTTCTTCAACATGGATGGAACTGGAGGGTATTATGCTGAGTGAAATAAGTCAGTCGGAGAAGAACAAACATTATATGTTCTCATACATTTGGGGAATATAAATACTAGTGAAAGCGAATAGAAGGGAAGGGAGAAAAATGGGTAGGAAATATCAGAAAGGGAGACAGCACATGAAGACTCCTTACTCTGGGAAATGAACTAGGGTTGGTGGAAGGGGAGGAGGGCAGGGGGTGAGGGTGAGTGGGTGACGGGCACTGAGAGGTCACTTGATGGGATGAGCACTGGGTGTTATTCTGTACGTTGGCAAATTGAACACCAATAAAAAATAAATTTATTTAAAAAAATACATAATCACCTTTTAGTACTACTAAAAAAGAAAGAATTGCCTGCAAATGTAATGTAATTCTTGTTTACATCTTGAAAAGAATAAAATCTACCTCTGGATCTGACTATATACTCAGGGGACATGCAAATATGGCCCTCCTACACTGATTAAATCAGCCTAGCCCCGACCCTGCAGCTGGGAGAAGAGCACCAGCCCCAGGATCCCCCAGTGACCTCATTCAGTGATCAAGGGAGAACACAGGCAACTCCCCATTGAGTCTGGGCTCAGATGGCTTTTCCTCGTTGCTATTTTACAAGGTAATTCAAGGAGAACAAGGGACCATGAGTATGTGAGTGGTGAGTGAGAGAAACAGGGGATGTGGGATAGTTTCCTGAACAGAATGTCTTGTGTCTGCAGGTGTCCAGGGTGAGGTGCAGCTGGTGGAGTCTGGGGGAGACCTGGTGAAGCCTGTGGCATCCTTGAGACTGTCCTGTGTGGCTTCTGGATTCACCTTCAGTAACTATGCCATGAGCTGGGTCCGCCAGGCTCCAGGGAAAGGGCTGCAGTGGGTTGCAGAAATTAGCCATAGTGGAAGGAGCACAGGCTACACCGACGCTATGAAGGGCCGATTCACCATCACCAGAGACAACGCCAAGAACATGCCGTATCTGAAGATGAACAGCCTGACAGCCAAGGACATGGCCATGTATTACTGTGCGAGGGACACAGTGAGGGGACAGCAGTGTGAGCCCAGACACAAACCTCCCTGTAGAAGGGGACCGGCACCACCAGGGGGTGCCCAGTCCTCACCACTTCTGTCTTGAAGGCCCAGGAGCAGGTGCAGATGGAGGCTCTGGGCAGGTTTCCTGTTAGGGTCTGGGCTTCCTCTCCAAGGAGCAGTTTCCCCCAGGGAGTCTCACTGGGCAAGGAATTTGTGCTTAACTATCCAGTTTCTGATTTTTAAACTTAGATTCTTTAGGAAATAGCTACTTTATATACAGAGAAGACAGATTTGCTTACACTTATTTACTATTCCCCTAAATATGAAAAATATACAAATATCTCCAAGTATCTCAAGGACTAGAAGAATCCGGGGATCCCTGGGTGGTTCTGTGTTTTAGCATCTGCCTTCAGCCTAGGGCATGATCCTGGAGTCCCAAGTTCAACTCCCACATCAAGCTCCCTGTATAGACCCTGCTTCTCTGTTTGCCTGTGTCACTACCTCTTCTCTCTCTCTGTCTCTCATGAATAAAATCTTTTAAAAGAGAGGGACCTACAATCCATCTGTGAAAAAAAAATACCTGACGTAGTGGTATATGAGAAGTATGATCAGAGAGAAGTAGCAAAAATTATATGATTATAGAAGTAGACCGACGCCTCACCCAGAATATGAAGTGGAATCTATCTCACTCCAAGTTATCAGCTGATTCTGAAGGTCTTGTGTGTCCTTGTTCAAGGACCAGAAGCTTCCATTGGTTCTATGAAGATCCTCGGGGTGAGGAGCTCAATTGGAGGAGCCTTCCACTCCCATGATATAAATCATTGATCTTTCAGGTGCTGATATCAGCCCACTGTGTGTGACCTCTACCTTCCCCATGTTGAAATCTATCGCCCATGTGATAGGAGGAGTTGGTGTGGTCCAAGGGGAGCACTTAGGTCAGGAAGGTACAGCCTCATAATAGGACTTATACACCAGGACTGGGAAAGCTCACTGCCCCATGGCCCAATGTGAGTTTATGAGGAAAGGATGTGGTAGGACGTGGGCACTCTCTAGACACCACATCTGCCTTTACCTGGACGTCAGGCTTCCTAGAATCCAGAACTGTGGGAATGAGTGTCATTGTTTAATCCACGCAGACCAAGTATGATGTTCCAGCAGGGGGAACAGGCTAAGATATTAGTGACACGAGAATCCAAGCCCTGATGATATGGTCTTTTCTGCTGCATCTGTTGTGGTAAGTCCCTGATAAGTTCCATCCATGGGGTCAAGGGTGGATTTCTCACATGTTCACACCTACAGGGAGAATGAACCTATGGACACTTCTAGGACTCTGTGAACACACCCAGTGGACACACGGAGGAGAACCTTTACACAGGGAGTGACGGGCCCGGGTTATTGTGGAACTTTAGTGTAAGGATGATGATTTATCAACCTTTCCATGGGATGGGGATGTGCTGACCCTGTGGGACCTGAGTCTGAGCATCACTGTCCAGATGCTGTTAGACCGATGGCTGTGAGGGTCGGGACAGCAGTTCCCTTCCTGCTTTCAGGATTCCTTCTTTGTCTGCATATTTTGTGAGATTGACTATGAAATGCCTTGGAGAAGGTTGAATTTGTTGAATTTCATGAGAGTATCTGTGCTTCCTGGATGTTGAGGTCTCTGTCCTTCTGATTCGGGGGATTTTCAGGAATTATTTGATTGAATAAACCTGCCATCATTTCTCGGTCTTCATTTTCTGGGCCTCCTGTCAAAGGAATATTACTGTTTCATATGTCACTGAGTTCCCTATGTCTACATTTAGGGACAATTACTTTGTTTCCCTCTACTGTTCTGTCATGATTTTCCACCATATTATCTTCTATTTCCCCAATATGCTGTTCTTTCATTCGTCCTCTTTTTTCCATGCATTTGGGACAGCATTTCTGTAATAGCATTTTTAATTTTGGGCTGACAAGGGCTTACTTCTTTTATATCTACAATAAGTGATTCTCAACTGTCTTCAATGTATGCTCAATCCCAGTTGTATCTTTAAAAATATTGTTTTAGATTCCAGCCTGCTTTATCATCTAAGCACCTTTAACCAGCCATATACTCAAGTGGATGGATTCCTATGATGAATTCATAGAACAAAATGAAAGCTACAAATTAAAAAACTGTAACAGGAAGAAATAGAAAACCTGAACAGGACAATAACCAGGGAAGAAATTGAAGCAGGCATCAAAAACCTCCCATGACACAAATGTCCAGGGCCAGATGGCTTCCCAGGGAAATTCTATCAAACGTTTAAAGAAGAAACCCTAAGTATTCTCCTCAAGCTGTTCAGAAAGATAGAAAAGGATGGAAAACTTCCAAACTCATTCTATGAGGCCAGCATCACCTTGAATGCATAAGCAGACATTGGCCCCACCAAAAAGGAGAATTATAGACCAATATCCCTGATGAACATGGATGCAAAAATTCTCAGCAAGATACTACCCAATAGGGTCCAACAACACATCAAGAAGATTATTCACCATGACCAAGTGGGATTTATCCTCAGGATGTAAGGCTGATTCAACACTCATAAATCAATCAATGTGATTGATCATATAAGCAAGAGAAAAAACAAGAACCATAGGATCCTCTCAATAGATGCAGAGAAAGCATTTGACAAAATAGAGCATCCATTCCTGATCAAAACTCTTCAGAGTGTAGGGAGAGAGGGAACATTCCTCAGCATCTTAAAGCCATCTACAAAAAGCCCACAGCAAATATCATTCTCGATAGGGAAACACTGGGAACCTTTCCCCTAAGATCAGGAATGAAAGAGGGATGTGCACTCTCACCACTGCTATTCAACATAGTCCTGGAAATCCTATCCTTGGCATTCAGGCAACAAAAAGAAATAAGGCATTCAAATTGGCAAAGAGGTCAAACTTTCCCTCTTTGCAGATGACATGACACTATACATAGAAAACCCAAAAGATTCCACCCCAAGATTGCTAGAACTCATACAACAATTTGGTACTGGCAGGATACAAAATCAATGCCCCCAAATCACTGGCATTTCTATACACTAACAATGAGACTGAAGAAAGAGAAGTTAAGGAGTCAATCCCATTTACAATTGCACCCAAAAGCATAAGATACCTAGGAATAAACCTAACCAAAGAGGTAAAGGATCTATACCCTAAAACCTATAGAACACTTCTGAAAGGAATTGAGGAAGACACAAAGAGATGGAAAAATATTCCCTTCTCATGGATTGGAAGAGTTAAAATTGTGAAAATGAGCATGATACCAAGAGCAATTTACACAGTCTATGTGATCCCTATCATGGGAAATGCCATGGACTTTCTTCAGATATTTCTATACACTAACAATGAGACTGAAGAAAGAGAAATTAAGGAGTCAATCCCATTTACAATTGCACCCAAAAGCATAAGATACCTAGGAATAAACCTAACCAAAGATGTAAAGGATCTATACCCTCAAAACTATAGAGCACTTCTGAAAGAAATTGAGGAAGACACAAAGAGATGGAAAAATATTCCATGCTCATGGATTGGCAGAATTAATATTGTGAAAATGTCAATGTTTCCCAGGGCAATATACACGTTTAATGCAATCCCTATCAAAATACCATGGACTTTCTTCTTCAGATATTTGAAACAAATTATCTTAAGATTTGTGTGGAGTCAGAAAAGACCCCTAATAGCCAGGGAAATTAAAAAAAAAAAGCCAGGGGATCCCTGGGTGGCTCAGCGGTTTAGTGCCTGCCATTGGCCCAGGGCGCGATCCTGGGGTCCTGGGATCGGGTCCCGCGTCGGGCTCCCTGCATGGAGCCTGCTTCTCCCTCTGCCTGTGTCTCTGCCTCTCTCTCTCTATGTCTATCATAAAATAAATAAATAAATATTAAAAAAAAAAGCCAGAGCCGGGGGCACCAAAATGCCTGATATCAAGGTGTATTACAAAGCTGTGATCATGAAGACAGTGTGGTCATAGCACAAAAACAAACACATAGATCAATGGAACAGAATAGAGAATCCAGAAATGGGCCCTAAACTTTATGTTCAACTAATATTTGACAAATCAGGAAAGACTATTCCCTGGAAAAATGAAAGTCTCTTCAATAAATGGCGCTGGAAAATAGGACATCCACGTGATCTGAGATGCACTAGGTTTACTATGGAAATATCTGTGCCCTGACAGCCTCACCAACACCTGCACACCTTCCCTCCAGAAGCCCTTGACAGTATGGTACTCAACATGTACTGCAGCTGGAGAATTATCTTCTTGCTGGCACTGGCCACAGGTAAAGTACAACCCAGTTTCTAAACTTTTATTTTTTTTAATTTTTATTTATTTATGATAGTCACAGAGAGAGAGAGAGAGAAAGAGAGAGGCAGAGGGAGAAGCAGGCTCCATGCACCGGGAGCCCGATGTGGGATTCGATCCCGGGTCTCCAGGATCGCGCCCTGGGCCAAAGGCAGGCGCCAAACCGCTGCGCCACCCAGGGATCCCCTACAACCCAGTTTCTATGCTGAGGAGAGGATTAAGGCCAGTCAGGATGACTTAATACCCTCCTGTTCCTCTCCACAGGTGTGCATTCTGAGGTCCAGCTGGTGCAGTCTGGGGCTGAGGTGAAGAAGCTAGGGGCATCAGTGATAGTCCCCTGCAAGACATCTGGATACAGCTTCACTGACTACATTTTGGAATGGGTATGACAGGCTCCAGGACCAGGGCTTGAGTGGATGGGATGGATTGGTCCTGAAGATGGTGAGACAAAGTATGTGCAGAAGTTCCAGGCAGAGTCACCCTGATGGCAGACACAACCACAAGCACAGCCAACATGGAGCTGACCAGTCTGAGAGCTGAGGACACAGCCATGTACTACTGTGTGAGACAGTGTGAGAACCCACATCGTGGGAGTGTCAGAAACCCTGGTGAGATGACAGCTGTGCTGCTGGGTTGAGGAGGTGACAGGGACAAGGGTACTCCTGACTTCCTCACAGCAATGAGTCAGGATATTGGGACCAATATACTGCTTTTGTGTGCACACCATTCTCACTAGGAAGCTTTGAATCAACAGCTACACTGAAAGAATGATGGAGGTTAAACACTTTGCATAAAAGACAAAGGTATTAATTTTTGTAGTGGGGATATTTGCACCCTTATGTGGACAGAAGTAGAGAAGTTCCTTAAGGCATCATCTGGGAAGAGTTGAGAGGTGTTGGGCTGCAGACACTGGGACTGGAGATTTCTCCCTAACAAATTCGTAACTTCTGCTATTTTTGAAATGTGACAATGTGCTTGTGCAAAAGAAATGATGTGGATACTGTGGATGGATTTCTCCATCCCACTCTCTGAGCATCACATCCATAACATTCTGGCAGGACAGTCATGAAGTCATGGTCACAAGGCCTGGACTGACAGGTGTTCCAGATTACAGCTCAGTCTACATCAACACATCATCCTGACAGTTCCCCCTTCAGCGCTGAATTCCTAAAGAGGATCCTCCCCACCCAGCCCAGCCAATGAGTATCCTTGTAAATCTTTCTAAAATCATCACCCCAAATTCCCACACCTCATCATTTCAAACACATGTGGGCAGAACTCTAGGTGTGATTCCCCTGGAAAAGTCTACTGTATACATGAGGACTCATGATACTCAAAAAAATCTTATCTGATTCTAAAATGCCTGCTGTACCCCATAAGGAACACCACCTATAGACTCTCCCAGTGCAGGGATTACATGGAGGGAATGCAGGAGAGGACAGTAGTTTCTAAGAAAAATTAGGAAACAATTAGTTTCTGATGCCAAGGAATCTCTCTTCTTCAAGGATCTACACTACTCTGCCCTTGGGGATTCTATCCCTTAAGGTTTTGTGCCAATGGGTGGACATGTGTGTTTACCAGCATGCACTTTGGTAGAAGAATTAGGGGAGCCCATGGTCATCTTTCAGGTTATCCTGTATCTTTCCCAGTCAGCCCAATGTTGGAGTGATCCTACCTCTACAACTTCCTAAACACTGTGTGGTGCTCTGCTGCATGAGCAGGGATTCATTGCACATGGAGAAGATCATACCACAGCCACACACCAACACTGGAAATAATCGCATTCTATTGAAGACATGAAGTCCCTAACTTTCACAAATTCTGCTGATTAGTCTGGCCACCATGAAGGTATTTGTCTACCATGATACTGTTCTAGAATTGTTCATGGTCAGCATGTAATTCTACATAGTGATGTGGACAATCTCGATGGAGGAATTCTCCAGGACCTGACTTGAAATGGGAGCATATCCAGTGCATAAGCAGAGTGAAGATGAGGGTAAAACATATTACCAGGCTGCTGTTCCCCATGTTTCCCCCAACTCCAGCTGCACAGGGCCCCTGCTCAGTCATGGGCTGGTGAGGTGGGATGGGTAGACGTGTGGACACCTGTGTCTCAAATCTGACTGTGCACATCAAGATATCGATCGACTACTGTTAACAAAACATAAACATCATGCACATATCTCCAGAACATTAAAGGCTCACTGTTCCTCCTACACAGATTCAGTCCCCATGCTGCAGGACCCTACGTCTCATCACATGAGTCAGGACATTGATGAAGATTGAAATATACTCAAATCCACCTCCTCACAGTTGAAAAGACTAGCACTGGTTTTAGGACAGTGACATTTGTATCCCTGCCTGGGCAACCTGTGCTCCTCAACCCTGCTGCTGACTATCATTTCCTGTGAGTGCTTGTGTCAGGGGCTCCCTGGGGGTAAAAGATTCCTTTCCCCATCCTGTGATGTCTTTCTCCATTGGAGAATCTCCCAGATCACCCTGAAGGAGTCTGGTTCTGGGCTGGGGAAAACCAGGAAATGCTTACACTCACCTGCTTCTTCTCTGGGTTTTCACTGAGCACATCAGTGTGATGTCACAAGGGTCCATCATCCTCCAGGGGAAGGCACTAGAGCAAATGCCAATGTCTGGTGAGTGGATGCTAAGTATTATAACCTGTCTCTGAAGAACAGCAAGATGTATAGAAAGTCTAACATCTGGAGAGATAAATGTTACTGTTTCACACCAGAACCACATCTATTCAACCTGATTAACAACCAGCCTGATTGAGATACAGCAGAGCATCTGTCACGAAATTACAAGTTCAAGTTTGAGCATGAGAACAGAATGGCTACAGTTAAAGAAAACAGCACCATGCAAATCAATTGCCAGTCTATATTCATTTATATATTAAAAAGCAACACTGAATCAATAGAGACCAATTAGGGAACAGATAAACACTGAGGAAACAAGGAAAAAAAACACAAGAGTTTTCAATATATTGTCAATGGAGAAGCTATTCAGAGGCAATCATTAATCATGAAATTGGAATGCTATAGATAAAAAATCAATATGCATAACACCAAATATTAGGAATACATTTTGTGAAAATCAACTATATTTTTCTGCTCATGTATTTATCAAGATAATGAAAGACAAGATATGGACCAAGGGAAAACATACACAAATTTCATAACAAAGAACTTTCACCTGAGTATCATAAGAACCCTCAAAACTCAATAGAAAAACAACATTCATCTATAAAACAGGCAGAGCTTTGTGTGGACATGTTATACAGGAGGGTACAGACACATGAAGCAAGCACAATAGAGGACACTTCCCACCAGAATCTGTCAGGGAAATTCACATCAACCACAATGAGATGCCTTATACACTCATCAAAGGGGCTCAGGTGTGAAAGAAGCACTGACCAGAACATCCTGGGGAGCATACAGGACACCTGGGTTTCAACCCTGCAAGTAGGAAGGAAAAGTAAAATAGAAGCTCTGAAAAAATCATTTTTTTCTCTTCCTTCTGAAATTAAAGGTGGATAACCTACCACGTGACCTGGAAATCCCACTCCTCATTGGTTGTTGCAGAATAATGAACCCCATGTTCATGTAAAAATGGCATGTGAGGATTTATAGTGTCTTCATTTCTGTTAGAAGTCTATAATACCCTAAAACCTTCATGATTTAAAAAATAATCCCAGTAGAAAACATCCATCAATGGGACAGGATTCTGCGATAAGACACCGTGCTATTGATGCACCCACCATCCCAGGGGAACCTGGAAGATGATGTTCCATGAAGGTCAGCAGTCTCAGAGATGACAGACCATGCAGCCTGGGGCATTCGTACAACCAGGCCAGGGTCACAGTGGTTTGGATGGGCTTTCTTTACTTCTCACTTCCCCAACCCCAGATGATGGGCTCCTCTGCATCAGGCTGCATGCTGCCCTCCAGTGCACAATGTCCTCAGGTACAGAGGCTTCACAGACTGACCCAAACCACCTCAGTTCCTCTGATGGGGAATTCTTGAGACCAGAGTCTATTGTGTGTTCTGACAGCAACAGTCCCATCCAGCATCTCCAGATCACGCTCTCTCCTGTAGGCGACCAGGACAAGGTTACGACACCTGCACTGAGTCCATCCATCTCCTGTGACTGCCTCACCCTAAAACCTGAGGCATCTACCTTCCCCTCACTCAACTGGAAATGATGTCATGTGTTTGGGAACAGAACCAAGGTCAGATTTTTAATCAACTGTCCACAAAAGGACCCAACATTATTTGTTTTCTATAGAGAAATAGATAGAGAGGGACACCTTAGTGGCTCAGCGGATGGGGATAAGCCTTTCGTTCAGGGCATTGTCCTGGGGTCCTGGGACCAATCCCATGTCGGGATCCCTGCATGGAGCCTATTTCTCCCTCTGCCTGTGTCTCTGCCTCTCTCTCTCTCACTGTATCTCTGATGAATAAATTTTAAAAAAGAAATAGATATAGAGGAACTAGTCCTGATTTAAAAAATTATATATGTATATGTAATATATGTTATTTTTTAAATAATAAATTTATTTTCATTGGTGTTAAATTTGCCAACATACATAATAACACCCAAGGCTCATCCCGTCAAGTGCCCCCTTCAGTCCCCGTCACCCATTCACCCCCACCCCGGCCCTCCTCCCCTTCCACCACCCTAGTTCATTTCCCAGAGTTAGGGGTCTTCATGTTCTGTCTCCCTTTCTGATATTTCCCCATTTCTTCTCTCTTCCCTTCTATTCCCTTTCACTATTATTTATATTCCCCAAATGAATGAGAACATAGAAAGTTTGTCCTTCTCCAATTGACTTACTTCACTCAGCATAATACCCTCAAGTTCCATCCACGTCGAAGAAAATGGTGGATATTTGTCGTTTCTAATGGCTGAGTAATATTCCATTGTATACATAAACCACATCTTCTTTATCCATTCATCTTTCGATGGACACCAAGTCTCCTTCCACAGTTTGGCTAATGTGGACATTGCTGCTAGAAATATCGGGGTGCAGGTGTCCTGGCGTTTCATTGCATCTGTATCTTTGGAGTAAATCCCCAACAGTGCAATTTCTGGGTCGTAGGGCAGGTCTAATTTTAACTCTTTGAGGAACCTCCACACAGTTTTCCAGAGTGTCTGCACCAGTTCACATTCCCAAACAGTGCAAGAGGGTTCCCTTTTCTCCGCATCCTCTCCAACATTTGTGGTTTCCTGCCTTGCTAATTTTCCCCATTCTCACTGGTGTGAGGTGGGATCTCATTGTGATTTATTTCCTTCTTTTTTTGTAATAATAAATATTTTATTGGTGTTCAATTGTCAACATACAGTATAACACACAGTGCTCATCCCGTCAAGTGCCCCCCTCAGTGCCCGTCACACATTCACCTCCACCCCCCGCCCTCCACCCCTTCAATGACCCCTAGTTCGTTTCCCAGAGTTAGGAGTCTTTATGTTCTGTCTCCCTTCCTGATATTTCATTGTGGTTTTGATTTGTATTTCCCTGATGGCAAGTGAGGCAGAGCATTTTCTCATATGAGTGTTGACATGTCTATGTCTTCCTCTGTGAGATTTCTGTTCGTGTCTTTTGCCCATTTCATGATTGGATTGTTTGTTTCTTTGGTATTGAGTTTAATAAGTTCTTTATAGATCTTGAATACTAGCCCTTTATCTGATATGTCATTTCCAAATATCTTCTCCCATTCTGTAGGTTGTCTTTTAGTTTTGTTGATTGTATCCTTTGCTGTGCAAAAGCTTCTTATCTTGATGAACTCCCAATAGTTCAGTTTGCTTTTGTTTCTTTTGCCTTCGTGGATGTATCTTGCAAGAAGTTTTTGTGGCTGAGTTCAAAAACGGTGTTGCCTGTGTTCTCTAGCATTTTGATGGAATCTTGTCTCACGTTTAGATCTTCCATACATTCTGAGTTTATTTTTGTGTATGGTGAAAGAGAGTGGTCTAGTTTCATTCTTCTGCATGTGGATGTCCAGTTGTCCCAGCACCATTTATTGAAGACACTGTCTTTCTTCCAGTGGATAGTCTTTCCTCCTATATTGAATATTAGTTGACATAAAGTTGAGGGTCCATTTCTGGATTCTCTATTCTGTCCCATTGATATATGTGTCTCTTTTTGTGCCAGTACCACACAGTTGTGATGACCACAGATTTGTAGTACAACCTGAAATCTGGCATTGTGATGCCCTCAGCTACGGTTTTCTTTTGTAAAATTCCCCTGGCTATTCGGGGTCTTTTCTGATTCCACACAAATCTTAAAATGATTTGTTCTAACTCTCTGAAGAAAGTCCATAGTATTTTGATAGGAATTGCATTAAATGACTAAATTGTCCTGGGTAACATTGACATTTTCACATTATTAATTCTGCCAATCCATGAGCATGGATTTTTCCATGGATTTTTCCATCTCTGTGTCTTCCTCAATTCCTTTCAGAAGTGTTCTGTAGTTTTTAGGGTATAGATCGTTTACCTCTTTGGTGAGGTTTATTCCTAGGTATATTATCCATTTGGGTGTAATTGTAAATGGGATTGACTCCTCAATTTCTCTTTCTTCAGTCCCATTGTTAGTGTACAGGTATGCCACTGACTTCTGGGCATTGATTCTGTATCCTGCCATGCTGCCAAATTGCTGTATGAGTTCTAGCAATCTTGGGGTGGAGACTTTTGGGTTTTCTACGTAGAGTATCATGTCATTGGTGAAGAGGTAGAGTTTGGCTTCTTCTTTGCCAATTTGAATGCCTTTAATGTCTTTTTGTTGTCTGATTGCTGAGGCTAGGACTTCCACTACTGTGTTGAACAGCAGTGGTGAGAGTGGACATCCCTGTCTTGTTCCTGATCTTAGAGGAAAGGCTCCCAGTGCTTTCCCATTGAGAATGATATTTACTGTGCATTTTTTGTAGATGGCTTTTAAGATGTTGAGGAAATTTCCCTCTATCCCTACACTCTGAAGAGTTGTGATCAGATGGATGCTGTATTTTGTCAAATGCTTTCTCTGCATCTATTGAGAGGATCGTAAGGTTTTTGGTTTTTCTCTTGCTGATATGATGAATTACATTGATTTTTTTACGAGTGTTGAACCAGCCTTGTGTCTCGGGAATAAATCCTACTGGTCATGACATTAATTTTCTTAATGTACTGTTGGATCCTATTGGCTAGTATCTTGTTGAGAATTTTTGCATCCATGTTCATCAGGGATATTGGCCTGTAATTCTCCTTTTTGGTGGGTTCTTTCTCTGGATTTGGAATTAAGGTGATGCTGGCCTTCTAGAATGAGATTGGAAGCACTCGATCTCTTTCTATCTTTCCATACAACTTTAGTAGAATAGGTATGGTTTCTTCTTTAAAACGTTGATAGAATTCACCAGGGAAGGCATCTGGCCCTGGACTTTTGTGTCTTGGGAGGTTTTTGATGACTGCTTCAATTTCCTCCCTGGTTATTGGCCTCTTCAAGTTTTCTATATGTTCCTGTTCCAGTTTTGGTAATTTGTGGCTTTCCAGGAATGCATCCATTTCGTCTAGATTGTCTAATTTATTGGCATATAGCTGTTCATAATATGTTTTTAAAATCGTTTGTATTTCCTTGGTGTTGGTAGTGATCTCTCCTTCCTCATTCATGATTTTATTAATTTGAGTCTTCTCTCTCTTCTGTTAATAAGGATGGCTAATGGTTTATCTGTCTTATAAATTCTTTCAAAAAACCAACTCCTGGTTCTGTTGATCTTGTCCACAGTTCTGGTTTCGATTTTGTTGAGTTCTGCTCAAATCTTTATTAACTCTCTTATTCTGCTGGGTGTAGGATCTATTTGCTGTTTTTTCTCTAGCTCCTTTAAGTGTAAGGTTAGCTTTTGTATTTCATTTATTTCCATTTTTTGGATGGATGCTTGTATTGCGATGTATTTCCCTTTACGACAGTTTTGCTGCATCCGAAAGATTTTGAACGGTTGTATCTTCATTCTCATTAGTTTCCATGAATCTTTTAAATTCTTCCTTCATTTCCTGGTTGACCCTTTCATCTTTTAGCAGGATGGTTCTTAACCTCCACGTGTTTGAGGTCCTTCCAAACTTCTTGTTGTGATTTAGTTCTAATTTCAAGGCATTATGGTCTGAGAATATTCAGGGGACGATCCCAATCTTTTGGTATTGGTTCAGACCCAATTTGTGACCCAATATGTGGTCTATTCTGGAGAAAGTTCCATGTGCACTTGAGAAGAATGTGTATTCAGTTGAGTTTGGATGTAAAGTTCTGTAGATATCTGTGAAATCGATCTGGTCCAGTGTATCATTTAAAGCTCTCGTATCTTTGGAGATGTTGTGTTTAGAAGACCTATCGAGTGTAGAAAGAGCTAGATTGAAGTCACCAAGTATAAGTGTATTTTTATCTAAGTAGTTCTTCACTTTGGTTATTAATTGATTGATATATTTGGCAGGTCCCACATTCGGGGCATATATATTGAGGATTGTTATGTCCTGTTGTTGGATAGATCCTTTAAGTATGAGATAGTGTCCCTCTTCATCTCTCACTACAGTCTTCCGGGTAAATTTTAGTTTATCTGATATAAGGCTGGCTATCCCTGCTTTCTTTTGAGGACCATTTGAATGGTAAATGGTTCTTCAACCTTTTATTTTCAGAGTGTAGTTGTCCTGTCTAAAGTGAGTCTCTTGTAGACAGCAAATAGATGGGTCCTGCTTTTTTATCCAGTCTGACACCTGTGCCTGATGAAGGGGTCATTAAGCCCGTTCATGTTCAAAGTTACTATTGAAAGATATGAATTTAGAGTCATCATGATATCTATTCAGTTCCTGTTTGTGGATTGTTCCATTGGACTTCTTACAGGGGAATTTTCAGGGTCTCCCTTAAAATTTATTGCTGAGCTGGTTTGGAGGTCACATATTCTTTCAGTTCCTGTCTGTCTTGGAAGCACTTTATCTCTCCTTCCATTTTGAATGAGAGCCTTGCTAGATGAAGTATTCTTGATGTCATGTTTTTCTCATTTACCACCCTTTCTGGCCTGCCAGGTCTTGTGGAGAGGTCTGCTGTTACCCTAATACTCCTCCCCATAAAAGTCAGGGATTTCTTGTCTCTTACTGCTTTAAAGATCTTCTCTTTATCTTTGGAATCATCATGCTTAACTATTAAATGTCGAGGTGTTGAATGGTTTTTATTGATTTTATGAGGGGATCTCTCTATTTCTTTGATCTGCATGCCTGTTTCCTTTCCTAGATGAGGAAAGTTTTCAGCTATGATTTGTTCAAATACATATTCTGGCCCTCTGTCCCTTTTGGCACCCTTGGGAACCCCAACTAAACGTAGGTTTTTCTTCCTCAGGCTGTCATTTATTTCCCTTAGTCTATCCTCATGGTCTTTTAATTATTTGTCTCTTTTTCCCTCAGTTTCCCTCTTTGCCATCAACTTGTCTTCTATGTCACTCACTTGTTCTTCCACCTCGTTAACACTCATCGTTAGGACTTCTAGTTTGGATTGCATCTTATTCAATTGATTTTTCATTTCTGCCTGATTAGATCTAAATTCTGCAGTCATGAAGTCTCTTGAGTCCTTTATGCTTTTTTCTATCACCACCAGTAGCTGTATAATAGGTGTAATAGGTTTAATACGTTTAATAGGCCTCTGAATTGGCTTTCTGACATTGAATTGTCATCCAAATTTTGTAACTCTGTGGGAGAGAGGACTGTTTCTGATTCTTTCTTTTGAAGTGGGGTTTTCTTTCTAGTCATTTTGCTCAGTGCCAAGTGACCAAAAACAAGTTGTATTGAGAAAAGGAGAAAAAGAGAGAAGAGAAAGAAGGAAAGAAAATAAAAAAAGAAAACAAGGAAAAAATAGAAAAAAGGAGAAGAAAAAGAGAAAAAATAAAGGAAAGAACGGGGTGGAGTGGCAAACAGAAATCAAAAAGCAAAAAAAAAAAAAACATTGGGGAGTATCCTCTGATTCTGTATACTTTAAGTCTCTTGACTTTCCCTGGAGCTTTCCAGTGCTGCTTGGTCAATAATTTGTTTTTCCCCTGTCCCTCCAGCTGGTCTTCTGGGGGAGGTGCTTGTTGTCCTGATTTTCAGGCATTAGCACTTGGGGGAGCTGTTTAGCCCCCTGCCCGGTGCAGGGCTCAGTGGAGGTTGTTTATCCTGTGAGGCCACAGTTAGTTCTTTGAAGAGACTGTTAGAACACTAACAGTGGCAGCAGCCAGTTCTGGTGCCCTGGATTCAGCTCCTTCGATACCTATGGAGCTCTCAGTCTGCAGGTGCCTGCATTCTCCAGGGGCAGGGCCACTGATCTGCTCAGCTTGGGGCAGGAGCATCCTTGCTGTCCTGGGCTCTCCTGGCCTTTGCCTGTCCCAGGGGGAGGCCAGATCCTGGGCTACGTCCCTGGCGCCCTGTGCTCGTGGGCCTGTGCTGTTGTATTTGTGCTCTCAGTCAGACAGCCCCCTCTCTGAGGAACCTCTTCTTCTGCTGGAGCCACCTCCGAGCTGCTCCCAGGGCCGCTCAGCCCCCTCTCTGCGGAGCCTCTGCCTGGACCCCTCCAAGCTTCTCCCGGGTCCAGCCCTGCATGCGTTTCAGCGTGAACTCTTCTGACTCTAGCATTCCAACTGTTCTCTCTTTAGATCTAAGGCTGAATTCATAGATTTTCAGGATTATCTGAAGGTTATCTAGTTAATTTGGTGGGGACAGGTGACTTGGGGACCCTACTCTTCCGCCATCTTGCCCCTCCTCCCTCGAAATCTCTATATTATATGTTATATATTATATATTTATTTAAAGAGAAAGAGAGTGAAGGAGAGGAGAAAGAGAGAGAGAAGGAAAATCTCAAGTACATTCCCCATGACCTAAGAGCCTGACTTGGGGCTCAATTACAGAATCCTGAGATCATGATGTGAATCAAAAACAAAGAGTAAGATGCTTAACCACCTGAGTCACCCAGGCGCCCCATCCTTGAGAAAATATTTAGTGGGAGATTTGGATTTATTATTATTGTGTTTTGTCAGATTTTGTATTTGAGGTTAAGAGTCCCTTCTGTATTTTGGATACTAACTCCTTCTCAGTATATAGTTGAACACACCATCTCCCATTTCATAGGCTGCCTTCTTGCTCTGCTAATATTTGCTCTGCACACTTTGTACATGAAATAGCCCCACTCATCTGTCTTTGCTTTATTATTGTGATTTTAATGTTATTCAAAAACATCACAGCTAAGCAAATGTCATGATGTTTTCCCCTTAGTTTTCATTTATGAGTTCTAGGGTTGAGACTTCTGCTTAACCCTTTAATCCATTCTGAGATTTTCTGTGTCCCTGTATCTGTGTTATGTTTGATAAGGACCAAGTGCCATTATTTGCATGAGGTGTCCAACACCATTTGCTATGGAGACTATCCTTTCCCCACTGTGTATTCTTAGATATCCTGTGGAGGAAGGATTTCTGACTGTATATGCACATGTTTACTCCTGGGCTCACTATTTTGCTCCACCGTCTACAGGTCTGATGTTATGCAGTCACACACTGATATGCTGAATGAGTGACTAAAATAAATTTCTGTAGAGGGATGTGTGATGTCTGACTATTGTTCTTACTTTTCATAATTGTATGCTCACTATCCTGAGATTTTCCTTTCCATATGAATACGGAATTTTTCTATTATGTAAGAAAACAATTGGTATTTTGATTAATTTAATCAACATTAAAATCATTTGAACAAAAATTTTGTCTATACAGACAAATAAAAATATTCAAGGAGATTTAAATAAATATATAGAAAATAAAAATGAAATTTAAAACTCAGAGGAGGGGCAAGATGGCGGAAGAGTAGGGTCCCCAAATCACCTGTCCCCACCAAATTACCTAGAGAACCTTCAAATCATCCTGAAAATCTACGAATTCGGCCTGAGATTTAAAGAGAGAACAGCTGAAATGCTACAGTGAGAAGAGTTTGTGCTTCTATCAAGGTAGGAAGACGGGGAAAAAGAAATAAAGAAACAAAGGGCATCCAAGGGGGAGGGGCCCACGAGGAGCCGGGCTAAGGCTGGGGCGAGAGCCCCCAGGACAGGAGAGCTCTGTCCCGGAGAAGCAGGAGCTTCATCAATCTTCCTGGGTGGAAAAGGGCTCACAGGGAGTTAGAGCAGGACCCCAGGAGGACGGGGATGCCCTCAGGCTCCCTGGGGCACTAACAGACACCTGAGCCCTGGGGAGAGTGCACCGAGCTCCCAAAGGGCTGCAACGTGCATGGCAGGACCCAGAGAAGCTTGGAGGGGCTCGGGCAGTGGCTCCACGGAGGGGGCCGTGTGGCCCGGGAGTAGCTCAGAGGGGCTCGGGTGGTGGCTCCGGAGGGGGCTGCGTGGCCCGGATCAGCTCGGAGGGGCTCAGCTGGCAGCTCTGCGTGGAGGAGGCTGCACGGGCTGAGAGCAGCTCGGCGGCGGTGGCTCCGGCAGAGGAAGAGGCTCCGCGCAGAGGGGGCTGCTCGACTCTGGGAGCAGCTCGGAGGGGCTCTGGTGGTGACTCCACGAATAGGCAGCTGCACAGCCGGGAGCGTGAATCCAACAGCACAGGCCCAGAAGCACAGAGCACCAGGACACAGCCCAGGATCCGGCCTCCCCCAGGATAGGCAGATGCCGGGAGGGCGCAGGACAGCAAGGCACTCCTGCCCAGAGCTGAGCAGATCAACGGCGCCACCCCAGAGCCTGCAGGCCCTGCAGACAGAGAGCTCCGGAGTTACTGTGGGAGCTGAATCCAGGTTTCCAGAGCTGCTGCAGCCACTGGGGTTGTTCCTCCTGGGGCCTCATGGGTCAACAACCCCCAATGAGCCCTGCACCAGGCAGGGGGCAGAGCAGACCCCCAAATGTTAATAACTGAAAATCAACACAACAGGCCCCTCCCCCAGAAGACCAGCTAGGCGGACAAGTTCCAGGGGAAGTCGAGGGACTTAAAGTATACAGAATCAGAAGATACTCCCCCATGTTTTTTTCTTTTTTCTTTTTGATTTCTGATTGCTTCCCCCACCCTTTTTCCCCCTTTCTTTCTTTTTCTTTCTCTTTTTCTTCTCTTTTTCATTTTTTTCTTTTTCTCTGTTCTTTCCTTCTTTCTCTCTCTTTTTATCCTTTTCCCAATACAACTTGTTTTTGGCCACTCTGCACTGAGCAAAATGACTAAAAGGAAAACCTCAACTCAAAAGAAAGAATCAGAAACAGTCCTCTCTCCCACAGTTACAAAATCTGGATTACAATTCAGTGACAGAAAGCCAATTGAGAAACACTATTATACAGCTACTAGTGGCGATAGAAAAAAGCATAAAGGACTCAAGAGACTTCATGACTGCAGAATTTAGATCCAATCAGGCAGAAATTAAAAATAAATTGAATGAGATGCAATCCAAACTAGAAGTCCTAACGACGAGGGTTAACGAGGTGGAAGAACGAGTGAGTGACATAGAAGACAAGTTGATGGCAAAGAGGGAAACTGAGGAAAAAAGAGACAGACAATTAAAAGACCATGAGACAGATTAAGGGAAATAAACGACAGCCTGAGGAAGAAAAACCTACTTTTAATTGGGGTTCCCAAGGGCATCGAAAGGGCCAGAGGGCCAGAATATGTATTTGAACAAATCTAGCTGAAAACTTTCCTTATCTGGGAAGGAAACAGGCATTGAGATCCAGGAAATAGAGAGATCTCCCCACCCAAAATCAATAAAAACCGTCGAACACCTCGACATTTAATAGTGAAGCTTGCAAATTCCAAAGATACAGAGAAGATACTTAAAGCAGCAAGAGACAAGAAAGCCCTGACTTTTATGGGGAGGAATATTAGGGTAACAGCAGACCTCTCCACAGAACCTGACAGGCCAGAAAGGGCTGGCAGGATATATTCAGGGTCCTATATGAGAAGAACATACAACCAGGAATACTTTATCCAGCAAGGCTCTCATTCAAAATGGTAGGAGAGATAAAGAGTTTCCAAGACAGGCAGGAACTGAAAGAATATGTGACCTCCAAACCAGCTCTGCAAGAAATTTTAAGGGGGACTCTTAAAATTCCCCCTTAAGAAGAAGTTCAGTGGAAAGATCCACAAAAACAAGGACTGAATAGATATCATGATGACACTAAACTCATATCCCTCAATAGTAACACTGAACGTGAATGGGCTTAAGGACCCCATCAAAAGGCGCAGGGTTTCAGACTGGATAAAAAAGCAGGACCCATCTATATGCTGTCTACAAGAGTCTCATTTTAGACAGAAGGACACCTACAATCTGAAAATAAATGGTTAGAAAACCATTTACCATTCAAATGGTCCTCAAAAGAAAGCAGGGATAGCCAGCCTTATATCAGATAAACTAAAATTTACCCCAAAGACTGTAGTGAGAGATGAAGAGGGACACTATATCATACTTAAAGGATCTATTCAACAAGAGGACATAACAATCCTCAACATATATGCCCCGAATGTGGGACCTGCCAAATATTTAAACCAATTAATAACCAAAGTGAAGAACTACTTAGATATAAATACACTTATACTTGGTGACTTCAATCTAGCTCTTTCTACACTCGATAGGTCTTCTAAGCACACATGTCCAAAGAAACAAGAGCTTTAAATGATACACTGGACCAGATGGATTTCACAGATATCTACAGAACTTTACATCCAAACTCAACTGAATACACATTCTTCTCAAGTGCACATGGAACTTTCTCCAGAATAGACCACATACTGATTCACAAATCGGGTTTGAACAGATATCAAAAGATTGAGATCATCCCCTGCATATTCTCAGACCATAATGCCTTGAAATTAGAAGAAATCACAACAAGAAGTTGGAAGGAACTCAAACACGTGGAGGTTAAGAACCATCCTGCTAAAAGATGAAAGGGTCAACCAGGAAATTAAGGAAGAATTAAAAAGATTCATGGAAACTAATGAAAATGAAGATACAACCATTCAAAATCTTTGGGATGCAGCCAAAGCAGTCCTAAGGGGGAAATACATCGCAAAACAAGCATCCATTCAAAAACTGGAAAGAACTCAAGTACAAAAGCTAACATTACACATAAAGGAGCTAGAGAAGAAAAAGCAGATGGACTCTACACCCAGGGAAAAAGAGAGTTAATTAAAATTTGAGCAGAACTCAATGAAATCGAGACCAGAAGAACTGTGGAACAGATCAACAGAACCAGGAGTTAGTTCTTTGAAAGAATTAATAAGATAGATAATTCCTTAGCCAACCTTATTAAAAAGAAGAAAGAGAAGACTCAAATTAATAAAATCATGAATGAGAAAGGAGAGATCACCACCAACACCAAGGAAATACAATCGATTTTAAAAACATATTATGAACAGCTATACGCCAATAAATTAGGCAATCTAGAAGAAATGGACGCATTCCTGGAAAGCCACAAACTACCAAAACTGGAACAGGAAGAAATAGAAAACCTGAACAGGCCAAAAACCAGGGAGGAAATTGAAGCAGTCATCAAAAACCTCCCAAGAAACAAGAATCCAGGGCCAGATGGCTTCCCAGGGGAATCCTATCAAAAGTTTAAAGAAGAAATCAAACCTATTCTACTAAAGCTGTTTGGAAAGATAGAAAGAGATGGAGTACTTCCAAATTCATTCTATGAGGCCAGCATCACCTCAATTCCAAAACCAGACAAAGACCCCACCAAAAAGGAGTATTACAGAATATCCCTGATGGACATGGATGCAAAAATTCTCAACAAGATACTAGCCAATAGGAACCAACAATACATTAAGAAAATAATTCACCATGACCAAACAGGATTTATTCCCGAGACACAAGGCTGATTGGACACTCAAAACAATCAATGTGATTCATCATATCAGCAAGAGAAAAACCAAAAACGTATGATCCTCTCATCAGATGCAGAGAAAGCATTTGACAAAATACAACATCCATTCCTGATCAAATCTCTTCAGAGTGTAGGGATAGAGGGAACTTTCCTTGACATCTTAAAAGCCATCTATGAAAAGCCCACAGCAAATATCATTCTCAATGGGGAAGCACTGGGAGTCTTTCCCCTAAGATCAGGAACAAGACAGGGATGTCCACTCTCACCACTGCTATTCAACATAGTAGTGGAAGTCCTAGCCTCAGCAATCAGACAACAAAAAGACATTAAAGGCATTCAAATTGGCAAAGAAGAAGTCAAACTCTCCCTCGTCTCCAATGACATGATACTCTACATAGAAAACCCAAAAGCCTCCACCCCCCGATTCCTAGTACTCATACAGCAATTTGGCAGCCTGGCAGGATACAAAATCAATGCCCAGAAATCAATGGCATTTCTATACACTAACAATGAGACTGAAGAAAGAGAAAGTAAGGAGTCAATCCCATTTACAACTGCACCCAAAAGCATAAGATACCTAGGAATAAACCTAACCAAAGAGGTAAAGGATCTATACCCTAAAACCTATAGAACACTTCTGAAAGAAATTGAGGAAGACACAAAGAGATGGAAAAATATTCCATGCTCATGGATTGGCAGAATTAATACTGTGAAAATGTCAATGTTACCCAGGCATTTACACATTTAATGGAATCCCTATCAAAATACCATGGACTTTCTTCAGAGAGTTAGAATAAATTATTGTAAGATTTGTGTGGAATCAGAAAAGACCCCGAATAGCCAAGGGAATTTTTTTTTTTTTAGCCAGGGGAATTTTAAAAAAGAAAACCATATCTGGGGGCATCACAATGCCAGATTTCAGGTTGTACTACAAAGCTATGGTCATCAAGACAGTGTGGTACTGGCACAAAAAGAGACACATAGATCAATGGAACAGATTAGAGAACCCAGAAGTGGACCCTCAACTTTGTAGTCAACTAATATTCAATAAAGGAGGAAAGACTATCCATTGGAAGAAAGTCTCTTCAATAAATGGTGCTGGGAAAATTGGACATCCACATGCAGAAGAATGAAACTAGACCACTCTCTTTCACCATACACAAAGATAAACTCAAAATGGATGAAAGATCTAAATGTGAGACAAGATTCCATCAAAATCCTAGAGAAGAACACAGGCAACACCCTTTTTGAACTCGGCCATAGTAACTTCTTGCAAGATACATCCACGAAGACAAAAGAAACAAAAGCAAAAATGAACTATTGGGACTTCATCAAGATAAGAAGCTTTTGCACAGCAAAGGATACAGTCAACAAAACTCAAAGACAACCTACAGAATGGGAGAAGATATTTGCAAATGACATATCAGATAAAGGGCTAGTTTCCAAGATCTATAAAGAACTTATTAAACTCAACACCAAAGAAACAAACAATCCAATCATGAAATGGGCAAAAGACATGAACAGAAATCTCACAGAGGAAGACATAGACATGGCCAACATGCATATGAGAAAATGTTCTGCATCACTTGCCATCAGGGAAATACAAATCAAAACTACAATGAGATACCACCTCACACCAGTGAGAATGGGGAAAATTAACAAGGCAGGAAACAACAAATGTTGGAGAGGATGCGGAGAAAAGGGAACCCTCTTACACTGTTGGTGGGAATGTGAACTGGTGCAGCCACTCTGGAAAACTGTGTGGAGGTTCCTCAAAGAGTTAAAAATAGACCTGCCCTACGACCCAGCAATTGCACTGTTGGGGATTTACCCCAAAGATACAAATGCAATGAAACGCCGGGACACCTGCACCCCGATGTTTCTAGCAGCAGTGGCCACGATAGCCAAACTGTGGAAGGAGCCTCGGTGTCCAACGAAAGATGAATGGATAAAGAAGATGTGGTTTATGTATACAATGGAATATTACTCAGCTATTAGAAATGACAAATACCCACCATTTGCTTCAACGTGGATGGAACTGGAGGGTATTATGCTGAGTGAAGTAAGTCAGTCGGAGTAGGACAAACATTATATGTTCTCATTCATTTGGGGAATATAAATAATAGTGAAAGGGAATAGAAGGGAAGAGAGAAGAAATGGGGAAATATCAGAAAGGGAGACAGAACATGAAGACCCCTAACTCTGGGAAATGAACTAGGGTGGTGGAAGGGGAGGAGGGCCGGGGTGGGGGTGAATGGGTGACGGGGACTGAAGGGGGCACTTGACGGGATGAGCCTTGGGTGTTATTATGTATGTTGGCAAATTTAACACCAATGAAAATAAATTTATTATTTAAAAAATAACATATATTACATATACATATATAATTTTTTAAATCAGGACTAGTTCCTCTATATCTATTTCTTTTTTAAAATTTACTCATCAGAGATACAGTGAGAGAGAGAGAGGCAGAGACACAGGCAGAGGGAGAAATAGGCTCCATGCAGGGATCCCGACATGGGATTGGTCCCAGGACCCCAGGACAATGCCCTGAACGAAAGGCTTATCCCCATCCGCTGAGCCACTAAGGTGTCCCTCTCTATCTATTTCTCTATAGAAAACAAATAATGTTGGGTCCTTTTGTGGACAGTTGATTAAAAATCTGACCTTGGTTCTGTTCCCAAACACATGACATCATTTCCAGTTGAGTGAGGGGAAGGTAGATGCCTCAGGTTTTAGGGTGAGGCAGTCACAGGAGATGGATGGACTCAGTGCAGGTGTCGTAACCTTGTCCTGGTCGCCTACAGGAGAGAGCGTGATCTGGAGATGCTGGATGGGACTGTTGCTGTCAGAACACACAATAGACTCTGGTCTCAAGAATTCCCCATCAGAGGAACTGAGGTGGTTTGGGTCAGTCTGTGAAGCCTCTGTACCTGAGGACATTGTGCACTGGAGGGCAGCATGCAGCCTGATGCAGAGGAGCCCATCATCTGGGGTTGGGGAAGTGAGAAGTAAAGAAAGCCCATCCAAACCACTGTGACCCTGGCCTGGTTGTACGAATGCCCCAGGCTGCATGGTCTGTCATCTCTGAGACTGCTGACCTTCATGGAACATCATCTTCCAGGTTCCCCTGGGATGGTGGGTGCATCAATAGCACGGTGTCTTATCGCAGAATCCTGTCCCATTGATGGATGTTTTCTACTGGGATTATTTTTTAAATCATGAAGGTTTTAGGGTATTATAGACTTCTAACAGAAATGAAGACACTATAAATCCTCACATGCCATTTTTACATGAACATGGGGTTCATTATTCTGCAACAACCAATGAGGAGTGGGATTTCCAGGTCACGTGGTAGGTTATCCACCTTTAATTTCAGAAGGAAGAGAAAAAAATGATTTTTTCAGAGCTTCTATTTTACTTTTCCTTCCTACTTGCAGGGTTGAAACCCAGGTGTCCTGTATGCTCCCCAGGATGTTCTGGTCAGTGCTTCTTTCACACCTGAGCCCCTTTGATGAGTGTATAAGGCATCTCATTGTGGTTGATGTGAATTTCCCTGACAGATTCTGGTGGGAAGTGTCCTCTATTGTGCTTGCTTCATGTGTCTGTACCCTCCTGTATAACATGTCCACACAAAGCTCTGCCTGTTTTATAGATGAATGTTGTTTTTCTATTGAGTTTTGAGGGTTCTTATGATACTCAGGTGAAAGTTCTTTGTTATGAAATTTGTGTATGTTTTCCCTTGGTCCATATCTTGTCTTTCATTATCTTGATAAATACATGAGCAGAAAAATATAGTTGATTTTCACAAAATGTATTCCTAATATTTGGTGTTATGCATATTGATTTTTTATCTATAGCATTCCAATTTCATGATTAATGATTGCCTCTGAATAGCTTCTCCATTGACAATATATTGAAAACTCTTGTGTTTTTTTTCCTTGTTTCCTCAGTGTTTATCTGTTCCCTAATTGGTCTCTATTGATTCAGTGTTGCTTTTTAATATATAAATGAATATAGACTGGCAATTGATTTGCATGGTGCTGTTTTCTTTAACTGTAGCCATTCTGTTCTCATGCTCAAACTTGAACTTGTAATTTCGTGACAGATGCTCTGCTGTATCTCAATCAGGCTGGTTGTTAATCAGGTTGAATAGATGTGGTTCTGGTGTGAAACAGTAACATTTATCTCTCCAGATGTTAGACTTTCTATACATCTTGCTGTTCTTCAGAGACAGGTTATAATACTTAGCATCCACTCACCAGACATTGGCATTTGCTCTAGTGCCTTCCCCTGGAGGATGATGGACCCTTGTGACATCACACTGATGTGCTCAGTGAAAACCCAGAGAAGAAGCAGGTGAGTGTAAGCATTTCCTGGTTTTCCCCAGCCCAGAACCAGACTCCTTCAGGGTGATCTGGGAGATTCTCCAATGGAGAAAGACATCACAGGATGGGGAAAGGAATCTTTTACCCCCAGGGAGCCCCTGACACAAGCACTCACAGGAAATGATAGTCAGCAGCAGGGTTGAGGAGCACAGGTTGCCCAGGCAGGGATACAAATGTCACTGTCCTAAAACCAGTGCTAGTCTTTTCAACTGTGAGGAGGTGGATTTGAGTATATTTCAATCTTCATCAATGTCCTGACTCATGTGATGAGACGTAGGGTCCTGCAGCATGGGGACTGAATCTGTGTAGGAGGAACAGTGAGCCTTTAATGTTCTGGAGATATGTGCATGATGTTTATGTTTTGTTAACAGTAGTCGATCGATATCTTGATGTGCACAGTCAGATTTGAGACACAGGTGTCCACACGTCTACCCATCCCACCTCACCAGCCCATGACTGAGCAGGGGCCCTGTGCAGCTGGAGTTGGGGGAAACATGGGGAACAGCAGCCTGGTAATATGTTTTACCCTCATCTTCACTCTGCTTATGCACTGGATATGCTCCCATTTCAAGTCAGGTCCTGGAGAATTCCTCCATCGAGATTGTCCACATCACTATGTAGAATTACATGCTGACCATGAACAATTCTAGAACAGTATCATGGTAGACAAATACCTTCATGGTGGCCAGACTAATCAGCAGAATTTGTGAAAGTTAGGGACTTCATGTCTTCAATAGAATGCGATTATTTCCAGTGTTGGTGTGTGGCTGTGGTATGATCTTCTCCATGTGCAATGAATCCCTGCTCATGCAGCAGAGTACCACACAGTGTTTAGGAAGTTGTAGAGGTAGGATCACTCCAACATTGGGCTGACTGGGAAAGATACAGGATAACCTGAAAGATGACCATGGGCTCCCCTAATTCTTCTACCAAAGTGCATGCTGGTAAACACACATGTCCACCCATTGGCACAAAACCTGTAAGGGATAGAATCCCCAAGGGCAGAGTAGTGTAGATCCTTGAAGAAGAGAGATTCCTTGGCATCAGAAACTAATTGTTTCCTAATTTTTCTTAGAAACTACTGTCCTCTCCTGCATTCCCTCCATGTAATCCCTACACTGGGAGAGTCTATAGGTGGTGTTCCTTATGGGGTACAGCAGGCATTTTAGAATCAGATAAGATTTTTTTGAGTATCATGAGTCCTCATGTATACAGTAGACTTTTCCAGGGGAATCACACCTAGAGTTCTGCCCACATGTGTTTGAAATGATGAGGTGTGGGAATTTGGGGTGATGATTTTAGAAAGATTTACAAGGATACTCATTGGCTGGGCTGGGTGGGGAGGATCCTCTTTAGGAATTCAGCGCTGAAGGGGGAACTGTCAGGATGATGTGTTGATGTAGACTGAGCTGTAATCTGGAACACCTGTCAGTCCAGGCCTTGTGACCATGACTTCATGACTGTCCTGCCAGAATGTTATGGATGTGATGCTCAGAGAGTGGGATGGAGAAATCCATCCACAGTATCCACATCATTTCTTTTGCACAAGCACATTGTCACATTTCAAAAATAGCAGAAGTTACGAATTTGTTAGGGAGAAATCTCCAGTCCCAGTGTCTGCAGCCCAACACCTCTCAACTCTTCCCAGATGATGCCTTAAGGAACTTCTCTACTTCTGTCCACATAAGGGTGCAAATATCCCCACTACAAAAATTAATACCTTTGTCTTTTATGCAAAGTGTTTAACCTCCATCATTCTTTCAGTGTAGCTGTTGATTCAAAGCTTCCTAGTGAGAATGGTGTGCACACAAAAGCAGTATATTGGTCCCAATATCCTGACTCATTGCTGTGAGGAAGTCAGGAGTACCCTTGTCCCTGTCACCTCCTCAACCCAGCAGCACAGCTGTCATCTCACCAGGGTTTCTGACACTCCCACGATGTGGGTTCTCACACTGTCTCACACAGTAGTACATGGCTGTGTCCTCAGCTCTCAGACTGGTCAGCTCCATGTTGGCTGTGCTTGTGGTTGTGTCTGCCATCAGGGTGACTCTGCCTGGAACTTCTGCACATACTTTGTCTCACCATCTTCAGGACCAATCCATCCCATCCACTCAAGCCCTGGTCCTGGAGCCTGTCATACCCATTCCAAAATGTAGTCAGTGAAGCTGTATCCAGATGTCTTGCAGGGGACTATCACTGATGCCCCTAGCTTCTTCACCTCAGCCCCAGACTGCACCAGCTGGACCTCAGAATGCACACCTGTGGAGAGGAACAGGAGGGTATTAAGTCATCCTGACTGGCCTTAATCCTCTCCTCAGCATAGAAACTGGGTTGTAGGGGATCCCTGGGTGGCGCAGTGGTTTGGCGCCTGCCTTTGGCCCAGGGCGTGATCCTGGAGACACAGGATCGAATCCCACATCGGGCTCCCGGTGCATGGAGCCTGCTTCTCTCTCTGCCTCTCTCTCTCTCTCTGTGACTATCATAAATAAATAAAAATTTAAAAAAAATTTAAAAAAAATAAAATAAAAATAAAAAATAAAACTCATAGGCACTCTAAGAAAATATGTAAGTCTTAATATGTATAATCAGATTTCAAAGAGAAGAAATTACAGACACCAAAAAATAAAAAGAACCATGAATAAAACTCTAATATTTTAATAGAGGAAATATTGGAAAACCACGGCAGAATACAAAATTACTAGTATTACCAATACACTAAAACAATTCCATGAAGAAATAAAAAATGAACAAAACAGAACAAATACAAGGACTGAAATCATTATCTAAACATTTCTGCTTCATGAAAGACAACGAAAAATTTAAAAACAAACCAAAAATAAAGACCAAAATTGGATGGTTTTATCTTTGAATTTTACCAAATATTTTAAGAATTAAGGCCAAAACTTTTAAATCTCTTCCAAAACATCATGAGAATGTAACATGCCCAAATTGATTTAGGGAGGCCAGGATGTCTCTGACAGTGAACCCACACCAAGGTCCTCATAGGAAGGGACTCATGGACATTGTCTCAAATGCACATAAATGCAAAAGTCCTGACATCCTGAATCCAACAGCCCATGGACAGATTGCACAGGATGACCTAGAGGAAATCATCCCTGGGATGCAAGGGTGCTTCAACACACCCAGATCATAAATGAGTGAAGGATTGGATGTATATGATTCTTTCTTATAATGCCTATAACTGCTTGACAATGTGTAACATGCTTTTATCTTCAAAACGTCTTAACAATCAAGGCAGAAGAGATTGCCTCTGTGAATTAGTCGCATTTTATGAAAAACCCAGAACCAACACTGCATTCAAAGTGAAAAACTGAAACCTTCCTGTCAAGTCAGGATCCACACAAGGAGGTCATTCCCACCATGAGTATTCAACATAGTATCATGAAGGAGAATAAACTGTGCCACCCCATATGTCAGCTGGTCCCCTGGGTTATTGTGAACTAAAGTCACTTGGAAAACATCCAGTGGACATATGGGCCAAGACTCCTATGTCCCCCTGATGGCAGGAAATAAATCTCCTATGGGAAATTTCCGTTCCCTGTAGCAGGAGGGCAGAGCCAACCTCAGCACCAGAATAAGAAAACAGGGTCCAAAAGGCTGTGCAAACAACCCTTATCAGTTCCTCACTAACTCACTGACCCAAACCCAATTGCTGGCCTTATATCTCCACAAACCCATCTTGTTGTGTAAGAAGCACAAGGACTGCCCACTTTGGTCATTGCCTGCATGTTGTATTATGGGGAGTTCATGCACATGAAAAACAAAAGGCATTTCCACTTAGATCTGTCATATGTCTAAAGAGTGAGTAGTCCAGACAAATAACCAGAAAGAAGAGAAAGAAAATATTACTGGCCCGACAGGAAATCCAATCCCGGAAATTAAGGAAACAAAAAATAAAAGTTATTTAAATCAATAAATATAGAAAAAATTATTTGTATCCATATGACATGATCTATTGCAGGGTCAACCCTACAAGCTCCAAAACCAAACACTTAGAATTAATGAACAATTTCATGGAATCTATAGGATACAAAATCAACATATGAAATAAATATAGGTTTCCACTCATTAACAACAAATTATCCATTTATTTTTAAACATTTTCTTTATTTTTTCATGAAAGACACAGAGAGACAGAGACACAGGCAGACAGAGAAACTGGGTCCATGCTGGGAGACCAATGTGGGACTTGATATCAGGACTCCAAGATCACGCCCTGAGCAGAAGGCAGACCTCAACCACTGAACCACCCAGGCATCCCTAACAATAAATTATTTAAAAGGTAATTAATAAAACATTATTACACTGACACCAGTGTTAAAAATAAAATATGTAGAACTAAATATCCTGAAGGAGGTAAAATACTGTACTCTAAAAGTACCTGCATTGATGAGAGATTTTTAAAATCATAGAGAAATGCAAATGTAATTTGGTTCATAGATTCGAACATTTCATAATGTCACAAGACATTACACACACTGTCCCACAGATGTAAGCAATCCTTGTTAATAATATGTAAAGAATCAAATCTAGGTCTGGTGCTGATTGTATATTCAAAGGACATGCAAAGAAGCCTCCCTCCACTGATTAAACCAGCCCAGTCTGACCCTGCAGCTGGGAGAGCAGCCCCAGCACCAGGATCCCCGGGTGACCCCATTCAAGGATCAGGACAGGACACAGACAACTCACCATGGAGTCTGTGCTCAGATGGATTTACCTTGTCACTATTTTAAAAGGTAATTCATGGAGAACAAGAGACCTTGAGTATGTGAGTGGAGGTGAGTGAGAGAAACAGGGTGTGGGACAGTTTCCTGACCAGGATGTCTTGTGTCTACAGGTGTCCAGGGTGAGGTACAGCTGGTGGAGTCTGGGGGAGACCTTGTGAAGCCTGGGGGGTCCCTGAGACTCTCCTGTGTGGCCTCTGGATTCACCTTTAGTAGTTACTACATGTTTTGGATCCGCCAGGCACCAGGGAAGGGCAATCAGTGGGTCGGATATATTAACAAAGATGGAAGTAGCACATACTACCCAGACGCTGTGAAGGGCCGATTCACCATCTCCAGAGACAATGCCAAGAACACACTGTATCTGCAGATGAACAGCCTGACAGTGGAGGACACAGCCCTTTATTACTGTGCGAGAGACACAGTGAGGCGACTTCAGTGTGAGCTCAGACACAAACCTCCTTGTAGAAGGTGATTGGGACCAGCAGGGGGTGCACATTCCTCACTACTTCTGTCTTGAAGGCCCAGGAGCAGGTGCAGATGGACGTTCTGAGCAGGTTTCCTGTAAAATCTGGGTTTCCGCTCTAAGGAACAACATCCCCCAGGGAGCGTCTCCGGATCAGGAATTTGTGCTTAAATATTTGGTTTCTTATATAATTAGAGTCTTTAGGAAAACAGCTACTTTATATGTGCAGAAGACAGAGTTGCTTACACTTATTTACTATCTCCCTAAATATGAAAAGTATCTGTGCCTCCAGGATGTCGAGGTGTCTGTCCTTCCTGATTAGGGAGATTTTCAGTAATTATTTCATTGAATAAATCTGCCAACATTTCTTGCTCTTAATTTTCTGGGCCTCCTATCATAGGAATGTCATTGTTTCATAAGTCACTCAGTTCCCTATTTCTACATTTACGGACATTTACTCTGTTTCCCTCTACTGTTCTGTCATTATTTTCCACCATGGTATCTTCTAATTCTCCAATATGCTAGTCTTTCATTCATCCTCTATATTCCTGCATTTGGGACAGCATTCCCGTAATAGCATTTTTAATGTTGGGCTGACAAGGGATTATTTCTTTTATCTCTACAATAAGAGATTCTCGAGGGTCTTCAATGTTTGTTCAATTCCAGTTGTATCTTTAAAAACATTGTTTTAGATTCCAGCCTGCTTTATAATCTGAACACCTTTAACCAGGCATGTCCTCAAGTGGATGGATTTCCATGATAAACTCATAGAATGAAAAGAAATCTGAACAGTTTTCCTCTTTGCTGCTCATCCTAATTGCGGCAACTTCAGGAAGTAGTTTCCTTCCCTGCCCCAGCCCCATAGCTATGTCTCCTCCCCAACACAACACTCCACACATCCTACATTCCAAAACGTGTCGATTTTCTACTTGCAGACTAGCATTTTTTGTTCTCTCAGTCTTCCAATTGTTTTCTTGTTAGCTAAGAATTATTTGATAAATATTCAGCTGTGTTCAGGGATGACACAAGCCCAGGGACCCCTACAGGTCTGACATCTTAACTCCTCCTTCCCTTGTGTTTGTTAGCAAAGAATATCTGAAATAATACAAGGAGAGAATATGTATGACAGCTACAATCCTCATTTTAGTAATCAAACGAGAATAAAAATTGTTAATTGACCTTCCTTCTTCCTCTATCAACTACATATACTCTTATTTCAGCAACCCTTCAGTTTGTCAGAGCTCATTACCTGACAGGGCGACCAACAGCTTCATACTGAAGTGTCTCTGCTTGGTCTCCTCTTTACAAGGTGTTGCTACCTAGTTATTGATCTATTCCTGTCTTCAGAAGGAAATTTCACTCGTCTAATAAGCCAGCTGCATCAGGGATGTGGAAACAATTTTAGTACACTGAGTTCCACTCTTAAGTGGGACCTGAATATTTGCAGAACCATCTGTGGACGAGGCTCAAACATTTGCTTCCCCTTTCAAATATTTTTTTTACTCTCTCCCTGAATTCATATGTGCAGGGTGTGTGAGAAAATGCAGTGGAGCAGGGCTGGGGTCCATGAGGATTTGTAAAATCTTTAATGTGACATGCTGTGTCCTCAGGATTGCTTCAGAACCCAACACTCCTTCTGGATGTGATGGAGAGGCACTGTGCATGCCCCAATCTAGGGCTTAGGTGCTCAAATACCGCTCACTTCAAGATGGACATCTCCATTTCTGTGCTAACCTACTGACACAGCTTCCAGCTGTAGATTCTTAGATGCATAAAGAGCCTTACAGCTATTTCTCTAAAGGTGAACCATGATCAGCAGAGATTGGCAGGGCTTTTCCCCAACACTTTGAAGACCATCAATCAAAATACTGATAGTAGATTTCTAGAGCACTTAAGATTTTCTGCAGCCCAAAAGGAAAGGTGCATAGTCATGTGGGGAGCATCACCACCCCTACATCCTCCATGTCCATGATGGTGGCACTATTCTCAGCAGTTCTTTAAGGAACATGTAACAGATTAATATTCTATTCCCTGGAAAGAGGTAAATGATAAATGTAAATATAATGATCCTCACAATACACTACATCTCCACCTATTGACTAAATTACAAAAGTATAACAATATAAAATAGTGAAAAGGAATAAAGGAGAAAGGAGAGAAAATGAGTGGGAAATATCAGTGAGGTACACAAAACATGAGAGACACCTAACTCTGGGAAATGAACAAGGGGAAGTGGAAAGGGAGGTGGGCGGGGGGACAGGGTGACTGGGACAAGGTGACTGGAGCACTGAGGACTGCATTTGATGGGATGAGCACTGTGTGCTATGCTATATGTTGGCCTATCTAACTATATATATATATATATATATATATATATATATATATATATATATATAACAAAACAAAAATTATGACAATACCAAATACCAACAGGGATGCATAGAAAGTAGAACTCTTTAATTCTGAGTTCTAATCTCATCTGGACAGAATATATATAATTAGATCCTAGGATAACAGAGCTTGACAAGACACATGATCTGTCCTCTACATACCAGAGCCACAGATTCGATGTTGGTGTAAAGCATTCTGATCTGTTGGAATGAGAACCAGGGAAGGTCATGTGTGTTGCTCAGTCTAAGAGTAGGAGACGATAGCATGAGATGACCGGCACAGACATTGAGACAGAAATAAATGAGATGACTTCTGCCTTCCATAGCTATTCTTGTATTCATGGTTTCAATGAGTTGGAGGATGCTCTCTATGGTTGGGGGAGGAAATATAATTTATAAGTCCAGGGATCCAATGGTCATCTCACCTGGAAACATGCTCATTTCTATGGAAAGCCAAGGCTCCTCTGCAAAACATGTAGAGCACAGGTCTGTCAGTGGATTCACGTGCCTTTCTATAGTTTGGGTGATGGTTTCCTCCCAGAATTCAGCTTTGTTTTTTAAATATTTTGTTTATTTATTCATGAGAGAAAAGGAGAGAGGCTGAGACACAGGCTGAGGGAGAAGCAGGCTTTCTCTGGGGAGCCTGAGCTAGGACCACTACCAGGATTTCATAGAGCTGAAGGCTCTGACCTAGGCTGAAGGCTGATACTCAAACATGGAGGCACTCAGGTGCCCCAGAACTCAGTTTTATAAGGGACCCAAAATGTGTGTTTTTCAACGTCCTCCATATTTTCTTGTTTGATAGATGATGTGATATGTAAATTCATTTAGCCAACATAGTACAACACCCAGTTCTTACCACATTGGATGTCCTCCTTAATGCCCAAAACCCAGTTACCACATATGATGTGGCAAATACAGGGGGTTATACTATACGCTGCCAAATTGAATTTTTTAAAAAAAAGAAAAAATGGTAGAAAAATTCCAAGAGCCCTGCACATATCATGCATACATCAATAGATTATTCCTTGTTGTTTTATATTGCCTTTTACAATAATCATTGGTCATTTATGCCAGTCATCTCTAAAGCTTCTCATCTCTTTAGATACTTTTCATTAAAAAATGTAAAAAGAAATATACTTTTAGGTTCTCTAAGATACCATTATTTTTATTTAGCCTTTTCTTGTCTGATAACTTTTTTTACTGTATATGAATTAAATCCTAAATCCTTTAAGGGTAGACCATTTTAGCCTTTGGTTGTAAGCCGGCCCCATCTTATTCCACCTTTGGATATTTGGAACACCGGTATTTGAATGCAAAGAATAAATTCCTCCTTTAAATTTACAAACAAATAAACAAATATTTTGGGATAACTACATTGTGCATTATATCTTAAAGCCCTAACTCACACTGTTTTTTTATCTCACAATATCATACTCTTATATCCCTCTTTCCCCTGATCCAATGTTCCAATGATGAATTCAAGAGCTGTTTTAATGTAGAAAGTCCATTGCATATGAAACAATCATTATATGATTTTGCAGGAAGTGACAGTTGCCACCGGAGGACAATGCACATGATCTCATTCTCGTCTCCAGGGACACAGAAGCTTCCTGCAGGACATCAGAAGAGTTAAAATCGATGAAAATGGCAGTACTATTATTAGCAGCACTCTCTATCCCTGTTCAGTGGATGTTGCTCCAAGGTGGAGGGTGTGGACTGCTGGAAGTCTTCCTGATGCACACGATCCATTCAGTGATGGAAACTCCTGCAAATGGATATATAACAGGAGCCTTCTGCTAATCCTGCAGGGTTGTGGAGATCATCTGAGGAAACCAAATACTGAAGGTGATCAGAGGTGCAACATTAAATCCAATTACTCGACTTGGCAGTTTCTCTAAGCATCTACCTCCTTCTCTGTGTTAGAAAAGCCAGTTATGATTCCTCCTCCAGAAAGTAAGAGATATTCGAGAAAAGGTTATACAGTGACCAGGGTCTGGCACCTCAGAGAGTGTCTCTAGTGTGTGCTGCATGCACTGGGCTCTTCTGTTTTGGCATCTCTTTCCATCAGGTCATATCTACAGAGGCTCTCCCTGTCTGCAGTGTGCAATGTGTGGTCCTTGGCCAGAATTTGATAAGTTTTAACTGGGTGTGTTCCTTTCTGCTTGATGAATGATACCTGATACCACCTCCACTAGAACTGAGGCCTTGCAGAATTCTTCAGTCAGGAGATATGAGTGGACAAGGATGCACCCACTCTGGGAAACGGTATTGAGGTTTCTCAGGAAGTTGAAAACAGAGCCATACATTCAAATTGGCAAAGAAGAAGTAAAACTCTCCCTCTTCACAGATGACATTATACTGTACATAGAAACCCAAAAGCCTCCACCCCAGGATTGCTAGAACTCATACAGCAATTTGGCAGCCTGGCAGGATACAAAATCAATGCCCAGAAGTCAGTGGCATTTC
Organism: Canis aureus; assembly: GCF_053574225.1. NCBI lineage: Eukaryota > Metazoa > Chordata > Mammalia > Carnivora > Canidae > Canis > Canis aureus. The sequence continues at coordinate 77,022,957 of NC_135619.1, read as the reverse complement.
TATACACTAACAATGAGACTGAATAAAGAGAAATTAAGGAGTCAACCCTATTTACAATTGCACCCAAAAGCATAAGATACCTAAGCATAAACCTAACCAAAGAGGTAAAGGATCTATACCCTAAAAACCATAGAACACTTCTGAAGGAAATGGAGGAAGACACAAAGGGATGGAAAAATATTCCATGCTCATGGATTGGAAGAATTAATATTGTGAAAATGTCAATGTTACCCAGGGATGTTTACACATTTAGTGAAATCCCTATCAAAATACCATGGACTTTCTTTAGAGGGTTGGCACAAATCATCTTAAGATTTGTGTGGAATCAGAAAAGAACCCGAATAGCCAGGGGAATTTTAAAAAAGAAAACCATAGCTGGGGGCATCACAATGCCAGATTTCAGGTTGTAGTAGAAGGCTGTGGTCATCAAGACAGTGTGGTACTGGCACAGAAACAGACAGATGAATGAAACAGAAGATAGAATCCAGAAGTGGACCCTCAACTTTATGGTCAACTAATATTCTACAGAGCAGGAAAGACTGTCTGCTGGGAAAAGGACAGTCTCTTCAATAAATGGTGCTGGGAAAATTGGACAGCCATGTGCAGAAGAATGAAACTGGACCACTCTCTTACACCAGACACAAAGATAAACTCAAAATGGATGAAACATCTAAATGTGGGACAAGATTCCATAAAAATCCTAGAGGAGAGCACAGGCAACACTCGGCCACAGCAACTTCTTGCAAGATACATCTATGAAGGCAATGGAAACAAAAGCAAAAATGGATTATTGGGACTTAATCAAGATTAAAAAGCTTCTGCACAGCACAGGAAACAGTCAACAAAACTACAATTCAACCTACAGAATGGGAGAAGATATTTGCAAATGACATATCAGATAAAAGGCTAGTATCGAAGATCTGTAAAGAACTTATTAACTCAATACCAAAGAACAAAAGAATCAGAGTAGGAAACTGAAGGGTAAGTGTCCCCTTCGCCCGCAATGGGAGACGCAAGTAAACAGGTGGTTACATAGTTCCCAAAACCAGGATGAACCCTCAGCTCCAACCAGACACCAATTCCCCATGAGAATGTAGAAGGTGGTTGGACAGAATGACACGTGCTTATGGGCATGTCTGGAGCATCTTGGTTCTTCAACTTGATTTCTCCATCCTCTGTGCCCCTCATGGACAAGTCCTTGCATGTACATTGAATATTTCATGAATTATGAATTACAAATATGTACAGAAAAGTCATTTTTTCCTGTTGCATATTCTTTCTCTCCTGTGCTTCTGTCTCTCACCTGCAAGTTTTCAACAGATATATAGTAGAGGAGAGTCTCAAAGCATTAAATTGGCACTTTCACAATGTTTGCTTTTCTATTCCCCAGAGAATTCCTGATATAATGCAGTTATTTATTTTTTTCTTGTTGATTTATCATTTTTGTATTCATTGCTTCTTCTCTGTACATTCTTTGTTCTCTAATATTAGCAGGTACTTACATAATTAGCAATGATGGACTCCCCATTTACACTTTGAACTGTGGGAAGAGGCTCAGCCAAAGGAAAGAGGTAACATTCCTGATTCTCTGAACACTCACAGGTTCCTCCTGAGAGAGCTCATTGTTCCTACTTGTCCCCACATATGGACCACAGTCCCTCAGTTGTGACCTTGGACCTCGTGTTCCAGCTCAGCCTGGAATCCAAGGAGGTCCCAATCTTGCACCCAGCTCTGCACCTACAACAGGACCAGCTATCTCATTGGATGTCTTGTGCTTAATGAATGAGACCTGCTCTCTGGATTCCCTGTGTCAGTTCCAGCGGAGGTCCAGTACCTCTGAATCACAGGCATTTACTCATTAGAATATTTGATGCCCCTCTGCACACAGGACCACCACACCAGTGTCTCAGGAGGGATTAAAGCTGAGGTGCTACCATATGCCCATGTGTCTGAGGAGCAGAATGAAGGGTGTTCAGGGGCAAAAGTGACACCAGTTCAAGGACAGATCTCTCCAGATACATACTGACCCCAGACCCCTAAGTCATGGACCTTGAACATTCCCTCCTTTTCTTAGGGGTCTTGGCCAATACCTCTCCCAACTCTTGCTCTATTGGTTTAATAGGATTGTCTATGAGGGTTCTGGCAAAAGCACAGATCCAGGAGGACCTCCTGCCTGAATTGCAATGGACAGGTGTCAGGAGGGTCAACCAGCAAGATGGAGCCTTATGAATGGACAGAACCAGAGCTTTCTGGTAAAGAGTGGTCATGTGGAAGTTGGAGTGACTCTCAGATAACTGAACACACTCACCTGCCGCTCTGCAGCCCTCCCCATCAGGTGACCTGGAGCATCACCCGAGTAAGCTGACATGGTGCTGATAATTCTGCTCCTCCAATTCTTGGGGTCACCTCTTCCACAAGCATGGGGTCACCAGACCCTCAGGTTTAGTCCAGGGATGGTCAATGCATGACAGCTTCTGCCATCCCTCTGCTCCAGGAATAAGTTCATGCCTGGTGGTGTTTATACTAATGCCCAGAAGTGAGCACAGCCAAGTCCTTGCAGGGACCAAGTCTACTCTATGGTGGGCATGATCCCAGTGCCCAGCCCAGGACAGAGGAGACACACATTTGATCACATCCTGATGTGTGATGTCTGTGGTCCTATTGAACTTGACCATGAGACAAGCTGGTGATCATACAATGTGGCAGTGACCAGAATCCTCCCAGGCCCCAGCAGCACTGCTGACACTGAGAAGACCCACGAGGACACTCTACACAAAACATCAAGCTCTAATGAGGAGGTATTTTATTCAAACCAGAAGCAGATGCATCTCCTCCATTATGGTTTTTATGTGCAGCTCTTCTGTTCCTGAAACACGACTTATATGCGAGCCCATCTGCACAGGTAAGACAGACACTGATCTCCAGGATAGATAACCCCAAATCAGAGACTCTTACCTGTCACTCAGGATGAGAAGCTGATCCAACATGAAGCATTCCAGGAACCCTATTCCTGCATCAACTGGCCAGGTCTTTGCTTCTGAGGAGATGCCCTGCCCAGTGACCTTCATAACATTGATTTAGGTTCCTGTCTGTGCCCTCTGGGAAAGGGGACATACAGGGACTGCAGTTTTCCTGAGACCTTTCCCATTGGTATGGGTCACAGTGCTGGAAGCAATGACAGAGTGTATCATCCTGAGAGTGATCATCTGAGAGGGCAGGCCGGGACCCTCCTGTCCACAGACCTGCAGAATCCCAGATGCTGGGAGGACAGACAAAACCAACACACAAAAACTTCCCTGTCTCTGCTTGAATCATATGTGCTTTAGTTCTGTTGTTGTGAAACACGTCACAGACCCAGGCCCAGCATCCTTTGGAGGACACTGCCCATGAGCTGAGTGTAGGGAAGAAGGGCACATTGTGATCATTACTGCAAATATCAGTTACAGTGTGTGTGTGTGTGTTTTGTTGGACAGTGATTGTGCAGAGGGCTGTGAGCTGCATGTTTCTGTATGAGCAGATATAGTCAGCTGTGACCTTCAACCCCAGGAACCTAATGGAGATAAAAGCCTTCCCAGAGAACTCTGAACTTCTGGACTCCGGTGAGGGGGACTGTGTCAGTGCATCTTGGGCTCCAGGGAAATGACTCCACCAGAGGTTTAGAGGACACTTGCTTGGGGTCTCCCTTCAGACTATGCACAGCTTAGTGTCATATTGCAGGTCACTATTACAGGAGATGTTATCAGAGCACATGGTGTCACGGGAAGAGCTCTCTGAAGGCACAACACACCCACTGTAGGGGCAGAAATCTTTCCCTCATTTCCTTCTAGAGTTTTAGGCTGCTTGAATAATTACATTGACACAAGACAGCAGGATTAAAAGAATATCAATTTTGCATATGTAAGAAAGTGTAAAACATAAAGACACAGAGATGTCACTAAAGTACATAGGATTTACATCTTCATAAAGGGTGGGGATTGGGAAGTATAACTACACATCGAAATGTGTGTTTGTTGAAATAAATTATTGAGGAAATAAAGTTTTTTGTACAGTTTCTTGGGCCTAAAATCCTATTTCTGGTACTAATGCAATCATGCCTCATGGAACAGGGAGGAGGCCTGACCATTGCAAGAATTTTCCAGCTCAGAGATTCAGGGAGGGTCAGGGTGTCTCTGTACTGGCTCTTTCTCAAGGACCTTAAATTCCAAGAACACACTTGGGTAGATTATCCTGTGCCCCTTAATGATGTAATACAACAGTAGAGACCCTGCAGTAAATACCCTGTGAACCCTAACAGGGTCCTCCCTGCAGGGCCCAGGTCAGACCTGTCGGGGGCACTCAGGACCACCCAGCACAGGGCTGCTTTCTGAGGAACAGCTGCACAGGGGTCTGGAGGTTTTCCTCTCAGAAGATGGGGTCACCTTATTCAGGAAATATTCTATTTTCTAATTGAATTTCGATTTGCCAACATAGAGTATAACACCCAGTGCTCATCCCATTAAATGCCTTCTGCAGTGCCCATCACCCAGTTCTGAAAACCATCTGAAATGCAAATAGGACAGGGAACACTACAGGGTGTGTAAGTCTCCTGTTCTGTCAGAAGCATTTACCAAACTCTAGACAATGAGGAGCACATTTGCAGGAGATGCTATCCCATGGCTTTTACATATTTGAAGTGTGAAGAGATGGAGGATGGAATACACTGATTATGTCACGGAATGCAGCATATTGGAGACACACTGATCCAGGAATAAGACATTCAGATCTCAGAGCAAAAAAGAGGTTCAGAGAGTCTCTGTCATTCAGAGGTGGCTTCACAATGAAGAGGATGTCCTGTGGCTTCCAGACCTTCAGTGGGAGGCCTTCTGTCTGCACACAGTTCAGGGACCTAGAAGGGGACATTTGTTGACCAACGAAGATTAGGACTTGGGGCGCAGATCCCTACACAGCACAGCCCTGTGATGGTGATCTGCTCCTTCTCTAGATGAGACTTATCTTGAGTATGAAATACCCCATCTAATGAATATGCAAATGATCTAAGATGCACTAGGTTAAGTATGGAAATATCTGTGCCCTGACAGCGTCACCAACACCTGCACACGCTCCCTCCAGAAGCCCCTGTGGGCAGAGCTGTCACCATGGACTGGAGGATCCTCTTCCTGCTGGCACTAGCCACAGGTAAGGGATGCCCCACAGGTAAGCCTGAGGACAGGAACAGGTCAATCCGAGATAACTTTATCCCCTCCTGTTCCTCTCCACAGGTGTGCATTCTGAGGTCCAGCTGGTGCAGTCTGGGGCTGAGGTGAAGAAGCCAGGTACATCCGTGAAGGTCTCATGCAAGACATCTGGATACACCTTCACTGACTACTATATGTACTGGGTACGACAGGCTTCAGGAGCAGGGCTTGATTGGATGGGACAGATTGGTCCCTAAGATGGTGCCACAAGGTATGCACAGAAGTTTCAGGGCAGAGTCACCCTGACAACAGACACATCCACAAGCACAGCCTACATGGAGCTGAGCAGTCTGAGAGCTGAGGACACAGCCATGTACTACTCTGTGAGACACAGTGTGAGAACCCACATCCTGGGAGTGTCAGAAACCCTGGTGAGAGCGCAGCTGTGATAGTGAGTTGAGGAGTGACACAGACAAGGGTTCTCTGACTTCTTCATAACAATGTGTCAGGGATTTTAGACAAAGTTAATATACTCAGGTGCACATCATTCTCTCTAGGAGGGTTTGAAATGAGAGATAATAAAAGAATGTTCCTGGTTAAACACTTTGCATCAAAAAATTTTTATTATCCTTGTAGTGGGGATTTTTGTAACCTATGTGGACCTAAAAGGGGAAGTCCCTTGAGGTATCATCTGGGAACTGTTGGAATGTGTTGGGCTTCAGAGTCTGAGACTGTAGATTTGTCCCCAAAAGGGACAGAAATTTTCCCACTTTATTTGAAATGTGACAATGTGCTTGGAGAAAAGAAATGATGTGAATGCCATGGATGAATTTCTGTGTTCCACTCTCCATTTGAGCATAAAACACATCACATTCTGGTAGACACTCATGAGCTCATTGTCACAAGTCCTGGGCTGACAGGTGTGCCAGGTTCAAGCTCAGTCTACGACAGCACACCATCCTTGCTGTCCCCCCTTCAGTGATGAGTTCCTGCAGAGGCTCCTCCCCACGCAGCCCAGTCCATGAGTGTCCTTGATCCAAGGGCTTGTACTTGTGGGCACCACAAACACGGGCATCATTGGATGACCTGGGATAATGTGACCTGAAACTACACCTATAGTCTTTCTGTGGCCACAGTGTCCAGGTATCACAAATAGGGCTCAGGTCTGCACACGTTAATTCCCCTACCATGGAGGTCGATATAAAGTCAATTCATACAGAAGTTCAACAATATAACAGGTTATAAAACCAATGCACAGAAGTCAAGTACATTTCTACATACTGCCAATAAGACAGAAGAAAGAGAAACCCAGGAGTCAATCCCAGTTACAATTGTAACAACAACAGTCCTTAGCCTGATCGAAACCAAAGAAGTAAAGGATCTGTACTCTAGAACTGTAGAATACATAGGAAAAAAATAGGAGGTATGATGATATTTAAAAAAATCAACATTCAAGGGTTAGAAAAAATCAATATGTAAATATTTATGCTACCAAGGAAATCTACATATTTAATGCAAATCCTATCTAACTAACATCAACATTTTTTACAGAGCTGGAATAAACAACCCTAATTTTTGAATGGAATCAGAAAATACCTCAAATACCCAAATAGATTATGAAAAAGAAACCAAACCTGGAGGCATCACAACCCCCAATGTCAAGGAGTGTTACAAAGCTGTGATCATCAAGACAGTATGGATATGGTACAAAACAGACATATAGATGAATGGGAAAGAATAGAGGATCCAGAAATAATCCTCCCATTTATGGTGAAATCCTCTTCAACAAGCAGACAGAAATACCCGATGGAAAAAAAAAAGTCTTTGAAATCCTGTGTTCTAATACTTCGACAGCCATATGCAGACAAATGAACCTGACACACTTTCTTACACCAGACACAACAAAAAACTCAAAATGTATGAAAGAACTAAATGTCAGACAGGAGTCACTCATAATCTTACAGAAGAACACAGGCAGCAACCTCTCTGACATCGGTCACAGCAACATCTTGCAGGACATGTCTCCACAGGAAACTGAAACTGTGGCAAAAAAAATGAATAAACTATGGGACTTCATCGGGATAAAAATTCTTCACAGGAAAGGAAATAGTCAAGATTTAAAAGACAAAATACAGAAGGAGAGAAGATATTTGCAAATGAAACATTACTTAAAGGCCTAGTATCCAAAATGTATAAAGAACTTAGCAAACTCAACACTCGATGAATAAAAATTCATGTCAAGAAATGAGCTGAAAACACGAACAGATATTTCTCCCAAATAGATATATAAATGGCCAAGGAACAGGAAAAATTCTCCACATCACTCAGCATTCGGGAAAAACAAATCAAAACCACAAGGAGATATCACATTACACTGCTCATAATGGCTAAAATTAATGAGAGGAAACAGCAGATGTTGGCAAAGATGTGGAGAAGGTGGACTCACTTGCACTGTTGGTGGAGATGTACCTGGTGTTTCACTCTGGAAACAGTAGTTCTGCGCAAAACCCAGGGCTCAGGAGCCTGGAAGGTGAGGCCCTGGACCACCAGGTCGGGAGGAGCAAGTCCACACTTAGAGCCTTTATCTGCCCCTGATTCTCAATTTCCCTGATAACCTCACTCTCTGGGGAAATGATCAGGGCTATTGAGCCCTCATCAATTCAGGACCTGTAACATCCTGAATAAGACTAATGCTCTGATTTTAACTCCTCTCCATTTAAGGATGTGATTCTTTCTCTGTAATGGATTAGGTTTCATTTTTTGTATATTTTTAATTGGAGTTCAATTTGCCAACATATACTATACAACACAATGCTTATCCCTCAAGTACCCCCTTCTGTGCCCGTCACCAGTAACCCCATCCCCCCACCCACGTCCCTTTCCACCACACCCTTGTTCATTTCCAAGACTTAGGAGTCTCTCATGATCTGTCACCTTCACTGATATTTCAGTTTCCACCTTTCCCCTATAATCCCTTTCACTATTTTCTATAGTCCCTATATGAGTGAAGCCATATAATACTTGTCTTGCTCTGACTGACTTACTTCACTCAGCATAATACCCTCCAGTTCCATCCACGTTGAAGCAAATGGTGGGTACTTGTCTTTTCTAATGGCTGAGTAATATTCCATTGTATACATAGACCACATCTTCTTTATCCATTCATCTTTCGATGGACACTGAGGCTCCTTCCACAGTTTGGCTATTGTGGACATTGCTGCTATAAACATCGGGGGGCAGGTGTCCCGGCATTTCACTGCATCTGTATCTTTGGGGTAAATCCCCAGCAGGGCAATTGCTGGGTCGTAGGGCAGATCTATTTTTAACTCTTTGAGGAAGCTCCACACAGTTTTCCAGAGTGGCTGCACCAGTTCACATTCCCACCAACAGTGCAAGAGGGTTCCCCTTTCTCCACATCCTCTCCAAAATTTGTGGTCTCCTGCCTTGTTAATTTTCCCCATTTTCACTGGTGTGAGGTGGGATCTCATTGTGGTTTTGATTTGTATTTCCCTGCTGGCAAGTGATGCGGAGCATTTTCTCATGTGTATGTTGGCCATGTATATGTCTTCCTCTGTGAGATTTCTGTTCATGTCTTTTGCCCATTTCATGATTGGATTGTTTGTTTCTTTGCTGTTGAGTTTAAGAAGTTCTTTACAGATCTTGGAAACTAGCCCTTTATCTGATACGTCATTTGCAAATAGCCTCTCCCATTCTATAGGTTGTCTTTGAGTTGTTTTACTAATTCTCTGCTGAGGAGAGGCTTTTAATATTTATGAAATCCCAATAGTTTATTTCTCTCTTTGTTTCACTTGTCTTCATTGATGCATCTTGCAAGAAGTTGCTCTGCCAAGTGTATAAAAGGTGTTGCCTTTGTTCTCCTCTAAGATTTTGATGGATTTTTGTCTCACATTTAGATCTTTCATGCATTTTGAGTTTATCTTTGTGTATGGTGTAAAAGAATGGTCTAGTTTCATTCTTCTGCATGTGGATGTCCAATTTTCCCAGCACCATTTATTCAAGAGACTGTCCTTTCTCCAGTGGATAGTCTTTCCTACTATGTCGAATATTAGTTGACCATAGAGTTGAGGGCCTATTTCTGTATTCCCTATTCTGTTCATTTGATCTATGTGTCTCTTTTTGTGCCAGTATGACACTGTCTTGATGATCTCAGCTTTGGAGTACAGCTTGAAATACGGCATTGTGATGCCCCTGGCTCTGATTTAATTTTTCAATATTCCCCCAGCTGTTCGGGTTTTTTTTTTTTTTCTGATTCCATACAAACCTTAAGATGATTTTTTGCAAATCTCTGAAGAAACTCCATGGTATTTTGGTAGGGATTACATTAAATGTGTAAATTCCCCTGGGTAGCATAGAGATTTTCAGAATATTTTTTCTTCCAATCCATGAACATGGAATATTTTTCCATCTCTTTGTGTCTTCCTCAATTTCTTTCAGAAGTGTTCTGTAGTTTTGAGGGTATAGATCCTTTACCTCTTTGGTTAGGTTTATTCCTAGGTATCTTATGCTTTTGGGTGCAATTGCAAATGGGATTGACTCCTTAATTTCTCTTTCTTCAGTCTCATTGTTAGTGTATAGAAATGCCACTGACTTCTGGGCATTGATTTTGTATCCTGTCACACTGCCAAATTGCTGTATGAGTTCTAGCAATCTTTGGGTGGAGTCTTTGGGTTTTCTAGGTACAATATCATGTCACTGCAAAGACGGAGAGTTTGACTTCTTCTTTGCCAAGTTGAATGCCTTTTATTTCTTTTTGTTGCCTGATTGGTGAGGCTAGGACTGATAGTACTATGTTGAATAGCAGTGGTGAGAGTGGACATCCCTGTCTTGTTCCTGATCTTAGGGGAAAGGCTCCCAGTGTTTCCCCATTTAAAATATTTGCTGTGGGCTTTTTGTAGATGGCTTTTAAGATGTTGAGGAATGTTCCCTCTATCCCTAAACTCTGAAAAGTTTTGATCAGGAATGGATGCTGTATTTTGTCAAATGCTTTCTCTGCATCTATTGAGAGGATCCTATGGTTCTTGTTTTTTCTCTTGCTGATATAATCAATCACGTTGATTGCTTACAAGTCTTGAACCAGCCTTGCATCCCAGGGATAAATTCCACTTGGTCATGGTGAATAATCTTCTTAATGTACTGTTGGATTCTATTGGCTACTATTTGTTGAGAATTTTTGCAATAGTTAATCAGGGATATGGATTTATAATTCTCATTTTTGGTGAGGTCTTTGTCTGGATTTGGAATTAAGGTGACGGGGGCCTCATAGAATGAGATTCGAAGTATTCTAATCCTTTCTATCTTTCTGAACAGCTTTAATAGAATAGGTATTGTTTCTTCTTTAAACATTTGATAGAATTCCCCTGGGAAGACATCTGGCCCTGGACTTTCGTGTCTTGGGAGGTTTTTGATGACTGCTTCAGTTTCCTCCCTGGTTATCGGCCTGTTCAGGTTTTCTATATCTTCCTGTTCCAGTTTTGGTAGTTTGTGGTTTTCCACAAATGCGTCCATTGCTTCTAGATTCCCTAATTTATTGGCCTAAAGCTGCTCATAATGCATTTTTAAAATCATTTGTATTTACTTGTTATTGGTTGCAATCTCTTCTCTTTCATTCATGATTTTATAAATTTGTGTCTTTCCTCTCTTCTTTTTAATAAGGCTGGCTAGTACTTTATCCATGTTAATTTTTTCAAAGAACCACCTCCTGGTTTTGTTGATCTGTTCTACAGTTCTTCTGGTCTCTATTTCATTGAGTTCTGCTCGAATCTTTATTAATTCTTTTCTGCTGGGTGTAGGATCTGTTTGCTGTTTTTTTTTTCTCCAGCTTCTTTAGGTGCAAGGTTAGCTTGTTTATGGAGTTTTACTCCAATTTTTTTGAGGTATGTTTTTGTGATGTATTTTTCTTTTAGGACAGTGTTTGCTGTATCCCAGGATTTTGAATGTTTGTACCTTCATTTTTTTTTTTAGTTACCATGAAGTTTTTAAAGTTTTCTCTAATTTCCTGGTTGACCCTTTCATCTTTTTAGCAGGATGCTCTTTAACCTCCACTTGTTTGCTTTTCTTCCAAATTTTTTCTTGTGATCTAGTTCAGGTTTCAAAGACCTATCGTCTGAAAATATGGAGGGGACAATCTTTCGTATTGGTTGATACCTGATTTGTGATCCAGTGTGTGGTCTCTTCTGGAGAAAGTTCCATGTGCACTTGAGAAGAATAGGTATTCATTTGCATTTGGATGTAAAGTTCTATATATATCTCTGAAATCCATCTGGTAGAGTGTACCATTTAAAGCTCTTGTTTCTTTGGAGATGTTGTGCTTAGAAGATCTATCAAATGCAGAATGCACCGGGTAGAAATCTCCCAGTATTAGTGTATTATTATCTAAGGATGTCTTTACTTTGGCTATTAATTGATTAATATACTTGGCAGTTCCCCATTAGGGGCATACATATTCATGATTGTTAGGTTTTCTTGTTGGATAGACCCTTTAAGTATGATATAATGTCCCTCTTCATTTCTTACTACTGGCTTTGGGATAAAATTTAATTTGTCTGATATGAGGATTGCTACCCCAGCTTTCTTTTGAGGATGATTTGAATGGAAGATCATTCTCCAACATTTCATTTTAAGGCTGGAGGTTATCTTAGTCTGAATAGAGTCTCTTGTACACAGCAAATAGATGCAGCTTGCTTTTTTATCCAGTCTGAAACCTTGTGTCTTTTGATGGTATCATTTAGCCCATTCACCTTCACAGTGACTATTGAAAGATATGTATTTAGTGTCATCATAATACCTATTCACTTCTTGTTTTTGTGTATTATTTCATTGGGCTTCCTCTTTCTTTTACATAGTCCCCTTTAATGTCTCTTACAGAGCTGGTTTGGTGGTCACTTATCCTTTCAGTTTCTGCCTATCTTGGAAGCTCTTTATCTCTCCTTCTATTGTGAATAAGTACCTTGCTGGATAAAGTATTCTTGGCTGCAGGTTCCTGTCATTTAGGACCCTGAATATATCCTATCCAGCCAGGCAGTGTTTCTGGCCTGCCAGGTCTCTGTGGAGAGGTCTGCTGTTAACCTAATACTTGTCCCCATAAAGGTTAGGGACCTCTTGTCTCTCACTGCTTTAGGGTTTTCTCTTTATCTTTGGAATTTGCAAGTTACACTATTAAATGTTGAGGTGTTCAATGGTTTTTATTGATTTTAGGGGGGAATCTCTCTGTCTCCTGGATTTGTTGCCTGTTTCTCTCCCCAAATTAGGGAAGTTCTCAACTAAGATTTTTCAAATACATTTTCTGGTACTCTGCCACTTGTGGCGTCTTCTGAAACCACAATTATATGTAGAATTTTCCTTCTGAAGCTACTCTTTGTTTCCCTTAACCTTTCCTCGTGGTTTTTAGTTGTTTTGCTTTTTTTCCCATCAGCCTCCTTCCTTGCCATCAACTTGTCTTCTATGTCTCTCAACCTTTCTTTCACCTCATTAACCATCATCATTAGGACTTCCAGTTTGTTTGTTTGTTTAATTTATTTTTGTATAAATTTACTTATTTATTTATTTATTTATTTTTTACCTACAAAGTTTTATTTTATTTTTTTTTTTTAAAGATTTTATTTATTTATTCATGATAGTCACAGAGAGAGAGAGAGAGGCAGAGACACAGGCAGAGGGAGAAGCAGGCTCCATGCACCGGGAGCCCGATGTGGGATTCGATCCCAGGTCTCCAGGATCGCGCCCTGGGCCAAAGGCAGGCGCCAAACCGCTGCGCCACCCAGGGATCCCCAAAGTTTTATTTTTTATTTTTTTTAATTTATTTTTTATTGGTGTTCAATTTGCCAACAAATAGAATAACAGCTAGTGCTCATCCCATCAACTCTCCCCTGTCAGTGCCCATCACCCAATCACCCCCACTCCCTGCCCACCTCCCTTTCCACCACCCCTTGTTCGTTTCCCAGAGTTAGGAGTCTCTCATGTTCTGTCTCCCTTTCTGATATTTCCCACTCATTTTTTTCTCCTTTCTCCTTTATTCTCTTTCACTACTTTTTTATATTCTCCAAATGAATGAGACCATATAATGTTTGTCCTTCTCCAATAGACTTATTTCACTCAGCAGAATAACCTCCAGTTTCATCCATGTCGAAGCAAATGGTGGGTATTTTTCCTTTCTAATGGCTGAGTAATATTTCATTGTATACATAGACCACAGCTTATTTATCCATTCATCTTTCGATGGACACTGAGGCTCCTTCCACAGTTTGGCTATTGTGGACATTGCTGCTATAAATATCGGGGTGCAGCTGTTCTGGTGTTTCACTGCATTTGTATCTTTGGGGTAAATCCCCAGCAGTGCAACTGCTGGGTCATAGGGTAGATCTATTTTTCACTCTTTAAGGAACCTCCACACAGTTTTCCCATGGCTGCACCATTTCACATTCCCACCAACAGTGCAGGAGGGTTCCCCTTTCTCCACACCCTCTCCAACATTTGTTTTTTCCTGCCTTGTTAATTTTTCCCATTCTCACTGGTGTGAGGTGGGATCCCATTGTGGTTTTCATTTGTATTTCCCTGATGGCAAGTGATGGACAGCATTTTCCTATGTGCTTGTTGGCCATGTCTATGTCTTCCTCTGTGAGATTTCTGTCATCTTTTGCCTATTTCATGATTGGATGGTTTATTTATTTACTGTTGAGTTTAATAAGTTCTTTATAGATCTTGGATACTAGCTCTTTATTAGATACTTCATTTGCAAATATCTTCTCCCATTCTGTAGGTTGTTCTGGAACAGGAAAAAATAGGACTTCCATTTTGGATTGCATCTCATAATTGATTTTTAATTTCAGCCTGATTAGCTCTAAATTCTGCAGTCATGAATTCTCCTGAATCCTTTATTCTTTTTGCCAGAGCCACCATTAGCTTTATAATTGTGCTTCTGATTTGTCATTCTGGCATTGCATTTATAATCCAAATTCTGTAATTCTTTTGCAGTGATTACTTTTTCTGATTAATTCTCTCAGATGGTGAGTTCTTCCATCTAGTCATGTTGCTCAGTGCAGAGTGACTGTATGAGTGGGCTTAGTCAAGAAAAATCAATCACAACCTAAATAAATTTCACCCTAGGTGATTTTGATGAGTTAGAGACCAGAAACTGAAAGCAAAGATCGGAAGAAAATAAAACAAAAGGACCACTAAAGTGAAAAAACAGATTTTAAAACAATTTAATAAAAAATAATAGACCAAGAATCCCAAAGAAGAAGAAAAGAGGGGAAAAAAAGAAGTGACAAAAGCTAAGTAAAGAGGGAAAAAATGTTAAAGGAACAAAAAGGAGGGAAAGAAGGGGAGGGAATTGGGAGATAGTGGTGGTGATGAAATTGTAGTGAAGGATAAGTTTAGTCTACCTGAGGGGTCCTAGAGGGTTATCCTCTTGGTTCCAGTATATTAAGTTCTGTATGTTTGAAGATGCTTAGTCCCAAATTTATATAAACCAGAAATACTTGTACAGAGACCCACCATTGACCACCAAAACACAAATGAGATAAAACAGGGGAAGAGAATGGGAAGGAATAGAGAATATAATCTCATGGAATGAACTAGCATGGTATTCCACTTGGTTCGGCATGCATGCTAGTCATGTTTTAGAAGTTATTAACTTCTACCATTGTAGAACAAAATGAGGCAGAGAAAGCAAATACACAAAACAAAAAATACATATCTCATATATCTCCAAAAATTAAGTTGGGTATGTTGAAGGGAATATAGAAATGGGAAATGTACTTGAGACATGTAATTGTAGAAATATGAAAGTCCAAAGGGAAGAATCTTTAAAATAAGAGGTGGTAAAATATTGTAGTTAAGGTGGGAAAAGAGAAGAAATTGCAAATTTACTGTCTGATATAAAATCAAATCATTATGGAAATGGGAAAAACAGAGGGGGTACCCTGTAGTTCTATATACTATAAATCTCTCAACCCCTGGTTCTTTCCAGCACTGCTTGGTCAAGAACCTGCTCATACCTGACCTTCCAGCTGGTCTTCTGGGGAAGGGGCCTTCTATGCTGATTCTCAGATTTGTGTACCTGCAGGAGATGCCCCACCTTGCCAGGTGCTGAGCTCAGTGGGAGCTGTTTACCCGGTGAGGCTTTTATTCTGGCACTGCGCCCCCCCCCCCCGCCCGTGCCATGCATAAGGTGAAACAAGGAGGAACAACACCACTGGTGGAAGCCAAGTCTCCAGGTCTGGAGTCAGCTCCCTGCAGTAAGAAATGCAATCCCCCAGTCTGCAATGGCCTGGATGCTCCAGGGGTGTCGGGTGGAACTGATCTGGACAGCTTGGGGGCACCTAGTGGCAGGAGAGTACTGTCCTGTGCCCTCCCCGATTCCGCCTATCCTGGGGTGGGGTGCAGGATCTTGGGCTGTGTCTGCTCTGCATCCTGGGATTCCAGGCTCTGTGCTGCTGGAATTGTGCTCCTGAGGTCAAGGCTCCTGAAGGCAGCAGGGCACAGATACGTCCATCTGGAACTACTTGCCTAACCTCCTCACTTCTCCCAGATGCCCTGCTGAGTCTGTGCTCTAACCCTTTAAGGAGATCAGCTCAAGAGTTTTTGGTGCACTTTCCCCAGGGTGCACTTCCTCTATTACTAACTCCAGGAAACTGGAGGCCTCACTGCCATTTCCTCCATTGCCTGTTAAGTGCTCTTCAGTCCAGGGAGAATCTGGTGTGGATCTAAATTCCTGCTTCTCCAAGGCTGGGCTTTCCTGTCCAGGAGGTTTTGCCACCAGCCTTAGTCTGGATGCTAGCAATGCCCCTCCCTCACTTGATTTTTTTATTTTACATTTTTGCTGCCTTTCTACCTTGCTAGAAGTGAAATCCCTTGTCTCTGTAGCATTCAGGTTGTTCTCCCTTTAAATCTCAGGTCGAATTTTTAGGTTTTCAGGATGGTTTGAAAGTTAACTAGGTAAGTTGGTGGGGCCAGGTAATTTGAGGACCCAACTCCTCCACCATCTTGCCCCCTTCCTCTGTATGTGGAATATTTTTTATTGGATTTAGATTTGGCAACATATAGTATAAACCCTAGTGCTCATCCCATCAAGTGCTCCCCACAGGGCCCATCACCCAGTCACCCCCACCCACCGCCCACTTCCCCTTCCACTACCCCTTGTTCATTTCCCAGAGTTAGGAGACTCTCATGCTCTGTGACTCTCTCTGATTTTTCCTACTCATTTTCTCTCCTTTTCCCTATAGTGGCTTTCACTATTTTTTATATTCCCCATATGAGTGAAACTATATGATAATTGCCTTCTTTGATTTATTTCACTCAGCATAATACCTTCCAGTTCCATCCATGTCAAAAACAAATGATGGGTATTTGTCATTTCTAATGGCTGGGTAATATTCCATTATATATGTAGACCACACCTTCTTTATCCATTCATCTTTTGATGGACACTAGGCTCCATCCACAGTTGGCTATTTTGGACATTGCCTCTGTGAACATTGGGGTACAGGTGTCTCGACTTTTCACTGTATCTGTATCTTTCAGGTAAGCCCAGTAGTGCAATAGACTATATCTTAGTCAAAATAATTGTCTGCCTGTATTACATATATGACTGTATCACCCTGAGATCTTATTTGCACTTCTTGGTCTGCAAGGATCTATGAATTGTCCCCAGGATGAGCAAAAACTGGCTTCCCCCATGTGAGTCCAAGAACTGGAGGTCTCTCCTTTCTTGAATCATGAGATTTCTTCAGGATGTCATAGCTACTCACTATCCTCAACCAGCTCTTGTCCCAAACACACAACATGATGCTTTCTTCATAGCAATTTGCTTCTTAGGACATTATAGGATTGTACCTTTCTGAAATTACTTTACCCCGCAAGATGTAATAGCATGAACTCGTCAGGATTATCCTGAGGAACAGAACTCATAGCCCATTGGCTCCCATTACTGAGTAGACTGAGAAGTTCATGATGTACATTCATGAGGTAGAGACCTAGGAATTATAGTGGGGTAATTATCTGACTCTGAATTAGTCTCTCACCTGAGAACCTGGGAACATGCATGTGTGACTTTCTCCAAGGCAGGAGGACATGGATGTTCCATATCAAGCATGCAGGAAGGAGGAATGATGGGAGTCTTCATCCTTCTGCCATTTATTCTATTCAGGACCTTAATGAATTGGAGGATGCCCACTTACACAGAGACAATGATGCATATACCAGTCTCTGCAATCACCATTTCAGACATTCACAGAAAGTAGGTTTAATCTGTGCACCAATGGGCCAGTCTATTGACACATGGAATTAACCATCATATGTCAGCCTCCTGCAAATTTGGGTATCCATATTCATCTTCATACACCACACTCATCCTGAAAAAAATCAAGTTCTTCAATTCACCTTATATGAAATATGTATTCTGTATACAACCAAAACCACAACAACCTCTTCTGCAAGAGAAGAGTTGAATCTCTTGAGTGATGTTTACTTGTCTCCTGAACATCCTATAACTGAACTACTATGCTTTATGATTGAGAAGTCTTGGTTAAGCTTACATTATATTGACACAAATTACCCAAATATACAAGGACTGGAAAATACTCTATTCCCTGGGCCCATGTGCGGTGAAAGGAAAAGGACAGGTTAGGAGCTGGGCACTCTCCAGACACCACATCTCTTTCACAATGACCTGGTACTTCCCAGACTCCAGACCTGTGACAAATGAGTGTTTGTTGTTTAAATCGACCCAGTCCATGTCTGATGTTCCAGGTCCCAGGACAGGGTATGACCCTAGTGACACATTAACCCAAGCACTGATGCTCTGGCATTTCCACATAATGTGGCTGCGATGACCCTGTGTGATTTGAGTGTTACCATCTCCATACAAAGCTATGTTATACTGACAGTCATGAAGTGTCACCTCATCACTGGATGCAGCATTGTTACCCCATGTTGAGCCTAATACCCACGTGCTTCTATGGCTTACTCTGGAGATAAGGGAGGTTCCCCTTGGAGTGTTAATTACTGGAACCCCTCAGACACCTGCATTATTGTTTACCTGTTATCTATTTATTTATATTAAATCATTATAATTATATATATAATAATATATATTATATATTATATATATATATATATATATATATATATATATATATATATAATTGGAGCTTTCTAACCATTTTCTGTACCTACCAAGTAACATGACCCAGTGATGACAATATCTAACTGCTCTTCGAACCTATTCCATAGTTTACAAGTGAACTTACGGATACTTAAACTGTTTCAGGGAATTTAAGTCTATTTATGAAAAGTGCGTCCCCCTGGGACACCTGGTTGGATCACCAGTTGAGCTATTGCCTTTGGCTCACAGTGAGATTCTGGGTCTGGGATTGAGAGCAGCATCAGCTTCTTGCATAGAGCCCACTACTCCCTCTGCCTATGTCTCTACCTCTGCGTGTGTGTTTCATGAATAAATCATATTATTCAAATAAAAGGACACTGAGTCCACAGATAGAAGAAAATATATCCTCCATGGGAATTTCCCTTCCCTGTAGCTGAAGTTGAGAACCATCCTTAGATGCAGAAGCGGGACCTTAGGGCCCAGAAGGCTGTGCAAACAACCCTTGCCATTTTGTCACTAATTCAGTGGCCCAAAACCAAGTCCTGGCCTTAGATCTCCAAAACATTTATATTGTCTCATAGGCACAAGGTCTGCATAGTTTGATCATTTACTGGGTGTCGAATTCTAGGTAGTTCATGCCGAGGCAAAATGAAGTACATTTCCCTTTAGGCCTGTCTATGTCTACTGAGTTGTTATGTCAGACAAATAACCCAGAAGAATAGAAGAATAACATTCCTGCCCCCAACAAATGGAAGACCTACCCAGGAAATGTAGGCAATCAAAAAATAAAATATATTTAATCCAAAGAGAGGAAGAAAACTTCTTTGTTAATTATGACAAGATCTGTTACTGGGGCAAACTCTCCAAATTCCACAAACAAACTTTTAGAGGTATTTAATGATTTTAGGTAATCTTCAGGATATTAAAAGAATACAAATAAAGCTATGTTTCCACACACTAAAAACAAATTATCTAAGAAGAAATTAACAATATATTCTATTGATACTAATATTAAAAATAAAATTTATAGGATTGAGATTCAGGAAGGAAGTAAACTAGTGCATACTAAAAATTTCTACAATAAAGAAAGTTTTTTTAAAGATATGAGATACAAAAGTAATTATGTTCACAGATTAGAACACTTCATATTGTCACAAGACATTATACATGACAATGCCTACAAATGTAATGGAATCCTTGTTTATAACCTGTAAAGAATCAAATATAAGTGTAGAGCATATTATATACTCAGAGGGCATACAAAGTGGGCTCTCCACTCATTAAACCACCCCAGCTCCGACCCTGCAGCTGGGGGAAAGGAGGCCCAGCCGCCCCAAGATCCCCAGGTGACCCCATTCAGGGATCAGGACAGAACAAAGACAACTCACCATGGAGTCTGTGTTCAGCTGTTTTCCTTGTCACTATTTTATTGTTTTTATTTTTTAGATTTTATTTATTTATTAATGAGACAGAGAGAGAGAGAGAGAGAGAGAGGCAGAGAAACAGGCAGAGGGAGAAGCAGACTCCATACAGGGAGCCTGATGTGGGACTCGATCCCGCAATGCCAGGATCACACCCCAGGCTGAAGGTGGCGCTAAACAGTGGGCCACTTGGACTGCCCTTCTTTTCACTGTTTTAAAAGATAATTCATGGAGAACAACAGACCTTGAGTATGTGAGTGGAGGTGAATGAGAGAAACAGGGAATTTGGGACAGTTCCTGACCAGGATGTCTTGTGTCTGCAGGTGTCCAGGGTGAGTTGTAGTTGGTGGAGTCTGGAGGAAACCTGGTGAAACCTAGGGGGTCCCTGAGACTCTCCTGTGTGGCCTCTGGATTCATCCTAATAGCTGCTACATGGGCTGAGTACACAAGGCTCCAGAGAAGGGGCTCCAGTGGGTCACATACATTAGAAGTGATGGAAGTAGCACATACTATGCAGACTCTGTGAAGGGCTGATCCAACATCTCCAGAGACAATGCCAAGAACACGGTGTATCTGCAGATGAACAGTCTGAGAGCCGAGGACACAGCTGTGTATAACTGTGCAAGGGACGCAGGGAGAGGACCTCAGTGTGAGCCCAGACACAAACCTCTCTGTAGAAGGGGGTCGGGACCACCAGGGGGTGCTCACTACTCATCACTTCTGTCTTGAAGGCCCAGGAGGAGGTGCAGATGGAGGTTCTGGGCAGGTTTCTGTCTGGGTCTGGGCTTCCTCTCCATGAAGCGTTTTCCACCAGGGAGGCTCTCTGAACACTTGATTATGTGTTTTCCTATTCAGTTTCTGTCTTAGAGCCTTAGAGAATCAACTATACATTTGCACATTATTGTACTTAATTTATTCTGATCCTAAATATTAATCAGTTACAAATAACTCCATGCACATTATATGAACATTTTCATGGGTCCCATTGTCAATCTCTATGGAACAAGGACCCCAACAAAAAGTAGTCTTTTTTTTTTAATTTATTTATGATAGGCACACAGTGAGAGAGAGAGAGGCAGAGACACAGGCAGAGGGAGAAGCAGGCTCCATACACCGAGAGCCCGACGTGGGATTCGATCCCGGGTCTCCAGGATCGCGCTCTGGGCCAAAGGCAGGCGCCAAACCGCTGCGCCACCCAGGGATCCCCAAAACGTAGTCTTGCTAGAAGCAGCTTAAGTGCATGCAGCACATCAGGGTACAGAGGAATCTTGAATGAACACAAGAAAAAAGAGACCCTTAGGTGAGGTCAATTACTGGCAAAATGCTCACAATAATGTTAGTAACTGCCTGGCACTCAGAGGGATTTCCAACATGACAAGGTAAGGAGGTGGAGTCAAAATCACAATCACAAACACACACAAACACACACACACGTATAAATCTTTATCACCCTCACCATTTTGTGTGGAGTCAGTGTCCTCCCTACATCAAAGGAAGAAAGGTTTAGATTCTTGTTGGATTTCTATTCTATATTTTGATAACAAGATGGTTGAAGGAAGATCATGGAGCTAGCAATCAATAAACAAAGGATATGTTGTGGGGATTAATTACACTAAACATGTTTGTAAACTGGGAGGACAAAAAAGAGAAATTGTCATTCTAAGTAGAAAATGGTCTGAATCCCTGGAAAAGACAATGAATGATATATCGAAGCAGGATGAAACATAAAATGATAATATAAACAGACCAAGGACCTACCCAGACTCTCAGGTGGAAGCTGTCCTCTCCCCAAGGTCACCAGCTGTTTCTGAAGGTCATGTGTACACTGTGCTCAGAGACCAGCTTCTACTGGATCTATGAGGATCTTCAGGGTGAGGAGCTGGATTGGAGGACCATCAACTTTCAGGGAATAATTCATTGATCCTCCAGGTGCTGATATCAGCTCACTGTGTATGACCTACCATCCCCATATTGAAACCACTCATGTGATGGGAGGAGGGGTGAGACCTTAGTCTGACCTTAGGTCAGGAGGTACAGGCTCATGATGGTATCAGGGCCCTTATACACCAGGCCTGGGAAAGCTTCCTTCCCACTGGCCCTATGTGAGGTGACAGGGAAAGGATGGACTAGCACATGTGGCACTCCAGACACCACATTTGCCTGCACTTGGACCTCAGACTTCTCAGAGTCCAGAGCTTAAGATTGACTGTTTTTTAATCCACCCCGTCCATGTATGACATTACAGAAGCTAGAAGCTAGCACAACATATGGTAGTTTATATTGTCTTTATTTAAATTCAATTTGCCAACATATTGTATGACACCCAGTCCTCATCACATCACATGTCCTTCTTAATGCTGGTTCATCAGTCACCCCACCCAACCAACCACCTTCTTTCCAGAGACACTCACTTTGTTTCCCAGAATTAGGAGTCTTCCATGTTTTTTCTCCCTCTCTATTTTTTCCCATTCATTTTCCCTCCTTTCCCTATAATTCCTTTCCCTATTTTTATACACCCCATATGAGTGAAACCAAGATGACTGTCCTTGTCTGACTGACTAATTTCACTCAGCATAATATCCTCCAGTTTCATACACATCAAAGCAAATTGTGGTTATTCATCCTTTCTGATAGCTGAGTAATATTCTATTGTGTATATATAAGCCATATAATCTTTATCCAGTATTCTGTTGAATGACATCCAGCTTCTTCCAGAATTTGGCTATTGTTGGCACTACTGCTTTAAACATTGGGGGGCAGGTGTCCCATTATTTCACTAAATCTGTATCCTTGTGGTAAATACCCAGCAGTGCAATCGCTGGTTTGCAGGATAGCTCTATTTTTGTTTTGCCAAAATACAGCCTACATTCCTGATTAAAATCTTCAAATTGAAGGATAGAGAGAACATTCTTTAATATCATAAAACCTATCTAGGATATTTCACAGTGAATCTCATTCTCGGTGGGGAAATCAGAACTTTCCCTAAGTTCAAGAAAACACCAGGATGTCCAATATCACAGTTTCTGTTCACCATAGAAGTAGAATTCCTAGACTCAGCAGACAGAAAAATAGATAAAAGTCATTCAAAATGGCAAAGAAGAAATCAAACTCTTTGCAAAGGGCATCATAGTTTGTATAAATCTCCAGAATATACCACCCAAGATTCCAGAACTCACATAGTTTTGACTTGACAGGAAACAAAACCAATGCAGAGAAGGCAGCTGCATTTCTAAACACTAACAATGAGATTGAAGAAAGGGAAATTAGAGAACTGATCCCATTTACAATGGCACCCAACCATAAGATACCTACAAATAAGCCTAACCAATGAGGTAAAGGATGTGTTCTCTAAATCTACAGAACCGTTATGAAAGAAATCAAAGGAAACTTCCAAACTCATTCTTAGAGATCAGCATTACCTTGACCTCAAAAGCAGACAAAGATCCAACTACAAGGTAGAATTACATACCAATATCCTTGATGAATATGGATGCAAAATTCCCACAAACATCATAAACAACAGGATCCAACAGCACTTTAAAAGGAAAATACACCAAGACCAAATGGGCTTAATTTCTGTTCTGCAAGTGTGGTTCAGCTTCTGCATATCAATCAGTGTGATGTTTCTCATTAATAACAGAAAAGGATATGAACCATTTTATCTTCTCAACTGATGCTCAAAAATCATATGGCAAAAGAAATTATTATTTCCTGATAAAAACCTTCTACTGTATAGGGATAGGGGAACATACACTACATCATAAAAGCTGTCTACAGAAGACACTCAGAAAAGTCATCCTCAATAGGGAAAAGTTGAGAAATTTTCCCATAAAATCAGGAACAGGACAGGGATGCCCACTGTCACAACTGTTCTTCACCATAGTACTAGAAGTCTTAGCCTCAGCAATCAGAAAAAAAGAAGTAAAAACCATATAAATCAGCAAAGAAAAAGTCAAACTTTCACTCTTCACATACAAGGTAATTTACCTACAAATCCCGAAGACTCCATCGAAAAATTGCTAGAACTGATACCGGGATTCAGCAAAATCTGAGCATATATAATCAATACAAGGAAGTCAGTGGCTTTCTCTACAGTGTAAATGAAACAGAAAAAGTAAATCAAGGACTGGATGCAATTTATAATTGCACCAGAAATCATCAGATAATGAGGAATGATCCTTACCAAAGAAGGATGGATGTATAGTTTAAACATTCCAGAACACTTCTGAAAGACAGTAAGGAAGACACAGGTAGATAGAAAGTATTGATTCTCATAGATTAGAAGAATAAATATTGATAAAATATCTATACTACCAAGAGCAAGCTACATATTCAAAGCGATCCATATAAAAATACCACCAGCATTGTTCACAGAATTAAAGAAAAAAATTCTAAAAATTGTAGGGAACTACAAACACCTCAAATAGCCAAAGCAATCCTGAAAAAGTGAAGCAAAGCTGGAGGCATCACTATTCTGGTTGCCAAGGTAAATTACAACATTGTGATAATCAGGACAGTATGGCACTGACACAAATAAAGATAGATAGAACAATTTAAGAACCCAGAAATGGACTCTGAACTCTATGGTCAAAAAATCTTGACAAAGCAGGAAAGAAGATCCAATGGAAAAAAGAAAGTCTCTTCAAAAAATGGTGTTGGGAATATTGAAGAGCCACATGCAGAAGAATGAATGGGAACACTTTTCTTACAACATTCACAAAAATAAACTCAATGTTGATGAAAGACCTAAGTATGAGGCAAGATACCATCAGACTCCTAATGACACAGGCAGCACCTTTTCTAGCTCAGCTGCAACCACTTCTAGATGTGTCTCCAGAGGCAAGAGAAAGGAAAGGAAAATGAACTATGGGGACTTCATCAAGGAAAGAGCATTTTCACAACAAAGGAATCACTCAGTGTAATTAAAAGGCAACCTACAGAATGGGAGAAGATACTTGGAAATGTCTTATCTCTTTAAGGTCTGGAATCCAAAATATACAATGAGCTTATCAACCTCAACACCCACCTAAACAAACAAAACGAAACTTCAGAAACAGTAGAAGTCGTGAACAGACATACTGTCCTGTTACAAGATCCCACTTCACACCATATATTAGGTAGCTCCTCCCATGTAAGATGAAATACTTTTTCTTTCCTAGGTCTGCCTTATATAATCCAAAATATTAGAAAACACAAAGAATTTGACAACAAGGAGGGAAAAAATTGTCCCTAACTTGAAGATTATGTAATAAAAATTATGTAATAAAAAAGATATTTAATCAGTAAACAGGGAGAAAAAATAAATTGCATGCTTATGAAAATTCTTATACCTATTGAATGAGGACAAGCCTCACAAAACCACTTAGAACTAACTAATGAACTCAGGGAAAATCCAGGATATAAAATCAACATATTCAATAAAGCTGTTTCTATACACCAACAAGTTATTTATATGAAATTACTGAAATAATCCCAGTTAGATTTGTTGACTGTATCCTTTGCTGTGCAAAAGCTTCTTATCATGATGAAGTCACAATAGTTCCTTTTTGCTTTTCTTTCTCTTGCCTTCGTGGATGTATCTTGTAAGAAGTTACTGTGGCTGAGTTCAAAAAGGGTGTTGCCTGTGTTCCCCTCTAGGATTTTGATGGAATCTTGTCTCACATTTAGATCTTTCATCCATTTTGAGTTATCTTTCTGTATGGTGCAAGAGAGTGGTCTAGTTTCATTCTTCTGCATGTGGATGTCCAATTTTCCCAGCACCATTTATTGAAGAGACTGTCTTTCTTCCAGTGGATAGTCTTTCCTCCTTTATCAAATATCAGTTGATCATAAAGTTGAGGGTCCACTTCTGGATTCTCTATTCTGTTCCATTGATCTATGTGTCTGTTTTTGGGCCAGGACCACACAGTCTTGATGACCACAGCCTTGTAGTACAACATTAAATCTGGCATTGTGATGCCCCCAGC
Organism: Canis aureus; assembly: GCF_053574225.1. Taxonomy (NCBI): domain Eukaryota; kingdom Metazoa; phylum Chordata; class Mammalia; order Carnivora; family Canidae; genus Canis; species Canis aureus. The sequence goes on along the minus strand of NC_135619.1, from coordinate 76,997,273 downwards.
TTTGGTTTTCTTTTTTAAAATTCCCCTGGCTATTCAGGGTCTTTTCTGATTCCACACAAGTCTTAAAATAATCTGTTCCAACTCTCCTGAAGAAAGTCCATGGTATTTTGATAGGGATTGCATTAAACATGTAAATTGCCCTGGGTAACATTGACATTTTCACGATATTAATTCTTCCAATCCATGAGCATGGAATATTTTTCCATCTCCCACCATTTGCTTTGACGTGGATGGAACTGGAGTGTATTATGCTGACTGAAATAAGTCAATCAGAGAAGGACCCATATGGTCTCATTCATTTGGGGAATATAAAAATTAGTGAAAGGGAATAAAGGGGAAAGGATAAAAAATAAGTGGGAAATATCAGAAAGGGAGACAGAACATGAAAGACTCCTAACTCTGGGAAACGAACTAGGGGTGGTGGAAGGGGAGGGGGTCAGGGGTAGGGATGATTTTGTGGCAGACACTGAGGTGGGCACTTGATGGCATGAGCACTGGGTGTTATTCTGTATGTTGGCAAATTGAACACCAACAAAAAATAAATTTATTAAAATAAAAGAGAAAGATTGAGTTAAAAAAATAACCCCAGTTAGACAGGCATCAAAAATAAATAGTTTTGCTTAAGTTTCACTAAGTAGATGAAATACTATACTAAAAATGAACTATATTAATGAAAGTGTAAAAAAGACCACAGAGAAATTCAAAGATATGTACATTGGTAAATTTGAACGTCATATAGTCACTGTGTGATCACTGTGTGATCTACACAAAGTGATTAGAATTTTGAAGTAATCCTTCTTTATAACGTGTAAAGATGGAATTTAAGTTTGGATTTGCTTATATAGTCAGAAGATATGCAAATTAGACCGTCTCTCCACTCATTAAACTAGCCCAGCATGGACCCTGCAGCCTGGAGAGGATCCCCAGCTCAGGATTCTCAGGTGACCCCGATCTAGGATAAGGACAGAATACAGACAACTCACCATGAAGTTAGTGCTCGGCTGGGTTTTCCTTGTCGCTATTTTAAAAGGTAATTCATGGAGAACAAGAGACTTTGAGTATGTGAGTGGAGGTGAGTGAGAGAAACAGGGGATGTGGGACAGTGTCCTGACCAGGATGTCTTGTGTCTGCAGGTGTCCAGGGTGAGGTGCAGCTGGTGGAGTCTGGGGGAGACTTGGTGAAGCCTGGGGGGTCCCTGAGACTCTCCTGTGTGGCCTCTGGATTCACCTTCAGTAGCTACAACATGGGCTGGGTCCGCCAGGCTCCAGGGAAGGGGCTGCAGTGGGTCGCATGGATTTATGCTAGTGGAAGTAGCACAAGCTATGCAGACGCTGTGAAGGGCCGATTCACCATCTCCAGAGACAACGCCAAGAACACACTGTATCTGCAGATGAACAGCTTGAGAGCTGAGGACACGGCTGTGTATTACTGTGCGAGGGACACAGTGAGGCGACCTCAGTGTGAGCCCAGACACAAACCTCCCTGTAGAAGGGGATTGGGACCACCAGGGGGTGCACAGTCCTCACCACTTCTGTCTTGAAGGCCCGGGAGCAGGTGCAGATGGAGGTTCTGGACAGGTTTCCTGTCGGGGTCTGGTTTCCTGTCCATGGAGCAGTTTCCCCCAGGGAGGCTCTCTGGACACGTGATTGTGTTTACCTATTCCATTCGGATTTCTTTCTTTCTTTCTTTTTTTTTAGGAAACAACTATTGATATATGGAGATAACACACATATGCTTAGACTTGATTACACTTGTGACTAAATATGAAATAATTATAAATATATCCATGTTGAGAATGATGAATATGAGGTCAACCAGTAAAAGTAGCCAAAATCCAAGTAGAGTGAAACGAACTGAAATATTGGGAAGTGAGTAAAGTGATATCATGAAAACAGCAAAAAGCATGAAATAGAAGACACCTGAGGTCTTACCCAGACTCTCAGCTCGAAGCTGTCCTCTACTCAAGGTCATCAACTGGTTCCAAAGGTCATGTGTGCACACAGTTCACACATGGACCATAATCTTCTACTGGATCCCTGAGGATCCTCAGGGTGAGGAGCTGGATTGGAAGACTTTCCATCTGGAGGGAATAACTCATGGATCCTTCAGGTGTTGATATTGCTCAATCTGTGTGACCTCTACCATCCCTATGTTGAATCATAAGCCCATGTAATGAGGGGAACAGGTGGGGCCTTATGGGTGCACTCAGGTCAGGAGGTGCAGTGTCATGTCTGGATAAGGCCCCTTATATGCCAGGACAGGGAAACCTCCATTCTCTTGTCCCCACGTGAGGGAATAATTGAAAGGATATGATAAAATCTGGGCTCTCTCCAGACACCACATCTGCCTGCACCTGGAACTCAGGATTCCCAGACTCCAGAACTGTGGGAATGAGTGTCTGTTTTTTAATCCACCCAGTCCATGTATGATGTTCCAGCAGGGGGCACAGGAAAAGACACTAGTGACACGTGGACCCATTCACTGATGCTATGGTTTTTCCTGCTGCATTTGTCGTGAAAAGTCCCTGATAACTTCCATCCATGAGGTAAAGGGTGGATTTCTCACATGTTCACTCCTGCAGAGAGGAGGAACCTGTGGACAATCCTAGGACTCTGTGTGAACAAGACCCAGTGGACACACGGAGTTAGAACCTTTACAGGCAGTCAGGAGGCTGGGAGATTGTGGAATTTTAGTGTAAGGATGGTGATTTATCAACCTTTCCAAGGAAAGGGGATTTGCTGACCCTGTGGGACCTGAGTCTGAGCATCATCTTCCAGATGCTGATAGAATGATGGCTGTGAGGGTCATGAGAGCAGTTTGCTTGGTGCTCTCCAGACTCCTTTCTTGTCTGAGTCTTTTGTGAGTTTAACTATGTAATTCCTTGGAGATGGTCTACTTTTGTTACATCTCATGTGAGTATCTGTACTTCTTGGATGTTGATGTCTGTGTAATTTGTGATTAGGGAGCTTTTCACTTACTATTTCATGGAATAAATCATCTGCCCCTTTTTCTCTCTGCCCTCCTAGGGTCTTCTATCTTAGGAAAGTTATTGTTTCAAAATTTGCTGATTTTTGAAAATCTTCATCTTTGGTTCTTTAACTGTGTTTCAGCTTTTTCTCAGTCATTATTTTTCATAATTTTAACTTACACCTCCATTTCTTACATCATCATTTTATGAGCTCCATTTTGGGTAGTATCTTGATTATATTATTTTTAATTTGGCCAGAATCAATTATAGCTCAATTATCTCAGCAGAAATGGAACCTCTATTGTCTTCTATCCTTTCTTCAAGTCCACCTTCTATTCTTTATATCATTGTTTTACATTCCAGTTTAGATATCTTGCTGTTAACTGTATTGCTAAAACAGTGATCAAGAGGTTTTCCTATGAAAAATTCTCAACAAGACACTAGCCAATAGGATCCAACAGTACATTAAGAAAATAATTCACCATGACCAAGTTGGATTTATTCCTGGGACACAAGGCTGGTTCAACACTCGTAAAACAATGAATGCGATTCATCATATCAGCAAGAGAAAAACCAAGGACCATATGATCCTCTCATTAGATGCAGAGAAAGCATTTGACAAAATACAGCATACATTCCTGATCAAAACTCTTTAGAGTGTAGGGAAAGAGGGAACATTCCTCAACATCTTAAAAGCCATCTACGAAAAACCCAAAGCAAACAACATTCTCAATGGGGAAGCATTGGGAGCCTTTCCCCTAAGATCAGGAACAAGACAGGGATGTCCACTCTCACCACTGCTATTCAACATAGTATTGGAAGTCCTAGCCTCAGCAATCAGACAACAAAAAGACATAAAAGGCATTCAAATTGGCAAAGAAGAAGTCAAACTCCCCACTTCACCGATGACATGATACTCTACAAAGAAAACTCAAAAACCTCTACCCCAAGATTGCTAGAACTCATACAACAATTTGGTAGCCTGGCAGGATACAAAATCAATGCCCAGAAATCAATGGCATTTCTATACACTAACAATGAGACTGAAGAAAGAGAAATTAAGGAGTCAATCCCATTTACAATTGCACCCAAAAGCATAAGATATCTTGGAATAAACCTAACCAAAGAGTTAAAGGATCTATACCCTCAAAACTATAGAACACTTCTGAAAGAAATTGAGGAAGACACAAAGAGATGGAAAAATATTCCATGCTCATGGATTGGCAGAATTAATATTGTGAAAATGTCAATGTTACCCAGGGCAATATACACGTTTAATGCAATCCCTATCAAAATACCATGGACTTTCTTCAGAGAGTTAGAACAAATTATTATAAAATTTGTGTGGAATCAGAAAAGACCCCTAATAGTCAGGGGAATTTATAAAAAAACATAGCTGGGGGCATCACAATGCCAGATTTCAGGTAGTACTACAAAGCTGTCATCATCAAGACAGTGTGGTACTGGCACAAAAACAGACACATAGATCAATGGAACAGAATAGAGAATCCAGAAGTGGACCCTCAACTTTATGATCAACTGATATTTGATAAAGGAGGAAAGACTATCCGCTGGAAGAAAGACAGTCTCTTCAATAAAATTGTGCTGAGAAAATTGGACATCCACATTCAGAAGAATGAAACTAGACTACTCTCTTTCACCATACACAAAGGTAAACTCGAAATGGATGAAAGATCTAAATGTGAGACAAGATTACATCAAAATCCCAGAGGAGAACACCCTTTTTGAACTTGGCCACAGTAACTTCTTGCAAGATACATCCACGAAGGCAAAAGAAAGAAAAGCAAAAAATGAACTATTGGGACTTCATCAAGATAAGAAGCTTTTACACAGCAAAGGATGAAGTCAACAGAACTAAAAGACAACCTACAGAATGAGAGAAGATATTTACAAATGACGTATCAGATAAAGGACTAGTTCCCAAGATCTAGAAAGAACTTATTAAACTTGAGGTCATGGAGGCCCCTGGAAAGGGCAGCCTCCCTAGAAGCAAAGACAGCAGTTGATGGAGGAATAGGGTTCCTGGAATGCTGCATGTTGGATCAGTGTCTCCTACCTGAGTGACATGGAAGTGTCTCTGAACTGAGATTATCCCTCCTGGAGATCAGGATCTGTCTCACCTGTGCAGATGGGCTCGCATATAAGTACACAGCTGTGTACCACAGTGCGAGACTCAGTGTGAGGACCCACATCCTGGGAGAGTCAGAATCCCTGGTGAGAGGACAGTTTTGGTGGTGGGCTAAGGAGGTGACAGCGACAAGGGTTCTCCTATGACTTCCATATTCTAGTAGGACATTCATGAACTTATGGTCACAAGTCCTGGGCTGACAGGTGTGCCAGGTTCAAGCTCAGTCTATGTCTGCACATCATCCTTGCAATACCCCCCTTCAGTGCTGAGTTTCTGCAGAGGCTCCTCCCCACCCAGCCCACCCTAATGGTGTCTCTGTCCCTAGGGAATTTCTGACAGTCATCACAAACACGGGCATCATTGGATGACCTGGGATAATGTGACCTGAAAACCCGGAAAACATAGTCTTTCCTTGGCCACAGTTTCCGGGAATCACACACAAGGCTCAGGTCTGCACAGGTTAATTCCCTTACCATCTGGAGGGCTACATAAAGTCAATTAATATGCAATACAGCAGCATAACAGGTTATAAAAGCAATGCACAGAAGTAAGGTACATTTCTACACAGACAATGATACAGAAGAAAGAGAAACCCAGGAATAAATCCCATTTACAATGGTAAAAACAACAATACTTCAGCGTGATCCAAACTAAAGAAGTAAAGGATCTGTACTCTGAGAACTGTAGAAAACATAGGAAAGAAATTGAAGAAGACACGAAGAACTAAAACAAATTCCATGTCAAAGAATTAGAAGAAAATATATTGCTTGAATATTTATGCTACCCAAGGAAATTGGTGTATTTTTAAAAGATTTTATTTATTTATTCATGAGAGATACACAGAGAGACAGAAACATAGGCAGAGAGAGAAGCATGCTCCATGCAGGGAGCCTAATGTGGGGCTCAATCCTGGGAATCCAGGATCATGCCCTGAGCCAAAGGTGAACACTCAACCACTGAGCCACCCAGTCATCCTGGAATTTGACATATTAAAAGAAACTACCATAAAAATATCATCAACATTCTTCACAGAGCTGAAATAAACAATCCTACTGCTTAAATTTAAGCAGAAAATACATCAAATACTCAAATGAATGTTTAAAAAGAGAAGCAAATGTGGAGGCATCACAATCCCCGACTTCAAGCGAGGTTACAGCACTGTGATCATCAAGACAGTATGGATCTGGTACAAAATAGACACATAGATGAATGGAACATTGTAGAGAACCCAGAAACCACTTCATTCCCTTCACAGTGGCTATCTGAGGGTCACTAACTCCATACCTGAGATGGTGATGATCTCTGTGCTGCATCAGAGGAAGATTGTTCATGTTCTATAAAGCATGACTCTGCTCCCTGAGTTAACAGGCCCCCATGTCAGGTACTTGTCTCAGGAGAAGGGAGGCAGCCTCTCAGTATAGGAATTGTACCTACAGGAACCCTCTTACACTGTTGGTGGGAATGTGAACTGGTGCAGCCACTCTGGAAAACTGTGAGGAGGTTCCTCAAAGAGTTAAGAATAGACCTGCCCTAGGACCCAGCAATTGCACTGCTGGGGATTTACCCCAACAATACGTAAGCAATGAAATGCCGGGACACCTGCACCCCAATGTTTCTAGCAGCAATGTCCACAATCGCCAAACTGTGGAAGGAGCCTTGGTGTCCATCGAAAGATGAATGGATAAAGAAGATGTGGTTTATGTATACAATGGAATCTTACTCAGCCATTAGAAATGACAAATACCCACCATTTGCTTCAACATGGATGGAACCGGAGGGTATTATGCTGAGTGAAATAAGTCAATAGGAGAAGGACAAACATTATATGTTCTCATTCACTTGGGAAATATAAATAATAGTGAAAGGGAATAGAAGGGAAGGGAGAAGAAATGTGTAGGAAATATCAGAAAGGGAGACAGACCATTGAAGACTCCTAACTCTGGAAAATGAACTAGGGGTGGTGGAAGGGGAGGAGGGCGGGGGTGGGGGTGACTGGGTGGTGGGCACTGAGGTGGGCACTTGACAGGATGAGCACTGGGTGTTATTCTGTATGTTATCAAATTGAACACCAATAAAAATAAATTTATTATTTAATAAAATAAAAAAATAAAATTCCCACCAAAAAAAAATAAGGAATTGTACCTACAGACCACAGAGAGGGTGCCCGATGTTGGTGTCTGTGACCTTGAAGACATTGGTACCACATCCAGGATGTGCAGGTGTCCTGGAAGAAAAAGATCATCAGCCCAGATGATAAGGATCAAGGTCTCCAGTTGTGTCTATGCTGTGCATGCAATGGTTCATGTGAGGTCAAGTACATCAGGGAGGAAACTGAAAGAAATATCATCTTAAGAGTTAGAAACCATAACACATCATTTTATTTCATTTTTTGCATATTATGAACTTTTTGTATATATATTCTTTTATTGGAGTTCGATATGCCAACATATAGCATAACACCCATGCTATATTTCATTTTTTAAGATTATATTTATTTATTCATGAGAGACACACAGAGAAAGGGAGGCAGAGAAATAGGCAGAGGGAGAAGCAGGCTCCATGAAGGAAGCCCAGTATCGGAATCAATCCCAGGACTCCAGGATAACTCCCTGAGCTGAAGACAGATGCTTTACTGCTGAGCAACCCAGGCATCCCCAAATCACTTTGTTTATAGCAGATGTAACAAATATATAACTTTCTATGCAATTATGTCTGGAATAAATGTTAATACTGTGTATATAAGACTAGATTTGTAAAGTCCTCTACACCAATGTGGACCCCTTAAATACCTTTTTGAAAGATCGATTCGATTTAAATAAATTGTCAATTATTTGTTTAACATTGGTCCTCATTCTTAGAAACCAGAGGCCATCTGTTGACCTGTTTGCAACACAGCTCATGGACCACGACTCTCCCAACACCAAACAACATGCTTTATGGGTTCAACAAGTAGATGTCCATGGGTGGTCCTGGGAGGTCCATGGAAGCCTAGCCCAGTCCCTGTCCACTTAAAAGGACAGGATACAACCCAAAACCACCCACTTCTCCTCAACATCTAGGGTAAAATCTTCTCTCAGGCAGAGGGAGCTCAGAGCTCTCTTCAAAGGCTGGTTGAGGTCTCTGGTGAAGGCAGAGCTGTAATATGGAGGAAGATGATTTTCTGGGGCCTTCTCTGTGTCTGGTGACTGCTCTTCAAGTTGATGGTCTCAGATGTCAGGTGGGGGACCATGGGGATAGTTGTGAATGCTCGTGACTGACAGCGCCTGAGTCTTCTTGTTCTCAGGCTCATTTCCCAGGTGCTGCTGCAAGATTCAGAGCAATGACAGGAGAGGGAATCACGGACCCCACACCTCACCACCACTGTCTATTGATTTTCCATGTAAACCATTGATTTCTGGTAGAAATGCATCCACCAACACCAGGAGAGTGGGTGCAGTGAGTTGGATCATAATTAATTATAACACATGCAACAGCCTGTCCCACAGGAGCCACATCCCAGAGTCCCATCCTGAATCCCATCCCAGAACAAGTGCTCCCTGTAGCTGAGCTCATTTCCCACCAAACAACTGGCCATGTCTTACTGCACAGGAGAAATGGGGAGGGGCCATCAGTGTGAGCCCAGACACACACCTCCCTGCAGGGACAGGGGAGGGGCTAGGCTAGGGGGTCGCTGAGGTCACCAGAAGATGTGAAGGTCACCAGAGTCCTCTCAGGTCAACAAGGGAACACTCAGGTCGCTAGGGGCTCCACAGGTAGCCAGGGAGCACTTGGATTAACAAGTGTAGTCAAGGGACTAGGGCCATTAGGAATAAGGACAGGGTAGGACCCAAGAACAAGTGCAGAAGTTGAATTGTCTTTCTTCTAGCTAGAAAAATACGCTCTTTGTTGGTCTTCATTTTTAAAGGTCATGATATTTTATTCATAATATATGTTAAAATCATTACATTTTATTTTGCATAATATGTAAACTAAAATATCCCTTAAATGATCTCTGGAAATAAACGATGAAAACTCTATATTATGAGGAAATAATAACTCATGAATATTTACATCTAACCTCCTAGATTTTGTGATAATTTATTGATATTTCCAAAACTAAAAGTTATGGGATTATAATATATGATTATAAATAAATGAATAAGTACAAAAATCTATAGGCATATGTAGCCTATTTAATAAAACTTTTTGTAAAATATTTCCATAATTAATATCTAAAATAAAATTTATTGATGGACAAAATAACAAAATATGTGATTACTCACAGTTGAAAATATATCAATAACTCTACATGAATTGATATTTAAAATTTCACTCCAAATGTACTCATTTTAATACACTATTCCTTAGTCAAAATCATTATCTTCCTGTGTTACATACCTGATTATATCACCCTGACATGCCATCTGCACTTCTCCATCTGCAAAGCTCTAGGAATGACCCCAGGATGAACAGAAGTTGTCTTCTCCCATGTCAGTCAAAGGACCAGATGTCTCTCTCCTCTTGTATCATAAGGTTTCTTCAGAATCTCAAAGCTGCTCACTATCCTTACCCAGCTCTTGTCCCAAACTCAGAACAAGATGCTTCATTTATAGCAGTTTGCTTCTCAGGACATTGTAGGATGGCATTTTCTGAAATTTTTTTACTCCACAAGAGGTAATAGCGTGAACTGGTCAGGGTTTCCTGAGGGACAGAACCCATAGCACATTGGTTCCCATGACTGACTAGTCTGAGAAGTCCATGATTTACGGTCATAATGTGAACACCCAGGAAAGCCAGTAGAGTAATTTTCATCTGACTCTGCCCTAGTCTTTCATTGAAGAACCTGGGGATGTGCATGTGTAACTGTCTTCAAGGCAGGAGGACGTGGATGTTCCAGAACAAGCATGGAAGCAGGAAGAATGATGGAAGTCTTCATCCTTCTCCCAATTATCCTATTGAGAAACACTCAGGCATCCCTTTATTTTTTTAAGATTTTCTTTACTTATTCATGAGAGACACAGAGACAGAATCAGGGACATAGGCAGAGGGAGAAGTAGGCTCCATGCAGGGAGCCCGATGTGGGACTCAATCTTGGGACTCCAGAACAACCTGAAATGAAGGCAGATAATTAACCACTGAGCCACCCAGGTGTCCTGAAAATCTGTTGTTTAAAAAACCCCAGTCTTAATGTGAAATGGTGCAGCCACTCTGGAAAACTGTGTGGAGGTTCCTCAAAGAGTTACAAATAGACCTGTCCTATGACCCAGCAATTGCACTGTTGGAGATTTACCCCAAAGATATGGATGCAATGAAACGGCGGGACATCTGCACCCTGATGTTTCTAGCAGCAACGTCCACAATAGCCAAACTGTGGAAGGAGCCTCGGTGTCCATCAAAAGATAAATGGATAAAGAAGATGTGGTTTATGTATACAATGGAATATTACTCAGCCATTAGAAATGACAAATACCCACCATTTGCTTCAACGTGGATGGAACTGGAGGGTATTATGCTGATTGAAATAAGTCAATCGGAGAAGGACAAACATTATATGTCCTCATTCACTTGGGGAATATAAATAATAGTGAAAGAGAATAGAAGGGAAGGGAGAAGAAATGTGTAGGAAATATCAGAAAGGGAGACAGACCATGGAAGACTCCTAACTCTGGGAAACGAACTAGGGGTGGTGGAAGGGGAGAGGGCCGGGGGTGAGGGTGACTGGGTGATGGGCACTGAGGGGGGCACTTGGCAGGATGAGCACTGGGTGTTATTCTGTATGTTGGCCAATTGAACATCAATAAAAAATAAATTTATTATTAAAAAAATAAAAAATAGGGATCCCTGGGTGGCGCAGCGGTTTAGCGCCTGCCTTTGGCCCAGGGCGTGATCCTGGAGACCCAGGATCGAGTCCCACATCGGGCTCCCGGTGCATGGAGTCTGCTTCTCCCTCTGCCTGTGTCTCTGCCTCTCTCTCTCTCTCTCTCTCACTGTGTGCCTATCATAAATAAATAAAAATAAATAAAATAAAATGTTTAAAAAAATAAAAAATAAAAAACCCCAGTCTTTGTACAATGTACAATGTGTCTCTGATGACCCTGTGGGATTTGCGTGGTACCATGTCCTTACCAGTTTGTGTTATACTAACAGCTGTGAGGTGTGCGCCTCACCACTGGGAATTATGTTGGTCCCCCATGACACCAACCAAATACACATCTGTGTTGGTTACTCTCCCTCCATAGATGAGGGAGGTTTCCAATGATGAGTTCATTACTGGAAACCCTCAAACACCTACAGTAATTGTTTACCCTTTATCTATATGTTTATACGCAATCATTATTCTAGAGGGTTTCTACGCCATCCTGGTGGCATGTCCTGGTATTGACAGTGTCTCTCAGCTCTGCCATTCTATTGCATAGTTTACATGTGAACTCATTGGTAGTGAAGCTGTTTCAGGAAGTTAAGTCCACTCAGAAATGTGATTCCCCCTGATGGCAGGAAATAAATCTCCAGTGAGAACAACTCATTCCATATAGCAGAAGGAGAGAACCATCCTCAGAACCAGAAGAGGAAACATAGGACCCAGAAGTCTGTGCAAACAACCCTTTTCAGTTCCTAGTCATTCGCGTAACCAAAACCAAATCCTGGCTTTAAATATCCACAATCCAAATGTTGTATTGTCCAACAGGTGGAAGGGGCAATTTCTACAAACTCAATAAACCAGGAATAAAATAATGATTTCAGGGAAATTTTTGGATATAAAATACCTATCTATTGACAAAAATATCACTTAAACTAGCATCAAAAATAAATATTTAGGATTAAATTTCAATAGTAGATAAGATATCATGCTAAAAATTACCTATTTTGATGAATGGCTTTTTTAAAAAAATAGAAATGCAAAGATAACACCACTCAATGATGAGAAATTCATATTTTCACAGTGACATCTGCACAATGTGATCTGCAAAGGTAATGCAATCTTGCTATTAACTCGTTAGAATCAAATTGTAGTCAAGCGCTGAAGATATAGTCAGAGGACATGCGAATAGGGCCCTCCCTCCACTGATTAAACCAACCCAGCCCAACCTTGCAGCTGGGAATGCAACCTCAGCCCCAGGATCCCCAGGTGGCCCCATTCAGGGATCAGGACAGAGCACAGGCAACTCACCATGGCATCTGTGCTCAGCTGGGTTTTTCTTGTCGCTATTGTAAAAGGTAATTCAAAGAGAACAAGGGACCTTGAGTATGTGAGTACAGGTGAGTGAGAGAAACAGGGGATGTGGGACAGTTTCCTGACCAGGATGTCTTGTATCTGCAGGTGTCCAGGGTGAGGTGCAGATGGTGGAGTCTGGGGGAGACCTGGTGAAGCCTGGGGGATCCCTGAGACTCTTCTGTGTGGCCTCTGGATTCACCTTCAGTAACTACGAAATGTACTGGGTCCACCAGGCTCCAGGGAAAGGGCTGGAGTGGGTCGCAAGGATTTATGAGAGTGGAAGTACCACATACTACGCAGAAGCTGTAAAGGGCCGATTCACCATCTCCAGAGACAACGCCAAGAACATGGTGTATCTGCAGATGAACAGCCTGAGAGCCTAGGACACGGCCGTGTATTACTGTGCGAGTGACACAGTGAGGGGACCTCAGTGTGAGCCCAGACACAAACCTCCCTGTAGAAGGGGATCAGGACCACCAGGGGGTGCACACTCCTCACCACTTCTGTCCTGAAGGCTCAGGAGCAGGTGCAGATGGAGTTTCTGGGCAGGTTTCTGGGGCTTCCTCCTCATGGAGGCTGTCAGGATCTGGGGCTTCATCCTCATGGAGCAGGTTATCTAGGGAGTCTCTCTAGACACATGATTAAGTGCCTTCTTATAAACTTTCTAATTTATAACATTTGTTTGTATATAAACTATTGTTTACATGCACTAAAGACAAATTTGCTTACACTTTTTCTCTACTGCCCCTACACATCATTTAATGACACATATCTCAGTGCATCTCATCTTCTCCTTAAAGAGTTTCATCTTTCTACCCTGTTCATTATAGAACCCCCCTGCTCAACATACAAGGTTGGTAGAAGCAGCATGAACCAAATGGACAAGAAGCTATAGAGCGATCAGGAATAGAAAGCAAGACAGAACTTCTTGAGGCATCACTGTAATGAACCAACCTACCAGCATTCATGCTAGTGATAACGTGGAAAAGCAGTGGAAACTCCCTAAGGTCGTTGTTAGGATGTGGAATCCGGAGATCACATGCACATGAACACACACACATGCAACACACAGAGACACACACACGCACACACGCACACACATGAGTATAAATCATCATCACATTTACCGTGTCTGTTGAGAGCAGGGCAGGCCTCGTAGCAAGTCATAAATGCTTGGATGGAATAAGGAAGGACACTGATTCAGGGAGTGTGTTGTAGGTCAGTGGTAGGGATGGGGTCCTTCTCCAGGAGGAGCTTGTGTGGAGTCAGTGTCCCTCCTGCATCAAAGGAGGGAGAACCTATGGGTTCTGGTTCCATGACCCATGTTTGTGGAGCAAGACAATAGGGAGGAATGGATGTCAAGGTTCTAGCAGGTACATTCAAAATATGGTGTAAGGAATCATTCCACTAAACATGTATGAAAACTGGTAGAACATTGAGAGAAGTGGTTGTTCTAAGTATGAAAATGTCTGAATTAGGGGAAAGTGAGATGAATGTTTCTTCAAAGCCTTACACAATATAAAGTGATTATACAAATGGATCAAGGATAACCCAGTGTCCCAGGTGGAAGCTGTCCTCTCCCCCAAGGTCACCAGCTGGTTCTGAAGGTCACATGTGTGCTTTGTGCACAGAGAGCAGAAGCTTCTACTGGATCCATGAGGCTCCTCAGGGTGAGGAGCTGAATTGAAGGACCTTCCACCTCCAGGGAGTAACTCATGGATCCTTCGGGTGCTGACGTCAGCTCACTGTGCTCCAACCATCCCCAGGTTGGAACCTAATGCCCATGTGATGGGAGGAGGAGGAGAGGCTCAAGTGGAAGACTTGAGTAAGGAGGTGCAGCCTCATGATGGGATCATTGGGAGTTCCTGTGCTTCTTGGAGTTGACGTCTTTCTACTTCCTGAGATTAGGGAACTTTTCTGCTATTAATCAAATAACTTTTATTTTCCTGCCTCTTCATCTAATGAGACTCCTATCATACGTATATTACTATGACATCGGAATTAATTGAGTTCCCTATGGCTCCCTTTGTTGTCTTTACCTTTGTTTCCTCTTCTTTTCAGTCATTATTTTCAATAATTTATCTTGTCTAAACTGGCTCTCTCTTCTGCTTCATCAACCGCATTTTTATAACCTTCACTGGGGATTAAATATTGGTTATAGCATTTTTAATGTTGTCTGACTTGATTTTACTTCATTCATCTAGAAGAATTGGAACTTCTGGCGATCCCTGGGTGGCTCAGTGGTTTAGCACCTGCCTTTGGCCCGGGGTGTGTTCCTAGAGTCCTAGGATTGGGTCCCACTTCAGGCTTCCTGCGTGGAGCCTGCTTCTCCCTCTGCCTGTGTCTCTGCTTCTCTCTCTTTCTCTCTCTACCTTTCATGAATAAAAAATAAAATCTTAAAAAAAAGACCTAGCCTATCTTTAAATTTAAAGATAGCATTATATGTTCTCATTCATTTGGGGAATATAAATAATAGTGAAAGGGAATATAAAGGAAGGGAGAAGAGATGTGTGGGAAATATCAGAAAGGGAGACAGAACATAAAGACTCCCAACTCTGGGAAACGAAGTAGGGGTGGTGGAAGGGGAGGAGGACAGGGGGTGGGGTGAATGGGTAATGGGCACTGAGGGGGAGCACTGGGTGTTATTTTGTATGTTGGCAAATTGAACACCAATAAAAAATAAATTTATTATAAAAATTTTTTTAAAAATTTAAAGATAGCAAAAATTAGAAGAATTGGAACATATATTGTCTTCTCTCCTTTTTTTCCAAGCCCACCTAGTATTCTTTAAATCAGTGTTTCAATTCCACTTTATGTATGCTCGGATGGCTCAGCGTATCTGCCTTTGACACAGTGTGTGACCCTGGAGTCCTGGGGTTGAGTCTTGCTTCGGGTTCGCTGCATGGAGCCTGCTTCTCCCTCTGCCTGTGTCTCTCCTTCTCTATCTCTGAGTCACTCATGAATAAATAAATAAATCTATAACAAAAAAATAAATTCCACTTTGGAGTATTTAATTGAATCTCTAAGCATTAAATTCCTGGACTATGAGATTGGCATGCTCTTCATTTTTTTTGCGGTAAATTTTTCTATCATTTCATTTTTCCTTTTTATTTTATTTCTGACAAAGTGAGTTAATTTGGGGAATAGCAGAGGAATCACAATTAGAGACATCAGAAACAATGAATACCTACTATTTGCTTTGACATGGATAGAACTGGACGGTATTATGCTGAGTGAAGCAAGTTAATTGGAGAAGGACTATAATCATATGGTTTCACTCAAATGGGGAATATAAGAAATAGTGAAAGGGATTATAGGGAAAAAAGAAAAAATGTGTGGGAAAAATCAGAGAGGAAGACAAAACACGAGAGACTTAACTCTGGGAATTGAACAAAGGTAATGGAAAGGCAGGTGGGCGGGTGGTTGGGGTGACTGGTTGACGGGCACTGAAGTGGGCACTTGACGGGATGAGCACTGGGTGTTATACTGTATGTTGGCAAATTGAACTCCAATAAAAAATATAGAAAAAAGTTCCCACATCTTCCAGGCTGGGCTTTCCTGTCCCAGAAGCTTTTGCCACTGGGCTTTAGCCAGGGAGGCCCTTGCAGTGCCCCTCCCCCACTTGATTCTTTTTTATTTAATTTTTTTCACCTTCCTACCTTGCTAGAAGCTAAAATCCTTCCCTCTATGATGTTCCAGCTGTTCTCTCCTTAAATCTAAGGTCAAATTTGTAGGTGTTCAGGATGGTTTGAAAGTTATCTAGGTAAGTTGGTGGGGCCAGGAGAGTGGAGGACCCCTACTCCTCCACCATCTTGACCCACTTCCCCATCTTGGAAGTTTCTTTAAGCCTCCAAATTCTTCTCAGTGTTAGAAAATAGTTATGTTAAGTAGAAACAATGACTTTTTATCATCTGGAGGGAAAGACCTAGATGTCAGGGACTTGATTCAAGATTCCGGCTCACCTCTGACTACAATAAATATAGCTGGAGATGTGTAGCCAAGGAGTAGAAGGAGGGATGAAAGATGGGGATAAGTAGGAGACATCCTTCACCAGGAGGATCTGTGTGATCATGTGGAAGAGACTCTGATTGCATGTTGGAAAAACACAAAAGTGTGAGATGTCTACTCTGTCTCTGCAGGGGTGTTTGGAGCCAACAAGTTCTGCTGGGATCACCAGGGGACACGCATAACCACCAGGAGATCTCAGGAACCAGGAAGCTCAAGATCCAGAACAAGATGACGGTTGAGACCTGGTCTCCTCTCCAGGGATTTCTGTGCCATGTTCTGAAAACATCTTCCAGACAGGGACAAGGTTAACATTTGTAAAATCTGTGGAAACACAGAAAAGTCCCCCACTTTTTGAAGACACCATCATAGTGCCAGTAACCAAACTTGCCAAGGTCAAGCCACCAGTATCAAAATAACTGATATTGTTATGGCAATAAATGTGAGTGTCGAGGACAGCCCGGGTGGCTCAGCGGTTTAGTGCCACCTTCAGCCCAGGGTGGGATCCTGAAGACGTGGGATCAAGTTCAAGTCCCATGTCGGGCTCCCTGCATAGACTCTGCTTCGCCCTCTGCCTCTCTCTCTCTCTGCCTCTCTCTCTCTCTCATGAATAAATAAATAAAATCTTTTAAAAAATGTGAGTGTCGAAGTACAATGACCTTCATGACATAGACGAAGAAATGTCCTTAAAAAATAGAATCCTTTCTGTGGTCATATCTTCTGACATTAATTGCTTTAGTAATCGTTCCACTCTGTTATCTTTATGTAGAATTTCTATTCTTATGTACAGAGAGAGATCAGGTGTAAAGCCCTTAGCTTGTTGAAAACCACAGCATTTCTATCAGCTCTCTGAGTCTCTGTCAAGGCTTCTACTTGTCTCTGTGTTTCTGTGAAAGAACGATCTGGTCTACACACATCACTCAGTTGGGGCTTCTGGAAATTCAAGAAACCTTCAAATCTTATGTCCAATTCTGTCTTGGAAGTGGCTCAGGGAGCATCCAGGTGCTATGGTGGGGATCACAGGCGCAAACACTGTGTCACTCCAAACTGCTGTGTCTGTTTAGATCCTCACACAACCTCTCTGTGCTGCAGTGAATACTTACATACCTGTAAATGGTGCTAATTTTTTATGTATATACATTATGTTGTGTCCATATGTGGAAATATGGAAGATGATCAATGCTAAGTATTCAGACAGCAAATCAGGTATTGAGAAAAAACAATTTACTGACAGATATCCTGTCTTCAAAACTCTTCCAGGATCCTACATAAGATCTGAGTGCCTCTTGAGGTTGCTTCCTCAAAAATTTCCTGTATACTCAGAATACATGCAAATATGGCCCTCCCTCCGCTGATTAAACCTGCCTAGCCCTGACCTTGCCGCTGGGATAGAAACTCCAGCCTCAGAATCCCGAGGTGACCCCATTCAGGGATCAGGACAGAGCACAGACAACTCACCATGGAGTCTGTGCTTGGCTGGGTTTTCCTTGTCACTATTTTAAAAGGTAATTCATGGAGAACCAGGGACCTTGAGTATGTGAGTGGAGATGAGTGAGAGAAACAGATGATGGGGGACAGTTTTCTGACCAGGATGTCTTGTGTCTGCAGGTGTCCAGGGTGAGGAGCAACTGGTGGAGTTTGGAGGACACATGGTGAATCCTGGGGGTTCCCTGGGTCTCTCCTGTCAGGCGTCTGGATTCACCTTCAGTAGCTATGGCATGAGCTGGGTCCGCCAGGCTCAAAAGAAGGGGCTGCAGTGGGTCGGACATATTAGCTATGATGGAAGTAGCACATACTACACAGACACTGTGAGGGACAGATTCACCATCTCCAGAGACAACACCAAGAACATGCTGTATCTGCAGATGAACGGCCTGAGAGCCGAGGACACAGCCGTGTATTACTGCATGAGGAACACAGTGAGTTGACATCAGTGTGAGCCCAGACACAAACCTCCCTGTAGAAAGGGATCAGGACCACCAGGGGGTGTGCACTCCTCACCACTTCTGAGTCAAAGGCTCAAGAGCAGGTGCAGATGTAGGTTCTGGGCAGGTTTCCTGTCAGGCTCTGAGCTTGCTTTCCATGGAGCAGTTTCCTCTAGGAAACCTCTCTTGGCACAGAATTCTGTGTTTATGAATTTAGTCACTAATTTTGTAACTTTTTTGTTAAAAAATCCTTCTATGCATAAAAGATAAATTTGATTAGATTTGCTAACTGTCCCAAAAATATCAGTAATTAGAAATCTCTGTGTACATCAAATTATCCTTATAAGCCTCACAGCTATGTGCACTGTGTATGACAGAACCACCGAGATCCTTATACAGGTTGGTAGAAGCAGCATAAACTGCCTGCTGGACTTGAAGGAACAGAGTCATCAACAGTCTAAAGCAAGAAAGTAAAAATCCCTGGAGGGGTCACTGTCTTAAACCATCTTCCCAGGATCAATGTTATTGACCACCTGGGAAAGCAGAGGAACCCCCACCTGCACATGGTGTGAATGTGAATTCTGAAGATAACACAAATACACACACAGAGACACACATACACACACAGGAGAGTATTAAACCTTTATCACCCTCACCATCATCAGTTGAGAGTAGGCCAGGCCTCTCAGCAAGCCATAGATGCTTGGATGGAGGCAGGCAAGGACACAGGATCAGGGTGTGTGTTGTGAGTCAGTGGTGGGAACGGGGTCCCTCTCCATGAGGGTCTGGTGTGGAGTTAGTGTCTCCCATGCAACAAAGGAGGGTGAACCTTTGGGTTCTTGTTTTATTTCCCATGGTTGTAGAACAGGAAATGAGGGATGCATGAATGTCAAAAATTTAGCACGTAGATTCAAAGATATGGCGTAAGGAATAATTCGACTAAACAAGTATGAAAAGTGGAAGAACAAAACAAGAAATATCCATTCTAAGTAGAAAAAGGTCTGAATCATGGATAATGAGAATGATCCATGGAAGCAGCAGAAAATTTAAAATGATAGTAGAAATAAAGCAAGGTTTTACCAAGAGTCTCAGGTAGAAACAGTCCTCTACCCAAGGTCACCAGCTGGTTCTGAAGGTCGTGTGTGCACTGCGTATACTCAGATAAGAAAAGATTCTAATGGATCCATGGGGATCCTCAGGGTGAGGAGCTGGATTGGAGGACCTTCCACCTGCAGTGAATAACTCATTGAGCCTTCAGGTGCTGATATCAGCTCACTGAATAGCTTCTGCTTCTGTTTACTCTCTTATCATCTACTGGAACTCCATTAATACAAATGTTGTTATGATTTCATAAGTCACTGAGTTCCCCACGTCTACTTTTGTTGTCTTTACCTTTGTTTTCTCTTGTTTTCAGTTGGTATTTTCTGTAATTTCATACTATCTATACTACATCATTGCTCTGCTTCATCCTACTTCCATTGTATGGCATGCACGTGGGATAGTGTCTTGGTTATAGAAATTTTAACTTGGCCTGATTTGAGTTTATTCATTTATCTCTGCATTAAGCAAATATCTATCTATTGTCTTCTATCCAATTTCCAAGTTCTTCTACTATTATTCAACCATTGCTTTAAATCCTGTTTATATACATATCTTACAGATATGTAAATCTAAAATCCTGGTTTGAGACATTTTCATCCTGTATAATCTGCTAGGATCGATTTATTTCATCATTTACCTTTTTATGATAAATTCTTAAAAAAGGAAGATCCTTGGTTCTCTTTAGTCTTCCACTTGAAAGAATGTGGACTACAAAATAAATTTAAAAATAAAATAAAAATAAAAAACTAAAAGTATTTATGAAAATTAGAGAGGAAAATTAAGAACAAATTAATAATGATAAATAAAGAAGGATTTATTGGAATATAAATATAAAATAGGAATAAATAATGAAGAATGAAAGTAGAAAGGAAGCTAAGAACTAACTCCCCTATAACTGACACCTCACAACACTCTCTGATGACCAGACTTGCTGACCTGGAACTGCTGGTGCTGATCCCCTGGGGAGGGGCTGCCGTGCTCACTCTCAGAAGTCCTGCCCTAGTGGGCATCCTCTTCTACCGGGTAGGGGGCAGGGCTCAGAGTGAGCAGCTCTGGGCTCCAATGGATGGCCCTCTTCTCCCTGATGCACTGAAGGGGGGGTTGAAAATGGTCCCCTCTCTCTAGCCTGGGGTAGAATATTCGTAACCCCCACTCTTCAGAGGGCCCTCACATGAGAGCCATCAACTCTTCTGTCTTCAGTTTCCATCTGAACCCCAATTTCACCCTGCCTGTGTCTGAACTGGTTTATCTCAGGCACATGAATGAGCCTCCATATATCAACATGAGGGACTCCTGTCGTGTGAATCTGGGCTGGTCCTCCGAGGGAGGGTCTCACAGTCTTTAAATTCTGCTGGGATAGAGGTAACAGGATCACACCTCCATTCCATTTCTGACGAAACAGAGAACAGTGAGACAGGCAAAGTGGCAGCACAGTAGGGGTCATCACTTCATTCCACCCCATTAATTCAGCTAGATAACTGTCAAACCACCTGGAACACCTATGAATTCAACCACAGATGTCAGGAATAAATGAATGGATCTCTACAAATAAAATGTGACCGCTTTTCCGCAGTAGGAATATACAGAGAGAAATGGAGGGGATATGTGGAGAGACAAATGGTGACACAAGAGCCTTCGTAAGCACATTACAGGAAAGTCATACAGTCTGGACCTCAAAACCTGGATCTTTAGAAATATGCTTCTGTGAGTGCAGTCCCTCCCTGAAAGCTGTTCTTGAGTGAAGCAGGCAATATCACAGATGGGACAGTGGGGTTGAATCTTTCTGGAGGCACAGAAAGATCAGGCTGTCTGAACCACAAGAGCTTCTACACATTGGAACAGGGAAATGAGTTTATGTAACAACCCCAGGAGGAGGTTCAGCTTGTTTGAACTAAACAGTGAACCAAGGCCTGATTGGGTGACAGCTCTCCATGTTAGATCCCTGCAGAAGTTGGGAATGCAACAACCCTCCACCTTCCTCTGGGAGAGGCAGAGAAGTGGTACACTAGACTGGATGAGTACTCTCCATGCCAGGGCCCTACAACAGAGGGAAAAGAGACCAACCTATGCTTCCTCCAGGATGTGGGGAGCAGGTGCATGAATGACTAGGTGAAAGGTCTCCTTGCCAGGGCTCTACATTGTTCACAAATGAACCTCATTCCATATGAACCCAGGAGGACCTGAGTGGGCAGGCCCGATAGGAGTCCGTAGAGTTTGGCACACACTGCGATGCCTTATCTGCAGGGCTGGAGATTGGAGCACAATCATTTTTATTTTCTTCCTCTAAGGAGGCAAGGAAATCCTTCAAGGAACAAAAGCTTCACACAGCAAATGCCTGACACTGAACCACGCCCCCCTGACATTGGGTGGGGCAATTCCACCCAAGCACAGGCACCTGAGAGCCTGTGTAGCATGGCCCTCCCACAGGAGACAAGCTGGAAGAATACTTTGTATTTTGTTTGGGTTGTTGTAGATATTTTTCAATCTGCTCACTCATATAGCCATTAAGCACTGGACAAAATGATTAGAAAGAGGAATCCACAACATATGCAAGAACCAAAGAAAGTCTTCTCTATCACAGATCTATTATATACAGTTATAAATAAAATATAAGAGATGAAGTACACAATTATAATTATGAATTACTATTCGTGCTTAAAAAAAAACATAAAATACATGAGAGTTTCTTACTGTAGGAATCAAATTTCATCAGGCTGAAATTCAATGTGCTCTAAGATGCAGTCTAAACTGAATGCTGTAACAGCCAATGTAAATGAGGAAGAATAGACAGTAAATGACATATAAGAGAAGGTGATGGAAAGGAAGAAAGATGAGATAAAGGCATTAAAACAAGTGAGAGCCACAAACAGATACTCGGAGAAGCAACCAATAGTTTGAAAAATACCTTCTGATATATTGGGTATTCTGAGCAAACCAAGAGAGACAGAGGACCAGAAGGAATGTTTGAACAAATCACAACTGAGAACATCCATAATCTGTGGAAGGAAACAGGTGGTCATATGTGGAAAATGCAAAGGAGCCCTCCAAAAATCAATAAAATAGGTCAACACAACTACTTATAATAGGGAAGATGCAATTTTCAGAAATAAGGAGAAAATCATAGAAGCAGCTCAAGAAAAGAGATTCCTCACATACAGAGAGAGAGAAATATTAGACAAACAGCAGGGCTAAACATAGAGACCTGGTAGGTCAGAAAGGCTGGAATGATAAATTCAGGGGAGAAAATGTGAAATGCATGAATCCATTTGTCTAGCTAGGTTGTAATTCCTAATTGAAGGAGAGATAAAGTTCTTTCAGGACAGAAAGACATTAAAAGATTCTGTGACCACCAAGCCCACCTTCCAATAAATATGAAGAGGGATTCAGTAAGCTAAGAGGGATCCCAAAGGTACACAAAAATTCTGCTGGAATGGGGATTGTATTTTATTTTATATTTTTTGGAACGGGGATTTTAAAGGTAATACAATAACAGTAAATTCATACTCTTCAATAGTTACTCGGAGCATGAATTGGATACATGATCCAGTCAAAAGTCATAGGATATCAGGTGGGATAAAAAGTAATACCCATTCATTTGGGTCTACAGGAGACTCATCTTAGACCCAAAGACACATTCAGATTCAAAATGAGGGGATGGATAAAGATTTATCATGCAAATGGACATAAATAGAGAGCTGGGGTAAATATCTTCATATCAGATAAATTAGATTTGAAACCAAAAATTGGGACAGCTCTGGTGGCTCAGCAGTTTATGATGCCTTTTGCCCAGGGCCTGATCCTGGAGACGAGGGATCAAGTCTCATGTCATGCTCCATGAATGGGGCCTGCTTCTCCATCTGCCTCTCTCTCTGTCTCTCTCTCTGTCTCTCTTTGTCTCTCTCTCTCATGAATAAATAAAAAAAATATTTTTAAAAAATTAGACAAACATCTCAAATACACAAGCTAACCTTAAACCTAAAAGAATTGGAGAAAGGGACTCCTGGGGGGATCAGTGGTCAACCACCTGCCTTCAGCCCTGGGTATATGATTCTGGAGTCCAAGGATCAAGTTACACATCAGGCCCCCTCTCTCTGTGTCTCTCATGAATAAGTAAATATTTACTTTTTAAAAAGAAGAACTGGAGAAAGATCAGCAAATAAAACCTAAACCAAACAGGAGACAGAAATAATAAGTTTCAGAGCAGAAATCAAAGAAAAGGAATCCAGAACAGTAGAAAAATCAAGGGAGCTAGAAGCTATATCCCAAAGATTTTGAAATGTTGTATCTTCTTTCTCATTAGTTTCCATGAATCTTTTTAATTCTTCTCTAATTTCCTTTTTGACCCTTTCATCTTTTACCAGGATGCTCTTTAATCTTCATATGTTTGAGTTTCTTCCAAATTTCTTCTTGTGCTTGAGTTGAAGTTCCAAAGCACTGTGTTCTGAAAATATGCAGGGGACAATCCCAATCTTTTGGTATCACTTAAGACCTGATTTATGAGCCATTATGTGGTCTATTCTTTTTTTTTTTCTTTTTTGGTTATGTGGTCTATTCTTGAAGAAGTTCCATGTGCACTCGAGAAGAATGTGTATTCAGTTGCGTTTGGATGTAAAGTTCTGAAAATATCTGTGAAATCCATCTGGTTGAGTGTATCATTTAAAGCTCTTGTTCTTTAGTATGTTGTGCTTAGAATATCTCTCAATTGGGATCCCTGGGTGGCGCAGCGGTTTGGCGCCTGCCTTTGGCCCAGGGCGCGATCCTGGAGACCCGGGATCGAATCCCACGTCGGGCTCCCTGTGCATGGAGCCTGCTTCTCCCTCTGCCTATGTCTCTGGCTCTCTCTCTCTCTGTGTATGTGACTATCATAAAAAAAATATATCTCTCAATTACAGAAAGCACTGTGTTGAAGTTTCCCAGTATATGTGTATTATAATAAGTATGTCATAACTTTGGTTATTAATTGATAAACTTGCAGGCTCCCACATAAGGGGCATAAATATTCATGATTGTTAGATCCTCCTGTTGGATAGATCCTTTAAGTATGATATAGTGTCCCTCGTCATCTCTTACTACAGTCTGTGGGATAAACTTTAATTTATCTGATATGAGAATCTCTACCCCTGCTTTCTTTTGAGGACCATTTGAATGGTAAATGGTTCTCCAATCTTTTATTTTCAGGCCGTAGGTGTCCTTCTGTCTAAAATGAGTCTTTTATATACAGCAAATAGATGGGTCTTGCTTTTTTTTTATCCAGTCTGAAACCCTCCGCTTTCCGATGGGATCATTAAGCTCATTCACATTCACAGTTACTATTGAAAGATATGAATTTAGGGTCAACATATTATCTATTCAGTCCCTGTTTTGTGGATTGTTTCCTTGGACTTCCTCTTTCTTTTACGGAGTCCCCCTTAACATTTCTTACAGAGCTGGTTTGGTGGTCGCATATTTTTCAGTTTCTGCCTATCTTGGAAAATCTTTATCTCTCCTTCTATTCTGAATGAGAGCCTTGCTGAATAAAGTATTCTTGGCTGCATGTTCTTCTCACTTAGGACCCTGAATATATCCTGCCAGCCCTTTCTGGCCTGCCAGCTCTCTGTGGAGAGGTCTGCTGCTAATCTAATATTTCTCCCCATATAAGTTACGGATCTCTCATCTCTTGTTGCTTTAAGGATTTTCTCTTTATCTTTGCAACTTCCAAGTTTCACTATTAAATGTTGAAGTGTTGAACGGTTTTTATTGATTTTAGGGGCGACCTCTATATCTCCTGGATATGAGTGATTGTTTCCCTCCCCAAATTAGGGAATTTTTCAGCCATGATTTGTTCAAATATGCTTTCTCATCCTCTCTCCCTCTCAGCACCCTCTGGAACCCCAATTAAACATAGATTTTTCTTTTTGGGGCCGTCATTTACTTCCCTTAACCTTTCCTCATGGTCTCTTAATTGTTTTTCTCTTTTTTCCTCAGCTACCTTCCTTGCCATTAACTTGTCTTCTATGTCACTCACTTGTTCTTCTAACTCAGTAATCCTCATTGTTAGGACCTCCAGTTTGGATTGTATGTCATTAAATTGATTTTTAATTTCGGCCTGATTAGTTCTAAATTATGCAGTCGTGAAGTCTCTTCAATCCTTTATGCTTTTTTCTAGAGCCACCAGTAGCTTTCTAATTGTGCTTCTGAGTTGGCTTTCTGACATTGCATTGTAATCCAAATTCTGTAACTCTGTGGCAGAGAGTAATGTTTCTGATTCTTTCTTTTGTAGTGAGTTCTTCCTTTTAGTCATTTTCCTTAGTGCAGAGTGGCTTTATGAGTGGGGTGAGTCAAGTATATCAACCACGACCTAAGTAAATTTCACCCTAGATTATTCTGACGAGGTCAGAGACCAGAAATTGAAAAGAAAGTTCAGAATGAAATTAAACAAAAGGACCACTAAAGTGAAAAACAAATTTTAAAACAAAGTGGTAAAAAATAAAAGGCCAGGAATCCTAAAGAAGAGTAGAAAAAAAGAAAAACAAAGGAGAATAATAAAAAGGGGGAGGAGGACTGGGAGATGGTGGTGGAGGTGAAGAAGTTGTACTGGAGGGAGAATGTAGTCAATCTGAGGGGTTCTATAGGATGATCCCCTTGTTTCTGTGTATATTAATTTCTGTATATTAGTAGATGCTCAGTCCCAAATTTATGTAAACCAGAAATACTTGTAGAAGGCCCCAACACTGACCACCAAAACATAAATAAGATAAAAGAGGGGGGTAGAATGGAAATGAGGAATCTCACAAAATGCCCCAGCATGGTATTCCACTTGGTTCTGGGTGCATATTGGTCCTGTTTTAGAAGGCATTATCTTCGGCCATTTTAAAACAAAATGAGGCAGGTAAAACACACACACACACACACACACACACACACACACACACACAAAACATATCTTGTATATCTCCCAAAATTAAGTCAAGTATGCTTAAGGGAATCTAGCATTGGAAAATATATCTCAGACCTGTAATTGTAGAAATATGAAAGTCAAAAAGGAAGAATCTTAAAAATGAAGAGGTGGTAAAATATTGCAGTTAAGGTGGAAAAATAAAAAATTGGAAATGTTCACTCTGATATTAAAACAAGTTTTACTGGGAAAAAGAGGATAAAAAAAGGAGGGGTATCCTCTGTTTCTCTATACTGTAAACGTTCGACTTCCTTGGAGCTTTCCAGTGTTGCCTATAAGAATTTGCTCTTCCGCTGTCCTTCCAGCTGGTCTTCTGGGGGACGGACTTGTTGTGCTGTGTCCCAGGTGTGCGCACCTGAGTTATCTGCCCCACCCCCTGCCAGGTGCAGGGCTCAGTGAAAGCTGTTTATCCTGTGAGTCCCCTGTTCTATGGTGGCCCTGGTCTGTCCCAGGGACAGGTGACACAAGGAGGAAAACAACACTAGTGGCAGTCAGCTCTCTAGCTCTGGAGTCAGCTCCTGCAGTAAGTACCACAGTCTCCTAGTTCACACTGGCCTGGATGCTCCCGGGGCTGAGGAGGCACTGATCTGCACAGTTCGGGGGTGCCTGGTTCAGGAGAGTCCTTGTCCTGTGCCCTCCCTGCTTCTGAGAGTCCTAGGGAAAGTGCAGGATCCAGGGCTATGGTCCTCAGCCCCCTGGGATCAGGGGCCTATACTGCTGGAATCCAGCACCCAGGGTGTGGCTCCCAAAGGCAGCCAGGTGCAGACCCCGCCATCCAGAGTCCCCACCTGAGCTTGTCCAGAGACCCCACTTGGCCTGCACTCTAGCCCTATGTGGATCGTGGCCCCACAGTTGTGGCGCACTCTCCCCAGGGTGCACTGCCTCTGTTAGTGACTCCAGGAGACTGGAGGCTACACTGCCCCTCCTGCAGTTCTTCTCGATTTCTCTGCTTAGCGCTTTTCTGCCTGGGAAGAATCCAGTGCAGATTTTTAAAGTTCCTGGTTCTCCTGGCCTGGGGTTTCCTGTCCTGGAGGATTTCATCGCCTGGCCTTATCCAGGATCTTCATAGGGGTCCTTCCCCCACTTGACTCTTTTATTTTTTTCCACCTTCCTACCTTGTTAGCAGCACAAACTCTTCTCTCTGTAGTGTGCCAGGTATTCTAACTTTAAATCTCAGGTAGAATTCATAGGTTTTCAAGATGATTTGAAAGTTATTTAGGTAAGTTGGTGGGGACAGGTGACTTGGGGACCCTACTGCTGCGCCATCTTGCCCTGCCACCCTCTGCTGCTTATAATACTTTGTGATAGCTTGAGAAAGTCTCTTCACAACCCCATCCCCATAGGTATACCTTCCCAACAAAACACCCCACACATCCTACATTCCAAAAGGTGGACGATTCTCTACTTGCAGACAAGCAGGTTTTCTTCTCTCAGTCTTACAATTGATTTTGTAGGAGCTCAGAATGATTTGATAAAAACCCAGATGTGTGCAGGGAGGAGACAAGCTCATCGCCCCTACATGTCTGCCATGTTAAATCCTTCTTTTCACATTTGTTTGACAGCAAAGATGGTCTGAAGTAATAGAAGGAGAGAATATGTATGACAGCTACAATCCTCATCTCTGTAACAGAAAAGAATAAAAACTGTTAATTGACCTTCCTTCTTCGTCTACCAACTACATATACTCTTTGATTTCAGCAACCCTTCAGCTCCTCAGAGCTCATTACCTGGCCGAATGACCAACACCTTAATCCTGAAGGGTCTCTCCTTGGTCTCCTCTTTACCATTATTGCTACCTAGTTAGTGCTGTAATTCTTTCTTTGCAAGGAAATTACACTCGTCTATAAAGCCAGCTGCTTCAGGGATATGGATACTATGATACTCTACTGAGCTCCAACATAAAGTAGTGCTTGATTATCTGCAGAACAATCTGTGAAGGAGGCTTATGCTTTTTCTTTCAAATAATTGTAGGAATCTCACCATGAGAATATGGGCAGGGTGGAGAGAGAAGGTAGTGGAGCAGGACTGGAGTCCATGAATATTTGGAAGTACTTAGAAGTGACATTCTGTGTCCTGAGGATCGCTTCAGAACCCATCACTTCTTCCATTTGGTGATAGAGAGGCACTGTGCATGCCCCAATTTAGGGCTTAGGCATTCAAATATCATGCACTTGGAGGTGGGACAAGATGGCAGAAAAGTAGGGTCCCCAACTCACCTGTCTTCACCAAATTATCCAGATAACTTTCAAATCATCCTGAAAACCTACAAAATCACCTGATATTTAAAGAGAGAACAGCTGGAATGCTACAGTGGGAAGAGTTCACAAGAACACGCTGTATCTGCAGATGAACAGCCTCAGAGCCAAGGACACGGTCGTGTATTACTGTACACACATAGTGAGGGCACATCATTGTGAGCCCAGACACAAACCTCCCTGTAGAAGGGGATCGGGACCACCAGGGGGTGCACACTCTTCACCACTTCTGTCTTGAAGGCCTAGGAGTAGGTGCAGATGGAGGTTCTGGGCAGGTTTACTGTCAGGGCCTGGGCTTCCTCTCCAAGGTGTAGTTTCCCTGAGAGAGCCTCTCTAGGTACAGGATATTTTTACCTATTCAGTCTCTAACTTACAATCTTTGTTGTCATAGAAAGAGAAATATAGTAATGTCCACAAATGGCAGTTTCTGATTTGAAAACTTTGTTGAATTTAGTCAACTCTTCTTATATGCACAAGGACATATTTCCTTAAACTTTCCCTAAATATCAGTTTATTACCCATTTCTCCATGTACTACAACTTCTCCTTTTTAAGAATCTAAGCTGCATACATGCTACATGAAATAACCACTCAGCTCAGTGTGCAAGGTTTTTAGAAACCGCATAAACTACATGCTGGTCATGACACTACAAGGGGGTCAAAAATCCAAAGGAGAGAAGACGGACTGCAGTTGTGACCTCACTCTTGAATCACACTGACAAAAACAATATTAGCTTCAACCTGGGAAAACAAGAGACCCCAAGAAGTGAGTTGTGAGGATGTGTAGTGAAGGGCCCCCCCCACACACAGACACAGACAGGAAAGTACAAACCTTTATCACCTTCGTCATCAGGTCTGTTGAGAGCAGGTCAGGCTGAGCAGGTCTCAACAAGTCATAAGTGCTTGGATTTGGGAAGGACACTGGCTCAGGGTGTGTGTTTTGGGTCAGTGGTGGGGACG
Organism: Canis aureus; assembly: GCF_053574225.1. Classification (NCBI taxonomy): domain Eukaryota; kingdom Metazoa; phylum Chordata; class Mammalia; order Carnivora; family Canidae; genus Canis; species Canis aureus. Next base: position 76,967,785 of record NC_135619.1, on the reverse strand, counting down.
AGGTCCTGCTCCAGGAGGGGCTTGTGTGGAGTCAGTGTCCCACCTGCATCACAGGAGGAAATTCAATGGTTCCTGCGGGATTTCTCATGAGTGGGGCAGGAGGAGAAGAGGGAGGACTGGTGATCACAGAAGTTAGCAGGTACCACTCAAAGATATTGTGTGATGACAAATTCAACTAAACTATTATGAAAACTGGAGAGAACAAGAGTGGAGGAGGACCTTCCACCTGCAAGGAATAACTCATGGAATCTGCAGGTGCGGATATCAGCTCACTGTATGTGACCTCTGCCATCCCCATGTTGGAACCTAACGCTCTTGTGATGGGAGGAGGAGGTGTAGCCTTAGAGGAGCACTTAGTTCAGGAGGTGCAGCCCTTGATGTGATCAAGTTCCTTATACATCAGAACTGAGAAATCTCCCTGACCCAGGCCCCATGCGAGATGACAGGAAAGGACAGGCTAGGGCGTGGGTGCTTCCAGGCACCACATATGCCTGCATCTGGACCTTAGACTTCCCAGACTCCAGAACTGTGATAATGAGTGTCTGTAGTTTAATCCACACAGTCTGGGAGTGTAATGACACCACCCAGACACATTAAAACAGTGTCGCATCTCTTTTTTGTCCTTTACAACCTGGTCCCAGTGAAACAGTGAGGTTATGACAAAATAGCAGGAAACCTACATCCAGACTCACTGTCCTCAGCTGCCTTCCATGCTCCTGTGCTTAGTAGCTCTGCATCATGTTGGTGCCACACATTCCACCTACAATCCTTGGGTTCTTTAGACACATTAGTATCCTGAGATTCCTGCCTCTGTACCACCTAAGGAGCTTTAACCCAGGCACATCCCCATGGAAGCAGACATCTAAAAGGTCAGATTTTCCTGTCTGCTGCTCATAATACTATACAGAATATTCTGGATCAGCCTCCCTACCTGCTTTCATCACCACAGCTATATCTCCCCATCACAACATCCACACCTCCTACATTCAAAAGGAGGTTGATTTTCCACCTGTGGACTTGAAGTTTTTGTTCTCTCAGAACTCTGGCTGATTTCATGGGTGATCAGAATGATTCGACGACTGCCTATCATGTTCCAGGAACGAGACAAGCTCAGGGACCCTGATCCAGCATCTTAACTCCTCCCTCCCAATGCTGTTATAGCAAAGACCGTGTGGGGAATTCCTTCTGATTTATATGCTGTAGATAAAATGGGGATTCTGGAATTTTATGTCAAAATCGCCAGGTTTATTTCCCTCCCAACTCTTATCTCAGTCCTGTGGATTTATTTTGTGTTTGAGTGTATGTTGTACAATAATTGTATTATTTTGCAGTAAGTAATGGTGACATATGTGGTCCATGCACATAATCTTGCTAATGAGTGACATAGAGAGGAAAGCACCCCTCAACATGTGACACAGGCTTTGGGCAGGAGGTCGGGCATCCTTCGCAAGGACAAGAATGTGGTAATATTGTTATCACAACTCTATGTCTTCATGCCATTGAGGTAGATGCACTTTGGATGGTGTGGGCAGCTGGCAGTCCTCCGGATGCACAGGATCCTTTCAGGAACAGAAGTTGCTGGATCTGTAGGCAGAGCAGAAGTCCTGTCTCATTTTGCAGGGTCAAGGGGACTGACTCAAGAAACTCAAATTTGAGGTGGATCAGAACAGCAAACTGGAATTGAATTCCTTAACCTTGGTATATTCTCTAAGTCTCTATCTTCCTCTGTGTGTACAAAAGCTAGGTCTAGCTTCTGCTCCCGAATAACAGCTTTATGACGAAGACGTCACATATGGTTGTTGGTTCTGGGTTTTCAGAGAGTGTCTGTGGTGTGTGCTGCATGCACTGTGTTGTCCTGTTTTGGCTGCTATTTCTTTCAGGCCAGGCATCTACACAGGCCCTCTTTGCCTGCAGTGGGCAGTGGGTGGTCCCTGGCCAGCATGTGGTGTGTTTTACCTGGATTTGTTCTGCTCTGCTTGTTAAATAAGCCCTGATACCACCTCCGCTAGAACTGAGGCCCTGCAGAATTCTCTGGTCAGGAGATGTGGGTGGGCAAGAGTGCAGCCAGTCTGGGAAACCATATGGTGCAACATCAAATAAGTAATAGGAGACCTGCCCTATGATCCAGCAACTGCATTACTGGGCATTTACTCTAAGAATACAAAAGTACTGGGCTGCCCAGGTGTCTCAGCTGTTGAGCGCATGCCTTCAGCTCAGGCCATGTTCCCAATCTGGGGATTGAGTCTCATATTGGGCTCCTGGGAGGAGCGTGCTTCTCCCTCTATGTCACTGTCTCTTTGCATCTCCCCTGAATAAATAAATAAAATCAGTGAAAATAAAATAATCCTGAGACATCTGGGTGGCTTAGTGGTTGAGCGTCTGCCTTTGGCTCAGGGCATAATCGCAGAATCCAGGGATCGAGTCTCACATCAGGCTTCCTGCATTTAACCTGCTTCTCCCTCTGCATAGGTCTCTGACTCTCTCTGTTTGTGTGTGTCTCTCATGAATAAATAAATAAAATCTTTTGTAAAAATGAAAGAATATTCAAAGGAAAACAGGACCATTGGCATACTCACTATTATAAAAATGAATATAAAAGCACTGAGGTGGATACTTGATGGGATGAGCACTGGGTGTTATGTTATATGTTGGCAAATTGAACTCCAATAAAAGAATATACAAAAAAAGTACTAATTCAGAGGGATGTGCATTTATGTTACAGCAGCATTATGTACATTAGCCAAACTATGGAAACAATCCATACATGAGTGAAATCTAATCCATTTGCAACTACGGGGATTGAGATAGCAAGTATAATGTTAAGTGAAGTAAGTCAGAGTAAGAAAAACACTGTAGGATTTCAGTCATATGTTGAATTTAAGAAAGAAAAAAATGGGATCCCTGGGTGGCGCAGCGGTTTGGTGCCTGCCTTTGGCCCAGGGCGCGATCCTGGAGACCCGGGATCGAATCCCACGTCGGGCTCCCGGTGCATGGAGCCTGCTTCTCCCTCTGCCTATGTCTCTGCCTCTCTCTCTCTCTCTGTGTGACTATCATAAATAAATAAAAATTAAAAAAAAGAAAGAAAAAATGAGCAAAGGAGAAAAAAAAACATTGATACATACACCAAGTAATAGCTCCTTCATTACAGATTACAAGTTGATGGTTACAACATGGGAGATAATTGGGGTATGGTTGACCTGTCAGATGGGGATTAAGGAGTGTATTATTGTGCAGGACACATTGTGACAACCCACAGCCTGGGAGTGTCAGAACTCCTGTTGAGAGGAGAACTGTGGTGGAGGGCTGAGGAGGTGACAGGAACAAGGATTCTCCTGACCTCATCACACCAATGTGTCAGGGGTTTAGGACAGAGATAATGCTGTCATGTGCACATCATTCTCTCTATGGTGGTTTGAAGCAACAGCTACACGGAAGGAATGGTAAAGGTTTAACACTTTGCATCAAGAAAAAAACATTTATTACTTTTTGTGGTGGGGGATATTTGCAATCTCTATATGGTTAGAAGGAGAGAATGCTCCTTGAGGCATCATCTGAGAAGACTTGGGAAGTGTCAGGCTGCAGAGTCTGGGACTATAGATCTGTCTTTATCAAGCATGGGATATCTCCCCCTCCCCGCCTGCTTTATTTTCTTTTTTTTGAAATGTGACAAAGTTCTTGGGGGAAAGAAAGGATGTGAGTTCCATGGATAAATTTATCTGTCCCAGTCTCCATGTGAGCACCACAACCATCCCTTTCTCATAAGATACTCATGAATTCATGGTCACAAGTCCTGGGCTGACAGGTGTGCCAGGTTCTGGCTCAGTCTAGGTCACCACATCATTTTTGCTGCCCCCCTTCAGTGCTGTGTTCCTGCAGAGGTTCCTTTTCACACCACCCAGCCAGTGTGTGGTCCTGCCCCTGGGACAGTGATGGTGGTCACCACAAACCTGGGCATTATTGTGTGACCTGGAATGTGACACTGAATACCCAACCTATATTCTTTCCATGACCACACTGTCCAGGTACCACACAAAGGGCTCGTGTCTACAGACTTTTATTCCCCTACCATCTGGATGTCTACCTGAAGTCAGCTCCATCAACTAGAGTTCACGCTTGCAGGGCAACACCCTTGCAGATTCCTGGGTGTTCAGACCCTTCCTCCGTGTTTCCAGAGTAGCCGTACTTGTATTTTCATGTTATGATTCTTCTTCCACCTTCACAGAGGAAAGATCATTGAGAACCAATAGTTACATTACTTCCTTTTTGGGAGCTCACCTCCCTCTATTATCTCTCATAAGAGCATTGGCATTACTTGAGGAGCCACCAAGATGCTCCATAAAGAGTATTATTTTATTTTCTGTCACTTATGTGCACTTCACACACACTGTTACATGTTTCAGGAGTACATCACAGTGACAGGACGGAATATATGGTGGGCTATGCTCTTGCCCAGGGGCTCCACCATCAGGAAATTATATTAATCTTAGGATGTCTAAATTAATGAGACTCAGGGATCCCTGGGCGGCGCAGCGGTTTGGCTTCTGTCTTTGGCCCAGGGCGCGATCCTGGAGACCCGGGATTGAATCCCACGTCGGGCTCCTGGTGCATGGAGCCTGCTTCTCCCTCTGCCTATGTCTCTGCGTCTCTCTCTCTCTCTCTCTCTCTCTGTGACTATCATAAATAAATAAATATTAAAAAAATTAAGGAGACTCAGAAATGTCCCTTTTACCATGTAATAGAACATTCACAGTTTCCATCCATGATCAGGACACCACAGTCCACCCTGGGAATCCAAGCTCAACATCCAGCCCATGTGCTAATACATTTATCACATCCCTACAGCCCTCGAACCTTCAGCCTAGAAATGCAAAATCTCCAGTCCAAATCTGTCTAAATATCCTCCACCCAAATTCCCACATCTCATCATCTCAAACACATGTGGGCAGGACTCGGTGTATGATCACCCTGGGAATGTCTCCTCTAAACCTGAGGATGCATGATTCTAAAAATAATTCTAATTCCAAAATGCCTGGTGGACCTCACAAGGAGCACCAGCTGTAGACCCTCCCAGTGCAGGGATCACATGGAGAGGATATAGGAGTTGGACATACATTTCTAAGAACAACTTGGAAACAATTAGGTTCTGAGGCCTGGGGTTCTCTCTAGTTCTGGAATCTACACTGGGTCTGTCGCTCTTCCCTTGGGGACCTCTATCCTTTTCAGGATCTGTGTCAGTGTGAGGACATGTGTGTTTACCAGCATGCTCTCTGGTATGAAAATTAAGGGAGACCCATGGCCATCTTACAAGTTATCCTCTCTCTCTTCCTGTCAGCCCCACCTGGGTGTGATCCTACCTCTACAACTTCTTAAACACTTTTCAGGGCTCTGCTGCATGATCAGGGATTCATTGCATATGAATAAAATCAACTCAAAGCCACACTACAATGCTGGAAATAACAATATTTTATTGATGATATAATCCCCAATTTTCACAAGTCCTGGTGCTTAGTTTGGCCACCATGCAGTGTCTATAATGGTACTGATCTCGAAACATCAATTATTTGCAACTATTTTTACATAGTGTTGAGGACGATCTCCATAGAGGAATTATCCAGAACCTGACATGAAATGGGACCATATCCAGTTCAGGGGGAGTTGATGATAGGGGTGATCATGCTGCCAGCCAGTGCTTCACATGATTCACCCCACACCAGATGCCCAGCATCCCTATGCAGTTTTGGGCTCATGGAGAGGGAAGGGCATCAAGTGTGGTATCCTGTGTCTCAAGCCCAACTGTGCACATCAAGATATTCATGGACTATCACTAAGAGAAATTACACACTGTGCACTTATCTCAAGAACATATCTTTGCTTCCACAGTCTATGAAAATGATTTGTCCATTGACCCCGTCTTATTGAACAATGTCATCCTTCTCTCTCATAATCACAGTGACGCTAGCACAAGGTCCTGAGGATACATTCCTAATCTCTGCAGGCTGACACCACCACCTCTGCAGGCAGGAGGAATGCCCCCAGTCTATACCTCTATACCAAATCCTCTAGTAGAGAAGCCCCAGGGTGAGGGTTCCTGGATCAAGTTGAGGAGAGGATTTTGTGTCCTGGTGGCTCCAGTCCTGAAGAATGGAGTGTCCCTTTGGGACCTAGGACATGAGGTCACAGATCTAAGTGCTCACGGTTCCTCCCCTACAGACTCAGTCTCCACATGGCAGGGCCCTGTGTCCGACCCACACGTGAGTCAGGACATTTATGAGAATGGAAATATCCCCAAAATCTCTCCTTGGTTGAAAATCCATGCACTGGGTTTAGGGCAGTGACTCTTGCATCCCCGCCTGGGCATCCTGTGTTCCCCACCCCTGTTGCTGACTACCATTTCCTCTGAGTACTCATGTTGTAGGCTTTCTCAGGGAAGGCAGGTCCTGTCCCCATCCTGTGGTGTCCCTCTCCACAGGAGATATGTCCCTGGCACCCCTGCAGGAGTCTGTTTCTGGGCTGGGGAAACCCAGGCAGATCCTTACACTCACCTGCTCCTTCTCTGGGTTCTTATTGAGCATGTCAGTATGGGTGTCACATGGGTCCTTTACCCACCAGGGGAAGGCACTGGAGTCAATGCCACATCTGGTGGGAGAACGCTAAGTACCACAGCCTGTCTCTGAACAGCAGCAAGATGTAGAGAAAGTCCAACACTTGGAAAGATAAAGGATTATGTTTCACAGCAGAAGCACATCTATTCAACCTGATGAACAACCAGCCTGATGAGATACAGCAGAGAATCTGTTATGAAATCACAAGTTCACGTTTGAGCATGAGAACAGAATTGCTACAGTTTATGAAAACAACACCATGAAAATCAATTGCAAGAGTCTATATTCATATAACATAAAAATACTGAGTTACTAGAGACCAATTAGGGAACAGGTCAACACTGAGGAGACCAGGAAAAAAAAAGATTTTTACCTATATTGTCAATGGATAAACTATTCATAGGCAATCATTAATCATGACATTGGAATGTTATAGATAAAATTTTAATATACATAACACCAAATATTAAGAATACACTTTGTGAAAATCAACTACATTTTTCTACCCAAGTATTTATCAAGGTAATGAAATACAAAATATGGACCAAGGAAAAACTTGCACAAATTTCATAACCAACAAAGTACTTTCACCTGAATATCATAAGAACCCTCAAACTCAATAGAAAAAAAAACAATGACATCCATCTATACAACAGGTAGAGCCTTGTGTGGACATGTTATACAGGAGGGTACAGACACATGAAGTAAGCACAGGAGAGGACACTTTCCACCAGGATATGTCAGGGAAATTCATATCAATCACAATGAGATGCCCTATATACTCATCACGGGGGCTCATGTATGAATGAAGCACTTACCAGACATCCCGGGAAGCATACAGGACACCTGGGCCTCAACCCTGTAAGTAGGAAGGAAAAATGAAACAGAAGCCCTGGAAAATCATTTTTCTGTTCCTCATGAAATTATAGATGGATGACCTACCATGAGACCTGGAAATCCCACTCCTCAGTGATTGCTCTAGAATAATGAAACCCCATGTTCATGTAAAAATGGCATGTGAGGACTTTTTGTGTCTTCATTTCTGTTAGAAGCCTAGAAAAACCCAACAGCCTGCGTGAAGAATAATCCCAGTAAGAAAACATCCATCAATGGGACAGCATTCTGCAATAAGAAGTCACATTATTAATGCACATGCCATCCCAGGGCAACCTCAAGGACATGATGTTCTGTGAATGTCAGCAGTCTCAGAAAGGACAGGCTGTGCAGCCTGGGGCATTCGTACAGCCAAGCCAGGGTCACAGTGGTATGGTTGGGCTTTCTTTCCCTCTCTCTTCCTCAAACCCAGATGATGAGCTCCTCTGCATCAGGGTGCATGCTTCCCTCCAGTGCACAAGGTCCTCACATATGGAGGCTTCACAGACTGACGCAAACCAGCTCGAGTCCTCTAATGGGGGTGTTTGAGACCAGAGTGTGATATGTGTTCTGACAGCAGCTGTCCCCTCCAGCATCTCTGGCTCTGGCTCTCTCCTGCAGGTGAGCAGACTATGTTAGGACACCTCCACCTTTTCCAGCTGTTTCCTACAACTGCTTCTTCCCACAAACTGAGGTCTAGACCTTCCTCACACTCAGCTGGAAATGAGGGAATGTGTCCGGGAACAGATGTGGAGCTCTGTGTAGTGTGTGGTGTGCACTGTGATGGTTGTCATAGTAGCTACACCACGTGGTTCCTTCCATCCAGAGTTTCCCATAGCCTATTCTCCACATCCTCACCAGCACATGGTCCTTCTCATTTTCTTTCCTGTGGTTCTTTCATCACCAGGAAAACAACTGTGAGAAGATACCTCAGTGGTTTGGGGTTGGATTCATAGGATGATTAGTTTGTTGGACCTTGATGTATATATGTTTGTTGCCTTGTATGTATTTATTTATCTTCTTTATCCACTCTTCTCTCCATAAATATTCTGGCTTTTTCCACAGTTTGACCTTTGGAACATTGCTAATATAAACATGGGGGTGCAGTTGCCCCTTTGGAGATTTTAAAATCACTATATATATACACAATCATGCAATTTATGGGTCACGGGGTGTTCACAACCAAAAAAGGAACCAGACATAATACACCCTGCAACATATCTCATCAATATTTATATAATAAGATATCAGAACTGGAATTTAGGACAAGATTTATGTTTTCTAGCTGGGTTTGAAAAAAGCATACAAAATTCTAGGCACTCCTTAGGGTAGAAATGCAAAATAATCAGGCCAAAATTTAAAATGCTCTAAGTTAGATGCAGGCTGAATTGGAAGCTCTAACAACAAGGGTAAATATAACAGAAGAGAGTTAGGGACATAGAAAACAAGGTGATGATGAAAAGGCATAAAAGAGAGTAAATGGACCATGTGAGGAGAATTTTAAAAATCAGTAGAGCCATAAAATGAATCAAAATTAGAATGATTGGGGTTCCTGAGGGAGAACAAAGAGAGAGGGAGAAAGAAGGTATATTTACACAAATATAGAAGAAAATCAATTTCGGGATCCCTGGGTGGCTCAGCGGTTTAGCGCTTGCCTTTGGCCCAGGGCATGATCCTGAAGTCACAGGATCAAGTCCCACATCGGGCTCCCTGCATGGAGCCTGCTTCTACCTCTGCCTGTGTCTCTGCCTCTCTCTCTCTATCTGTGTCTCTCATGAATAAATAAATAAAATCTTTTTTAAAAAAGAAGAAAATCATTTTAGACACAAAGATCCAAATGCAATTGAGGGTGTAAAGAACCACTTATTATGTCAAAGGGCATCAAAAAAACTTTGAGTAGCAACACTTATATCAAAAGAATTAGACTATGAACCAAACTGTAATAAAAGTTGAAGTGAAAAAAAAAGAAACAAAGAGAGAGAAAAAATAAAAGATGAAGAAGCATACTATATCACTAAATGTTCAATCCAAAGTAGATATAACTATTCTATATATGTGTGTGCCTAAAGGTGATGTCGGCCAGGATATAATCCATGTAACAATAAAATTAAAGACACAGATTGATAATAACACAATAATAGTGGGAACTGGCCTCCCATGGACATCAGGGAAGCAGAATCCAAGCATAATCTCAACAAGGAAACAAGGGCTTAGAACAACACACTGGACCAAATGGACTTCAAAGATACATACACAGTATTTCCTCATAAAATAGGAGAATACACATTCTTCTCCAGGGCACATGGAAAATTCTTAAAATTCTTCAGATTTGATCACATAGGTAGTCACACATCCAGTCTCAAGTGGTACAGAAAAACTGTATTCATTCCATTGATATTTTCAGACCATAATGCGATCAAACTAGAAGTGAACCACAGTAAAAACTATAGAAGGTACATAAATACATGGGGGTAAAAAAAGTCCTACTGAAGAAATAATGGGTTGATCAGGAAGTTAAGGAATTAAAGCACACATGGAAGCAATCAAAATGAAAGCATGACACTATCAAAACTTTGGACATAGGAAAAAGGGGCCCTCAGAGAGAAGCATAGAACAATACAGGCCTTCTTAAGAAACAAGAGAGTCTCATATACACAAGTTAAACTTGGAGAAAAACAGCAAAGAAAGCATAAATCTAGTGGGAAAGAGAAATAATCAAGATTGGAGCAGAAATCAAGGATATAGAAGTAAAAAAAAAGAAGACAGTATATCAACTCAGCTCGGGGCTGATTCTTTGAAAGAATTCATAAGATTGTAAAACTACAGGCAGACTTGTCAAAAAGACAAGAAAAGGGACCCAAATTAATAAAATCATTAATGAATAAGGAGAGATCACAACCAACAGACAATAAATACAAACAAGTATAAGAGAATATTCTGAGCAATTATATGCCAATGCATTAGGCAATCTAGAAGGAATAGTTGCATTCCTAGAAACATAAAAAGCACCAAAACTGAAACAGGAAGGAAAGGAAAAGCTACAAGGAGCTATAACCAGGCAAATCAAAACAATCATAATTAAAGGTATCTCAACAAACAAGAGTCCAGGCGCCTGGTGGGGAATTCAATAAACATTTAAAGAAAAATTAATACCTAGTCCTTTGAAAATGTTCCCAAAATAGGAATGGAAGTAAAACTTCCAAGCCCATTCTCGATATCAGCATTACCTTGACCCCCCAAACCAAACAATTACCGCACCAACAAGGAGAATTACACAATATCCCTGACCAATGTGGATGCAGAAATTCTCATCAACTTTCTAGCCAATATAATCCAATTGTATACTGAAAGGATTATTCACTATGACCAAATGAGATTTCTTCTTGACCTGCAAGGTCTGCAACGCCTATAAATCAATCAACATGGCAAACCACAGTAATGAAAGAAAGGAAAATAATTATTTGATCTCCTCAACTGATGCAAAAATAGTACTTGACAAAAGAGATCATTCTTTTTTAATGAACAGCTTCTTCTGTGTTAAGATAGAGGGAACCTACTCAACATCACGAAAGCAACTTCAAAAAGCCCAGAGTCAATATCATCCTCAACAGGGAAAAATTGAGAGCATTTTCCGTGAGGTCGGGAACACGACAGAGATGTTCACTCATCACTCTTCAATATAGTACTAGAAGTCTTCGTCTCAGCAATCAGACAACGAAAAGAAGTAAACTGTATCCAAATCAGCAAAGAAAAAGGCAAAATTCCACGCTTCACAGATGACATGATACTTTATGTAGAAACCCCAAAAGATTCCAACAAAAACCTGCTAGAACACAGGAATTCAGTAAGTCAAAGCATATAAAATCAATACATGGAAGTCAGTGGCATTCCTATTCACTAAAAATGAAAAAGAAGAAAGAGAAATCAAGGAATGAATCCCACTTATAATTTCACCAAAAAGCACCAGGCAAGAAGGAATAAATCTAACCAGGGAGAAAAAGTATGTGTAATCTGAAAACTGAGAAAGAAATTGAAGAAAACATAAAGAGATGGAAAAATATTCTATCATCATGGATTAGAAGAACAAATATTGACAAAATATCTGTGCTACCCAAAGAAATCTACACAGTCAATGCAAACCCTGTCAAAGTACTACCACCATTTTTCTCAGAACTGGAATAAACAATCGTGTAATGTATGAAACCAGCAAAGACCCTGAATAGGCAAAGGGATGTTGAGAAGAAAAACAATCAGGAGACATCACAATGCCTGACATCAAGCTGTATTACAAAACTGTGATCTTCAAGACAGTGTGGTACTGGCACAGAAACAGACTCATGGATCAAAGGATAAGAAGAGAGAATCCAGAAATGGACCACCAACTCCATGTACCCCAGACAATTTTGGTGTTAACACTATTCCTCTTTCAGATCCTACGGGGTCCCTCCTGTGACTACAGGATGCTGGATTGGAGGGCGTTCCTTAGCAGCCAAGTTCTGTTTCTGGGCTGGGCACAGGAGATGTGGGTCTCAAGTAATTTCTGCTCAGTGTCTTCTTGCTCTCGTCCAGAAAGAGCACTGGTGGGGGCTTTATGTGATAGGTTCCCATCCTACAGAGGAGGGATGCATGAGCATGGGATCGGTTTAATGATGTCATCTTGGACAACTTCACACTATAATACCGTCAGCATATGAGATGTCAAGATACCTATTACATATTCAGGCTGAACCTCGTGATCCTTTGTTTGTCACTTTTGTGCCAGGGTCTGGGGCTTCCTTTCCATCAAATATTTAACCCAGGGAGACTCTCTGGACACAGGATTCTATGTTGACCTATTCAGTGTTTACCTACAAATATACTTGTCATGGGAAGAGAAATACACTAAACTACACATATGAAACATTCACATGCATTGCTTATTCCTGTCCCCCAAAAACATTATCAATATCCTGATGCTCATCAACTTATGTTTCACAGGAGACAAACTGACTTGGTGTGCATCACAGGATCACCCAGATCAACCAGCAAGCATGCTACAAGGAGCAAATAGTGCATGCAGGACACGAGGCTACATAGGCATTAACAATCCAAGAAACAGAGGAAAGGCCTCTGGTGTGGTCAGTATCTTGCACCATGATCAATGTCATGTCAGTGATCTTTGTATTGGATATACACATTTATAAGGATGTCGTGTCTTTTCTCATCTCTTATTTAGGTGTTCAGATTGAAACCAGTTTTCTGATATGAGAATTTGCTACTGCAGTTTTCTTGGATGTCCCCTAGCAAGAAAAAAGGTTATCCACTAACTCAATTTCAATCTAGAGGTGTTGGATTGAAAATGATCCTCTTAACAGCAGAGAAAGATGATATCATGCACTAAGGTCAGGAACATGACAGGAATGTCCACTCTCAAAAAAGTTCTTCAATATAGCGCTGGAAGTCCTTGCCTCAGCAATCAGACGAGAAGAAATAAAAGTTTGGAAATCAAGAAAAAATAAGTCAAAATTTCACTCTCCACATATGACGAGGTACTCCATACAGAAAATACAAAGGACTCCAGGAAAACATTTTATATCTGAGTCAGCAATTCAGCAAAGTAGCAGGATATACATTCAATGCCCAGAAGTCAGGTACATTTTACACTAACAATGATAGAGTACAAAGAGAAACCCAGGATTCCATGGCATTTATAATTGCAACAAAACAGCAAAAATAATTAACAGTGAATCAAATCAAAGAGGTAAAGGATGTGTACACTGAGAATTCTAGAACACTTATGTTGGAAATTGAGGAAGACACAAAGGAATGAAAAACATTCCATGCTCAAGAATTATAAAAAGTGGAGGGGGAGGTGGGCAAGGGGTGGGGGTGACTGGGTGACAGGCACTGAGGGGGGTACTTGATGGGATGAGCACTGGGTGTTATTCTATATGTTGTCAAATTGAACACCAATAAAACATCAATTTATTATATATATTCTTAAATGTCTATGCTACCCAAGGAAATCTACATACTTAATGTAATCTCTATCAAAATACCATCAAAAAAATACGATCAACATTTTTCAGAGATGTAGAAAAAAAGTCTTAAAATTTGAATTGAAGCGGAAAAGACCATAAATACCAATGGGATGGTGCAAAAGAAAATCAAAGCAGGCGGCATCACAATGCCTGACGTCAAGCTGTATTACAAAACTATGATCATCAAAACGGCGTGGCACTGGTGCAAAACAGACATATAGATCAATATAACAGAGTAGAGAACCCAGATATGGGCCCTCAAATGTATGGTCAATAAACTTCGACAGAATAAGAAAGAATATCCCCTGGGAAAATTAAACAGTCTCAAAAATAATTGGCATGGGGAAAATTGAACAGCCCCTGCAGAAGAATTAAATTGGACCATTGTCTTATACCAGACAAAAACATAAAAAATGGTTAAAAGATCTAAATGTCAGACAACAATCCATCAAAATCATTGTGAGGAGAAGAAAGAAAAGACTGTCTTTCTTCCAGTGGAAAATCTTTCCTCCTTTATCAAATGTTAGTTGACCATAAAGTTGAGGGTCCACTTCTGGATTCTCTATTCTGTTCCATTGATCTATGTGTCTGTTTTTGTGCCAGTACCACACTGTCTTGATGACCACAGCCTTGTAGTACAACCTGAAATCTGGCATTGTGATGCCCCCAGCTATCGTTTTCTTTTTTAAAATTCCCCTGGCTATTTGGGGTCTTTTCTGATTCCACACAAATCTTAAAATAATTCGATGTAACTCTCTGAAGAAAATCCATGGTATTTTGATAGGGATTGCAATAAACGTGTCAATATCCCTGGGTAACATTGGCATTTTCACACTATTAATTCTGCCAATCCATGAACATGGAATATTTTGCAATTACATCCACGAAGGCAAAAGAAACAAAAGCAAAAATGAATTATTGGTACTTCATCAAGATAAGAAGCTTTTGCACAGCAAAGAGTACAGTCAAGAAAACTAAAAGACAACCTACAGAATGGGAGAAGATATTTGCAAATGGCATATCAGATAAAGAGCTAGTTTCCGAGATGTATAAAGGACTTATTAAACTCAACAGCAAAGAACCAAACAATCCAATCATGAAATGGGCAAAAGACATGAAGAGAAATCTCACAGAGGAAGACATAGACATGGCCAACACGCACATGAGAAAATGCTCTGCATCACTTGCCATCAGGGAAATGCAAATCAAAACCACAATGAGATATCACCTCACACCAGTGAGAATGGGGAACATTAACAAGGCAGGAAACGATAAATGATTGAGAAGATGCAGAGAAAAGCGAACCCTCTTACACTGTTGCTGGGACTGTGAACTGGTGCAGCCACTCTGGAAAACTATGTGGAGGTTCCTCAAAGAGTTAAAAATAGACCTGCCCTATGATCCAGCAATTGCACTGTTCGGGATTGATTTACCCCAAAGATACAGATGCAATGAAACTCCGGGACACCTGCACCCCGATGTTTCTAGCAGCAATGTCCACAATAGCCAAACTGTAGAAGGAGACTCGGTGTCCATCGAAAGATGAATGGATAAAGAAGATGTGGTCTATGTATACAATGGAATATTACTCAGCCATTAGAAACGACAAATACCCACCATTTGCTTCAACATGGATGGAACTGGTGGGTATTATGCTGAGTGAAATAAGTCAATCATAGAAGGACAAACATTATATGTTCTCATTCATTTGGGGAATATAAATAATAGTGAAAGGGAATAGAGGGGAAGGGAGAAGAAATGGATAGGAAATATCAGAAAGGGAGATGGAACATGGAAGTCTCCTAACTCTGGGAAAAGAACTAGGGGTGGTCGAAGGGGAGGAGGGCGGGGGGTGGGGGTGACTGGCGGGTGGGCACTGAGGGGGACACTTGACGGGATGAGCACTGGGTATTATTCTGTATGTTGGCAAATTGAACACCAATAAAAAATAAATTTATTAAAAAAAGAAAGAAAGATGAATTGATATACATACAAAGGGTTTATATATACAAAGGGATATTTCTCAGTCATCAGAAAGGATGAATAGCTACCATTTCCACCAACATGTATGGAACTAAATGGTATTATGCCAAGTGAAATGAGCCAATCGGGGAAGGACAATCATCATGGTTTCACTCATACGTGGAATATAAGAAATAGTGAAAGGGATCATAGGGAATGAGGAAAACTGAGTGGGGATAATTTGGAGAGGAAGGCAAACCATGAGAAACTCCTATCTCTGGGACTCATACGAAAGGTTGCAGAAGGGGAGGTGAGTGGTGGTACATAGTGCCTAGGTGCCAGGCACTAAGGAGGGCATGTGATGAGATGAGTACTTGGTGTTACTATATGTTGGCAAATTGAACTTAAATAAAATATTGAATAAATAATTGAAAAATAAATTATTAAAGAGAGGGATTATGAGCAATAACATGCCAACAAATTCAGCAATTGGAAGAAATTGATGTCTTCCTATAAATGTAGAAACAACCCAATCTGAAACAGGAATGAATTTAAAAGCTGTACAGAACCAAAACCAGTAAATGAAAATCAAACATATTTAAAAGTCTTCTAACAATCAAAAGTCCAGAGACACATGGCTGCCCATGGGAATGTAACAAGCATTGGAATAGAATTAATACGTATCCTGAAAATATTCCAAAAAATAGAAATTAAAGGAAACTTCCAAACTCATTTTCTGTGGGCAGCATTACCTTGACTTCAAAAGCAGACAAATATCAAACTTAAAAGGAGAATTATATATTAATATCCTTGATGTATATGGATGCAAAATTCTCACCAAGATCCTAACCAACAGGATCCAACAGTACATTAAAAGGATAACTCACCATGACCAAATGGAACTAATTTATGTTATGTAAGGGTGGTTCAGCAACTGCAAATCAAATGATGGGATTTGAGTCATTGATAAAAGAATGGATAAGGACCATTTTATCTTCTCAACTGAAGCCCAAAAAGCTTTGTCAAAAGAGATTATACTTTCCTGATAAAAAAAAAAAACCTCTTGCTGTGTAGAGATGGGGGACATACTCAACATCATAAAAGCCATCTACACAGACACATGGAGAATGTCATCCTAAACAGGGAAAAGTTGAGAGCTTTTCCCCTAGATCAGGAACAGGACAAGGATGTCCACCATCACCACTATTCTTCACCATCGTGCTAGAAGCCCTAGCCTCAACAATCAGACAACAAAGAGAAGTAACAGTCATCCAAATCAGCAAAGAAACAATCAAATGTTCACTCTTCACACCCAAGATACTTAAAGTTCAAATCCCAAAAATTCCTTTGAAAAAATTGCTAGAACTGATACTAGAATACAGCAAAATTGGAGTATGTAAAATCAATACAAGGAAGTCAGTAGATTTTCTATACAGTGCAAATGAAACAGAAAAAAGAAAATCAAGGACTGGATGCAATTTATAAGTGCACCAGAAATCATCAGGTAATAAAAAATCCTAACCAAAGAAGGATGGACGTATAGTCTAAACATTCCAGAAAACTTATGAAAGACAGTAAGGAATACACAAGTAGATAGAAAATATTTATTCTTATAGATTAGAAGAATAAGTATTGGTAAAATATCTGTGCTATCAAGAGCCAGTTACACACTCAAAGCCATCTGTATAAAAATATCACCAGCATTTTTCACAGAGTGGGAGCAAATAATCTGAAAATTTTTAAGGACCCACAAAGACCTCAAATAGCAAGAGCAATCCTGAAAAAGTAAAGCAAAGCTAGAGATATCCTGATTCTGCTTGTCAAGATAAATTACAACATTGTGATAATCAGGACAGTATGGTACCGGCACAAATACAGACATATAGATAAATAGAAAAGTTTGAGAAACTAGAAATGGACCCTGAACTCTGTGGTCAAAAAGTCTTGACAAAGAAGGAAAGAATATCCAATGGAAAAAAAAATAAAGTGTCTTCAACAAATGGCGTTGGGAATGCTGGAGGCCCACATGCAGAAGAATGAAAGGGGACACTTTTCTGACATCATTCACAACAATGGACTCAAAGTTGAAGGATCTAAATGTGAGTCAGGAAACCATCAGAATCCTCAGGTGAACACAGGCAGCACCTTTTCTACCTCGGCTGCAACCATTTCCAGACGTGTCTCCAGAGGCAAGGGAAAGAAAAGGAAAATGAACTATGGGGACTTCATCAAGGAAAGAGCATTTTCACAGCAAAGGAATCACTCAAAGTAATTAAAAGGCAACCTACAGAATGGGGGAAGATATTTGGAAATGTCTTATCAGATTAAAGGCTCAAATTCAAATCTACAATGAGAATTGGGCAGAAGTTGTGAACAGACTTGCTGTCCTGTCCAGAGATCCTGCATCACACCATATATTAGGGAGCTCCGCATGCAAAACGATATTCATTTGCTCTCCTAGATATGCTATATATCAAACAAAATATTAGAACAAAGAATCTGACGGAAAAGAGGGAAAACATTCATGCCGAAAACTACCATACAAATTAAGCAATAATAAAAGATATTAAAATCAGTCAACAAGAAGTTAAATGATTTGTTTGCGTATACACAAAGAGGAAAATCATTGCAAAAACACAAGTAATTAATGAGCTCACAGAAAATTCAGGATATAAAATCAACATAGACAAAAAAGCTAATTTCTACACACTAACAAATTTTCTGTATAAAATTTACAAAACAATTCCCTTTAAACTGGTATCAAAAATAAATATTTATGATTAAATTTTATTAAGGAGAAAAATACTCTTTAAAAGTGACCTATATTAATAAAAACATTTATTGTATTTTTTAAGATTTTATTTTATTTACTCATGAGAGATACAGAGCAGGAGAGAGAGAGGCAGAGACACAGGCAGAGGAAGAAGTAGGCTCCATGCAGAGAGCCCAACGTGGGACTCAATCCCAGATCTCCAGGATCACTCTCTGGGCTGCCCAATAAAAACTTTTTAAAAGGCACAGAAAGGGGATCCCTGGGTGGCGCAGCGGTTTAGCGTCTGCCTTTGGCCCAGGGCGCGATCCTGGAGACCCGGGATCGAATCCCACGTCGGGCTCCCAGTGCATGGAGCCTGCTTCTCCCTCTGCCTGTCTCTGCCTCTCTCTCTTTCTCTGTGTGACTATCCTAAATAAATAAAAAATTAAAAAAAATAAATAAATAAAAAATAAAAGGCACAGAAAGGCAAAGATAAATATGCTGATGAATTAGAACATCATAAATCCACTGTGCCACCAAAAGAAAGTCATCTAGGGTTAGGAAGTAATGCTTGTATATAACTTGTAAAGAATTGAATTCTAAGTCTGGAGCTGACTATATAGTCAAAGGACATGCAAATAAGGCTCTCATTCCACTGATTAAACCAGACCAGCCCTGAACCTGCAGCTGGGAGAGCAGCCCCAGTCCCAGGATCCCCAGGTGACACCATTCAGGGCTCACAACACAACACAGAAAAACCACCATGGAGTCTGTGCTTGGCTTGGTTTTCCTTCTCACTATTTTAAAAGGTAATTCATGGAGAACAGAGACCTTGAGTACATGAGTGGAGGTGAGTGAGAGAAACAGGGGATGTGGGACAGTTTCCTGACCAGGATGTCTTGTGTCTGCAGGTGTCCAGGGTGAGGTGCAGCTGGTGGAGTCTGGGGGAGACCTGGTGAAGCCTGGGGGGTCTCTGAGACTCTCCTGTGTGGCCTCTGGATTCACCTTCAGTAGCTACTACATGAGCTGGGTCCGCCAGGCTCCAGGGAAGGGGCTGCAGTGGGTCGGATACATTAACAGTGGTGGAAGTAGCACATACTACGCAGACGCTGTGAAGGGCCGATTCACCATCTCCAGAGACAATGCCAAGAACACGCTGTATCTGCAGATGAACAGCCTGAGAGCCGAGGACACAGCCGTGTATTACTGTGGGAAGGGACACAATGAGGGAACTTTAGTGTGAGCCCAGACACAAACCTCCCTGCAGAAGGGGATTAAGACCATTAGGGGGTGCACACTCCTCACCACTTCTGTCTTCAAGGCCCAGGAGCAGGTGCGGATGGAGGTTCTGGGCAGGTTTCCTGTCATGGTCTGGGCTTCCTCTCCAAGGAGCAGTTTCCCCAGGGAGTCTCTCTGAACACTTGATTATGTGTTTAACTATTCAGTCTCTTTCTTAGATACTTAGCCACTCAACTATAGCACTTACACTTACTTGTACTTAACTTTTCCAGACCCAAAATATTAATCAATTACCAATAACTCCATTCAAGTCATCTGAACATTTTCATGTGTCCTAGTGGCACTCACTGTGGATCACAGGTCCCCAAGCTAACATGTTGTCTTCCACATCACAGTATGGAGGAATCTCCGATCAACAGAAGGGAATAGAGACATTCTACAAAAATGTTAATAACGGCCTCGGTGTGAGAGAAATTCTCAGCATGACATGGTAGGGAAGTGGACTCAGAGGTCACACACACACACATGCACACAATCACAAGAGTATAATCCTTTATCACCTTCACGTTCATGTCTGATGAGAGCCAGGCAGGCCTCTCATCACATAAATGCTTGGATTGTGACAGGGAAGAACACTGGCTCAGGGTGTGTGTTGTGAGTCAGTGGTGGGGAAGGGGTCCTGCTCTATGAGGGGCTTGTGTGGAGTCAGTGTCCCAACTGCTTCAAAAGAGAGAAGTAGGGGAGAGGAGGGGCAAGATGGCTGAAGAGTAGGGTCCCAAAATCACATGTCCCCACCAAATTACCTAGATAACCTTCAAATCATCCTGAAAATCTACGAATTCCGCCTGAGAATTAAAGAGAGAACACCTGGAATGCAACAGTGAGAAGAGTTCGCGCTTATATCAAGGTAGGAAGATGGGAAAAAAGAAATAAAGAAACAAAGGCATCCAGGGGGGAGGAGCCCCACGAGGAGCCAGGCTAAGGCCGGGGTGAGTGTCCCCAGGACAGGAGAGCCCCGTCCTGGAGAAGAAGGAGCTGCACCGACCTTCCCGGGTGGAAAGGCGCCCGCAGGGAGTTAGAGCAGGACCCCAGGAGGGCGGGGATGCCCTCGGGCTCCCAGGGAC
This sequence comes from Canis aureus, assembly GCF_053574225.1. NCBI lineage: Eukaryota > Metazoa > Chordata > Mammalia > Carnivora > Canidae > Canis > Canis aureus. The sequence goes on along the minus strand of NC_135619.1, from coordinate 76,947,213 downwards.
ACTAACAGACACCTGCGCACGCACAGGAGAGTGGGCCAAGCTCCCTAAGGGCTGCAGCGCACACAGCGGGACTTGGAGCAGCTCCGAGGGGCTCAGCCCGCGGCTCCACGGAGGCGGCTGCACAGCGGGGACCCCGAATCCAACAGCTCAGGCCCCGGAGCCCACAGCGCCGGGACACAGCCCGGGATCCGACCTCCCTCCGGGACAGGCAGAGGCCGGGAGGGCCAAGGACAGCAGGGACGCTCCTGCCCCGAGCTGAACAGATCAGCGGCCCTGCCCCGGAGCCTCCAGGCCCTGCAGATGGAGTGCTTCAGAGTCCTGTGGGGGCTGAATCCAGGTTTCCAGAGCTGCCGCAGCCACTGGGATTGTTCTTCCTGGGGCCTCACGAGGTAAACAACCCCCACTGAGCCCTGCACCAGGCAGGGGCTGAGCAGCCCCCCCAAGTGTTAACACCTGAAAATCAGCACAACAGGCCCCTCCACCAGAAGACCAGCTAGATGGACAAGTTCCAGGGGAAGTCAAGGGGCTTAAAGTATACAGAATCAGAAGATACTCCCCCGTGTTTTGTTTTGTTTTGTTTTGTTTTTAGCTTTTTGATTTTTTGCTTCCCCCACCCCTATTTTTCCTTTCTTTTTCTTTCTCTTTTTCTTCTCTTTTTTTCTTTTTTCTTTTTCTCTTTCCTTTCCTTCTTTCTCTCCTCTCTTTTTCTCCTTTTCCCAAGACAACTTGTTTTTGGCCATTCTTCACTGAGCAAAATGACTAGAAGGAAAACCTCACCTCAAAAGAAAGAATCAGAAAAAGTCCTCTCTCCCATACAGTTACAAAATCTGGATTACTATTCAATGTCAGAAAGCCCATTGAGAAGCACTATCATACAGCTACTGGTGGCTCTAGAAAAAAGCATAAAGGACTCAAGAGACTTCATGACTGCAAAATTTAGATCCAATCAGGCAGAAATTAAAAATCAATTGAATGAGATGCAATCCAAACCAGAAGTCCTAATGATGAGGGTTAACGAGGTGGAAGAATGAGTGAGTGACATAGAAGACAAGTTGATGGCAAAGAGGGAAACTGAGGAAAAAAGAGAGACAATTAAAAGACCATGAGGTTAGATAAGGGAAATAAACGACAGCCTGAGGAAGAAAAACCTACGTTTAATGATCCCGAGGGCGCCGAAAGGGCCAGAGGGCCAGAATATGTATTTGAACAAATCATAGCTGAAAACTTTCCTAATCTGGGAAGGGAAACAGGCATTCAGATCCAGGAAAGAGAGAGATCCCCCCTAAAATCAATAAAAACCTTTCAAAACCTCGACATTTAATAGTGAAGCTTGCAAATACTAAAGATAAAGAGAAAATCCTTAAAGCAGCAAGAGACAAGAAATCCCTGACTTTTATGGGGAGGAGTATTAGGGTAACAACAGACCTCTCCACAGAGACCTGGCAGGCCAAAAAGAGCTGGCAGGATATATTCAGGGTCCTAAATGAGAAGAACATGCAACCAAGAATACTTTATCCAGCAAGGCTCTCATTCAAAATGGAAGGAGAGATAAAGAGTTTCCAAGACAGGCAGGAACTGAAAGAATATGTGACCTCCAAACCAGCTCTGCAAGAAATTTTAAGGGGGACTCATAATTCCCTTCTTCTTTAAGAAGTTCAGTGGAACAATCCACAAAAACACAAAAACAAGGACTGAATAGATATCATGAAGACACTAAACTCATATCTGTCAATAGTAACTCTGAACGTGAATGGGCTTAATGACCCCATCAAAAGGTGCAGGGTTTCAGACTGGATAAAAGAGCAGGACCCATCTATTTGCTGTCTACAAGAGACTCATTTTAGACAGAAGGACACCTACAGCCTGAAAATAAAAGGTTGGAGAACCATTTACCATTCGAATGGTCCTCAAAAGAAAGCAGGGGTAGCCATTCTTATATCAGATAAACTAAATTTTACCCCGAAGACTGTAGTGAGAGATGAAGAGGGACACTATCTCATACTTAAAGGATCTATCCAACAAGAGGACTTAACAATCCTGAAAATATATGCCCCGAATGTGGGAGCTGCCAAATATTTAAACCAATTAATAACCAAAGTGAAGAAATACCTAGATAATAATACACTTATACTTGGTGACTTCAATATAGCACTTTCTACTCTCGATAGGTCTTCTAAGCACAACATCTCCAAAGAAACGAGAGCTTTAAATGATACACTGGACCAGATGGATTTCACAGATATCCACAGATATCTACAGAGCCGGGATCAAGTCCCACGTCAGGCTCTCTGCATAGAGCCTGCTTCTCCTTCTTCCTGTGTCTCTGCCTCCCTCTCTCTCTGTGTGTGTCTCTCATGAATGCATAAATAACATTTAAAAAAATAAAAATAAAAAAGAATTGAGTGGGGGAGGGCCTCCTGTGAGGAAGTAGGCTAAAGCTAGGTGGAGAAAGCCTCCAGGACAGGAAAGCCCAGTCCTGGAGAAGCAGGAGCCTCAAAAATCTGCACCGGATTCATCCTGGACAGAAAGGCACTTAGCAGGGAACTTGGACAGAACCGCAGGAGGGGCCATGGAGTACCCAGGTTCCGGGGTCTAGGCTTCCTCCCCATACAGCAGTTTCCATAACGTGGCTAGAATGAGACCCCTCTCCAGACACTGTATCTGCCTGTACCTGGACCTCAGACCTCCCAGAATCCAGAGGTGTGCAATGAATATCTGTAGTTTAATCCACTCAGCCCATGTATCATGTTCCACCAGGAGGCACAGGCTAAGACATTAGTGACACATGAACCAAATCACTGATGATTGGGTTTTTCCTGCTGCATTTGTTGTGATAAGTCCCTGATAAATTCCTTCCATGGGGTCAAGCATGGATTTCTCACTTCCTCCTGTCCAGAGGATGAACCTGTGGACACTCCTAGGTCTCTGTGAACAAGATCCAGTGGACACACGGAGGGAGAGCCTTTACACAGGGAGCAGGGGTCTGGGAGATTGTGGAGCATTAGTTTAAGGATGATGTTTTATCAGTGGTTCCAGAGGATGGGGATGTGCTGACCCTGTGAGACCTGAATCTGAGCACCACCGTCCAGATGCTGTTAGACTGATGGCTGTGAGGGTCAGGACAGCAGTTCCCTTCCTGCTTTCAGGATTCTTTCTTTGTCTGAGCATTTTTGTGAGTTTCAATATGAAATGCCTTGGAGAAGGTCAAATTTGTTGAATTTCATGAGAGTATCTGTGCTTCCTGGATGTTGATGTCTCTGTCCTTCCTGATTAGAGGGCTTTTCAGTAATTATTTCATCAAATAAACCTGCCACCATTTCTCACTCTTCATTTTCTGGGCCTCCTATCATAGGAATGTTATTGTTGAGGGGGGAGGAGCAAGATGGCGGAAGAGTAGGGTCTCCAAATCACCTGTCTCCTCCAAACTACCTAGAAAACCTTCAAATTATCCTGAAAATCTATGAATTCGGCCTGAGATTTAAAGAGAGACGAGCTGGAATGCTACAGTGAGAAGAGTTCACGCTTTTATCAAGGTAGGAAGACGGGGAAAAAGAAATAAAGAAACAAAGGCCTCCAAGGGGGAGGGGCCCCGCGAGGAGCCGGGCTGGGGCCGGGGCGAGTGTCCCCAGGACAGGAGAGCCCCGTCCCGGAGGAGCAGGAGCTGCACCGACCTTCCCGGGCGGAAAGGGGCTCCAGGGAGGTGGAGCAGGACCCGGGAGGGCAGGGATGCCCTCGGGTTCCCTGGGACAGTAACAGCAACTGCGTGCCCAGGAGAGTGCGCCGAGCTCCCTAAGGGCTGCAGCGCGCACGGCGGGACCCGGCGGGACCCGGAGCAGCTGAAGGGGCTCGGGCGGCGGCTCCGCGGAGGGGGCTGCGCGGCCCCGGGAGCAGCTCGGAGGGGCTCGGGCAGAGGAAGAGGCTCCGTGCAGAGGGGGCTGTGCGGCTCCAGGAGCAGCTCGGAGGGGCTTGGGCGGCAGCTCCGCGGAGGGGGCTGCGCGGCCCGGGAGCGCGAATCCAACAGCGCAGGCCCCGGAGCACAGGGCGCCGGGACACAGCCCAGGATCCGGCCGCCCCCGGGACAGGCAGAGGCCGGGAGGGCCCAGGACAGCGAGGACGCTCCTGCCCCAGCTGAGCAGATCAGCGGCCCCGCCCGGAGCCTCCAGGCCCTGCAGACGGAGTTCCTGCCGGAGCTGAATCCAGGTTTCCAGAGCTGCCCCGCCACTGGGGCTGTTCCTCCTGCGGCCTCACGGGGTAAACAACCCCCACCGAGCCCTGCACCAGGCAGGGGCACAGCAGCTCCCCCAACTGCTAACACCTGAAAACCAGCACAACAGGCCCCTCCCCCAGAACACCAGCTAGACGGACAACTTCCAGGAGAAGCCAAGGGACTTAAAGAACACAGAATCAGAAGATACTCCCCGGTGGTTCTTCTTTTGTTTGTTTTTGTTTTTGTTTTTGTTTTGTTTTGCTTTTTGATTTGTTTCCTTCCCCCACCCCCTTTTTTTCTCCTTTCTTTTTCTTTCTCTTTTTCTTCTTTTTTTTTTTTCGTTTTTTTTTCTTTTTCTTCCTTTTTTTTTTCTCTTTCTCTTTTCTTTCCTTCTTTCTCTCCTCTCTTTTTCTCTTTTTCCCAATACAACTTGCTTTTGGCCACTCTGCACTGAGCAAAATGACTAGAAGGAAAACCTCACCTCAAAAGAAAAAATCAGAAACAGTCCTCTCTCCCACAGAGTTACAAAATCTGGATTAAAATTCAATGTCAGAAAGCCAATTCAGAAGCACTATTATACAGCTACTGGTGGCTCTAGAAAAAAGTATAAAGGACTCAAGAGACTTCATGACTGCAGAATTTAGAGCTAATCAGGCAGAAATTAAAAATCAATTGAATGAGATGCAATCCAAACTAGAAGTCCTAACGACGAGGGTTAACGAGGTGGAAGAACGAGTGAGTGACCTAGAAGACAAGTTGATAGCAAAGAGGGAAACTGAGGAAAAAAGAGACAAACAATTAAAAGACCATGAAGATAGATTAAGGGAAATAAACGACAGCCTGAGGAAGAAAAACCTACGTTTAATTGGGGTTCCCGAGGGCGCCGAAAGGGACAGAGGGCCAGAATATGTATTTGAACAAATTCTAGCTGAAAACTTTCCTAATCTGGGAAGGGAAACGGGCATTCAGATCCAGGAAATAGAGAGATCCCCCCCTAAAATCAATAAAAACCGTTCAACACCTCGACATTTAATTGTGAAGCTTGCAAATTCCAAAGATAAGGAGAAGATCCTTAAAGCAGCAAGAGACAAGAAATCCCTGACTTTTATGGGGAGGAGTATTAGGGTAACAGCAGACCTCTCCACAGAGACCTGGCAGGCCAGAAAGGGCTGGCAGGATATATTCAGGGTCCTAAAGGAGAAGAACATGCAACCAAGAATACTTTATCCAGCAAGGCTCTCATTCAAAATGGAAGGAGAGATAAAGAGCTTCCAAGACAGGCAGCAACTAAAAGAATATGTGACCTTCAAACCAGCTCTGCAAGAAATTTTAAGGGGGCCTCTTAAAATTCCCCTTTAAGAAGAAGTTCAGTGGAACAGTCCACAAAAACAAAGACTGAATAGATATCATGATGACACTAAACTCATATCTCTCAATAGTAACTCTGAATGTGAACGGGCTTAATGACCCCATCAAAAGGCGCAGGGTTTCAGACTGGATAAAAAAGCAGGACCCATCTATTTGCTGTCTACAAGAGACTCATTTTAGACAGAAGGACACCTACAGCCTGAAAATAAAAGGTTGGAGAACCATTTACCATTCGAATGGTCCTCAAAAGAAAGCAGGGGTAGCCATCCTTATATCAGATAAACTAAAATTTACCCCAAAGACTGTAGTGAGAGATGAAGAGGGACACTATATCATACTTAAAGGATCTATTCAACAAGAGGACTTAACAATCCTCAATATATATGCTCCGAATGTGGGAGCTGCCAAATATATAAATCAATTATTAACCAAAGTGAAGAAATACTTAGATAATAATACACTTATACTTGGTGACTTCAATCTAGCTCTTTCTATACTCGATAGGTCTTCTAAGCACAACATCTCCAAAGAAACGAGAGCTTTAAATGATACACTGGACCAGATGGATTTCACAGATATCTACAGAACTTTACATCCAAACTCAACTGAATACACATTCTTCTCAAGTGCACATGGAACTTTCTCCAGAATAGACCACATATTGGGTCACAAATCGGGTCTGAACCGATACCAAAAGATTGGGATTGTCCCCTGCATATTCTCGGACCATAATGCCTTGAAATTAGAACTAAATCACAACAAGAAGTTTGGAAGGACCTCAAACACATGGAGGTTAAGGACCATCCTGCTAAAAGATAAAAGGGTCAACCAGGAAATTAAGGAAGAATTAAAAAGATTCATGGAAACTAATGAGAATGAAGATACAACCGTTCAAAATCTTTGGGATGCAGCAAAAGCAGTCCTAAGGGGGAAATACATCGCAATACAAGCATCCACTCAAAAACTGGAAAGAACTCAAATACAAAAGCTAACCTTACACATAAAGGAGCTAGAGAAAAAACAGCAAATAGATCCTACACCCAAGAGAAGAAGGGAGTTAATAAAGATTCGAGCAGAACTCAACGAAATCGAGACCAGAAGAACTGTGGAACAGATCAACAGAACCAGGAGTTGGTTCTTTGAAAGAATTAATAAGATAGATAAACCATTAGCCAGCCTTATTAAAAAGAAGAGAGAGAAGACTCAAATTAATAAAATCATGAATGAGAAAGGAGAGATCACTACCAACACCAAGGAAATACAAACGATTTTAAAAACATATTATGAACAGCTATACGCCAATAAATTAGGCAATCTAGAAGAAATGGACGCATTCCTGGAAAGCCACAAACTACCAAAACTGGAACAGGAAGAAATAGAAAACCTGAACAGGCCAATAACCAGGGAGGAAATTGAAGCAGTCATCAAAAACCTCCCAAGACACAAGAGTCCAGGGCCAGATGGCTTCCCAGGAGAATTTTATCAAACGTTTAAAGAAGAAATCATACCTATTCTCCTAAAGCTGTTTGGAAAGATAGAAAGAGATGGAGTACTTCCAAATTCGTTCTATGAAGCCAGCATCACCTTAATTCCAAAGCCAGACAAAGACCCCGCCAAAAAGGAGAATTACAGACCAATATCCCTGATGAACATGGATGCAAAAATTCTCAACAAGATACTGGCCAATAGGATCCAACAGCACATTAAGAAAATTATTCACCATGACCAAGTAGGATTTATCCCTGGGACACAAGGCTGGTTCAACACCCGTAAAACAATCAATGTGATTCATCATATCAGCAAGAGAAAAACCAAGAACCATATGATCCTCTCATTGGATGCGGAGAAAGCATTTGACAAAATACAGCATCCATTCCTGATTAAAACGCTTCAGAGTGTAGGGATAGAGAGAACATTCCTCGACATCTTAAAAGCCATCTATGAAAAGCCCACAGCAAATATCATTCTCAATGGGGAAGCACTGGGAGCCTTTCCCCTAAGATCAGGAACAAGACAGGGATGTCCACTCTCACCACTGCTATTCAACATAGTACTGGAAGTCCTAGCCTCAGCAATCAGACAACAAAAAGACATTAAAGGCATTCAAATTGGCAAAGAAGAAGTCAAACTCTCTCTCTTCGCCGATGACATGATACTCTACATAGAAAACCCAAAAGTCTCCACCCCAAGATTGCTAGAACTCATACAGCAATTCGGTAGCATGGCAGGATACAAAATCAATGCCCAGAAGTCAGTGGCATTTCTATACACTAACAATGAGACTGAAGAAAGAGAAATTAAGGAGTCAATCCCATTCACAATTGCACCCAAAAGCATAAGATACCTCGGAATAAACCTAACCAAAGATGTAAAGGATCTATACCCTCAAAACTATAGAACACTTCTGAAAGAAATTGAGGAAGACACAAAGAGATGGAAAAATATTCCATGCTCATGGATTGGCAGAATTAATATTGTGAAAATGTCAATGTTACCCAGGGCAATATACACGTTTAATGCAATCCCTATCAAAATACCATGGACTTTCTTCAGAGAGTTAGAACAAATTATTTTAAGATTTGTGTGGAATCAGAAAAGACCCCGAATAGCCAGGGGAATTTTAAAAAAGAAAACCATATCTGGGGGCATCACAATGCCAGATTTCAGGTAGTACTACAAAGCTGTGGTCATCAAGACAGTGTGGTACTGGCACAAAAACAGACACATAGATCAGTGGAACAGAATAAAGAATCCAGAAGTGGACCCTGAACTTTATGGGCAACTAATATTCGATAAAGGAGGAAAGACTATCCATTGGAAGAAAGACAGTCTCTTCAATAAATGGTGCTGGGAAAATTGGACATCCACATGCAGAAGAATGAAACTAGACCACTCTCTTTCACCATACACAAAGATAAACTCAAAATGGATGAAAGATCTAAATGTGAGACAAGATTCCATCAAAATCCTAGAGAAGAACACAGGCAACACCCTTTTTGAACTCGGCCATAGTAACTTCTTGCAAGATACATCCACAAAGGCAAAAGAAACAAAAGCAAAAATGAACTATTGGGACTTCATCAAGATAAGAAGCTTTTGCACAGCAAAGGATACAGTCAACAAAACTCAAAGACAACCTACAGAATGGGAGAAGATATTTGCAAATGACATATCAGATAAAGGGCTAGTTTCCAAGATCTATAAAGAACTTATTAAACTCAACACCAAAGAAACAAACAATCCAATCATGAAATGGGCAAAAGACATGAACAGAAATCTCACAGAGGAAGACATAGACATGGCCAACATGCATATGAGAAAATGCTCTGCATCACTTGCCATCAGGGAAATGCAAATCAAAACCACAATGAGATATCACCTCACACCAGTGAGAATGGGGCAAATTAACAAGGCAGGAAACAACAAATGTTGGAGAGGATGCGGAGAAAAGGGAACCCTCTTACACTGTTGGTGGGAATGTGAACTGGTGCAGCCACTCTGGAAAACTGTGTGGAGGTTCCTCAAAGAGTTAAAAATATACCTGCCCTATGACCCAGCAATTGCACTGTTGGGGATTTACCCCAAAGATACAAATGCAATGAAACGCCGGGACACCTGCACCCCGATGTTTCTAGCAGCAATGTCCACTATAGCCAAACTGTGGAAGGAGCCTCGGTGTCCAACGAAAGATGAATGGATAAAGAAGATGTGGTTTATGTATACAATGGAATATTACTCAGCTATTAGAAATGACAAATACCCACCATTTGCTTCAACGTGGATGGAACTGGAGGGTATTATGCTGAGTGAAGTAAGTCAGTCGGAGAAGGACAAACATTATATGTTCTCATTCATTTGGGGAATATAAATAATAGTGAAAGGGAAAATAAGGGAAGGGAGAAGAAATGTGTGGGAAATATCAGAAAGGGAGACAGAACGTAAAGACTGCTAACTCTGGGAAACGAACTAGGGGTGGTAGAAGGGGAGGAGGGCGGGGGGTGGGAGTGAATGTGTGACGGGCACTGGGTATTATTCTGTATGTTAGTAAATTGAACACTAATAAAAAAAAATAAAAAAATAAAAAAAAAGGAATGTTATTGTTTCATAAGTCACTGTTCCCTATGTCTACATTTAGGAACACTTACTTTGTTTCCCTCTACTGTTCTGTCATTATTTTCCACCATGTTATCTTCCATTTCCCCAATATGCTGTTCTTTCATCCGTCCTCCTTTTTTCCTGCATTTGGGACAACATTTCTGTAATAGCATTTTTAATTTGGGGCCTACAAGGGTTTATTTATTTTATCTCTACAGTAAGGGACTCTCGACTGTCTTCAATGTTTGTTCAATCCAGTTATATCTTCAAAAACACTGTTTTAGATTCCTGTCTGCTTTATCACCTGAGCACCTTTAACCAGGCATATTCTCAAGTGAGTAGATTTCTATGATGAATTAATAGAAGGAAATGAAATCTGAATGATTTTCCTCTTTGATGCTTATCCTACATTGTGGTAGCTTCAGGAAGTTGTCTTCCTCTCAGCCTCATACCCATCCCTACAGCTATATCTCCCCAACACAACACTCCACAACTCCTATGTTCCAGAACATGGTGATTTTCTACATGCAGACTAGCAGTTTTTGTTCTCTGAGTCCTCCAGTTGGTTTTTTATCAGCTCAGAATGACTCGATAAATATCCAGCTGTACTCAGGAATGAGGCAAGCCCAGGGTCCCATACCCATCTGCTATCTTAACTATTCCTCCCACATGCGATTGATAACAAAGAGGGTCTGAAGTAATAGAAGGATCAAATATGTATGACAGCTACAATCCTCATTTCGGTAACCAAACAAGAATAAAAACTATTAATTGACCTTCCTTCTTCATCTAATGATTACATATACTCTTTGATTTCAGCAACCCTTCAGCTTGTCACAACCCATTACCTGAGAGGGTGACCACACCTTCTTCCTGATGGGTCTCTGCTTGGTCTCTACTGTACAAAGTATTGCTACCTAGTTAGTGCTGTAACCCTGTCTTCAGAAGGAAATTTCACTCATCTATAAAACAAGCTGCTTTTGGGATGTGGAGATCATGATAGTCTACTGAGTTCCACCCTCAAGTGGTGCTTGAATAACTGCAGAACCATCTGTGAATGAGGCTCATACCATTTCTTCCTCTTTCAAATAATTGTAGGAATCTCCCTATGAGCTCATATGTGCAGGATATGAGAGAGACTGCAGTGGAGCAGGACTGGGGCTCATGAGGATTTGGAAGATCCTCAGTTCTCACATCGGATATGTGAGAACCAGGTTACCACATGTGATGTGATAAGCACAGGGTGTTACACTATATGCTGGCAAATTGAATTTAAATTAAGAAAAAATATGGTAAAAAAAAATTCCATCAGCCACTGCACATACTGCACGGACAACAACAGATTATTCCTTGTTTTAAATTGTCTTTTGCACTAATTTTTGATCACTTATTTCAGCCAACCTTAAAACTTCTTTTCTCTTTCGATACTTTTCATTTAAAAATAAAAATTAGTGGGCAGCCCAGGTGGCTCAGCGGTTTAGCGCCACCTTCAGCCCAGGGCCTGATGCTGGGGACGCAGGATGGAGTCCCATGTCGGGCTCCCTGCATGGAGCCTGCTTCTCCCTCTGCCTGTGTCTCTGCCTCTCTCTCTCCTCTCTGTGTTTCTCATGAATAAATAAACTCTTTTTAAAAAATAAATATTAGTGAAAGGGAATAAAAGGAAAGGAGAGAAAATGAGTGAAAATATCAGTGAGGGTGACAAAACATGAGAGACACCGAACTGTGGGAAATGAACAAGGAGTAGTGGAAGGGGAGGTGGGTGGGGGGTTGAGGTAACTGGGTGATGGGCACTGAGGGGGGCACTTGGCTGGATGAGCACAGGGTGTTATGCTATATGTTGGCAAATTGAACTCCAATAAAAAATTAAAAAAAAAATAAAAGCAGCCTTCCATCTGCAAAAATAAAAAAATAAATAAAAATATAAAAAGGAATATACTTTTAACTTCTCTAAGATAGTGTTAATTTTTTTTTAGACTTGTGTTGTCTTATTACTTTTCTGTTACCGGATATGAATTAAGTCCTTTTAGGGTCGATCATTTTAGCCTTTGGCTGTGATCTGGCCCTCCTTATTCCAACCTTTGAATATGTGGAACACCTGTTTACAATGCAAAGAATAAATTCCTGCTTTAAAATTAAAAACAAAAAAAGATTTTTGTGATAAATGCCTTGTGCATTATATCTTGAACCTCTAACTTGCACTCTGCCCTTTTATCTCACAATATCATAATCTTATATCCCTCTTTCCCCTGATCCAGCACTCCTATGGACTCAAGAGCTGATTTAATGTAGAAAGTCCATGGATTATGATACAATCAATATATGATTTTGCAGGAAGTAATGGTTGTTGCCTGAGTACTGTGCACATAATCTCCAGCAATAAGTGCCATAGGGAGGACAACTCTTGTCTCCAGTGACACTCGGGATCATGCAAGACATCAGAGGAGCTCGAAAGTGATAAGAATGGCAGGAATATTATTAGCACTGCTCTCTACCCACATGCAGTGAATGCTGATGCCAGTTGGAGGGTGTGGACTGCTGGCAGTCTTCCTGATGCACACGATCCATTCAGAGATGGAAACTCTTGTAACTTGACATATACAAGGAGCTCTCTGCTCATCCTGCAGGGTTATGGGGATCTATCTGGGAAAACCAAATACTTATTTGATCAGAAATTCCCCCTGAAAATTAATTCTTCCATCTTGACAGTTTCTCTATACCTCTACTTTCTTCCCTCTGTTAGAAAAGCCAGTTATGTTTTCTACTCCAGAAAGAAGTTTTATGAGGAAGAGATTACTTAGTGTACAGGGTATGGAGCTTCAGAGAGTGTCTCTAGTGTGTGCTGTGTGCACTGTGCCATTCTGTTGTGGTGTCTCTTTCCTTCATGTCAGGCATCTATACAGGTTCTCCCAGACTTCAGTGGGCAGTGTGTGGTCCGTGGTCAGAATATGGTGAGTTTTAATTGGGTGTGCTCTGCTCTGCTTGTTAAATGGGACCTGATACCACCTCCACTAGAAATTAGGCCCTGCAGAATTCTGTGGCAGGAGATGTGGGTGGGCAGGAGTGTAGCTGCTCTGGGAAACTGTATGGTGGAATTTCAAATAGGTAAAAGTATACCTACCCTGTGATCCAGCAAGAACACTACTGGGTATTTACCCTAAGAATACAAAAGTACTGAGATGCCTGGGTGGCTCAGCGATGGAGCACCTGCCTTCAGCTCAGGGCATGCTCCTGGCCTGGGGATCAAGTATTAAATCTGGCTCCTGAGAGGAACCTGCTTCTCCCTCAATGTGTCTGCCTCTCTGTGTCTCTCATGGATAAAAAAAAATAAATCTTTAAGAGAAAAATAATATGAAAATACTAATTCAAAGGGATACATGCACCTGGAAGTTTACAGCAGCATTATATACATTAGCTAAACTATGGAAATAATGCATAAATGCAATGAAATCTAATCCATTTGCAACTATGAGGATGGAAGTCACAAGTATAATGCTAAGTGACATGAGTCAGTCAGAGAAAGACAAACACTATATGATTTCAGTCATATGTTGAATTTAAGAAAGAAAACAAATAGGCAAAGGTAAAATGTTTTACATATACCAAGAAATAGCCCCTTCAGTGCAGAGAACAAAGTGATGCTCACCACATGGGAGGTAAGTGTGGGATGGGTGAACTGTCTGATGGGGATTAGGGAGTGTATTATTGTGCAGGACACATTGTGAGAACCCACATCTTGGGAGTGTCAGAAATCCTGGTGAGAGGAGAGCTGTGGGGGAGGGCTGAGGAGATGACAGGGACAAGGGTCCTTCTGACTTCCTCACACCAGTGAGTTAGGATTTTGGGACAAAGATAATGCTGTTGTGTGCACACCATTCTCTCTAGGAGGATTTGAAGTGATAGCTATACTGATAGAATGATACAGCCTAACACTTTGCACCAAGAAAAAAAGTTACCTTGTGTTAGGGATGGGATATCTGCAATCTCTATATGGACAGAAGGAGAGGATTCCCCTTGAGGCATCCTCTGGGAAGAGTTGGGAGGTGTCAGGCTCCAGAGTCTGGGACTGTAGATTTGTCATTAATAAGGTGGAATATCTCCCCCTTTTTTGAAATGTGACAGAGTGCTTGGGGAAAAGAGAGGATGTGAGCACCATGGATGAATTTCTCTGGCCCAGTCTCCAGTTGTGAGCACCACAACCATCCAATTCTTGTAGGATACTCATGAACTCATGGTCACAAGTCCTGGGCTGACAGATGTGCCGGGTTCAGTCTCAGTCTAGGTCAGCACATCATCTTTGCATTCCCCCCTTCAGTGCTGAGTTCCTGCAGAGACTCCACCCACCCAGCCAGGCTCATGGGTGTCCTTGACCCTGGGACACTCTTTGTGGTCACCACACCACAGGGGCAGTGGGGGAGACTTTAGGTATTGAGACACTCACAACCCAGCCTGTCATATTCCCTGTGATCACTGTGTCCAGTTATCACACGCATGGCTCAGGTCTACATCTGTTTATTCATCTACCCTCTGAAGGTATCTTTTTAATAAGTCTATTTTTGTTGGTGCTCAATTTGCCAACATATAGAATAACACCCAGTGCTCATCCCATCAAGTGCCCCCCTCAGTGCCAGTCACCCAGTTACCCCCACCCCCCAGTCACCCCAGTTACCCCCACCCTCCCCTTCCACCACCCCTAGTTCGTTTCCCAGAGTTAGGAGTCTCTCATGTTCTGTCTCCCTTTCTGATATTTCCCACTCATTTTTCTCCTTTCCCCTTTATTCCCTGTCACTATTTTTTATATTCCCCAAATTAATGAGTCCTTCTCCGATTGACTTCATTCACCATAATACCCTCCAGTTCCATCCACGTCAAAGCAAATGGTGGGTATTTGTCGTTTCTAATGGCTGAGGAATATCTCATTGTATACATAAACCACATCTTCTTTATCCATTCATCTTTCAATGGACACTGAGGCTCCTTCCACAGTTTGGCTATTGTGGACATCGCTGCCATAAATATTGGGGTGCAGGTGTCCCAGTGTTTCATTGCATCTGTATCTTTGGGGTAAATCCCCAGCAGTGCAATTGCTGGGTTGTCCTCTGGAGGTCTACATGAAGTCAACTTCATAGGCTGCAGTAAGTGCTGGCAGGGCTACACCTCTGCAGATGCTCTGGGATTCAGTCCATCCCTCCTTCATTCTAGAGCTGCACTCATTGTATTTTAAGGTCAAGATCCTTCCTATACCTTTACCAAGTGTAGACACTCAAGCATCAGTGGTCACATTACTACTTCTTCTCCAGGAGACTAACTAGCCCCTGTTACTTCTCATAAGAGCACTGGCATTAGCTGAGCAGCCATCCAGTTGCCCCAAAAAGGATATTCTTTTATTTTATGTCACTTAAGTCTACTTGACACACGTTACATGTTTCTGGAGTACAGCACATCAATAGGACAGAGTATAAGGTGGGCTATGCTCTTGGCAAGTGGAGCCACCAACGGGAAATAATATTAATTTTATGATCTCTAGATTAATGATATTTAGAAAAGCCCCTTATACAATTTAATAGGACATTCACAGTTTCCATCCTTTATCAGGACACCACAGTCTACCCTGGGACTCCACAGTCCACCCTGGGACTTCACATCCAGCCCCCACACTAATACATGTATCACATCCCTACAGCCCCTGAAGGTTAAGCCTAGGAATGCATAAACTCCAGCCCAAAATATGTCTAAATATCATCACTCCAAATACCCATGTCTCATCATCTGAAACACATATGGGCAGGACTCCTTTTAATGAGGACCCATGATACGTAAGAATAAGTTATCTGTTTCCAAAATGCCTGGTGGGGTGGACCATATCACCACTTGCAGTCACACACACTGCAAGGATCACATGGAGGCAATATAGGAGTGGACCATAGTTTCTTAGAGCAATTGGGATATAAATAATGAGGACAGGGACTTTCTGTATTTAGTGGCTTTATACTGCATCTCTGTCTCCACCATGGCTGTCTTCTTTCCTTTTTCAAGAAATGAGCCAATGTGTGAACATGAGTGTTTTACCAGCTTGCATTCTACTAGGAGGATTTGGCAGCCATTGGACATCACATATCTTGTCCTCTCTCTCCCCCAGCCAGCCCCACAAGGAAGTAATTCTACTTCTACTTATTCTTAAAAACTATATGGGGCACTTTTGCATGAATGGGGATTAATAGCTCTTTTTGATAAGGTCATTCCATAGCCACAATACAATAAGGAAATAAACATATTTGATTGAAGATACAAAATTAATAACTTTCACAAATTTGTCGTTTAGATTGCCCAGCATGGTTGTATATGTTTATTCCACTTTTCTACAGTCATGTGCTAAGGAAGAAGGAATACTGATGAATGGTCATCTGTCCTTCAGAGCCTACTGGGCCCATAAAGATATACATGGGATATTGTTAAGGGAATGCACACACCATGCACATATATCTAGAACATGCCCTACTTGCTTCCAGCCTATGAAAATGATTTCTCCATTGACCCCATCTTATGGAACAATATCATCCCTTTCTCTCCTAATCACAGGGACGCTAGAACAACATCCTCAGAATAGATTCCTATTTTCTGCAGGCTGTCACCACCACCTCTCCAAACAGGAAAAGTGCCCTATGACTACACCTGTACACACACTCCATTAGTAAAGGAAGCCAGGATAAGGGTCCCTGGATCAGGATTCAAGACAGGACTTTGTGTCTTGTGGGTTCTATCCCAGAAGGATGGGGTGTCTTCTTGGGGCCTGAACATGAGGTCCCACAGCTAAGGGCCCACTGCTCCTTCAGTACAGAGTCCCTACCAGAAGGGCCCTGAGTCCTCTAAGGGTCAGATTATTGATGAAGATTCAAATATCCCCAAATCTACTTCCCCATGGTTGAAAGGCCAAGCAATGGGTTTAGGGAGTCCTGTGTCCCAGCCTGGGGGGGCCTGTGCTCCTCACTCAGATGGCTTACTATCCCTTACTCTGAGTGTGTATGTCGACAGCTCCCTCAGGGAAGGAGATTCCTGTCCCCATCCTGAGGTGGTTTTCCTCACAGGAGATCTTTCCTAGATCACCAGGTAAGAGTCTGTTTCTGGGCTGGGGAAACCCAGGCAGATGCTTACACTCACCTGCTCCTTCTCTGGGTTCTCACTGAACACATCAGTGTGGGTCATATGGGTCCCTCAGCCTCCAGGGGAAAGGCTCTGGAGTCAATGCCAACATCTGGTTGGAAGATGCTAAGTATCACAACCAAACTCTGAAAAGCATCAAGATGTATAGAAAGTCAAATGCCTGGAAAGGTAAATGTCCATGTTTCACACCAGAAGCACATATATTCAACCTATTGAACAATCAGACTGAAAGGACACAGCACAGCATCTGCCATGAAATCTAGAGTGAAAATTGGAGCATGAGAACAGATTTGTTTACAGTTTATCAAAATTACACCATGAAAATCAATAAATTGGTAATGAAGAAACTATTTACAATGAATAATAATGAAAACAGAAAGTTATTGATAAAACATCAAGATAAATAAAAACAAATATTAAAAATACACTGTGAAAATCAGAAACATTTTTCTGCCTACTGTTTTCAAGGTAAAGAAAAACACGTTATGGACAAAGGGTAAATATGTACAAATTACATAACCTACAAAGAACTTTCACCTGAATATGATCAGAACCCCCCAAAAATAAATAGTAAAAAAACCAACACTCATCCTCTCATCCTTTAAACAGGCAGAGCCTTGTGCAGATATCTCATTCAGGAGGGTATAGAGCCATGAGGTAAGCATAGAAAAGGACACTTTCCACCAGGATCTGTCAGGGAAATTCACATCAATGATAATGAGATATGCTATATACACATCACATAGTCTCAGTATGAAAGAAGCACTGACCAGACCATCCTGGGGAACACGCAGGACACCCAGGTTCCCAACCCTACAAATAGGAATAAAAAATGAAACAGAATCCCTGGAAAATCATTTGTCTGTTCCTTCTGAAATTAAAGGTGGGTACACCTATCATGTGACTTGGAAATCTCACTCCTGATTGTATGATCCAGGAGAAGGAAATCCCATGCTCATGTAAAAATGGCATGTGAATATTGTTAGTGTCTTCATTTGTGTTAGAATCTGAGAAAACCCCAAAGGCTTCATGATTTAAAGAATAATCCCAGGAAACATCCATCAGTGGTACACCATTCTGCAATAAATCACACCATTGATGCACACACCATCCCAGGGGAAACTCAAGGACACAATGTCTAGTGAAGATCAGCAGTCTCAAAGATGACAGAGGCCTTGTACCCTGAGGTGTTCACGCAATCAGTCCAGGGTCACAGTGATTTGGTTGGGCTTTCTTTACCTCCCACTTCCCCAAATCCCTGTGATGAGCTCCTCTGCATCAGACTGCATGCTGCTGCCCTCGTGTCCACAATGTCCTCACATATGGAGTCTCCACAGACTGAAAAAAATCACCTTGGCGCCTCTGATTGGGAGTTCCTGAGACCAGAGTCTGATGTGTTTTCTGACAGCAGTTGTCCCCTCCAGCGTCTCCATCTCTGCTTCTCAAATGCAGGTCAACAGGACTAGATTAGGACACCTCCATTGAGTCCCTCTGTCTCCTGCTACTGCCTCTCCTCACAACCTGAGGTCTAGAACTTCCTTTCACTCAGCTGGTAATGAGGTCAGTGTCTGGAAACAGATGTGGAAGTATGTGTAGTGAGTGGTGGCACCAGGGTGATTTCCGTAGTAGCTACCCCGTGTAGTCCTGCCATCCAGAGTGTCCAGGGCTTCCTGTCCACATCCTCACCAGCACTTGGCCCTTCTCATTTTCTTTGCTTTGGTTCTCTCAAATCCTAGGTAACAGCTGTGAGGAGATATATCAAGAGTTTGGGGTTGGATTTCTGTGATGATTAGTGAAGGTGAGCCTTGAATAACTTTTGTCTTCTTCTTTAAGGTATTTTTATTTATTTGAGAGACAGAGTTTGTGCAAGTAGAGGGAGGAGAGATGTGAGGTAGAAGTAGACTCCTAGCTGATCACAAGCTGACATGGCATTCTGTCAGAATCCTGAGGTCATTATCTTAGCTGAGGTCAAATGCTTAACAACCTGAGCTTACAAGGGACTCTTTGTTGGTGTCTACAGGTAAAGTGATATAGAAGAAGTTGGGTGAATTTTTTTAAGATTATTTATTTGTTTGTTTCTTCTAATTTGTAAGAAAGAAAGAGGTAGCAGATGGAGGAACAGAGAGAATGAAATCCTGAAGCAGATTCCCCATGAACACAGAGCAAGAGTCCAGGCTAGATCCCAGGACCTGGATTATAATCTGAGCCAAAATCAAGAGTCCGATGCTTAACCACCCGGGTCACCGAGGTGTCCCACATTTCCCCAATATTTAATCAGGGGGTTTGTTTACTGGTATTATTCTGTTTGCTGTATTTTCTACTGAGATTAAGGAGTCTCTTCTATATTTTGGGTACTAATTCCTTCTCAGTATATAGTTGAACACACTGACCCCCATTTCATAGGCTACTAATACTTGATCTGCACATTTTCTACTTTGATATAGCCCCACTCATCCCACTCATCCGCCTTTGCTTTTGTTGATTTTGATTTTGCTTTTATACAAAATATATCACATCCAAACCCATTTCATGATATTTTCCCCTTTGTTTTCATCAACTAATTCTATGGCTGGATCTTCCTGTTAAGTCTTTAATCCATCTTGAGATTTTCTGTGTATTTTATCTGGATGATGTAAAATATGGACCATTATTTTGCATGTGGCTGTCCAACACCATTTTTATAAAAAATATCCCTTCCCCATTGTGTACTCTGGGATATCCTGTGGAGGATTTGTTGACTGTATATGCACACATTTATTCTGGGGCTTCGTAATGTGCTGCACCGTGTACAAGTCTGACGTTATGCCAGTCACACAACGATGTATTGAATGTGCCTGTAAAATACATGTATACAGAGGGGTGTGTGATGATTGCATGATTAGCCCTCCTCATGATTCTATGGTCACTTCCATGGCCTTGTTTTCCACATATATATGGATTTTTTTCTATTTCTATAAAAAAGCAGTATTTTATTAAATACATTAACTAAAAATTATAGAAGAGAAAAATAGAAATATAGACTATACAAATACAAAAAATCAAAGAGGTTAAATATGGTATTAGGAAAATATAACTGAAATGTACAAATTATACAGAGACTAGGAAAATAGGGAAACCTCAAATTGATAAAATCAGGGTTCAAATAGGAGAATACTTTTCAACAAAGATGAAAAGGACCATGAAGAAAATGCATTAATATATAGAACAGAAGGAGAATTATAAAAGTTTTAGAATTATCAATCCACCAAGTGTATTTCATGATGAAATAGAACATGAAATATACAAAAACTAATAAGAGAGCTGAATCCATAATCTAAAACCTTCTGCCAAATAAAAAGTCAGCCTGGAATCAGATAATTTATCTGAGAATACCACCAAATATTAGAGAAGAATTAAAACCAATATATCTCAATATCTGCCAAATATATGATGACAAAGGAACATGCACAAATTCATGGTAGGAAGCCAGCATGACCCTCATATCAAATATAGGCAAGGACTCCATGAGAAAGAAAACTACAGGCCAACTTCCCAGATGAAAATACATACAAAAATCCTGGCATCTTGAATGCAGCAGCACATGAAATGAATCATACAGGATGACCTAGTGGGAATAATCCCTGAGATGCAAGGATCCTTCAACATGCATGGATCATAAACTAGATCTTCTGTATTAACAGAATGAAGGATTGGATCCACATGATCCTCCCCTTTGATGGCCAAAAACATTTAAGAAAATTCGGGATCCCTGGGTGGCGCAGCAGTTTGGTGCCTGCCTTTGGCCCAGGGCGTGATCCTGAAGACCCGGGATCAAATCCCACGTCGGGCTCCCAGTGCATGGAGCCTGCTTCTCCCTCTGCCTATGTCTCTGCCTCTCTCTCTCTGTGACTATCATAAATAAATTAATTAATTAAAAAAAAGAAAATTTAACATATGATTATTATTGAAATTGTTAATAATCAAGGAATAGAAGGAAATTACCTCCATATAATCATAGCTATTTGCTGAAAACCAACACCCAACACCATATTCATTTTTTTATTTTTTTAATTTATTTTTTATTGGTGTTCAACTTACCAACATACAGAATAATCCCCAGTGCCCGTCACCCATTCACTCCCACCCCCCGCCCTCCTCCCCTTCTACCACCCCTAGTTCGTTTCCCAGAGTTAGCAGTCTTTACGTTCTGTCTCCCTTTCAGATATTTCCCACGCATTTCTTCTCCCTTCCCTTATATTCCCTTTCACTATTATTTATATTCCCCAAATGAATGAGAACATATAATGTTTGTCCTTCTCTGACTGACTTACTTCACTCAGCATAATACCCTCCAGTTCCATCTACGTTGAAGCAAATGGTGGGTATTTGTCATTTCTAATAGCTGAGTAATATTCTATTGTATACATAAACCACATCTTTATCCATTCATCTTTCGATGGACACTGAGGCTCCTTCCACAGTTTGGCTATTGTGGCCATTGCTGCTAGAAACATCGGGGTGCAGGTGTCCCAGCGTTTCATTGCATCAGTATCTTTGGGGTAAATCCCCAACAGTGCAATTGCTGGGTCATAGGGCAGGTCTATTTTTAACTCTTTGAGGAACCTCCACACAGTTTTCCAGAGTGGCTGCACCAGTTCACAGTCCCACCAACAGTGTAAGACGGTTCCCTTTTCTCCACATCCTCTCCAACATTTGTTGTTTCCTGCCTTGTTAATTTTCCCCATTCTCACTGGAGTGAGGTGGTATCTCATTGTGGTTTTGATTTGTATTTCCCTGATGGCAAGTGATGCAGAGCATTTTCTCATATGCATGTTGGCCATGTCTATGTCTTCCTCTGTGAGATTTCTGTTCATGTCTTTTGCCCATTTCATGATCGGATTGTTTGTTTCTTTGCTGTTGAGTTTAGTAAGTTAATTATAGATCTTGGAAACTAGCCCTTTATCTGATACGTCATTTGCCAACACTGTATTCAACAGTGAAATCAAAAGCCTTCCCGTCAAATCAGGAACTACACAAGGATGCTCATTTCCATCATGAGTATTCAACATGGTATCATGAAGGATAAAATGTTCCATCCGAAATATGTCAGCTCAGCCCCTAGGTTATTCTGAACTAAAGTAAAATGAGAAACAGACACACTGAACCTCCTATGTCCTTCTGACTACAGGAAATATATTTCCCGTGGGAAAGTTCCCTTCCCTGTGCCAGGAGAAGAGAATCATCCTTGGCATCAGAATAGGGATATTAGGGCCAAGAAGGCTGTGCAAATGACGTTTGTCGGGTCCTCAACTTATTAACTGAACCAAACCCAAATTCTGGCTTTAAGTTTCCATAAACCCAATGTCTCACTTTCAAAGTGCTACAAAATCTGCCTACATTGGACATTGCCTGGGTGTTGTATTCGAGATAGCTCATGCACATGCAAGATGAAATACATTTCCCCCTAAATCTGTCTTATGAATACTGAATTGTTAGATGAGACAAAGAACCCAGAAGAATAGAAGGGAAATCTTTCTACCCCAATAACTTGAGGGCTTATCCAGAAATTGAAACAATAAAAAAAGAAAGGATACTTATTTCAGCATAGAGAAAGAAAAATTCTTTTACCCATATGACATTATCTCATGTATAATAAACACTACAATACCACATCAAAATCATAAAACTAATTAGTGATTTCCAAAAAACTATAGCATAAATATCAACAAACGAAATAAAACTATGTTTCAAGAAAGTAACAACAAAATCTGTATAAAAAAATAAATTAACAACACTATTACACTTACATGGTCAGGAGAAATAAAATATTTACAATTGAACTTCCCAAGTACATAAAATGTGTATATCAAAATTAACCCACATGGATGAAAGAACTATAAAAAGGCATAAAATTTCAAATTTAATTCTGTTCACAACATAGAAAACGTCATATTGTCCCCTGACATCTACACAAAGTGATGTGCAAAGGAAAATCAATCCTAGTTTATAAGTTGTAAAGAATTGAATCTAAGTCTGGAGCTGACTATATAGTCAAAGGACATGCAAACAGGGCCCTCTGCCCACTGATTAAACCACCAAGCCCCGACCCTACAGCTGGGAGAGGGACCCAAGGAACAATAGGTGACCCCATTCAAGGATCAGAATAGAACACACAGAACTCACCATGGGGTCTGCGCTCTGCTGGGTTTTCCTTGTCATTCTCTTAAAAGGTAATCCAAGAAGAACCAGAGATCTTGAGTAGGTGAGTGAGAGAAACAGGGGATGTGGGTAAGTGCCTCACCAGAATGTCTTATGTCTGCAGGTGTGCAGGGTGAGGTGCAGCTGGTGGAGTCTAGGGGAGACGTGATGAAGCCTGGGGAGGTCCCTCTCCTGTGTGGCCTCTGGATTCACCTTCAGTAGCTACTACATGGGCTGGGTCCACTAGGCTCCAGGGAAGGGGCTGCAGTGGGTCGCAGGTATTACCAATGATAGAAGTAGCACAAGCTACGCAGACGCTGTGAAGGGCCGATTCACCATCTCCAGAGACAATGCCAAGAACACGCTGTATCTGCAGATGAACAGCCTGGGAGCCGAGGACACGGCTGTGTATTATTGTGTGAAACAGAGAGTGTGGGGACCTCAGTGTGAGCCCAGACACAAACCTCCCTGTAGAAAGGGATCGGAACCACCAGGGGGTGCACACACCTCACCACTTCTGTCTTGAAGGCCCAGGAGCAGTGTAGATGGAGGTTCTGGGCAGGTTTCCAGTCAGGGTCTGGGGTTCTTCTCCATGGAGCAGTTTCCTCCAGGGATCCTCTCTGAACATATGGTTCTGTTATTACCTATAAAGTTTCTAATTCAGAAACTTAGTTGTTGGTGATCCCTGAGTGGCTCAGCAGCTTAGAGCCTGCCTTCAGCCCAGGGCATGATCCTGGAGACCCAGGATCGAGTCCCACATCAGGCTCCCTGCATGTAGCCTGCTTCTTCCTCTGTCTTTGTCTCTGCCTCTCTCTCTTTGGGTCTCTTGTGAATAAATAAAAAAATTTTAAGAATTTACTCGTCATACAAATACACATATATAAACTTTCACAAAACAGAGTCAATTACATTGAGTTACTCTTGTATATAAAAACAAATGAATTAAAAACATCCTGATGCTCATTGTGTGAAGCACTGGATGAGCCACAGCTGCACTCTCTGTCATAGGACCACCCAGCTCAATGAACATGTTAGCTAGAAGCAGCATAAAGTACATAGTGGACAGCAGTTTAGCAAATAACAGGATATAAATCCAATGAACAAAAGTCAGGTACATTTCTATACAGTAACAATGAGACAAAAGAAAGGAGAAAAATAAGTTGGAAATAGCAGAAAGGGAGACAGAACATGGAAGACTCTTAACTCTGGGAAATGAACTGGGGTGGAGGAAGGGGAGGAGGGCGGGGGGTGGGGGTGAATGGGTGGCGAGCACTGAGGTGGGCACTTGATGGGAAGAGCACTGTGTGTTATTCTGTATGTTGGCAAATTGAACACCAATAAAAAATAAATTTATTATTAAAACAAAAGAAAGAGAAACCCGGGAATCCGTGTCACTTTCATTTACACCAACGTAATAATAATAATTTAATAATAATAATAATAACAATAACGATAAGATACCTAGGAATTAACTTTAAAAATAGGTAAACAATTGGGGATCCCTGGGTGGCTCAGCAGTTTCGTGCCTGCCTTCAGCTCAGGGCATGATCCTGGGGTCCTGGGATTGGGTCTTGCGTCTGGCTCATACATGAAGCCTGCTTTGCACTCTGCCTGTGTCTCTGCTTCTCCCTCTACCTGTGTCTCTGCCTCTCTCTCGCTCTGTGTCTCATGGATAATCAAATTTTAAAAATCTAAAAAAATAGGTAAAAAATACGTACTTTGAGAACTCCAGAACAATTAGGAAATACACAGATGATTACACGAAGAATTGAAGGACATTCCATGCTGTGTGATTAGGAGAAAAAATATTGTTTAAGTGTATAAGCAACCAAAGCAAATCTGCATTTAATCCAATTTATATAAAAATAACACTAACATTTTTCACAGTGATAGAAAAAAAAGTCCTAAAAATTGGATGGATGCACAAAAGGCCTCAAAGCTGAAGGAATGTAGAAAAAGAAAACCAATGCTGGAGACATCATTATTCCAGAATGCAAGCTGTATTACAAGGCTTTGATCATTAAGAGGCTATGATACTGACACATATTTGGCAAATAGATCAATGCAACAGAACAGAGAACTCGGAAATGAGCCCCGATGTGTATGGTCAACTTATCTTTGTGTTCGTTTGTTTTGTAAAGTTTTAAATATTTTATTTATTTACTCATGAGGGACAGACAGAGACAAATGAAGAGGGAGAAGCAGGTTCCCTAGAGAGCCCGATGGGGGACTTGATCGCAAGATACTGGGTCATGACCAGAGCCAAAGACAGATGCTCAATAAGCAAGCCACCAAGGTGCCCCCGGTCACCGTATCTTTGACCAAGGAGAGAAGAATATCCCTTGGAAAGAAATGGTGTTGGAAAACATGGACAGCCACATACAGAAGAATGAAACTGGACCAGTTTCTCACACCAGACAGGAGGACACACTAAAATGGAAGAAAGAGCTAAATTCCTCAAAATCCTGAGGAAGATCAAAGGTAGCAATCTCTCTAATATCAGCCACAGTAATATCTTGCATGATATATCTCCAAAAGCCAGTGAAAAATGGCAAAAAAGAACTATTAGGCGTTCAATAGGATAAAAAATTATGTGCTCCAAAGGAAAAGGTTAACAAAACTAAAAGAAAACCTACAGAAGGAGAGAAGATATTTGCAAATGACGTATCAGATGAAGGCACAGAGTCCAAAATCTATAGAGAGCTTAGCAAATTCAACAGTTGAAGAAGAAAGAATCCAGTCAAGAAATGGGCAGAAGGGGGATCCCTGGGTGGCGCAGCAGTTTGGCCCCTGCCTTTGGCCCAGGGCGTGATCCTGGAGACCCGGGATCGAATCCCACGTCGGGCTTCCGGTGCATGGAGCCTGCTTCTCCCTCTGCCTGTGTCTCTGCCTCTCTCTCTCTCTCTGTGACTATCATAAATAAATAAAAAAATTTTAAAAAAAGAATCTTTAAAAAAAAAAGAAATGGGCAGAAGACACAAACATTTTTCAAAAAAAAAAGATATATAAATGGACAAGCATGAAAAATGTTCCATATCACTCAACATCAGGGAAATGCAAATCAAAACCACAAGGAGAAATGACAATACACTGCTCAGAAGGGCTAAAATTAACAAGACAGGAAAGAGCAGATGTTTCCAAGGATGAAGAGAAGGGGAACAATATTGCATTATCGGTGGGGATACATGTGGTACACCACTCTGGAAACAGTAGATCTCTGCACACCCCAGAGCTCAGGAACCTGGGAACTGAGACCCTGGACCAAGAGGTAGGAAAGCAGCAACCTCTGGTGAGGAAGAGGAATCTGGTCCCTTGGGGCCCTCAGGACACTCTGACCACAGGTCCCAGCCCCAGGGGCAGGAGCAGAGTGAGGCTGGGAAGTGAGGTCTGTCCTGTCACATTCGGCAGTTTCTGTGGATGGGAACAGATCCACACTTAGAGCCTCTCTGGACATTTATCTGCCTCTGGGTCCCAATGTTCTTGATAATCTCACCCTCTTCTGAGCCCTCATGAATTCAGGACTTGGAATGTGCTGAATAAGACAAATGCTCTGGGAATTTGATCGGGACAGGGCAAGATGGCAAAGAAGTAGGGTCCCCAAGTCACCTGTCCCCAAAACTTACCTAGATAACTTTCAAATCATCCTGAAAATATACGAATTCGACCTGAGATTTAAAGAGAGAAAAGCTGGAATTCTAGAGAGAGAAGAGTTTGCACTTCTAACAAATACAACTCATTTTTAGCCACTCTGCACTGAGCAAAATGACTAGAAGAAAGAACTCACCACAAAAGAAAGAATCAGAAACACTACTCTCTGCCACACAGTTACAGAAATTGGATTACAATTTGATGTAGAAAGCCAATTCAGAAGCACAATTATAAAGCTCTGGAAAAAAGCATAAAAGAATCAAGAGACTTCATGACTGCAGAATTTAGATCTAAACAGACCAAAATACCACAGCAACTTCTTGCAAGATACGTCCATGACGGCAACAGAAACAAAAGCAAAAATGAATTAATGGGACTATATCAAGATAAGAAGCTTCTGCAAGGCAAAGGAAACAGTCAACAAAACTAAAAGACAACCTGCAGAATGGGAGAAGATATTTGCAAATGACGTGTCAGATAAAGGGCTAGTTTCCAAGATCTATAAAGAACTTACTAAACTCAACAGCAAAAAAACAAACAATCCAATCATGAAATGGGAAAAACACATGAACAGAAATCTCACAGAGGAAGACATAGACATGGCCAACAAGCACATGAGAAATTGTTCCGAATCCCTTGCCATCAGGGAAATACATATCCAAACCACAATGAGATACCACCTCACACCAGTGAGAATGGGGAAAATTAACAAGGCAGGAAACAACAAATGTTGGAGAGGATGTGGAGAAAGGGGAACCCTCTTACACTGTTGGTGGGAAGGTGACCTAGTGCAGCCACTCTAGAAAACTGTGTGGAGGTTCCTCAGAGTTAAAAAATAGATCTGCCCTATGACCCAGTAGTTGCATTGCTGGGGATTTACCCCAAAGATAGAGATGCGGTGAAACGCTGGAACACCTGCATCCCGATGTTTATAGCAGCAATGTCCACAATAGCCAATAGCCACACTGTGGAAGGAAACTTGGTGTCCCTTGAAAGATGAATGGATAAAGAAGATGTGGTCCATGTATACAATAGAATATTCCTCACCATTACAAATGACAAATACCCACCATTTGCTTTGCAGTGGAAGGAACTGGAGGGTATTATGCTGAGTGAAATAAGTCAATCATAGAAGGACAAACATATGGTCTCATTCATTTGGGGAATATAAAAAATAGTGAAAGGGAATAAAGGGGAAAGGAGAAAAACTAAGTGGGAAATATCAGAAAGGGAGACAGAACATGAAATACTCCTAACTCTGGGAAACGAACTAGGGGTAGTGGAGGGGGAGGTGGGCAGGGGGTAGGGGTGACTGGGTGGCAGGCACTGAGGTTGGCACTTGATGGGATGAGCACTGGGTGTTATTCTATATGTTGACAAATGGAACACCAATAAAAAACAAATTTATAAAAAAATAGAAATGACAAAAACCCACCATTTGCTTCGAGGTGGATGGAACTAGAGGATATTATGCTGAGTGAAGTTAGTCTGTCGGAGAAGGACAAACATTATATGGTTTCATTCATTTGAGGAATATAAGCATTAGTGAAAGGGAAGAAAGGGGAAAGGAGAGAAAATGTGTGAAAATATTAGTAAGGGTGACAAAACATGAGAGACTCCTAACTCTGGGTAACAAACAAGGGCTAGTGGAAAGGGAGGTGGGCGGGGGGTTGGGGTGACTGGGTGATGGGCACTGAGGGAGGCACTTGGCCAAATGAGCACTGGGTAATATGCAATATGTTGGCAAATTGAACTCCAATAAAAATAATTTAAAATAAATTTAAAAAATATAAGACTCCACCCCAAGATTGCTAGAATTCATACAGTAATTCAGCAGTATGGCAGGATACAAAATCAATGCCCAGAAATCAGTGGCATTTCTATACGCTGACAATGAGATGGAAGAAAGAGAAATTAAGGAGTAAATCCCATTTACAATTGCACCCAAAAGCATA
The DNA here is from genome assembly GCF_053574225.1 of Canis aureus. Taxonomy (NCBI): domain Eukaryota; kingdom Metazoa; phylum Chordata; class Mammalia; order Carnivora; family Canidae; genus Canis; species Canis aureus. The sequence goes on along the minus strand of NC_135619.1, from coordinate 76,918,605 downwards.
AGGTACCTAGGAATAAACCTAACCAAAGAGATAAAGGATCTATACCCTAAAAACCCAGAACTCTTCTGAAAGAAAGTGAGGAAGACACAAAGAGATGGAAAAAAGTCCATGCTTATGGATTGGAAGAATTAATATTGTGAAAATGTCAATGTTACCCAAGACAATTTACACGTTTAATTCAATCCCTATCAAAATACCATGGACTTTCTTCAGAGAGTTGGAATAAATTATCTTAAGATTTGTGTGGAATTAGGGATCTCTGGGTTGCGCAGCAGTTTAGTGCCTGCCTTTGGCACAGGGCGCGATCCTGGAGACCCAGGATTGAATCCCACATCGGGCTCCCGGTGCATGGAGCCTGCTTCTCCCTCTGCCTATGTCTGTGTGTGTGTGTGTGTGTGTGTGTGTGTGTGTGTGTGTGACTATCATAAATAAATAAAAATTAAAAAATTAAAGATTTGTGTGGAATTAGAAAAGACTCCGAATAGCCATGGGGATATTAAAAAAGAAAACCATAACTGGGGGCATCACAATGCCAGATTTCAGGTTGTACTACAAAGCTGTGGTCATCAAGACAGTGTGGTACTGGTACAGAAACATATACATAGATCAATGGAACAGAATAGAGAATCCAGAAGTGGACCCTCAACTTTATGGTCAACTAATATTCGACAAAGGAGGAAATACTATCCACTGGAAAAAAAGTATCTTCAAAAGATATGGTTTATGTAAACAATGGATATTACTCAGCCATTAAAAACAACAAACTTTAAAAAAATTTTTTATTGGTGTTCAATTTGCCAACATATAGCATAACACACAGTGCTCACCCCATCAAGTGCCCCCCCCTCATTTGCTTCGACATGGATGGAACTGGAGGGTATTATGCTGAGTGAAATAAGTCAATCAGAGGACAAACATTATATGCTCTCATTCATTGGGGGAATATAAAAAATACTGAATGGGAATAAATGGGATAGGAGAAAAATAAGTGGGAAATATCAGAAAGGGAGGCAGAACATAAAGACTCCTAACTCTGGCAAATGAACTAAGGGTGGTGGAAGGGGAGGTGGGCGGGGGATGGGGGTGACTCAGTGACCAGGATTAAGATGGGCACTGGACGGGATGAGTACTGGGTGTTATTCTATATGTTGGCAAATTGAACATGAATAAAAAATAAATTCATAAAATAAATAAAATAAGCAACAGAAAAAAATAGTCTCTTCAATAAATGGTGCTGGGAAAATTGGAAAGCCACATGCAGAAGAATGAAACTAGACCACTCACTTGCACCATACACAAAGATAAACTCAAAATGGATGAAAGATGTAAATGTGAGACAAGATTCCATCAAAATCCTAGAGGAGAACACAGGCAACACCCTTTTTGAACTTGGCCACAGCAACTTCTTGCAAGATACATCCATGAAGGCAAGAGAAACAAAAGCAAAAATGAACTATTGAGACTTCATCAGGATAAGAAGTTTCTGCAAAGCAAAAGAAACAGACAACAAATCTAAAAGACAACCTGCAGAATGTGAAAAGATATTTGCAAATGACCTGTCAGATAAAGGGATAGTGTACAAGATCTAGAAAGAACTATTAAACTTAACAGCAAAGAAACAAGCCAATCATGAAATGGGCAAAAGACATTAACAGAAATCTCACAGAGGAAGTCAGAGTTGGGCCAACAAGCACATGAGAAAATGCTCCGCATCACCTGCCATCAGGGAAATACAAATCAAAACCACAATGAAATCCCACCTCACACCAGTGAGAATGGGGAAAATTAACAAGGCAGGAAACAACAAATGTTGGAGAGGATGCGGAGAAAAGGGAACCCTCTTACACTGTTGGTGGGAATGTGAACTGGTGCAGCTACTCTGGAAAACTGTGTGGAGGTTCCTCAAAGAGTTCAAAATAGATCTGCCCTATGATCCAGCAATTGCACTGCTGGGGATTTACCCCAAAGATACAGATGCAGTGAAACTCTGGGACACCTGCACCCCGATGTTTCTAGCAGCAATGTCCACAAGAGCCAAACTGTGGAAGGAGCCTCAGTGTCCATCGACAGATGGATGGATAAAGAAGATGTGGTCTATTCAGACAATGGAATATTACTCAGACATTAGAAATGACAAATACCCACCATTTGCTTCAACGTGGATGGAACTGGATGGTATTATGCTGAGTGAAATAAGTCAATCAGAGAAGGACAAACATTATATGGCCTCATTCATTTGGGGAATATAAAAATAGTGAAAGGGAATAAAGGGGAAAGGAGAGAAAATGAGTGGGAAATATCAGAAATGGTGACAGACTATGAGAGACACCTAACTCTGGGAAATTAACAAGGTGTAGTGGAAGGGGTGGTGGGTGGGGGGACAGGGTGAATGGGTGACGGGCACTGAGGGGGCACTTTTTAAAATTTTTTTAAATTTATTTTTATTGCCCCCCTTGGTACCTGTCACTCAGTCACCCCCACCTCCACCCACCTCCCTTTCCACTACCCCTTGTTGGTTTCCCAGAGTTAGGAATCTCTCATGTTCTGTCTCCCTCTCTGATATTTCCCACTCACATTTTCTCCTTTCCCCTTTATTCTGAGGGAAGCACTTGATGGAATGAGCACTGGGTGTTATGCTATATGTTAGCAAATTGAACTCTAATAAATAGAAATTTTAAAAAATTAAAAAGAAATAAAAATTAGTGTTAAATATCCATGATAAGCAACACATCAGAATTTTAAAGATAGGATCTAACCCTGACCCTGCATCCTGTCTCTATGTAAAAATGTGCCATTTTCCTCTGCACAGATTTATTTTTGCATGAATTTAGATCTTTCTTATTGATGCCCATTTTTCTGTGCCCTTGTCAATACTCTGTGCCTGAGGTAAGTGTCGCACTCTCCTCTTGCTCCCTGCCCCAGAGAACAGCCTCACCCCTCTGCACCTGGTGTCCTCAGGAGCCCCAGTGCAAGTTGGATCCCAAGCTGTGTGTGTGCTGGCACAGTGATCCTTTGACTTCCAGGCCAGGATAGTGTGCACATTCATATGTGGAGTTGTGTGTTCACTGATGCAAAGTGCCTGGGGCTAAGTCCTAAGACACCAGTGTTCACCCAGGGCTAATAGTGCAGCTTGGAGGTCAGAGAAGAGCAAAGGAGCATATGTGTGGATCCATCCTGGACCAGTCAGGCCCTGGAGGCCTTCCTGGAGGAGCCGACAGTCTACTAGGTGTCAGGGAATTTGAAGAAGGGAAGAGATAACATGTGACTGAATTAACACTGGCAAAAACGATTGGCATGAAGACGTGTCCAGGAGCAACACCTTCTGTCAACTGAGGCAGATGTAGAGCTGTCACAAGGCTCTGGAAAATGGACATGTCCCTTCCTTTGCAGCAAACTTATTTTTCCTTTTTGGCTGACTCACACACACACAAGCCTCCAGCAGCCACCTCTTCTGCCCAGCACCCAGAGGTGATGGCGGCCTCCACACCCCATGATCCCTTCTCAGGTGCATTTGCTGGCCTCTCCTGTGTCCTTGGGTTGCACTCTCCAGCAGCCTGTGGTCTCTGCTGGCATCTGATCCTCACCCACATTTGCAAAGGCCTGCTGAGCCCAAGTGTATGCATGTCATTCAAGCCTCATTTGCAGAGTCCATAAGTCCTGAATTCTCCCATAGGATTCTAAGATCCTTCCTCATTCACTCCTGCCTGGGAGCAAGCCACCACATCCATCAATTAATGCAACCCAGATAGTCAGTCCAGCTGAATGTAAACTAGATGCTCACACTTAATCACCCATTCGCAGGGGCTGGTTAGGCCAACTGCATGGGAGGAAAAAGCCCTGTGCAGACATAAAATGAGCAAGAATGGCCTCCGTGGACATGGAAATATGCCCATGACGTATATTGTTGGGTTGGAAAAATCAGGCTCCGCCAACTGAGTAGTCTGATATGATGGCCCTAGCTTTTGAAAGCATGTATTTATACAAAGAGATGCCTGAGGTGGGTAGGGCTTGGGGCCACCAAATATGCCTGTGGTTACTTAGATTGAGATCCTTGATGACCTGAGAGCCAGGTACAATAGAAACTAAACCAACACTTACAATCATAACACCTAAGGACAAACCCAAAGGGTCATTTACTCACCCAGGGCACATACGGTTCTAGGAAAGAACACATCAATCTGAGTTGGAAAGGGAAGGGTCAGTGTTCCCTTCCCACATAATGGTAGATGTGGAGACGTGACTATCCTGCTCCGACAGCAGGTATCCTGGAGCATCTCCTGAGTCAGCTGACATGGTGCTGCTAGTTCTGCTCCTCCAATTTACAGGGTCACCTCTTCCACAATCATGGGGTCACCAGACCTTCAGCTTCAGGCCAGGAATGGTCAATGGATGACAGCTCCTGCCTCTCCTCTGCTCCAGGACTATGTTCATGCCTGGTGGTGTCTACACTAACCCAGAAGCAGTGAGTACAGCCCAGAGTCTGTGCACTGACCAGGTCTCTTGTATGGTTGACATGATCCCAGCACCCAGCCCAGGTTGGAGGGGACACACACTTGTAGGCAGCCTGATGTGTCATGTGTACAGATGTATAGAACATGACCGTGATACAAGCTGGATGACCATAAACCAGGACAGTGACCAGAATCCTCCCAGTGCCCAGCATCACTGCTCACCCTGAAGAAGACCCACGAGGACCATCGACATGCAACATCAAGCTCTAGTGAGGAGTTATTTTTATCCGAACCAGAAGCAGATACATCTCCTCCACTATGCTGTCTGTGTGAATCTTTTCTGTTCTTGAAATATGACCTATATGAGAGACCATTTGCATAGGTGAGATAGACACTGATCTCCAGGAGGGCCACCCCCAGTTTAGAGATCCTTCCCTGTCATTCAGGTAGGGGATGTTGATCCAACATGCCCAGGAACTCTATTACTGCAACAACTGCTATCTTTGCTTCTGGGGAGACTGCACTTTCCAGTGACCTCCATGACCTTGATTTGGGTTCCTGGCTGTGCTGTCTGGGAAAGAGGACCTCCAGGGACTTGGTGTTTCCTGAGACTTTCCCCATGGGTATGGGGCACAGTGCTGGAAACAATGACAGAGTGTCATCCTGAGAACGATAATCTGAGGGGCAGACCTGGACCCTCCTGTCCATTGACCTGTAGGGTAACAGATGCTGAGAGAACATACAAAACCAACATGCACACACTTCCCCATCTCTGAATCATATTTGCTTTAGTTCCATATTGTGAAACAAGTCACAAACCCAGGCCCAACTTCCATGTGGAGGAAAATGCACATCAGCTGGGTGCAGGGAACAAGGGCACATTGGGATCCTTACTGCAAATATCAGCTACAGTGTGTGTGTGTGTCTGTGTGTGTGTGTGTCTGTGTCTGTGTCTGTGTGTCTTTGTGTGTGTGTGTCTGTTGTTGGACAGTGGAGGTGCAGAGAACTGTAATCTGCCTGTGTCTGCATGAGCAGATATAGTCAAATGTGAACTTCAACCTCAGGAACCTAAAGGATATAAGAGGCTTCCCAGAGAACTTTGAGTTTCTGGATTCCAGTGAGTGTGGACTGTGAGTGCATCTGGGGCTCCAGCAAAATGGCTCCATCAGGGTTCAGAGAACCCTTGCTCAGCTGACTGCACAGGTAGGAACCCAGATCACGATTGCAGGAGATGTTATCAGAGCACATGATGTCACTGAAAGAGCTCTCTGATGGTACAACACTCCCACTGTAGGGGCAGAAAGATTTCCCTCATTCCCTTTTAGGTTCTTAGGATGGGTTAATAGATACTTGAACATAAGACAAACAGGAGAAAAATAATGTTAACTTTGCATGTATAGCAGCTTGCAAAATATAAAGGCACAGAGACGTGAGCAATGAAGAAACTACTTATATCTATATAAAAAGTTGGGATTGGAAGGAATGACAACAAATAGAAATGTGAGTTTCTGGAATTAAGTTACTGAAGAAGTAAGGTTTGCTTGTACAGGTTCTTTGGCCCTAAAATCCTATTTCTTCTCATAATGAAATGTCTCTTCCTGGAATAAGGAGGACGCCTTTCCTTCGGGAGACTTGTCTTCACCCCAGAGTCAGGAGGGTTAGTATGTCTCTCCACTGGCTCTTTCTTGAGAAGCATAAATTCCAGGGACACACTTGGGATGTCATATTCTGCACCCATTCATAATGTAGTACTTGAGTAGAGACACTGCAGTAAATACGTGTGAGCCCAGACAGGGTCCTTCAAATAGAGTCAGGGTCTGGGCTGCAGGGGGCGCTCAGGACCACGCAGCACAAGGCTTCTGCCCCAGGAGCAGGTGCACAGGGATCTGGGGAAGGATTTCCTCTGAGAAGTTGGGGTCGCCTTGTTCTGGAACTATCTAAAATGCAGGTAGGACAGGAAGTGCTATAGGGTGTGAAATAAAAATTTTTATAAAATATTTACATGAAATATACCTAAAAATGAAATTTATTGATGGACAAAATACAGAAATATGTGATTACCAACAGTTGACTCTATATCAATAACTACATGAATTGATATTTAAAATTTCACTTCAAATGGACTCATCTTATTAGAATATTCCTTAGTCGAAATCATAATCTGCCCCTATTACATACATGATTATATCGCCCTGAGATCCCATTTGCACTTTCCCGTCTGCAAGTTCTAGGAATTGACCCCAGAATGAACAGAAGTTGGCTTCCACCATGTGAGTCCAAACACCGGGCATCTCCCCCTTCTTGTATCATGAGGTTTCTCCAGGATCTCATTGCTGCTCACGATCCTCACCCAGCTCTTGCCAAAAACACACAACATGATGCTTCATTCACAGCAGTTTGCTTCTCAGGACATTGTAGGATGAGATCTTTCTGAAATTACTTTACCCCACAAGAGACAATAGCATGAACTGGTCAGGGTTCTCCTAAGGAATATAACTAATAGCTGATTGACTCCCGTGACTGAATAGGCTGAGAAGTCTATGATGTGCAGTCCTGAGGTCGATACCCAGAAAAGCCAGTAGAGAAATTTTCATTTGACTCTGCCCTAGTCTTTCATTGGAGAACCAGGGGACATGCATGTGTAACTGTCTCCAAGGCAGGAGGAAATGGATGTTCCAGATCAAGCCTGTGGGCAGGAAGAATGATGGAAGTCTTCATCCTTCTGCCATTTATTCTATTCAGAACCACTCAGGTGTCCCTTTTCTTTTGATATTTCATATATTTACTCATGAGAGACACAGACACAGACACAGAGGCAGAGACTAGGCAGAAGGAGAAGCAGGCTCCATGCAGGGAGCCCAATCTGGGACTGGATCCTGGGACTCCAGGATGACCTGAGCCAAAGGCAGATGCCCAAGCACTGAGCCACACAGGCGTCCCGAGTATCTGCTGTTTAAATGCATCCAGTCCTTGCACAATGTTACAGCAGTCAGAACAGGGTACGATATGACCCTAGTGACACATGAACCCAAGTAATGATGCTCTGGCATGTCCACAAGTAGTGTCTCTGATGACACAGTGAGATTTGAGTGGTACCATCTTCTTCCAGAGTTGTGTTATGCTGACTGCTGAGGGGTGTGTGCCTCACCACTGAGAATGACGTTGGTCCCTCATGTCCCCAACCTAATACCCACCTGTGTCTGTTACTCTCCCTCCATAGACGAGGGAGGTTTTCAAAGGTGAGCTCATTACTGGAAACCCTCAAACACCTGCAATAATTGTTTACCCTTTATCTGTATGTTTATATGCAGTCATTCATCTAGAGGGTTTCTACACCATCCTGGTGGCATGACCTGGTGTTTAGTATATCTCAGCTCTGCCATCCTATTGCTTAGTTTATATGTAAACTCACTGGTACTGAAGCTGTTTCCATAAGTTAAGTCCACTCATGGAAAGTGAGTCCCGCTCAGGATAGGAAATAAGTCTTTGGTGGGGTCCACCCCTTCTCTGTATCAAGAGAGGAAAAACATCCTCAGAAACAGAGTAGAGATCACAGGGCCCAGAAGGCTATACAAGCAACCCTTGTCAGTTCCTCACTCATTGACTGACACAAACCCAAATCCTGGTCTTAGATATCCAAAATGCAATGTCTATTGTCTAACAGACAGAAGCGCTGCCTGCAGTGGTCATTGTCTGGATGTTGTATTTTACATGGCTCATGCACCTGGAAAATGAAATGCATCTCTCCTTAGATCTGTAAATTACCTATTGAGTTATCAGACAAGACAAACAAACCAGAAGAATAGAAGAGAAATCTTTCTGCCCAAACGATTTGAAGACCTAGCCAGGGAAATTAGGCAATAAAATCATAATCAATAGAGAGAAAGAAAAATTCTTTGTTTCCAAATGACATGATCTGCTACAGGGGCAATCATGTAGTCATGTTGTGGAGTCTACAACTCCACAAAAGTTAGGAATTAATTCAGGATTACAAGGAATATCCAGGACATAAAATAAACAAATACAGCTATGATTCCACACACAAAAAAATTATCTATATAAAATTAACAAAAATATTCCTTTAATGAGATCAAAAATAAATATTTAGGATTACATTTCAATATGAGATAAAATGCCAGACTAAAAATGACTTACATTGATGAAAGGTTTTTTTAAAAAAACAAACAGAAATGAAAAAATAACACTGCTCACACAGAACATGAGAGATTCCTAACTCTGGGAAATGACAAGGGGTGGTGGAAAGGGAGGTGGGCGGGGGATGGGGGTGACTGGGTAACAGGTACTGAGGGGGGCACTTGATGGGATGAGCACTGGGTGTTGTGCTATATGTTGGCAAACTGAACTCCAATAACAGGAAATTTTTAAAAAAAGATAACATCACTCACAGATGAGAACTTATTTCCACAGTGACATCTGCACAAAGAGATCTGCAAAGGTAATGCAATCCTTGCTATTAACTTCTTAGAATAGAATTTTAGTCAAGAGCTGAATATATACTCAGAGGAAATGCAAATAGAGCCTTCTCTCTGCTGATTAAACCAGCCCAACACTGACCCTGCAACTAGCAGAGGAGCCCCAGCGCCAGATCCCCACGTGACGCCATTCTGGGATCAGGACAGAACACAGACAACGCCCCATGGAGTCTGCGCTCAGCTGGGTGTTCCTTGTCACTATTTTAAAAGGTAATTCATGGAGAACAAGAGACCTTGAGTATGGGAGTGGAGGTGAGTGAGAGAAACGGGATGTGGGACAGTTCTTTTACCAGGATGTCTTGTGTTTGCAGGAGTCCAGGCTGAGGTGCAGCTGGTGGAGACTGAGGGAGACCTGGTGAAGCCTGGGGGATCCCTGAGACTTTCCTGTGTGGCCTCTGGATTCACCTTCAGTAGCTACGACATGGACTGGGTCTGCCAGGCTCCAGGGAAAGGGCTACAGTGGGTCACATACATTAGCAATGGTGGAAGTAGCACAAGGTATGCAGTCGCTGTGAAGGGCCAATTCACCATCTCCAGAGACAACGCCAGGAACACGCTCTATCTGCAGATGAACAGCCTGAGAGCCGAGGACACGGCCGTGTATTACTGTGTGAGTGACACCGTGAGGGCACCTCAGTGTGAGCCCAGACACAAACCTCCCTGTAGAAGGGGATCAGGACCACCAGGTGGTGCACACTCCTCAGCACTTCTGTCTTGAAGGCCAGGAGCAGTGCAGATGGAGGTTCTGGGCAGGTTTCCTGTCAGTGTCTGGGGCTTCCTCTCCATGAAGCAGGTTATCTAGGGAGTCTCTCTAGACACGCGGTTAAGGGCCTTCTTATAAACTTTGTAATTTATGACATTTGATTTAATATAAACTATTTTTTACATGCACTAAAGAAGTTTGCTTACACTTTTTCTCTACTGCCCCTACACATTATTTAATGACACATATCTCAGTGCACTCAACTTCCCCTTTAGGAGTTTCCACCTTCTCATTAGAGAACCCCCCTGCTCAGCGTGTAAGGTTGATAGAAGTAGCATAAACCAAATGATGGACAGGAAGCTATAGATGGATCAGGAGTAGAAAGCAAAACTGAGAACTTCTGGAAGTGTCACTGTAATGAACCCAACTACCAGCATTCATATTAGTGGTAACATGGAAGAGCATTGGTAACTCCTCAAGGTTGTTATTAGGATGTGGAATATGGAGGTCACACACGTATGCACACACGCACATGCACACACAGACACACACACACACGAGAGTATAAATCATTATCACATTTACTGTGTCTGTTGAGAGCAGGGCAGGCCTCGCAGCAAGTCATAAATTCTTGGATGGAACAAGAAAGGACACTGACTCAGGGAGTGTGTTGTGGGTCAGTGGTGGGGATGGGGTCCTGCTCCAGGAGGAGCTTGTGTGAAGTCAGTGACCCCCCTGCATCAAAGGAGGGAAACCTATGGGTTTTGGTTTGATGACCCATGTTTGTGGAGCTGGAGAATAGGGAGGAATGGATGTCCAGGATCTAGCAGGCACATTCAAAATATGGTATAAGGAATCATTCCACTAAACAAGTATGAAAACTGGTAGAACAATAGAGAGAAATGGTTGTTCTAAGTATGAAAAAGAATGATTTAGGGGGGTAAATGAGATAAATGTTTCTTAGAAGCCTTACACAGTATAAAGTGATTATAGAAACGGACCAAGGATAACCCAGAGTCTCAGGTGGAAGCTTTCCTCTCCCCAAGGTCACCAGCTGATTGTGGAGGTCACGTGTGCACTGTGTGCACACAGAGACCAGAAGCTTCTACTGGATCCATGAGGCTCCTCAGGGTGAGGAGCTGGATTGGAGGACCTTCCACCTGAAGGGAATAACTCAGTAGTCCTTTGGGTGCTGATGTCAGCTCACTGTGTGTGATGTCTACCATCCCCAGATTAGAACCTAGTGCACATGTGATGGGAGGAAGAGGAGGGGACTTCGGGGTGGACTTGGGTAAGGAGGTTCAGCCCTATGATTGGATCAATGGGACTTCTCTGTGCTTCTAGGATTTTGAAGTCTGTGTTCTTCCTGAGATTGGGAAACTTTTCAGCTATTATTTAATCAAATAACTTCTTTTTCCTGCCTCCTCATCTACTGGGACTCCTATCATATGAATATAATTATGACATCAGGATTAACTGAGCTCCAAACGTCTGACTTTGTTGTCTCTACCTTTGTTTCCTCTTCTCAGTCATTATTTTCAATAATTTGAACTTGTCTCAACTGACTCATCCTCTGTTTCATTCAACTGCATTTTTATAGCATTAACTGGGAATTAAATATTGGTTATAGAGTTATTAATATGGGAGGGAGGGGGCAAGATGGCAGAAGAGTAGGGTCCCCAAGTCATCTGTCCCCACCAAATTACCTAGATAACTTTCAAATCATCCTGAAAACCTACGAATTCGGTCTGAGATTTAAAGAGAGAACAGGGGTAATGCTACAGTGAGAAGAGTTTGTGCTTCTATCGAGGTAGGAAGACAGAAAAAAAAATAAAGAAATAAAAAGCATCCAAGTGGAAGGGGCCCCGCAAGGAGCCGGGCTAAGACTGTGCAGTGAGTGACCCCAGGACAGGAAGACCCCATCCCCGGAGAAGCAGGGGCTTCACCAATATTCCCGGTTGGAAAGGCGCTCACAGAGAGCTCGGGCAGGATCTCAGGAGGGGCAGGGATGCCCTCAGGCTCCCAGGGGCACTAACAGAGCACCTGCGCCCAGGGGAGAGCGCACCACACCCCACAGCAGAGCTCCCTAAAGGGTTGCAGCGCATGCATGGTGGGGCTCGGGAGCATCTCAGAGGCAGCTCCAGCAGAGGCTCCATGTGCTGGGAACTGCGCAGCCTGGGAGCAGCGCAGGCCTCGGAGCCCAAGGCACCAGTGGACACAGCCCAGGATCCAGCACTCCCCCGGGAACAGGCAGAGGCTGGGAGGGCCCAGGACGGTGAGGACGTTCCTGATGCCAGGAGGCCCCAAGCTGTGCAGATCAGAGCCACCTGCACCCAGAGCATCCAGGCCCCTGTGGACTGGGAGCTGCGGTAGTTACTTCAGGAGTTGACTCCAGAGCTGGAGAGCTGGCCACTGCCACTGTGGTTGTTCCTCCTGGGGCCTAACAGGATAAACAACCACCACTGAGCCTCACAGTGGTCTCACAGGATAAACGGGATGAACAACTCCCACTGAGCCCTGCACCAGGCAGGGGTTGAGCAGCTCCCCCACGTGCTCACACCTGAGTAGCAGCACAGCAGGCCCCTCCCCCAGAAAATCAGCTAGACGGAGAGGGGAAAAGCAAGTTATTGACCAAGCAGCACTGGAAAGTTCCAGGGGAAGTCGAGGGATATACAGTATACAGAATCAGAGGATACTCCCCCTTGGTTTTGTTTCCAGTTTGCTTCCCCCCCTTTTCTTTTTCTTTTTTTTTCTTCTTTTTTCTCTCTTCTCTCTTTTTCTCCTTTTCCAGTACAACTTATTTTTGGCCACTCTGCACTGAGCAAAATAACTAGAAGGAAAAACTCACTTCAAAAGAAAGGATCAGAAACAGTCCTCTCTCCCACTGAGTTACAAAATTTAGAATACAATTCAATGTCAGAAAGCCAATTCAGAAGCAAAATTATAAAGCTACTGGTGGCTCTAGAAAAAAACCATAAAGGATTCAAGAGACTTCATGACTGAAGAATTTAGATCTAATAATGCCAAAATTAAAATCAATTAAATGAGATGCAATCCAAACTAGAGGTTCTAACAATGAGGGTTAATGAGGTAGAAGAACGAGTGAGTGACAAAGAAGACAAGTTGATGGCAAGGAAGGAAGGTGAGGAAAAAAGAGAAAAACAATTAAAAGATCATGAGGATAGGTTATGGGAAATAAATGACAGCCTCAGAAGGAAAAATCTATGTTTAATTGGGGTTCCCAGGGGCGCCGAAAGGGACAGAGGTCCAGAATATGTATTTGAACAAATCATACCAGAGAACTTCCCTAACCTGGGAAGGGAAACAGGCATTCAGATCCAGGAGATAGATCCCCCCGAAATGCAATAAAAACCACTCAACACCTCAACATTTAAAGTGAAACTTGAAAATTCCAAAGATAAAAAGAAAGTTCTTAAAGCATCAAGAGACAAGAAATACATAACCTTTATGGGGAGAAATATCAGAACAATAGCAGACCTCTCCACAGAGACCTAGCAGGCCAGAGGGCTGGAAGGATATAATCAGGGTCCTAAATGAGAAGAACGTGTAGCCAAGAATACTTTATCCAGCAAGGCTCTCATTCAGAATAGAAGGAGAGATAAAGAGCTTCCAAGATAGGCAGAAACTGAAAGTATATATGACCACCAAACCGGCTCTGCAAGAAATATTAGGGGAGACACTGTAAAAGAAAGAGGAAGTCCGAAAGCAATCCACAACAATAGGGACTGAATAGGTATCATGATGACACTAAATTCATATCTTTCCATAGTAACTCTGAATGTGAATGGGCTTAATGATGCCATCAAAAGGCGCAGGGTTTCAAACTGGATAAAAAAGACAGACCCATCTATTTGCTGTTTACAAGAGACGCATTTTATGCAGAAGGACAGCTGCAGCTTGAAAATAAATGGAGAACTATGTACCATTCAAATGGTGCTCAAAAGAAAGCAGGGGGGATCCCTGGGTGGCGCAGTGGTTTGGCGCCTGCCTTTGGCCCAGGGCGCGATCCTGGAGACCCAGGATCGAATCCCACGTCGGGCTCCCGGGGCATGGAGCCTGCTTCTCCCTCTGCCTGTGTCTCTGCCTCTCTTTCTCTCTCACTGTGTGCCTATCATAAATAAAATTTTAAAAAAAGAAAGAAAGCAGGGGTAGCCATCCTTATATCAGATAAATTAAAGTTTATCCCAAAGACTGTAGTAAGAGATGAACAGGGACACTATATCATACTTATCATCCATACATAGAGGATCTATCCAACAAGAGGACATAACAATCATGAATATTTATGCACCGAATGTGGGAGGCGCCAGTCATATCAATCAACTAATAACCAAAGTTAAGACATACTTAATAATAATACACTTATACTTGGTGACATGAATATAGTGCTTTCTACAATCGACAGGTCTTCTAAACACAACATCTCCAAAGAAACAAGATCTTTATTTGTACACTGGACCAGATGGATTTCACAGATATTTATAGAACTTTACATCCAAACACAACTGAATACACATTCTTTTCAAGTGCACATGGAACTTTTTCCAGAATAGACCGCATACTGGGTCACAAATCAGGTCTTAACTAATACCAAATCATTGGGATCGTCCCCTGCATATTTTCAGACCATAATGCTTTGAAACTAGAGCTAAATTCCAATAAGAAGTTTGGAAGGATTTCAAACACGTGGAGGTTAAGGACCATCCTGCTAAAAGATGAAACGGTCAACCAGGAAATTAGGGAAGAATTAAAAAGATTCATGGAAACTAATGAGAATGAAGATACAACCATTCAAAATCTTTGGGATACAGCAAGAGGAGTCCTGACGGGGGAAATACATCACAATACAAGCATCCATCCAAAAACTGGAAAGAACCCAAATCCAAAAGAGAACCTTCACCTAAAGGAGCTGGAGAAGGAACAGCAAATAAACCATCACTCAGCAGAAGAAGTGAGTTAAAGATACAAGCGGAACTCAATGAAAGAAAAACCAGAACTGTGGAAGAGATTAACAAAACCAGGAGTTGGTTCCATGAAAGAATTTAAGACAGATAAATCATTAGCCAGCTTTATTAAAGAGAAGAGAGAAAAGACTCAAATTAAGAAAATCATGAATGACAAAGGAAAGATCACCACCAATACCAAGGAAATACAAACGATTTTAAAATTTATTATGAACAGCTATATGCCAATAAATTAGGAAATCTAGAAGAAATGGATGCATTTCTGGAAAACCACAAGCTACCAAAACTGGAACAGGAAGAAATAGAAAACCTGAACAGGCCAATAACCAGGGAGGAAATTGAAGCAGTCATCAAAAGCCTCCCAAGACACAAAATCCAGAGCCAGATGGCTTCCCAGGGAAATTCTATCAAACGTATAAAGAAGAAACCCTACCTATTCGACTAAAGCTGCTTGGAAAGACAAAAAGAGATAGAGTACTTCCAAACTCGTTCCATGGGGCCAGCATCACCTTAATTCCAAAACCGGACAAAGACCCCACCAAAAAGGAGAATTATAGATTAATATCCCTGATGAACATGGATGCAAAAATTCTCAACAAGGTACTAGCCAATAGGATCCAAAAATACATTAAGAAGATTATTCACCATGACCAAGTGGGAGTTATCCCCAGGATGCAAAGCTGGTTCAACACTTATAAAACAAAAAATGTGATTGGTCATATCAGCAAGAGAAAAACCAAGAACCATATGATCCTCTCATTAGATGCAGAGAAAGCATTTGACAAAAGAGAGCATCCATTCCTGATCAAAACTCTTCAGAGTGTAGGAATAGAGAAAACATTCCTCAGCACCTTAAAAGCCATCTTGAAAAGCTCACAGCAAATATCGTTCTCAATGGGGAAACACTGGGAGCCTTTCCCCTAAGATCAGGAACATGACAGGGCCGTCCACTCTCACCATTGCTATTCAACATAGTACTAGAAGTCCTGGCCTCAGAGATCAGGCAACAACAACAACAACAACAAAAAAGACATTCAAATTGACGAAGAAGTCAAACACTTTCTCTTTGCAGATGATATGATATTGTATGTAGAAAACCCAAAGACTCCACCTCAATTGCTAGAACTCATAGAGCAATTCAGCAGTTTGCAGGATACAAAATAAATGCCCAGAAATCAGTGACATTTGTATACATTAACAATTAGACTAAAGAAAGACAAATTAAGGAATTGATCGCATTTACAATTGCATCCAAAAGCATAAGATACCTAGGAATTAAATTAGCCAAATAAGTAAAGGATCTAAAGCCTAAAAACTACAGAACACTTCAGAAAGAAATTGAGGAAGACACAAAGAGATGGAAAAACATTCCATGATCATGGATTGGCAGAATTAATATTGTGAAAATGTCAATGTTACCCAGGGCAATTTACACGTTTAATACAATCCCTATCAAAATAACATGGACTTTCTCAGAGAGTTTGAACAAATTATTTTAAGATTGGTGTGGAATCAGAAACGACCCCGAATAGCCAGGGGAATTTTAAAAAAGAAAACCATAGCTGGGGGCATCACAATGCCAGATTTCAGGTTGTACTACAAAGCTGTGGTCATCAAGACAATGTGGTACTGGCACAAAAACAGACACATAGATAAAAGGAACAGAATAGAGGACCCAGAAGTGGACCCTCAACTTTATGGTCAACTAATATTTGATAAAGGAGGAAAGACTATCCACTGGAAAAAAGACAGTCTCTTCAATAAATGGTGCTGGGAAAATTGGACATCCACATGCAGAAGAATGAAACTGGAACACTCTCTTGCACCATACACAATGATGAGCCCCAAATGGATGAAAGATCTAAATATGAGACAAGGTTCCATCAAAATCCTAGAGGAACACAGGCAACACCCTTTTTGAACTTGGACACAGCAACTTCTTGCAAGATACATCCATGAAGGCAAGAGAAACAAAAGCAAAAAAGATTCTTGGGGCTTCAACAAGATAAAAAGCTTCTACACAGCAAAAGAAACAGACAACTAACTAAAAAAAAACAACTGCAGAATTCGAAAAGATATTTGAAAATGACCTATCAGATAAAGGGCTAGTATCCAAGATCTATAAAGAACTTATTAAACTCAACAGTAAAGAAACAAACAATCCAATCATGAAATGGGCAAAACACATGAACAGAAATATCACAGAGGAAGACATAGACATGTTCAACAAGCACATGATAAAATGCTCCGCATCACTTGCCATCAGGGAAATACAAATCAAAACCACAATGAGATGCTACCTCACACCAGTGAAACTGGGGAAAATTAACAAGGCAGGAAGCCACAAA
This sequence comes from Canis aureus, assembly GCF_053574225.1. NCBI lineage: Eukaryota > Metazoa > Chordata > Mammalia > Carnivora > Canidae > Canis > Canis aureus. The sequence goes on along the minus strand of NC_135619.1, from coordinate 76,901,625 downwards.
TTTTGGAGAGGACGTGGAGTTAAGGGGAACACTTTTGCACTGTTGGTGGGAATGCGAACTCGTGCAGCCACTCTGGATAATTGTGTGAGGTTCCTTACAGAGTTAAAAATAGATCTGTCCTATATATAAATTAGTGAAAGGGAATAAAGGGAAAGGGGAGAAAATGAGTGAAATATCAGCGAGGGAGACAGAACATGAGAAACACCTCACTCTGCGAAATGAACAGGGGTACTGGAAGGAGAAGTGAGCAACAGATTCGGGTGCCTGAGTGATGGTCACTGAGGGGGGCACTTGGCAGGATGAGCATTGGGTGTTATGCTATATGTTGGCAAATTGAAATCCAATAAAAAATATTAAAATAAAATAAAAGGAAAGTGAGTCTCCCTGATGGCAGGAAATAAATTTGTGATGGGAATGATTCATTCCTTGTACCAGAAGGTGAGAACCATCGTCAGAACCAGAATAAGGATCACAGGATCCAGAAGGCTATGCAAACAATTCATGTCAGCTCCTCACTCATTCACTGACCCAAACCCAAATCCTGGTCTTAATTAACCACGAACACAGTTTCGTATTGTCTAACAGATAGAAGTGCTGCCTACAGTGATCATTGTCTGGGTGTCGTATTTTACATAGCTTATGCATGTGGAAAATGAAATGCATCTCCACTTAGATTTGTCTTGTGTCTACTGAGTTATTAGACTAGACATAGAAACCAGAAGAATAGAAGAGAAATCTTTCTGCCCCAACAAGCTGATTTCCATGGGAAATTAGTCAATAAAAAATAAAAATAAATAAAATCAGTAGATAAAAAGAAAATTGTTTCCAAATGACATGATCCGATATGGGGGCAATGTCTACAAAATCCACAAACTCTAGGAAATAATTATTTCATGCAATATTCAGGATATAAAATAAACAAATACAGTTATGATTCCACACAAGACAAAAAACTATCTTTATCAAATTAACAAAAATAGTCCCTTCAATGAGCATCAAAAATAAATATTTAGCAGTAAATTTCAATAGTAGATAAAATATCATACTAAAAATGACCTATTTTGATGAAGGACTTTTTTTAATTTTTATTTTTTAAAAGACTTTACTTATTTATTCATGAGAGACACAGAGAGAAAGAAAGGCAGAGACACAGGCAGAGGGAGAAGCAAGCTCCATGCAGGGAGCCTGATGTGGGACTTGATCCCAGGTCTCCAGGATCAGGCCCTAGGCTGAAGGCAGGCACTAAACTGCTGAGTCACCCAGGGATCCCTTAATGAAAGACTTTTTAAAAAGAAAACAAAAATGAAAAGGCAACACCGCTCCCAGATGAGAACTTCATATTTCCACAGTGACATCTGCACAAAGTGATCTGCAAAGGTAATGCAATCCTTGCTATTAACTTGTTGATATCCAATTATAGTAAAGAGCTGAAGATATAGTCAGATGACATGCAAATAGGGCCCTCTCTCCGCTGATTAAACCAGCCCAGCCCTTACCCTGCAGCTGGGAGAGGAGCCCCAGCCCCAGGATCCACAGGTGACCCCATTCAGGGATCAAGACAGAACACAGGCAACGCACCATGGAGTCTGTGCTCAGCTGGCTTTTCCTTGTCGCTATTTTAAAAGGTAATTCATGTCGCTATTTTAAAAGGTAATTCATGGAGAACAAGAGACCTTGAGTATGTGAGTGGAGGCAAATGAGAGAAACGGGATGTGGGGCAGTTTTCTGACCAGGATGTCTTGTGTTTGCAGGCGTCCAAGGTGAGGTGCAGCTGGTGGAGTCTGGAGGAGACCTGGTGAAGCCTGGGGGGTCCCTGAGACTTTCCTGTGTGGCCTCTGGATTCACCTTCAGTAGCTATGACATGGACTGGGTCCGCCAGGCTCCAGGGAAGGGGCTGCAGTGGCTCTCAGAAATTAGCAGTAGTGGAAGTAGCACATACTACGCAGACGCTGTGAAGGGCCGATTCACCATCTCCAGAGACAACGCCAAGAACACGCTGTATCTGCAGATGAACAGCCTGAGAGCCGAGGACACGGCCGTGTATTACTGTGCAAGGGACACAGTGAGGTGACCTCTGTGTGAGCCCAGACACAAACCTCCCTGTAGAAGGGGATCGGGACCACCAGGGGGTGCACACTCCTCACCACTTCCCTCTTGAAGGCCCAGGAGCAGGTGCAGATGGATGTTATGGGGAGGTTTCCTGTCAGGGCCCGGGCTTCCTCTCCATGGAGCAGTTTCCACAGGAGCCGTAGACAAATGGTTCTGTGCTTATCTACTCAATCTCTGATTTAGAAACTTCCTTTTTATAGGAAACGACTACTATAACAGGCACAAAAGACAGAGTTGCTTACACTTGCTTACTACTTTCCCTAAACATCAATCAATTGCAAATATCTCCATGTACATCAACTAAATCTTTACCAAAGCCACACCTGCCTTCCCTGTGCATCACAGGACCACCCAGTTCAACGAGCATGATTCCTAGAAGCAGCATAAAGTGCCTGGTGGACATGAGGCTACAGAGGCATCAACCATCTAAAGCTAAAGAAGAAAGACTCCTGGTGGCGTCACTATATTTGACCATGCCCACAGCTTCAATGTTAGTACAGACTGGAAGGAAGGGTAGCCTCTACCGGATATGCTGTGGATGCAGAATCTGAGGATCACACACACACACACACAGAGAGAGAGAGAGAGAGAGAGAGAGAGAGAATAGTATAAAGGCTTTATCAATTGTCTTTTGAGAGCAGGGCAGACCTCTCAGCAAGTCATAAATGGTTGGATGGAGCCAGGAAAGGACACCAGCTCAGAAAGCGTGTTGTGGTTCAGTGGTGGGAAAAGGTTCTTGCTCCAGGAGGGACTTGTGTGGAGTCAGTGTCCCCTCTGCATCAATGGAGGGAATTCAAGGTTACCTCCTGGATTTCCCATGAGTGGGGCAGGAGGAGAGGTGGCAGGACTGGTGATCAAGGAGCTAGCAGTTAAGACTCAAAGAATGCACTGTGATGACAAATTCCACTAACCAATTTTGAAAACAGGGATAACAAAAGAAGAGAGGGAGGCTTCCACCTACAGGGAATAACTCATTGATCACTGGGTGCTGATATCAGCTCACTGTGTGTGACCTTTACCATCCCCATGTTGGAACCTAACCTCCATGTGATGGGAGGAGGTGGGGCCTTAGGGGAGCACTTAGGTCAGAAGTTGCAGCCTCATGATTGGATCAGGGCCCTTATACACCAGGACTGGGAAAGCCTCCTGCCCACTAGCCCCATGTGAGGTGATAGAGAAAGGACAGGCTAGGACGTGGGTCTTCTCCAGACACCTCATCTGCCTGCACCTGGACCTCAGACTCCCCAGACCCCAGAACTATGAGAATGAGTGTCTGTTGTTTAATCCACCCATTATGGGAATGCGATGATATCACCAAACACACTAAAACAGGGTCTCACCACTTTTTAGTCCTTTACAACTTGTCCCAGGAAAACACTCAGGTTATAGCAAAACAGAGCAGGAAACCCACACCTAGACTCACTGTACTCAGCCAACTTCCATGCTCCTGTCCTTAGTAGCTGTGCATCACGTTGGTACCACACATTCTTCCTACCAGACTGGGGTTCTTTAGACCCATTAGTATCCTGGGATTTCTCCATATTTACCACCTGAGCATCTTTAACCCAGGGACTTCCCCATGGAAGCAGACATCTAAAAGTTCAGATTTTCCTGTCTGCTGCTCATAATACTTTGCAGAAGCTTCTGGAAGTAGCTTCCCTCCTGCCTTCATCACCACATCTATATCTCCCCATGACAACATCCACATCTCCTACATCCCAAAAGGAGGTCGATTTTCTACGTGTGCACTTGCAGTTTTGTTCTGTGAGACCTTTGTGTGATTTCATGCATGTTCAGAATTATTCAATAACTACCTATTCTAGGAACAAGTCAAGCTCAAGGACCCATGATCCAGCATTTTAACTCCTCCTTCCCAATGCTGTTATAGCAAAGGCGGTGTGTGGAATTCCTTCTGCTTTATATGCTGAAGATCAAATGTGAATCTGGTATTTTATGTCAAAATTACCTAAATTTGTTTCCATCCCTACTCTTATCTCAGTGCTAAGGATTCATTACCTGTTTGAGTGTATGTTATACAATTATTATATTATTTTGCATAATAATGGTTGATCACTGAGGGGGGCACTTGATGAGATGAGCACTGGGTTTTGTTCTATATGTTGGCAAATTGAACACCAATAAAAAATAAAAATAATAATAATAATGGTTGACTTTTGTGTTCCATGAAAATCATCTCACTAATGAGTGACAAAGAGAGAAAGCACTTCTCACCATGTGATATGGGCTTCAGGCAGGAGGTGAGGCAACTTCCCAAGGACAAGAATTGAAGACATATTATTATCAATTATTATTGTCTTCCTACAGTGGATATAGCTGTATGTTATATGGTGTGGGCTGCTGGCCATCTCCCTGATGCACACAATCCCCTCAGGGATGGGAACTGCTGGATCTGGAGGTAAAACAGAAGTCCTGTATCAGTTGGCATGGCCAAAGGGACTTACGTGAGAAACCCAAAATTGAGGTGGATCAGAGCTGCAAAATGGAATTCAATACTACATATCAGCATTTTCTCTAAGTCTCTACCTTCCTCTCTGTGTTAGAAAAGACAGTTTATGGTTCGTGCTACAAAAATAAGACCTTTATGAAAAGATGTCATATAGGCTCCTGAGTCAGGCACATCAGAGAATGCCTCAGGTATGTGCTGTGTGCACTGTGCTGTTCTGTTTTGGCTGCTCTTTCCTTCAAGTCAGGTGTCTCAGCGGCTCTCCCTGCCTGCAGTGGGCAGTGTGTTGTCCTTGCCAAGTTTGTGATGAGTTTTAACTGGGTGTGCTCTGCTCAGCTTGTTAAATGAGCCCTGATACCACCTCCACTAGAACTGAGGCCCTGAAGAATTATCTGGTCAGGAGATGTGGGTGGGAAAGGGTGCAGCCTCTCTGGGAATCAGTATGGTGGTGCCTTAGAACACAGATCATCTCCTTCTAAATATAACAGTAGGGCAAGCATAAAACAACAGGTATTAACATTCCTGTTCCAGAAGTGGAAAATTAAAGTTAAAAAGACATCACAACTTAACAATGCATATCCATCTGGGAAAACTCCATTAGGATGAAGTCAAGAGAGTGTTCTGAATCTCAGACTCCAACTACTGGCTATTTTTCTATCTGGGTCAACCCTTCCTAATCCTTGAAGTTGGTACAGGTTTGAGGCTGAGCATTTTGTCAGTCTATTTATTATAATTTGAGTCCAGAAAACTTCTTTCACTTTTTCTCTTTTATTTAATATACAATGCTTCTGACTCTTAAAAATGTTAAGAACGAGTAGATACAAGATTCTGGATCACCTCTGACTACAGTAAAGGAAGCAGATTTACAGGCCAGGAACATACTGCGGAGGCAAAGATGGTAAATAAGTAGAGGGACACAACCTCTGAACAGGAGGAGGCTCTAGGATACTTATGCTGCAAGTGTCTCATGTTTGCTTGTGGGCACAGGAGAAGGGAAGTAAAGGGGTCCGTGCATCTCTGCAGGGATCCTGAGATCCAACAGGTGCACTGGGACTATCAGGAGACATTCACACCCATCAGGAAGCTCAGGAACTTGGGAGCACTTAATCCAGGGAAGGAGGTCAGTTGAGCAGTCGTCTCATCTTAGGGTCTTAGCATCATGCTCTGAAAACTTCCTGACATGAACACTGGGAACAATTTCTAAACCTGGTAAGATGGCAAGATGGCATAAGAGTAGGGTCTCCAAGTAACCTGTCCCCACCAACTTACATAGATAACTTTCAAATCATCCTGCAAACCTACAAATTCAGTCTGAGATTTAAAGAAAGAACAGCTGGTTTTGATTTGTATTTCCCTGATGGCAAGTGATGCAGAGCATTTTCTCATGTGTGTGTTGGCTATGTCTATGTCTTCCTCTGTGAGATTTCTGATCATGTCTTTTGCCCATTTCATGACTAGATTGTTTGTTTCTTTGCTGTTGAGTTTAAGAAGTTCTTTATAGATCTTGGAAACTAGCCCTTTATCTGACATGTCATCTGCAAATATCTTCTCCCATTCTGTAGGTTGTCTTTTAGTTTTGTTGGCTGTATCTTTTCCTGTGCAAAAGCTTCTTATCTTGATGAAGTCCCAATAGTTCTTTTTTGCTTTTGTTTCCTTTGCCTTCGTGGATGTATCTTGCAAGAAGTTACTGTGGCCGAGTTCAAAAAGGGTGTTGCCTGTGTTCTCCTCTAGGATTTTGATGGAATCTTGTCTCACATTTAGATCATTCATCCATTTTAAGCTTATCTTTGTGTATGATGCAAGAGAGTGGTCTAGTTTCATTCTTCTGCATGTGTATGTCCAATTTTCCCAGCACCATTTATTGAAGATACTGTCTTTCTTCCAGTGGATAGTCTTTCCTCCTTTAACAAATATTAGTTGACCATAAAGTTGAGGGTCTACTTCTAGGTTCTCTATTCTGTTCCATTGATCTATGTGTCTGTTTTTGTGCCAGTACCACACGGTCTTGATGACCACAGCTTTGTAGTACAACCTGAAATCCGGCATTGTGATGCCCCCAGATATAGTTTTCTTTTTTGAAATTCCCCTGGCAGATCGCTGGGTGGCGCAGCGGTTTGGCGCCTGCCTTTGGCCCAGGGCACAATCCTGGAGACCCGGATCGAATCCCACGTCGGGCTCCCAGTGCATGGAGCCTGCTTCTCCCTCTGCCTGTGTCTCTGTCTCTCTCTCTGTGTGTGACTATCATAAATAAATAAAAAAAATTTGAAATTCCTCTGGCTATTCACGGTCTTTTCTGATTCCACACAAATCTTAAAATAATTTGTTCTAACTCTATGAAGAAAGTCCATGGTATTTTGATAGGGATTGCATTAAACGTGTAAATTTTAAAAAAAATAAACGTGTAAATTGCCCTGAGTAACACTGACATTTTCACAATATTAATTTTGCCAATCCATGAGCATGGAATATTCTTCCCTCTCTTTGTGTCTTCCTCAATTTCTTTCAGAAGTGTTCTGTAGTTTTTAGGGTATATATCCCTTACCTCTTTGGTTAGGTTTATTCCTAGGAATCTGATGCTTTTTGTTGCAATTGCAAATGGGATTGATTCCGTAATTCCTCTTTCTTCAGTATCATTGTTAGTGTATAGAAATGCCACTGACTTCTGGGCATTGATTTTGTATCCTGGCAAATTGCTGTATGAGTTCTAGCAATAGTGGGGTGGAGTCTTTAGGGTTTTCTACGTAGAGTATCATGTCATTGACGAAGAGGGAGAGTTTGACTTCTTCTTTGCTACTTTGAAAATCAAATGAGATGCCACCTCACACCAGTGAGAATGGGGAAAATTAACAAGGCAGGAAACTACAAATGTTAGAGAGGATGCGGAGAAATGGGAACCCTCTTGCACTGTTGGTGAGAATGTGAAATGGTGCAGCCACTCTGGAAAACTGTGTGGCGGTTCCTCAAAGAGTTAAAAATAGATCTGCCCTACAGCCCATCAATTGCATTACTGGGGATTTACCCCAAAGATACAGATGCAATGAGACACTGGGACACCTGCACCCCAGTGTTTCTAGCAGCAATGTCCACAATAATCAAACTGTGGAAGGAGCCTCGGTGTCCACCGAAAGATGAATCGATAAAGAAGATGTGGTTTATGTATACAATGGAATATTACTCAGCCATTAGAAATGACAAATACCCACCATTTGCTTTGATGTGGATGCAACTGGAGGGTATTTTGCTGAGTGAAATAAGTCAATCGGAGAAGGACAAACATTATATGGTCTCATTCATTTGGGGAATATAAATAATAGTGAAAGGGAAGAGAGGGGAAGGGAGAAGAAATGGATAGGAAATATCAGAAAGGGAGACAGAACATGGAGGACTCCTAACTCTGGGAAATGAACTAGGGGTGGTGGAAGGGGAGGAGGGCCGGGGGGTGGGGATGACTGGGTGGCGAGCACAGAGGGTGGTACTTGATGAGATGAGCACTGGGTGTTATTCTGTATGTTGGCAAATAGAACACCAATAAAAAGATAAATTTATTATTTAAAAAAGGTATCCTTTGCTGTGCAAAAGCTTCTTATCTTGATGAAGTCCCAATAGTTCATTTTTGCTTTTGTTTCTTTTGCCTTCGTGGATGTATCTTGCAAGAAGTTACTGTGGCCGAGTTCAAAAAGGGTGTTGCCTGTGTTCATCTCTAGGATTTTGATGGAATCTTGTCCCACATTTAGATCTTCCATCCATTTTGAATTTATCTTTGTGTATGGTTAAAGAGAGTGGTCTAGTTTCATTCTTCTGCATGTGGATGTCCAATTTTCCCAGCACCACAGCTGGAATGCTACAGTGAGAAGAGTCTGCACTTCTATCAAGGTAGGAAGATGGAAAAAATATAAAGAAATAAAAAAGCATCCAAAGGGGAGGGGCCCACACGAAGAGCCAGGCTAAGGCCACCCGGCAAGTGCCCCAGGACAGGAAAGCCCAGACCCAAAAAAGTAGGAGCTTTACCAATCTTCCTGGAGGGAAAGCACCTGGTAGGGAGCTCGGATAGGATCCCAGGAAGAGCAGAGATGCCCTCAGGCTCCCAGGAGCACTAACAGAGATCTAAAAGGTATTATTCTAAGTGAAATAAGTCATTCAGAAAAGACAAAATGCCATAGGATTTCACTTACATGTGGAATTTACGAACAAAAACAAATGAACAAAGGGTAAAAAAGAGAGATAGAAGCAAACCAAGAAACAGATTATTAACACATGGATCACGGGAGGGTTACAAGAGGGGAGGAGTGTGGGGAATAACAAATCAGATGGGAAATAAAGAGAGCATTACTCTAATGAGCACAAGTGATTTATGGAGGTATTGAATCACTACATGCATACCTAAAGCTAATATCACACAGCATATTAGCTAACTCTCATTAAAATAAAAATTAATTTTTTATTTTTCTATTTATTTATTTTTTATTTAAATTCAAATACCGCATCATCAGTTTCAGATGTACTGCTCAATAATTCATCAGATGCATAAACCCCCCAGTTCTCATCACATCATGAGCCCTCCTTAATGTCCATCACCCAGTTACCCATCCCCCCACCTCCCCTACAGCAACCCTCATGTTTTTCCCAGAGTTGAGTCTCCCATGGTTTGTCTCCGTCTCTGATTTCAGCCCATTCTCTTTCTCCTCTGTCCCTTATGGTCCTCTGCACTATTGCTTATATTCCGTATATTGAAGTAACTATGTGATTATTGTCTTTCTCCAATCGACTTAACTCACTTGACATGATACCCTCCAGTTTCATCCCTATGGATATAAATGGTAGTAATTGATCTTTTCTGGAGGCTTAGGAATAGTCCACTGTGTATTTACCACATCTTTAACCATTCATCTGTCAGAAGACATCTAGGCTCTTTCCACAGTGTGGCTACTGTGGAGATGGCTGCTATGAACATGGAATGTAGGCACCACGTTACTTCACTACATAAGTATCTTTGGGGTGAATAACCAGTAGTGCAATTGCAGGATCATAAGGTAGCTCTATTTTCAAGTTATACAGAAACATCAAAAATATTTTCCAAAGTGGATGGACCACCTTGCATTCCCACCAACAATTCACCACATCCTCACCAACATTTGTTTTCCCTATCCTGTTGATTTTAGCCATTCTCACTGGTGTGAAGTGGCATCTCATTGTGGTTTTCATGGATATTTCCTGAGGCCAAGTAATGGGGAATATTTTTTCATGTCTCTGTTGGATATTCATATGTCTTCAGTGGAGAAATGACTATCTCTTCTGCCCATTTCTTGACTAGATTATGTGGTTTTTTGCATGTTGATGTTGATAAGTCCATTATAGATCTTGGGAATAGGCCTTTATTTGACATTTTATTTGCAAATATCTTCTCCCATTCCATAGGTTGCTTTTAGTTTTGGTGACTGTTTCCTTTTGCTGTGAATATGTTTTTATCCTGATGAATCCCAAGAGTTCATTTCAGCTTTTGTTTCTTATGGCTTCAGAGAAGTGACTGCTGAGACGTTGCTGCTGCTGAGGTCAAAAAGTTTGTTACCTGTGTTCTCCCCTAGGATTTGGATAGTTTTCTGGCTCCCATTTAGATCTTTCATTCACGTTGAGTTTATCTGTGTGTGTGGTGTGAAGGAATGGTCATTTTATGCTTTTGCTTGTGGCTCTCCAATTATCTCACCTTCATTTATTAAATAGACTGTCCTCCTTTTGATTGGATATTCTTGTTTGCTTTGTCAAAGATGAGTTGACCAAGGAGTTTAGGGTCCATTTCTCAGTTCTGTATTCAGTTCCACTAATCTATTTGTCTGTTTTTGTGTCAATACAATACTATCTTGATGATCATCTCTTTGTAAGTCAGGTGTTGTGATACCCTAGCTTTGGGTTTCTAACTCAACATTCTTTTGCCTTGGGATCCTTGGATGGCTCAGCAGTTTGTCACCTGCCTTTGGCCCAGGGTATGATCCTGGAATCCCAGAATTGAGTTTCACATTGTGCTCCCTGCATGGAGCTGGTTTCTCCCTCTGCCTGTGTCTCTGCCCCCCTGTCTCTCATGAATAAATGAGAGATGATAAATAAACGTTTTTATTTATTTATTCATGACAGACAGACAGACAGACAGAGAGACGCAGAGACACAGGCGGAAGGAGAAGCAGGCTCCATGCAGGGAACCTGACATGGGACTCCATCCCCGGTCTCCAGGATCACACCCTGAGTGAGGGTGGCGCTAAACCCCTGAGCCACCTTGAATTCCCCTAAATAAATAAAATCTTTAAAAACAAATTACTTTGCCTATTCAGGGTCTTTTCTGGTTCTATATGAATAATAGAATGATTTATTCCAACTCTGTAAGAGCAATCCATGTTATTTTTTATGGAAGTTTAACTTGATGATATGTAGCATACCACCCAGTGCTCATCTGTCAAGTGCCCCCCTCAGGGACTGTCACCCAGTCACTGCATCACCTCCATCCATCTTTCATTCCACTACTCCTTGTTCCTTTCCCAGAGTTAGGAGTCTTTCATCTTCTGTGACCATCACTGATATGTTCACTCATTTTCTCTCCTTTCCCCTTTATTCCCTTTCACTATTTTTTATATTCCCCAAATGAATGAGACCATATGATGTTAATCTTTCTCCAATTGACTTATTTCACTAGCATAATACCCTCTAAGTCCATCCACGTCGAAACAAAAGGTGGGTATTTGTCGTTTCTAATGGCTGAGTAATATTCCATTGTATACATAAACCACATTTTCTTTATCCACTCATCTGTCGATGGACACTGAGGCTCCTTCCACAGTTTGGCTATTGTGGACATTGCTGCTAGAAACATCGGGGTGCAGGTGTACTGGCGTTTCGTTGCATCTGTATCTTTGGGGTAAATCCCCAACAGTGCAACTGCTGGGTCCCAGGGAAGATCTATTTTTAACTCTTTGAGGAACCTCTGCACAGTTTTCCAGATGGCTGCAGCAGTTCACATTTCCACCATCAGTGCAAGACTGTTCCCCCTTCTCCACATCCTCTCCAACATTCGTTGGTTCCCGTCTTGTTAATTTTCCCCATTCTCACTGGTGTGACAAGGGATCTCATTGTGGATTTGATTTGTATTTCGCTGATGGCAAGTGATGCGGAGCATTGTCTCATTGCTTGTTGGCCATGTCAATGTCATGATCTGTGAGATTTCTGTTCATGTTTTTTGCCCATTTCATGATTGGATTGTTTGTTTCTTTGCTGTTGAGTTTAATAAGTTCTTTATACATCTTGGATACTAGCCTTTTCTCTGATACATCATTTGCAAATACCTTCTCTCATTCTATAGGTTGTCTTATAGTTTTGTTGACTTTTTCTTTGTGCACAAGATACTTATCTTGAAGAAGTCTCAATAGTTCATTTTTGCTTCCATTTCTTTTGCCTTCGTGGATGTATCTTGGAAGAAGTTGCTGTGGTTGAGTTCAAAAAGGGTGTTGCCTGTGTTCTCCTCTGGGATTTTAATGGAATCTTGTCTCACATTTAGATCTTTCATCCATTTTGAGTTTATCTTTGTGTATGGTGAAAGAGAGTGGTCTAGTTTCATTCTTCGGTATTGGAGGTCCAATTTTCACAGCACCATTTATTGAAGAGACTGTCTTTCTTCCAATGGATAGTCTTTCCTCCTTTATCGAATATTAGTTGACCATAAAGTTCAGGGTCCACTTCTGGGTTCTCTATTCTGTTCCATAGATCCCTGTGTCTTTTTTTGTGCCAGTACCACACTGTCTTGATGACCACAGCTTTGTAGTACAACCTGAAATCTGGCATTGTGATGCTCCCAGATATGGTTTTCTTTTTTAAAATTCCCCTGGCTATTTGAGGTCTTTTCTGATTCTACACAATCTTAAAATAATTTGTTCTAACTACCTGAAGAAAGTCCATGGTATTTTGATAGGGATTGCATTAAACGTGTATATTGCTCTGGGTAATATTGACATTTTCATAATATTAATTCTGCCAATCAATGAGCATGGAATATTTTTCCATTTCTTTGTTTCTCCCTCAATTTCTATCAGAAGTGTTCTATAGTTTTGAGGGTATAGATCCTTTACCTCTTTGGTTGGGTTTATTCCTAGGTATCTTATGCTTTTGGGTGCAATTGTAAATGGGATTGACTCCGTAATTTCTCTTTCTTCAGTCTCATTGTTAGTGTATAGAAATGCCTTAGATTTCTGGGCACTGATTTTGTATCCTGCCATGCTACCAAATTCCTATATGAGTTCTAGCAATCTTGGGGTAGAGGCTTTTGGATTTTCTATGTAGGGTATCATGTCATTGGGGAAGAGGGAGAGATTGACTTCTTATTTGCCAATTTGAATGCCTTTAATGTCTTTTTGTTGTCTGATTGCTGAGGCTAGGACTTCCAGTACTATGTTGAATAGCAGTGGTGAGAGTGGACATCCCTGTCTTGTTCCTGATCTTAGGGGAAAGACTCCCAGTGCTTCCCCATTGAGAATGATATTTGCTGTGGGCTTTTCGTAGATGGCTTTTAAGATGTTGAGTAAGGTTCCCTCTATCCCTACTCCCTGAAGAGTTTTAATCAGGAATGGATGCTGTATTTTGTCAAATGCCTTCTCTGCATCTAATGAGAGGATCATATGTTTCTTGGTATTTCTCTTGCTGATACACACACAACCAATCACATTGATTGTTTTACAAGTGCTGAACAAACCTTGTGTCCCGGGGATAAATACTACTAGGTCATGGTGAATAATGTTCTTAATGTACTATTGCATCCTATTGGCTAGTATCTTGTTGAGAATTTTTGCATCCATGTTCATCAGGGATATTGGTCTGTAATTCTCCTTTTTGATGGGGTCTTTGTCTGGTTTTGGAATTGAGGTGATGTTGGCCTCATAGAACGAGTTCGGAAGTACTCCATCTCTTTCTATCTTTCCAAACAGCTTGAGTAGAATAGGTATGGTTTCTTCTTTAAATATTTGATAGAATTCCCCTGGGAAGCCATCTGGCCCTGGACTCTTGTGTCTTGGGAGGTTTTTGATGACTGCTTCAATTTCCTCCCTGGTTATTGGCCTCTTCAGGTTTTCTATTTCTTCCTGTTCCAGTTTTGATAGTTTGTGGCTTTCCAGGAATGCGTCCATTTCTTCTAGATTGCCTAATTTATTGGCATATAGCTGTTCATAATATGTTTTTAAAATCGTTTGTATTTCCTTGGTGTTGATAGTGATATCTCCTTTCTCATTCATGATTTTATTAATTTGAGTCTTCTTTCTCTTCTTTTTAATAAGCCTGGCTAATGGTTTATCTATCTTATTAATTCTTTCAAAGAACCAACCTCTGGTTTTGATTATCTGTTCCACAGTTCTTCTGGTCTCGATTTCGTTGAGTTCTGCTCCAATCTTTAGTAACTCTCTTCTTCTGCTGGGTGTAGGACCTTTGCTGTTTTTTCTCTAGCTCCTTTATGTGTAAGGTTAGCTTTTGTACTTGAGTTCTTTCCAGTTTTTGGATGGGTGCTTGTATTGTGATGTATTTCTCCCTCAGGATTGCTTTTGCTGCGTCCCAAAGATTTTGAACGGTTGTGTCTTCATTCTCATTAGTTTCCATGAAACTTTTTAATTCTTCCTTAATTTCCTGGTTGACCCTTTCATCTTTTAGCAAGATGGTCCTTAACCTCCACGTGTTTGAGGTCCTTCCAAACTTCTTGTTGTGATTTAGTTCTAATTTCAAGGCATTACATGTGAGAATATGCAGGGGACGATCCCAATCTTTTGGTATCGGTTCAGACCCGGTTGTGACCCGGTATAGGTCTATTCTGGAGAAAGTTCCATGTGCACTTGAGAAGAATGTGTATTCAGTTGAGTTTGGATGTAAAGTTCTGTAGATATCTGTGAAATCCATCTGGTCCAGTGTATCATTTAAAGCTCTTGTTTCTTTGGGGATGTTGTGTTTAGAAGACCTATCGAGTGTAGAAAGTACTAGATTGAAGTCACCAAGTATGTGTATTATTATCTAAGTATGTCTTAGTCTTCCTTATTAATTGATTGATATATTTCACAGCTCCCACATTCGGAGCATATATATTGATGATTGTTATTCCTTTTGTTGGATAGATCCTTTAAGTATGATATAGTGTCCCTCTTCACCTCTCACTACAGTCTTCAGGGTAAATTTTAGTTGATCTTATATAAGGATGGCTACCTCTGCTTTCGAGGACCATTTGAATGGTAAATGGTTCTCCAATCTTCTGTTTTCAGGCTTTAGGTGTCCTTCTGTGTAAAATGAGTCTCTTGTAGACAGCATATAGATGGGTCCTGCTTTTTTGTCCAGTCTGAAACTCTGCACCTTTTCATGGGGTCATTAAGCTCAGTCACGTTCAGAGTTACTATTTTTTTTTTTCAGAGTTACTATTGAAAGAAAGAAGGAAAGAAAAAAGAGAAAAGAAAAGAAAAGAAAAGGAAGAAAAAAGGAAAAAAAGAGAGAAGAAAAAGAGAAAGAAGAAGAAAGAAAGAAGAAAGGGGGTGGGGAAAGCAAACAGAAATTAAAAAGAAAAAAATATGGGGGAGTACCCTCTTATTCTGTATACTGTAAGTCCCCGGGCTTCCGCTGGAACTTTCCAGTGGTGCTTGGTCAATCATTTGTTTTTCCCCTCTCTTTCTAGCTGGTCTTCTGGGTGAGGGGCCTGTCGTGCTGATTTTCAAGTGTTAGCACTTGGGGGAGCTACTCTGCCCCCTGCCTGGTGTAAGGCTCAGTGAGTAATGTTTATCCTGTTTATCTGGTGAGGCCACTGTGAGGCTCAGTGGGGGTTGTTTACCCTGTGAGGTCCCAGGAGGAACAGTAACAGTGGAAGCAGCCACTTCTGGAGCCCTGGATTCAGCTCCCACAGTAGCTACAGAGCTCTCAGTCTGCAGGGTCCTGGATGCTCCAGGGCGGGACTGCTGATCTGTTCAGCTTGGGGCAGGAGTGTCCTTGTTGTCTGTGCCCTCACGGACTCTACCTGTCCCTGGGGGAGGTCGGATCCTGGGCTGTGTCCCCGGCGCCCTCTGCTCCCGGGCCTGCACCATTGGATTCATGCTCCCAGCCACGCTGCCCCCTCTCCGTGGAGCCGCCGACCGAGCCCCTCCGAGCTGCTCCTGGGGTCGTGCAGCCCCCTCCACGCAGAGCCTCTTCCTCTGCCGGAGCCGCCTCCAAGCTGCTCCCGGGTCCAGCCCTGTGCAGGCTGCAGCCCTTTAGGGTGCTTGGCGCACTCTCCTGGGGCACAGGTGTCTGTTAGTGTCCCAGGGAGCCTGAGGGCATCCCTGCCTTCCTGAGGTCGAGCTCTAAATCCCTATGAGCGCCTTTCCAGCCAGGAAGATTGGTGAAGCTCCTGCTTCTCCAGGACGTGCTTTCCTGTCCTGGGGGCACTCTCCCCAGCCTTAGCCCAGCTCCTTGGGGGGCCCTTCCCCCTTGGATGCCTTTTGTTTCTTTATTTCTTTTTTCTCCATCTTCCTACCTTGATAGAAGCATGAACTCTTCTCACTGTAGCATTCCAGCTGTTCTCTCTTTAAATCTCAGGCCAAATTCATAGATTTTCAGGATGATTTGAAGGTTATCTAGGTTATTTAGTGGGGACAGGTGTCTTGGGGACACTACTCTTCCACTATCTTGCCCCTCCCTCTTCTCTCCTCTTTATAACAAGGCTGGCTAATGCTTTATCTATCTCATTAATTCTTTCAAAGAACCGACTGCTGCTTTTGTTAATCTATTCCACAGTTCTGGTCTCGATTTCATTGAGGTCTGCTCGAATCTTTATTAACTCTCTTCTTCTGCTGGGTGTAGGATCTTTGCTGTTTTTTTCCAGCTCCGTTAGGTGCAAGGTTAGCTTTTGTATTTGAGTTCTTTCCAGTTTTTGGATGGATGCTTGTATTATGATGTATTTCCCCCTCAAGACCTCTTTTGCTGTACCCAAAGATTTTGAACGGTTGTATCTTCATTCTCATTAGTCTCCATGAATCTTTTTAAACTTCCCTAATTTTCTTGTTGACCTTTTCATCTTTTAGCAGGATGGTCCTTAACCTCCATGTGTTTGAAGTCCTTCCAAATTTCTTGGTATTTAGTTCGAGTTTCAAAGCATTATGGTCAGAATATATGCAGGGGACAATCCCAATCCTTTCGTAACAGTTAAGACCTGATTCGTGATGTGGTCTAATCTGGAGAAAGTTCCATGTGCACCGAGAATAATGTGCATTCAGTTGTGTTTGGATGTAAAGTTCTGTAGATATCTGTGAAATCCATATGGTCCAGTGTATCATTTAAAGCTTTGTTTCTTTGGAGATGTTGTGCTTTGAAGAGCTGTCATTTCTCAAAAGTGCTATATTCAAGTGACCAAGTATAAGTCTATTAATATCTAAGTATGTCTTAACTTTGGTTATTAATTGATTGATATACTTGGCAGCTCCCACATTCGGGGCATAAATATTCATGATTGTTAGGTCCTCTTGTTGATAGATCCTTTAAGTATGATATAGTGTCCCTCTTCATTTCTTACTACAGTCTTTGGGATAAACCTTAATTTATCTGATATAAGGATGGCTACCCTGGTTTCTTTTGAGGACCATTTGAATGGCAAATGGTTCTCCAACTTTTTATTTTCAGGATTTAGGTGTCCTTATGTCTATAATGAGTCTCTTGTACACAGCAAATAGATGGGTCTTTCTTTTTTATCCAGTCTGAAACCCTGCGCCTTTTGATGGGGTCATTAAGCCCATTCACATTCAAAGTTACTATGGAAAGATATGAATTTAGTGTCTTCATGATACCTATTCAGTCCCTGTTTTTGTGGATTGATTCCTTGGACTTCCTCTTTCTTTTACAGAGTCCCCCTTAATATATTCTTTCAGAGCCGGTATGGTGGTCACATATTCTTTCAGATTCTGCCTATCCTGGAAGCCCTTTACCTCTCCTTCTATTCTGAATGAGAGCCCTGCTGGATAAAGTATTCATGGTTGCCTGTTCTCATTTAGGACCCTGAATATATCCTGCCAGCCCTTTCTGACCTGCCAGGTCTCTGTGGAGAGGTCTGCTGTTATCCTAATACTTCTCCCCATAAAGGTTAGGGATCTCTTGTCTCTCACTGCTTTAAGGATCTTTCTTTATCTTTTGAATTTTCAGGTTTCACTATTAAATGTTGAGGTGTTGAGCAGTTTTTATTGATTTTAGGGAGGGGTCTCTCTATCTCCTGGATCTGAACGCCTGTGTCCCTTCCCAAGTTAGAGATGTCCTCATCTATGATTTGTTCAAATACACTTTCTGGACTCTGAACTTTTCGTAGCCCTCAGGAACTCGAATCAAACATAGATTTTTCCTTCTGAGGCTGTCATTTATTTCCCTTAACCTATCCTTATGATCTTTTGATTGTTTTTCTCTTTTTTCCTCAGCTTCCTTCCTTGCCATCAATTTGTCTTGTATGCTACTCACTCGTTCTTTTACCTTGTTAAACCTCATCATTAGGACCTCCTGCTTGGATTGTATCACATTTAATTGATTTTTTAATTCGACCTGATTAGATCTATATTCTGCAGGAATGAGGTCTCTTGAATCCTTTATGCTTTTTTTCCAGCGCCATGAGTAGCTTTGTAATTGTGCTTCTGAAATGGCTTTCTGACATTGAATTGTAATCCAAATTCTTTACCTCTGTGGGAGATAGTATAGTTCATAATGCTTTCTTTTTTGGTGAGTTCTTGTTTCTTGTTATTTTGTTCAGGGCAGAGTGGCTAAAAACTAGTTGTCCTTGTTAGAAGTGCAAACTCTTTTCTCTGTAGCATTCCTCTGTAGGTGTTATCTCTTTAAATCTCAGGCCAAATCCTAGGTTTTCAGGAAAATTTGAAAGTTATCTACGGAGAGAGGAGGGGCAAGATGGTGAAAGAGTACGATCCCCAAATCACCTGTCCCCACCAAATTACCTAGATAACCTTCAAATCATCCTGAAAATCTATGAATTCAGCCTGAGATTTAAAGAGAACAGCTGGAATGCTACAGTGAGAAGAGTTCATGCTTCTATCAAGGTAGGAAATGGGGAAAAAAGAATTAAAGAGACAAAAGGCATCCAATGGGGAGAGGCCCCACGAGGAGCTGGGCAAAGGCCCAGGTGAGTGCCCCCAGGACAGGAAAGCACCGTATCAGAGAAGCAGGAGCTTCACCAATCTTCCCAGGCAGAAAGACGCTTGCAGGGAGTTAGAGCAGGACCCCAGGAGGACGGAGATGCCCTGAGGCACCCTGGAACACTAACAGACACTTGGACCCTGGGAAGAGTGCGCCGAGCTCCCTAAAGGGCTGCAGCGCACACAGAAATTGACCTGGGAGCAGCTCGGACAGGCTCGGGCAGCGGCTATGCAGGGAGGGAGCTGCACACCCTGGGAGCAGATTGGAGGGGCTCGGGCGGAGGATCCATTGAGAGGAGGCTGCATGCTCATGCTGGGAGCGAGAATCCAACAGCGCAGGCCCGGGAGCACTGGGCGCCGGGACACAGCCCAGGATCCAGCCTCCCCCCGGGACAGGCAGAGGCCGGGAAAGCCCAGGACCACAAGGACGCTCCTGCCCCAAGCTGAGCAGATCACCAGCCCCGCCCCCAAGCATCCAGGCCCATGCAGACTGAGAGCTCCATAGTTACTGCGGGAGCTGACTCCAGTGCTCCAGAGCTGGCCGCCGCCACTGTGGTTGTTCTTCCTGGGGCCTCATGGGGTAAACAACGCCCACTGAGCCCTGCACCAGGCAGGAGGCAGAGCAGCTCCCCCAAGTGCTAACACCTGAAAATCAGCACAACAGGCCCCTCCCCCAGAAGACCAGCTAGTCAGACAAGTTCCAGGGGAACTCAAGGGACTTAAAGTATACAGAAACAGAAGATACTCCCCCGTGCCTTTTTTTTTTTTTTGCTTTTTCATTTCTGTTTGCTTCCCCCACCTTTTTTTCCTTTCTTTATCTTTCTCTTTTTCTTGTCTTTTTCTTTTTTTCTTCCTTTTCTCTTTTCCCTTTTCCCTTTTCTTTTTTTTTAATTTTTATTTATTTATGATAGTCACACACACAGAGAGAGAGAGGCAGAGACACAGGCAGAGGGAGAAGCAGGCTCCATGCACCGGGAGCCCGACGTGGGATTCGATCCCGGGTCTCCAGGATCGTGCCCTGGGCCAAAGGCAGGCGCTAAACTGCTGCACCACCCAGGGATCCCCCTTTTCCCTTTTCTTTCCTTCTATCTCTCCTCTCTTTTTCTCCTTTTCCCAATACAACTTGTTTTTGGCCACTCTGCACTGAACAAAATGACTAGAAGGAAAAACTCACCTCAAAAGAAAGAATCAGAAACAGTCCTCTCTCGTACAGAGTTACAAAATCTGGATTACAATTCAATGTCAGAAAGCCAATTCAGAAGCACTATTATAAAGCTACTGGTGGCTCAAGAAAAAAAACATAAAGGACTCAAGAGACTTCATGACTGCAGTATTTA
Source organism: Canis aureus (assembly GCF_053574225.1). Taxonomy (NCBI): domain Eukaryota; kingdom Metazoa; phylum Chordata; class Mammalia; order Carnivora; family Canidae; genus Canis; species Canis aureus. The sequence continues at coordinate 76,881,565 of NC_135619.1, read as the reverse complement.
GATCCAATCAGGCAGAAATTAAAAATCAATTGAATGAGATGCAATCCAAACTAGAAGTCTTAATGACGAGGGTTAACGAGGTGGAAGAATGAGTGAGTGACATAGAAGACAAGTTGATGGCAAAGAGGGAAACTGAGGAAAAAACAGACAATTAAAAGACCATGAGGAGAGATTAAGGGAAATAAACAACAGCCTGAGAAATAAAAACTTATGTTTAATTGGGGTTCCTGAGGGCGCCAAAAGGGACAGAGAGCCAAAATATATATTTGAACAAATCATAGCTGAAAACTTTCCTAATCTGGGAAGGGAAACAGGCATTCAGATCCAGGAAATAGAGATTTCCCCCTAAAACCAATAAAAACCATTGAACATCTCCACATTTAATAGTTAAGCTTGCAAATTCCAAAGATAAAGAGAAGATCCTTAAAGCTGCAAGAGACAAGAAATCCCTGACTTTTATGGGGAAGAGTATTAGGGTAACAGCAGACCTCTCCACAGAGACCTGGCAGGCCAGAGAGGGCTGGCAGGATATATTCAGGGTCCTAAATGAGAAGAACATGCAACCAAGAATACTTTATCCAGCAAGGCTCTCATTCAAAATGGAAGGAGAGATAAAGAGATTCCAAGACAGGCAGGAACTGAAAGAATATGTGACTTCCAAACCCAATCTGCAAGAAATCTTAAGGGGGACTCTTAAAATTCCCCTTGAAGAAGTCCAGTGGAACAATCCACAAAACAAGGATTGAATAGATATCAGGATGACACTAAACTTATATCTTCCTAGGGTAACTCTGAACGTGAATGGGCTTAAGGACCCCATCAAAGGTGCAGGGTTTCGGACTGGATAAAAAAGCAGGACCCATTTTTGCTGTCTACAAGAGACTCATTTTAGACAGAAGGACACCTTCAGCCTGAAAATAAAAGTTTGGAGAACCATGTAACATTCAAATGGTCCTCAAAAGAAAGCAGGGGTAGCCATCCTTATATCAGATAAACTAAAATTTACCCCGAAGTCTGTAGTGAGAGATGAAGAGGGACACTATATCTTACTTAAAGGATCTTTCCAACAAGAGGACTTAACAATCCTCAATATATATGCTCCGAATGTGGGAACTGCCAAATATTTAAATCAATTAATAATCAAAGTGAAGAAATACTTAGATAATAATAAACTTTTATACTTGTAGACTTCAATCTAGCTCTTTCTACACTCGAGAGGTCTTCTAAGCACAACATCTCCAAAGAAACGAGAGCTGTAAATGATACACTGGACCAGATGGATTTCACAGATATCTACAGAACTTTACATCCAAACTCAACTGAATACACATTCTTCTCAAGTGCACATGGAACTTTCTCCAGATTAGACTATATACTGGGTCACGAATTGGGTCTGAACCATTACCTAACTATTGGGATTGTCCCCTGCATATTCTCACATGTAATGCCTTGAAATTAGAACTAAATCACAACAAGAAGTTTGGAAGGATCTCAAACACGTGGAGGTTAAGGACCATCCTGATAAAAGATGCAAGAGTCAACCAGGAAATTAAGGAAGAATTAAAAATATTCATGGAAACTAATGAGAAGGAAGACACAACCATTCAAAATCTTTGGGATGCAGCAAAAGCAGTCCTAAGGGAGAAATACGTCACAATACAAACATCCATTCAAAAACTGGAAAGAACTCAAATACAAAAACTAACCTTAAACATAAAGGAGCTAGAGAAAAAATAGCAGATAGATCCTACACCCAGCAGAAGAAGAGAGTTAATTTAGATTAGAGCAGAACTCAACGAAATCAAGACCAGAAGAACTTTGGAACAGATCAACAAAACCAGGAGTTGGTTCTTTGAAAGAATTAATAAGATAGATAAACAATTAGCCAGCCCTATTAAAAAGAAGAGAGAGAAGACTCAAATTAACAAAATCATGAATGAGAAAGGAGAGATCACTACCAACACCAAGGAAATACAAAAGATTTTAAAAACATATTATGAACAGCTATACACCAGTAAATTATGTAATCTAGAAGAAATGGATGCATTCCTGGAAAGCCACAAACTATCAAAACTGGAACAGGAAGAAATAGAAAACCTGAAGAGGCCAATAACCAGGGAGGAAATTGAAGCAGTCATCAAAAACTTCCCAAGACACAAAAGTCCAAGGCCAGATGGCTTCCCAGGGGAATTCTATCAAACGTTTAAAGAAGAAACCATACCTATTCTACTCAAGCTGTTTGGAAAGATAGAAAGAGATGGAGTACTTCCAAACTCGTTCTATGAGGCCAACATCACCTCAATTCCAAAACCAGACAAAGACCCCACCAAAAAGGAGAATTACAGACCAATATCCCTGATGAACATGGATGCAAAAATTCTCAACAAGATACTAGCCAATAGGATGCAATAGTACATTAAGAACATTATTCACCATGACCAAGTAGGATTTATCCCCGGGACACAAGGCTGGTTCAACACTCATAAAACAATCAATGTGATTCATCATATCAGTAAGAGAAAAAACAAGAACCATATGATCCTCTCATTAGATGCAGACAAAGCATTTGACAAAATACAGCATCCATTCCTGATCAAAACTCTTCAGAGTATAGGGATAGAGGGTACATTCCTTGACATCTTAAAAGCCATCTACGAAAAGCCCACAGCGAATATCATTCTCAATGGGGAAGCACTGGGAGCCTTTCACCTAAGATCAGGAACAAGGCAGGGACGCCCACTCTCACCACTGCTATTCAACATAGTATTGGAAGTCCTAGCCTCAGCAATCAGACAACAAGAAGACATTAAACGCATTCAAATTGGCAAAGAAGTCAAACTCTCCCTCTTCGCCAGTGACATGATACTCTACATAGAAAACCCAAAAGCCTCCACTCCAAGATGCTAGAAATCATGCAGCAATTTGGTAGTGTTGCAGGATACAAAATCAATGCCCAGAAATCTGAGGCATTTCTGTACACTAATAATGAGCCTGAAGAAATAGAAATTAAGGAGTCAATCCCATTTACAATTGCACCCAAAAGCATAAGATACCTAGGAATAAACCTAACCAAAGAGGTAAAGAATCTATACCCTACAAACTATAGAACACTTCTGAAAGAAATTGAGGAAGACACAAAGAGATGGAAAAATATTCCATGCTCATGGATTGGCAGAATTAATATTGTGAGAATGTCAATGTTACCCAGGGCAATTGACACGTTTAATGCAATCCCTATCAAAATAACAAGGACTTTCTTCATATAGTTAGAACAAATTATTATAAGATTTGTGTGGAATCAGAAAAGACCCCGAATAGCCAGGGGAATTTTAAAAAAGAATACCATATCTGGGGGCATCACAATGCCAGATTTCAGGTTGTACTACAAAGCTGTGGTCATCAATACCATGTGGTTCTGGAACAAAAACAGACACATAGATCAATGGAACAGAATAGAGAATCCAGAAGTGGACTCTCAACTTTATGGTCCACTAATATTCGATAAAGGAGGAAAGACTATCCATTGGAAGAAAGACAGTCTCTTCAATAAATGGTGCTGGGATAATTGGACATCCACATGCAGAAGAACGAAGCTAGACCACTCTCTTTCACCATACACAAAGATAAACTCAAAATGGATGAAAGATCTAAATGTGAGACAAGATTCCATCAAAATCCTAGAGAAGAACACAGGCAACACCCTTTTTGAACTCAGCCACAGTAACTTCTTGCAAGAATCATCCACGAAGGCAAAAGAAACAAAAGCAAAAATGAACTATTGGGACTTCATCAAGATAAGAAGCTTTTGCACAGCAAAGGATACAGTCAACAAAACTCAAAGACAACCTACAAAATGGGAGAAGATATTTGGAAATGACGTATCAGATAAAGGGCTAGTTTCCAAGATCTATGAAGAACTTATTAAACTCAACACCGAAGAAACAAACAATCCAATCATGAAATGGGCAAAAGACATGAAGAGAAATCTCACAAAGGAAGACATAGACATGGCCAACATGCACAAGAGAAAATGCTCTGCATCACTTGGCATCAGGGAAATACAAATAAAAACCACAATGAGATACCACCTCACACCATGGAGAATGGGGAAAATTAACAAGGCAGAAAACCACAAATGTTGGAGAGGATGCGGAGAAAAGGGAACCCTCTTACACTGTTGGTGGGAATGTGAACTGGTGCAGCCACTCTGGAAAACTGTGTGGAGGTTCCTAACAGAGTTCAAAATAGACCTGCCCTACGACCCAACAATTGCACTGTTGGGGATTTACCCCCAAAGATTCAGATGCAATGAAACGCCAGGACACCTGCACCCCGATGTTTCTAGCACCAATGTCCACAATAGCCAAACTGTGGAAGGAGCTTCAGTGTCCATCGAAAGATGAATTGATAAAGAAGATGTGGTTTATGTGTACAATGGAATATTACTCAGCCATTAGTAATGACAAATACCCGCCATTTGCTTCAACGTGGATGGAACTGGAGGGTATTAGGCTGAGTGAAGTATGTCAATCGGAGAGGACAAACAGTGTATTTTCTCATTCATTTGGGGAATATAAATAATAGTGAAAGGGAATATAAGGGAAGGGAGAAGAAATGTGTGGGAAATATCAGAAAGGGAGACAGAACGTAAAGACTGCTAACTCTGGGAAACGAACTAGGGGTGGTTGAAGGGGAGGAGGGCGGGGGGTGGGAGTGAATGGGTGACGGGCACTGAGGGGGACACTTGACGGTATTAGCACTGGGTGTTATTCTGTATGTTGGTAAATTGAACACCAATAAAAAATAATTTATTAAAAAATAAAATAAATTTCAAAAAATAAAACTCATAGGCACTCTAAGAAAATATGTAAGTCCTAATAAATATAATAGATTTCAAAGAGAAGAAATTACTGACATGAAAAAGTAAAAAGAACCATGAATAAAACTCTAATATTTTAATAGAGGAAATATTGGAAAACCATGGCAAAATAGAAAATTACTAGTTTTATCAGTACCAAACGATTCCATGAAGAAATAAAAAAATGAACAAAAGGGAAATACAAGGACTGAAATCATTATCTAAACATTTCTGCCTCAAGAAAGACAATGAAAAATTTAAAAACAAACCAAAAAAAAAAAAAAAGACCAAAATCGGATGGCTTTATCTTTGAATTTTACTAAATATTTTAAGAATTAAGGCCAAAACTTTTAAATCTCTTCCAAAACATAAGAGAATGTAACATGCCCAAATTGATTTAAGGAGGCCAGAATGACTCTGACAGTGAACCCACACCAAGGACCCCATAGGAAGGGACTCATGCACATTGTCTCAAATGCACATAAATGCAAAAATCCTGACATCCTGAATCCAACAGCCCATGGACAGATTGCACAGGATGACCTAGAGGAAATCATCCCTGGGATGCAAGGGTGCTTCAACACACCCAGATCATAAATGAGTGAAGGATTGGATGTATATGATTCTTTCTTATAATGCCTATAACTGCTTGACAATGCCTAACATGCTTTTATCTTCAAAACGTCTTAACAATCAAAGCAGAAGAGATTGCCTCCGTGAATTAGTCGCATTTTATGAAAAACCCAGAACCAACACTGCATTCAAAAGTGAAAAACTGAAACCTTCCTGTCAAGTCAGGATCCACACAAGGGGGTCATTCCCACCATGAGTATTCAACATAGTATCATGAAGTAGAATAAACTGTGCCAAACTGTGTCAGCTGGTCCCCTGGCTTATTATGAACTAAAGTCACTTGGAAAACATCCAGTGGACATATGGACCAAGCCTCCTATGTCCCCCTGATGGCAGGAAATAAATCTCCTATGGGAAAATTCCCTTCCCTGTAGCAGAAGGGCAGAGCCAACCTCAGCACCAGAATAAGAAAACATAGGGTCCAAAAGGCTGTGCAAACAACCCTTATCAGTTCCTCACTAACTCACTGACCCAAACCCAATTGCTGGCCTTATATCTCCACAAACCCATCTTGTTGTGTAAGAAGCACAAGGACTGCCCACTTTGGTCATTGTCTGCATGTTGTATTATGGGGAGTTCATGCACATGCAAAACGAAAGGCATTTCCACTTAGATGTGTCATATGTCTAAATTTTCCATTTATTTTTAAATATTTTCTTTATTTTTTCATGAAAGACACAGAGAGAGAGACACAGGCAGACATAGAAACTGGGTCCATGCTGGGAGACCAATGTGGGACTTGATATCAGGACTCCAGGATCACGCCCTAGCAGAAGGCAGACCTCAACTGCTGAACCACCCAGGCATCCCTAACAATAAATTATTTAAAAGGTAATTAATAAAACTTTATTACACTGACACCAGTGTTAAAAATAAAATATGTAGGACTAAATATCCTGAAGGAGGTAAAATAATGTACTCTAAAAGTACCTGCATTGATGAGAGATTTTTAAAATCATAGAGAAATGCAAATGTAATTTGGTTCATAGATTCGAACATTTCATAATGTCACAAGACATTACACACACTGTCCCACAGATGTAAGCAATCCTTGTTAATAATATGTAAAGAATCAAATCTAGGTCTGGTGCTGATTATATATTCAAAGGATATGCAAAGGAGCCTCCCTCCACTGATTAAACCAGCCCAGTCCTGACCCTGCAGCTGGGAGAGCAGCCCCAGCACCAGGATACCCGGGTGACCCCATTCAAGGATCAGGACAGAACACAGACAACTCACCATGGAGTCTGTGCTCAGATGGATTTACCTTGTCACTATTATAAAAGGTAATTCATGGAGAACAAGAGACCTTGAGTATGTGAGTGGAGGTGAGTGAGAGAAACAGGGTGTGGGACAGTTTCCTGACCAGGATGTCTTGTGTTTACAGGTGTCCAGGGTGAGGTGCAGCTGGTGGAGTCTGGGGGAGACCTGGTGAAGCCTGGGGGGTTCCCTGATACTCTCCTGTGTGGCCTCTGGATTCACCTTTAGTAGTTACTACATGTTTTGAGTCCGCCGGCATCAGGGAAAGGCAATCAGCTGGTCGGATATATTAACAAAGATGGAAGTAGCACATACTACCCAGACGCTGTGAAGGGCCGATTCACCATCTCCAGAGACAATGCCAAGAACACACTGTATCTGCAGATGAACAGCCTGACAGTGGAGGACACAGCCCTTTATTACTGTGCGAGAGACACAGTGAGGCGACTTCAGTGTGAGCCCAGACACAAACCTCCCTATAGAAGGCGATTGGGACCAGAAGGGGGTGCACACTCCTCACTACTTCTGTCTTGAAGGCCCAGGAGCAGGTGCAGATGGAGGTTCTGGGCAGATTTCCTGTAAAATCTGGGATTCCTCTCTAAGGAGCAACATCCCCCAGGGAGCGTCTCCAGATCAGGAATTTGTGCTTAAATATTTGATTTCTGATATAAGTAGATTCTTTAGGAAAACAGCTACTTTATATGTGCAGAAGACAGAGTTGCTTACACTTATTTACTATCTCCCTAAATATGAAAAGTATCTGTGCTTCCAGGATCTCTGTCCTTCCTGATTAGGTCTCTGTCCTTCCTGATTAGGGAGATTTTCAGTAATTATTTCATCGAATAAATCTGCCAACATTTCTTGCTCTTCATTTTCTGGGCCTCCTATCATAGGAATGTTATTGTTTCATAAGTCACTGAGTTCCCTATTTCTACATTTACGGACATTTACTCTGTTTCCCTCTACTGTTCTGTCATTATTTTCCACCATGGTATCTTCTATTTCTCCAATATGCTAGTCTTTCATTCATCCTCTATTTTCCTGTATTTGGGACAGCATTCCTGTAATAGCATTTTTAATGTTGGGCTGACAAGGGATTATTTCTTTTATCTCTACAATAAGGGATTCTCGAGGGTCTTCAATGTTTGTTCAATTCCAGTTGTATCTTTAAAAACATTGTTTTAGATTCCAGCCTGCTTTATAATCTGAACACCATTAACCAGGCATATCCTCAAGTGGATGGATTTCCATGATAAACTCATAGAATGAAATGAAATCTGAACAGTTTTTCTCTTTGCTGCTCATCCTAATTGTGGTAACTTCAGGAAGTAGTTTCCTTCCCTGCCCCAGCCCCACAGCTATGTCTCCTCCCCAACACAACACTCCACACATCCTACATTCCAAAACGTGTCGATTTTCTACTTGCAGACTAGCATTTTTTTTTTCTCTCAGTCTTCCAATTGTTTTCTTGTTAGCTAAGAATTATTTGATAAATATCCAGCTGTGTTCAGGGATGACACAAGCCCAGGGACCCCTACAGGTCTGACATCTTAACTCCTCCTTCCCTTGTGTTTGTTAGCAAAGAATATCTGAAATAATACAAGGAGAGAATATGTATGACAGCTACAATCCTCATTTTAGTAATCAAACGAGAATAAAAATTGTTAATTGACCTTCCTTCTTCCTCTATCAACTACATATACTCTTGTTTCAGCAACCCTTCAGTTGGTCAGAGCTCATTACCTGACAGGGCGACCAACAGCTTCATCCTGAAGTGTCTCTGCTTGGTCTCCTCTTTACAAGGTGTTGCTACCTAGTTATTGATCTATTCCTGTCTTCAGAAGGAAATTTCACTCGTCTAATAAGCCAGCTGCATCAGGGATGTGGAAAAAATTTAGTACACAGAGTTCCACTCTTAAGTGGGGCCTGAATATCTGCAGAACCATCTATGGACGAGGCTCAAACTTTTGCTTCCCCTTTCAAATAATTTTTTACTCTCTCCCTGAATTCATATGTGCAGGGTGTGTGAGAAAATTCAGTGGAGCAGGACTGGGGTCCATGAGGATTTGAAAAATCTTTAATGTGACATGCTGTGTCCTCAGGATGCTTCAGAACCCAACACTCCTTCCATTTGGTGATGTAGAGGCACTGTACATGCCCCAATCTAGGGCTTAGGTGCTCAAATACCACTCACTTCAAGATGGACACCTCCGTTTCTGTGCTAATCTAGTGACACAGCTTCCAGCTCTAGATTCTAAGATGCATAAAGAGCCTTACAGCTATTTCTCTAAAGATGAACCATGATCAGCAGAGATTGGCAGGGCTTTTCCCCAACACTTTGAAGACCATCAATCTGAAATACCCATAGCAGATTTCTAGAGCACTTAAGATTTTCTGCAGCCCAAATAGGAAAAGTGAATAGTCATGTGGGGAGCATCACTACCCCTACATCCTCCATGTCAATGATGGTGGCACTATTCTCAGCAGTTCTTTAAGGAACATGTAACAGATTAATATTCTATTCCCTGGAAAGAGGTAAATGATAAATGTAAATATAATGATCCTCACAATACACATCTCCACCTATTGACTAAATTACAAAAGTATAACAATATAAAATAGTGAAAAGGAATAAAGGAGAAAGGAGAGAAAATGAGTGGGAAATATCAGTGTGGTTCACAAAACATGAGAGACACCTAACTCTGGGAAATGAACAAGGGGAAGTGGAAAGGGAGGTGGGCGGGGGGACAGGGTGAATGGGACAAGGTGAGTGGAGCACTGAGGGCTGCATTTGATGGGATGAGCACTGTGTGCTATGCTATATGTTGGCAAATCAAACTCATATATACATATATATATATATGTATATAACAAAACAAAAATTATGACAATACCAAATACAAACAGGGATGCATAGAAAGTAGAACTCATTTTAATTCTGATCTCTAATCTCACTTGGACAGAATATATATAATTAAATCCTAGGATAACAGAGCTTGACAAGACACATGATCTGTCCTCTACATACCAGAGCCACAGATTCAATGTTGGTGTAAAGCATTCTGATCTGTTGGAATGAGACCAGGGAAGGTCATGTGTGTTGCTCAGTCTAAGAGTAGGAGACGATAGCATGAGATGACCAGCACAGACATTGAGACAGAAATAAATGAGATGACTTCTGCCTTCCATAGCTATTCTTGTATTCATAGTTTCAATGAGTTGGAGGATGCTCTCTATGGTTGGGGGAGGAAATATAATTTATAAGTCCAGGGATCCAATGGTCATCTCACCTGGAAACGTGCTCATTTCTATGGAAAGCCAAGGCTCCTCTGCAAAACATGTAGAGCACAGGTCTGTCAGTGGATGCACGTGCCTCTCTATACTTTGGGTGATGGTTTCCTCCCAGAATTCAGCTTTGTTTTTTTAAATATTTTGTTTATTTATTCATGAGAGACACAGAGAGAGGCTGAGACACAGGCTGAGGGAGAAGCAGGCTTTCTCTGGGGAGTCTGAGGTAGGAATCACTCCCAGGATTTCATAATCCTGACCTAGCTGAAGGCTGATACTCAAACATGGAGGCACTCAGGTGCCCCAGAACTCAGTTTTATTTTATTTTTTTATTTTATTTTATTTTTTTTTAGAACTCAGTTTTATAAGGGACCCAAAATGTGTGTTTTTCAACATCCTCTATATTTTCTTGTTTGATAGATGATATGATATGTAAATTCATTTAGCCAACATAGTACAACACCCAGTTCTTACCACATCAGATGTCCTCCTTAATGCCCATCACCCAGTTACCACATATGATGTGACAAATACAGGGGGTTATACTATATGCTGCCAAATTGAATTTAAAAAAAAAAGAAAAAATGGTAGAAAAATTCCTACAGCCCTGCACATATCATGCATACATCAATAGATTATTCCTTGTTGTTTTATATTGCCTTTTACAATAATCATTGGTCATTTATGCCAGTCACCTCTAAAGCTTCTCATCTCTTTAGATACTTTTCATTAAAAAATGTAAAAAGAAATATACTTTTAGCTTCTCTAAGATACCATTATTTTTATTTAGCCTTTTCTTGTCTGATAACTTTTTTTACTGGATATGAATTAAATCCTAAATCCTTTAAGGGTAGACCATTTTAGACTTGGTTGTAAGCCGGCCCCATCTTATTCCACCTTTGGATATTTGGAACACCGGTATTTGAATGCAAAGAATAAATTCCTCCTTTTAATTTACAAACAAATAAAAAATAAACAAATTTACAAACAAATAAACAAATATTTTGGAATAACTACCTTGTGCATTATATCTTAAAGCCCTAACTCGCACTGTTTTTTTATCTCACATTATCATACTCTTATATCCCTCTTTCCCCTGATCCAACACTCCAATGATGAATTCAAGAGCTGTTTTAATGTAGAAAGTCCATTGCATATGATACAATCATTATATGATTTTGCAGGAAGTGACAGTTGCCACCAGAGGACAATGCACATGATCTCATTCTCGTCTCCAGGGACACAGAAGCTTCCTGCAGGACATCAGAAGAGTAAAAATCGATGAAAATGGCAGTACTATTATTAGCAGCACTCTCTATCCCTGTTCAGTGGATGTTGCTCCAAGGTGGAGGGTGTGGACAGCTGGAAGTCTTCCTGATGCACACGATCCATTCAGTGATGGAAATTCCTTCAAATGGACATATAACAGGAGCCTTCTGCTAATCCTGCAGGGTTGTGGAGATCGTCTGAGGAAACCAAATACTGAAGGCGATCAGAAGTGCAACATTAAATCCAATTACTCGACCTTGGCACTTTCTCTAAGCATCTACCTTCTTCTCTGTGTTAGAAAAGCCAGTTATGATTCCTCCTCCAGAAAGGAAGAGATAATTGAGAAGAGGTTATACAGTGAGTGACCAGGGCCTGGCGCCTCAGAGAGTGTCTCTAGTGTGTGCTGCATGCACTGGGCTCTTCTGTTTTGGCATCTCTTTCCATCAGGTCATATCTACAGAGGCTCTCCCTGTCTGCAGTGTGCAATGTGTGGTCCTTGGCCAGAATTTGGTAAGTTTTAACTGAGTGTGCTCCTTTCTGCTTGATGAATGACACCTGAAACCACCTCCACTAGAACAGAGGCTTTGCAGAATTCTCCAGTCAGGAGATATGAGTGGACAGGGATGCACCCACTCTGGGAAACGGTATTGAGGTTTCTCAGGGGTTAAAAACAGAACCATACATTCAACTTGGCAAAGAAGAAGTAAAACTCTCCCTCTTCGCAGATGACATTATGGTGCACATAGAAACCTAAAAGCCTCCACCCCAGGATTGCTAGAACTCATACAGCAATTTGGCAGCATGGCAGGATACAAAATCAATGCCCAGAAGTCAGTGGCATTTCTATACATTAACAATGAGACTGAATAAAGAGAAATTAAGGAGTCAATCCTATTTACAATTGCACCCAAAAGCATAAGATACCTAAGAATAAACCTAACCAAAGAGGTAAAGGATCTACACCCTAAAAACCACACAACACTTCTGAAAGAAATGGAGGAAGACACAAAGGGATGGAAAAATATTCCATGCTCATGGATTGGAAGAATTAATATTGTGAAAATGTCAATGTTACCCAGGGAAGTTTACACATTTAGTGAAATCCCTATCAAAATACCATGGACTTTCTTTAGAGGGTTGGCACAAATCATCTTAAGATTTGTGTGGAATCAGAAAAGAACCCGAATAGCCAGGGGAATTTTAAAAAAGAAAACCATAGCTGGGGGCATCACAATGCCAGATTTCAGGTTGTAGTAGAAGGCTGTGGTCATCAAGACAGTGTGGTACTGGCACAGAAGCAGACACATAGATGAATGAAACAGAAGAGAGAATCCAGAAGTGGACCCTCAACTTTATGGTCAACTAATATTCTACAGAGCAGGAAAGACTGTCTGCTGGGAAAAGGACAGTCTCTTCAATAAATGGTGCTGGGAAAATTGGACAGCCACGTGCAGAAGAATGAAACTGGACCACTCTCTTACACCAGACACAAAGATAAACTCAAAATGGATGAAACATCTAAACGTGGGACAAGATTCCATCAAAATCCTAGAGGAGAGCACAGGCAGCACTCGGCCACAGCAACTTCTTGCAAGATACATCTATGAAGGCAATGGAAACAAAAGCAAAAATGAATTATTGGGACTTAATCCAGATAAAAAGCTTCTGCACAGCACAGGAAACAGTCAACAAAACTACAATTCAACCTACAGAATGGGAGAAGATATTTGCAAATGACATATCAGATAAAAGGGTAGTATCGAAGATCTGTAAAGAACTTATTAACTCAATACCAAAGAACAAAAGAATCGGAGTAGGAAACCGAAGGGTCAGTGTCCCCTTCCCCCGCAATAGGAGACACAAGTAAACAGGTGCTTACGTGGTTCCCAAAACCAGGATGAACCAGACACCAATTCCCCATGAGAATGTAGAAGGTGATTGGACAGAATGACACGTGCTTACGGGCATGTCTGGAGCATCTTGGTTCTTCAACTTGATTTCTCCATCCTCTGTGCCCCTCATGGACAGGTCCCTGCATGTACATTGAATATTTCATGAATTATGAATTACGAATATGTACAGAAAAGTCATTTTTTCCTGTTGCATATTCTTTCTCTCCTGTGCTTCTGTCTCTCACCTGCAAGATTTCAACAGATATAAAGTAGAAGAGAGAGTCTCAAAACATTAAATTGGCACTTTCACAATGTTTGCTTTTCTATTCCCCAGAGAAGTCCTGATATAATGCAGTTATTTATTTTTTTCTTGTTGATTTATCATTTTTGTATTCATTGCTTCTTCTCTGTACATTCTTTGTTCTCTAATATTAGCAGGTACTTACATAATTATCAATGACGGACTCCCCATTTACACTTCGAACTGTGGGAAGAGGCTCAGCCAAAGGAAAGAGGTAACATTCCTGATTCTCTGAACACTCACAGGTTCCTCCTGAGAGATCTCATGGTTCCTACTTGTCCCCACATATGGACCACAGTCCCTCAGTTGTGACCCTGGACCTCGTGTTCCAGCTCAGCCTGGAATCCAAGGAGGCACCAATCTTGCACCCAGCTCTGCACCTACAACAGGACCAGCTATCTCATTGGATGTCTTGTGCTTAATGAATGAGACCTGCTCTCTGGATTCCCTGTGTCGGTTCTAGCGGAGGTCCAGTCCCTCTGAATCACAGGCATTTACTCACGAAAATATTTGATGCCCCTCTGCACACAGGACCACCACACCAGTGTCTCAGGAGGGATTAAAGCTGAGGTGCTACCATATGCCCACGTGTCTGAGGAGGAGAATGAAGGGTGTTCAGGGGCAAAAGTGACACCAGTTCAAGGACAGATCTCTCCAGATACATACTGACCCCAGACCCCTAAGTCATGGACCTTGAACATTCCCTCCTTTTCTTAAGGGTCTTGGCCAATACCTCTCCCAACTCTTGTTCTATTGGTTTAATAAGAATGTCTATGAGGGTTCTGGCAAAAGCACAGAGCCAGGAGGACCTCCTGCCTGAATTCCAATGGGCAGGTGTCAGGAGGGGCAACCAGCAGGATGGAGCCTTATGAATGGACAGAACCAGAGCTTTCTGGTAAAGAGTGGTCATGTGGAAGTTGGAGTGACTCTCAGATAACTGAACACACTCACCTGCCACTCTGCAGCCCTTCCCACCAGGTGACCTGGAGCATCACCTGAGTAAGCTGACATGGTGCTGATAATTCTGCTCCTCCAATTCTTGGGGTCACCTCTTCCACAAGCATGGGGTCACCAGGCCCTCAGGTTTAGTCCAGGGATGGTCAATGCATGACAGCTCCTGCCATCCCTCTGCTCCAGGAATAAGTTCATGCCTGGTGGTGTTTATACTAATGCCCAGAAGTGAGCACAGCCAAGTCCTTGCAGGGACCAAGTCTACTCTATGGTGGGCATGATCCCAGTGCCCAGCCCAGGACAGAGGAGACACACATTTGATCGCATCCTGATGTGTGATGTCTGTGGTCCTATTGAACTTGACCAGGAGACAAGCTGGTGATCATACAATGTGGCAGTGACCAGAATCCTCCCAGGCCCCAGTAGCACTGCTGACACTGAGAAGACCCACAAGGACACTCTACACAAAACATCAAGCTCTAATGAGGAGGTATTTTATTCAAACCAGAAGCAGATGCATCTCCTCCATTATGGTTTTTATGTGCAGCTCTTCTGTTCCTGAAACACAACTTATATGCGAGCCCATCTGCACAGGTGAGACAGACACTGATCTCCAGGATAGATAACCCCAAATCAGAGACTCTTACCTGTCACTCAGGGATGAGAAGCTGATCCAACATGAAGCATTCCAGGAACCCTATTCCTGCATCAACTGGCCAGGTCTTTGCTTCTGAGGAGATGCCCTGCCCAGTGACCTTCATAACATTGATTTGGGTTCCTGTCTGTGCCCTCTGGGAAAGGGGACATACAGGGACTGCAGGTTTCCTGAGACCTTTCCCATTGGTATGGGGCACAGTGCTGGAAGCAATGACAGAGTGTATCATCCTGAGAGTGATCATCTGAGAGGGCAGACCGGGACCCTCCTGTCCACAGACCTGCAGGATCCCAGATGCTGGGAGGACAGATAAAACCAACACGCACAAACTTCCCTGTCTCTTCTTGAATCATATGTGCTTTAGTTCTGTTGTAAAACAAGTCACTGACCCAGGCCCAGCGTCCATGTGGAGGAGGCTGCCCATGAGCTGAGTGTAGGGAAGAAGGGCACATTGTGATGATTACTGCAAATATCAGCTACAGTGTGTGTGTGTGTGTGTGTGTGTTTTGTTGGACAGTGATTGTGCAGGGGGCTGTGAGCTGCATATTTCTGTATGAGCAGATATAGTCAGATGTGACCTACAACCCCAGGAACTTAATGGAGATAAAAGCCTTCCCAGAGAACTCTGAGCTTCTGGACTCCGGTGAGGGGTACTGTGTCAGTGCATCTTGGGCTCCAGGGAAGTGACTCCACCAGAGGTTTAGAGGACACTTGCTTGGGGTCTCCCTTCAGACTATGCACAGCTAGGAAGGCCAGGTCACTATTGCAGGAGATGTTATCAGAGTACATGGTGTCACGGGAAGAGCTCTCTGAAGGCACAACACACCCACTGTAGGGGCAGAAATCTTTCCCTCATTTCCTTCTAGAGTTTTAGGCTGCTTGAATAATTACATTGACACAAGACAACAGGATTAAAAGAATATCAATTTTGCATATGTAAAAGTGTAAAACATAAAGACACAGAGATGTCAATAAAGTACATAGGATTTACATCTTCATAAAGGGTGGGGATTGGGAAGTATAACTACACATCGAAATGTGTGTTTGTAGAAATAAATTACTGAGGAAATAAGGTTTTTTGTACAGTTTCTTGGGCCTAAAATCCTATTTCTGGTACTAATGAAATCATGCTTCATGGAACAGGGAGGAGGCCTGACACTTGCAAGAATTTTCCAGCTCAGAGATTCAGGAAGGGTCAAGGTGTCTCTGTACTGGCTGTTTCTCAAGGACCTTAAATTCCAAGAACACACTTGGGTGGATTATCCTGTGCCTCTTAACAATGTAATACAGCAGTAGAGACCCTGCAGTAAATACCCTGTGAACCCTGACAGGGTCCTCCCTGCAGGGCCCAGGTCAGACTTGTAGGGGGCACTCAGGACCACCCAGCACAGGGCTGCTTTCTGAGGAACAGCTGCACAGGGGTCTGGAGAAGGCTTTCCTCTCAGAAGATGGGGTCACCTTATTCAGGAAACATTCTATTTTCTAATTGAATTTCAATTTGCCAACATAGTGCATAACACCCAGTGCTCATCCCATTAAATGCCTTCCTCAGTGCCCATCACCCAGTTCAGAGAACCATCTGAAATGCAAGTAGGACAGGGAGTGCTACAGGGTGTGTAAGTCTCCTGTTCTGTCAGGAGCATTTACCAAACTCTAGGCAATGAGGAGCACATTTGCAGGAGATGCTATCCCATGGCTTTTGCATATCTGAAGTGTGAAGAGATGGAGGATGGAATACACTGATTATGTCACGGAATGCAGCATATTGGAGACACACTGATCCAGGAATAAGACATTCAGATCTCAGAGCAAAAAACAGGTTCAGAGAGTCTCTGTCATTCAGAGGTGGCTTCACAATGAAGAGGATGTCCTGTGGCTTCCAGACCTTCAGTGGGAGGCCTTCTGTCTGCACACAGTTCAGGGACCTAGAAGGGGACATTTGTTGACCAATGAAGATTAGGACTTGGGGCGCAGGTCCCTACACAGCACAGCCCTGTGAAGGTGATCTGCTCCTTCTCTAGATCAGACTTATCTTGAGTATGAAATACCCCATCTAATGAATATTCAAATGATCTAAGATGCACCAGGTTAAATATGGAAATATCTGTGCCCTGACAGCGTCACCAACACCTGCACATGCTCCCTCCAGAAGCCCCTGTGAGCAGAGCTGTCACCATGGACTGGAGGATCCTCTTCCTGCTGGCACTAGCCACAGGTAAGGGATGTCCCACAGGTAAGCCTGGGGACAGGAACAGGTCAATCCGAGATAACTTTATCCCCTCCTGTTCCTCTCCACAGGTGTGCATTCTGAGGTCCAGCTGGTGCAGTCTGGGGCTGAGGTGAAGAAGCCAGGTACATCCGTGAAGGTCTCATGCAAGACATCTGGATACACCTTCACTGACTACTATATGTACTGGGTACGACAGGCTTCAGGAGCAGGGCTTGATTGGATGGGACAGATTGGTCCCTAAGATGGTGCCACAAGGTATGCGCAGAAGTTCCAGGGCAGAGTCACCCTGACAACAGACACATCCACAAGCACAGCCTACATTGAGCTGAGCAGTCTGAGAGCTGAGGACAACAGACACATCCACAAGCACAGCCTACATGGAGCTGAGCAGTCTGAGACCTGAGGACACAGCCGTGTACTACTCTGTGAGACAAGTGTGAGAACCCACATCCTGGGAGTGTCAGAAACCCTGGTGAGAGCGCAGCTGTGATAGTGAGTTGAGGAGTAACACAGACAAGGGTTCTCTGACTTCCTCAAAACAATGTTTCAGGGATTTTAGACAAAGTTAATATACTCAGGTGCACATCATTCTCTCTAGGAGGGTTTGAAACGACAGTTATAATGAAAGAATGTTCCTGGTTAAACACTTTGCATCAAAAAAATTTTTATTATCCTTGTAGTGGGGATTTTTGTAACCTATGTGGACCTAAAAGGGGAAGTCCCTTGAGGTATCTGGGAACTGTTGGAATGTGTTGGGCTTCAGAGTCTGAGACTGTAGATTTGTCCCCAAAAGGGACAGAAATTTTCCCACTTTATTTGAAATGTGACAATGTGCTTGGAGAAAAGAAAGGATGTGAATGCCATGGATGAATTTCTGTGTTCCACTCTCCCTTTGAGCATAACACACATCACATTCTGGTAGACACTCATGAGCTTATTGTCACAAGTCCTGGGCTGACAGGTGTGTCAGGTTCAAGCTCAGTCTATGACAGCACAACATCCTTGCTGTCCCACCTTCAGTGATGAGTTTCTACAGAGGCTCCTCCCCACACAGCCCAGTCCATGAGAGTCCTTGATCCAAGGGCTTGTACTTGTGGGCACCACAAACACGGGTATCATTGGATGACCTGGGATAATGTGACCTGAAACTACACCTATAGTCTTTCTGTGGCCACAGTGTCCAGGTATCACAAATAGGGCTCAGGTCTGCACACATTAATTCCCCTACCATCTGGAGGTCGATATAAAGTCAATTCATACAGAAGTTCAGCAATATAACAGGTTATAAAACCAATGCACAGAAGTCAAGTACATTTCTACATACTGACAATAAGACAGAAGAAAGAGAAACCCAGGAATCAATCCCAGTTACAATTGTAACAACACCAGTCCTTAAGCCTGATTGAAACCAAAGAAGTAAAGGATCTGTACTCTAGAACTGTAGAATACATAGGAAAAAATAGGAAGATATGATGATATTTTAAAAAGTCAACGTTCAAGGGTTAGAAAAAATCAATATGTAAATATTTATGCTACCAAGGAAATCTACATATTTAATGCAAATCCTATCTAACTAACATCAACATTTTTTACAGAGCTGGAATAAACAACCCTAATTTTTGAATGGAATCAGAAAATACCTCAAATACCCAAATGGATTATGAAAAAGAAACCAAACCTGGAGGCATCACAACCCCCAATGTCAAGGAGTGTTACAAAGCTGTGATCATCAAGACAGTATGGATATGGTACAAAACAGACATATAGATGAATGGGAAAGAATAGAGGATCCAGAAATGATCCTCCCATTTATGGCGAAATCCTCTTCAACAAGCAGACAGAAATACCCGATGGAAAAAAAAAGTCTTTGAAATCCTGTGTTCTAATACTTTGACAGCCATATGCAGACAAATGAACCTGACACACTTTCTTACACCAGACACAACAAAAAACTCAAAATGTATGAAAGAACTAAATGTCAGACAGGAGTCACTCATAATCTTACAGAAGAACACAGGCAGCAACCTCTCTGACATCGGTCACAGCAACATCTTGCAGGACATGTCTCCACAGGAAACTGAAACTGTGGCAAAAAAAAATGAATAAACTATGGGACTTCATCGGGATAAAAATTCTTCACAGGAAAGGAAATAGTCAAGATTTAAAAGACAAAATACAGAAGGAGAGAAGATATTTGCAAATGAGACATTACTTAAAGGCCTAGTATCCAAAATGTATAAAGAACTTAGCAAACTCAACACTCGATGAATAAAAATTCATGTCAAGAAATGAGCTGAAAACACGAACAGATATTTCTCCCAAATAGATATATAAATGGCCAAGGAACAGGAAAAATTCTCCACATCACTCAGCATTCGGGAAAAACGAATCAAAACCACAAGGAGATATCACATTACACTGCTCATAATGGCTAAAATTAATGAGAGGAAACAGCAGATGTTGGCAAAGATGTGGAGAAGGTGGACTCACTTACACTGTTGGTGGAGATGTACCTGGTGTTTCACTCTGGAAACAGTAGTTCTGCGCAAAACCCAGGGCTCAGGAGCCTGGAAGCTGAGGCCCTGGACCACCAGGTCGGGAGGAGCAAGTCCACACTTAGAGCCTTTATCTGCCTCTGATTCTCAATTTCCCTGATAACCTCACTCTCTGGGGAAATGATCAGGGCTATTGAGCCCTCATCAATTCAGGACCTGTAACATCCTGAATAAGACTAATGCCCTGATTTTAACTCCTCTCCATTTAAGGATGTGATTCTTTCTCTGTAATGGATTAGGTTTCATTTTTTGTATATTTTTAATTGGAGTTCAATTTGCCAACATATACTATACAACACAATGCTTATCCCTCAAGTACCCCCTTCTGTGCCCGTCACCAGTAACCCCATCCCCCCACCCACGTCCCTTTCCACCACCCCTTGTTCATTTCCAAGACTTAGGAGTCTCTCATGATCTGTCACCTTCACTGATATTTCAGTTTCCACCTTTCCCCTATAATCCCTTTCACTATTTTCTATAGTCCCTATATGAGTGAAGCCATATAATGCTTGTCTTGCTCTGACTGACTTACTTCACTCAGCATAATACCCTCCAGTTCCATCCACGTTGAAGCAAATGGCGAGTACTTGTCATTTCTAATGGCTGAGTAATATTCCATTGTATACATAAACCACATCTTCTTTATCCATTCATCTTTCGATGGACACTGAGGCTCCTTCCACAGTTTGGCTATTGTGGACACTGCTGCTATAAACATCGGGGGGCAGGTGTCCCGGCATTTCACTGCATCTGTATCTTTGGGGTAAATCCCCAGCAGGGCAATTGCTGGGTCGTAGGGCAGATCTATTTTTAACTCTTTGAGGAACCTCCACACAGTTTTCCAGAGTGGCTGCACCAGTTCACATTCCCACCAACAGTGCAAGAGGGTTCCCCTTTCTCCACATCCTCTCCAAAACTTGTGGTCTCCTGCCTTGTTAATTTTCCCCATTCTCACTGGTGTGAGGTGGGATCTCATTGTGGTTTTGATTTGTATTTCCCTGCTGGCAAGTGATGCGGAGCATTTTCTCATGTGCATGTTGGCCATGTCTATGTCGTCCTCTGTGCAATTTCTGTTCATGCCTTTTGCCCATTTCATGATTGGATTGTTTGTTTCTTTGCTGTTGAGTTTAAGAAGTTCTTTATAGATCTTGGAAACTAGCCCTTTATCTGATACGTCATTTGCAAATAGCCTCTCCCATTCTATAGGTTTTCTTTGAGTTGTTTTACTAATTCTCTGCTGAGGAGAGGCTTTTAATATTTATGAAATCCCAATAGTTCATTTCTCTCTTTGTTTCACTTGTCTTCATGGATGCATCTTGCAAGAAGTTGCTCTGCCAAGTGTATAAAAAGTGTTGCCTTTGTTCTCCTCTAGGATTTTGATGGATTTTTGTCTCACATTTAGATATTTCATGCATTTTGAGTTTATCTTTGTGTATGGTGTAAAAGAATGGTCTAGTTTCATTCTTCTGCATGTGGATGTCCAATTTTCCCAGCACCATTTATTCAAGAGACTGTCCTTTCTCCAGTGGATAGTCTTTCCTACTATGTCGAATATTAGTTGACCATAGAGTTGAGGGCCCATTTCTGGATTCTCTATTCTGTTCATTTGATCTATGTGTCTCTTTTTGTGGCAGTATGACACTGTCTTGATGATCTCAGCTTTGGAGTACAGCTTGAAATATGGCATTGTGATGCCCCTGGCTCTGATTTAATTTTTCAATATTCCCCCAGCTATTCGGGGTTTTTTTTTCTGATTCCATACAAACCTTAAGATGATTTTTTCCAAATCTCTGAAGAAAGTCCATGGTACTTTGATAGGGATTACATTAAATGCGTAAATTCCCCTGGGTAGCATAGACATTTTCAGAATATTTTTTCTTCCATTCCATGAACATGGAATATTTTTCCATCTCTTTGTGTATTCCTCAATTTCTTTCAGAAGTGTTCGGTAGTTTTTAGGGTATATATCCTTTACCTCTTTGGTTAGGTTTATTCCTAGGTATCTTATGCTTTTGGGTGCAATTGCAAATGGGATTGACTCCTTAATTTCTCTTTCTTCAGTCTCATTGTTAGTGTATAGAAATGCCACTGACTTCTGGGCATTGACTTTGTATCCTGCCACGCAGCCAAATTGCTGTATGTGTTCTAGCAATCTTCGGGTGGAGTCTTTGGGTTTTCTAGGTACAATATCATGTCACTGCAAAGACGGAGAGTTTGACCTCTTCTTTGCCAAGTTGAGTGCCTTTTATTTCTTTTTGTTGCCTGATTGCTGATGCTAGGACTGCTAGTACTATGTTGAATAGCAGTGGTGAGAGTGGACATCCCTGTCTTGTTCCTGATCTTAGGGAAAAGGCTCCCAGTGTTTCCCCATTGAAAATATTTGCTGTAGGCTTTTTGTAGATGGCTTTTAAGATGTTGAGGAATGTTCCCTCTATCCCTACACTCTGAAGAGTTTTGATCAGGGATGGATGCTGTATTTTGTCAAATGCTTTCTCTGCATCTATTGAGAGGATCCTATGGTTCTTGTTTTTTCTCTTGCTGATATGATCAATCACGTTGATTGCTTACAAGTCTTGAACCAGCCTTGCATCCCAGGGATAAATCCCACATGGTCATGGTGAATAATTTTCTTAATGTACTGTTGGATCCTATTGGCTACTATCTTTTTGAGAATTTTTGGAATAGTTAATCAGGGATATGGATTTATAATTCTCCTTTTTGGTGAGGTCTTTGTCTGGATTTGGTATTAAGGTGATGGTGGCCTCATAGAATGAGATTGGAAGTATTCTATTCCTTTCTATCTTTATGAACAGCTTTAGTAGAATAGGTATTGTATCTTCTTTAAACATTTGATAGAATTCCCCTGAGAAGACATCTGGCCCTGGACTTCGTGTCTTGGGAGGTTTTTGATGACTGCTTCAATTTCCTCCCTGGTTATCGGCCTGTTCAGGTTTTCTATTTCTTCCTGTTCCAGTTTTGGTAGTTTGTGGTTTTCCACAAATGCATCCATTGCTTCTAGATTCCCTAATTTATTGGCCTAAAGCTGCTCATAATGCATTTTTAAAATCATTTGTATTTACTTGTTATTGGTTGTAATCTCTTCTCTTTCATTCATGATTTTATTAATTTGAGTCTTTCCTCTCTTCTTTTTAATAAGGCTGGCTGGTACTTTATCTATGTTATTAATTTTTTCAAAGAACCACCTCCTGGTTTTGTTGATCAGTTCTACAGTTCTTCTGGTCTCTATTTCATTGAGTTCTGCTTGAATCTTTATTAATTCTTTTCTGCTGGGTGTAGGATCTGTTTGCTGTTTTTTGTTTTCTCCAGCTCCTTTAGGTGCAAGGTTAGCTTGTTTATGGAGTTTTTCTCCAATTTTCTGAGGTATGTTTTTGCGAGGTATTTCCCTTTTAGGACTGTGTTTGCTGTATCCCAGGATTTTGAATGTTTGTACCTTCATTTTTTTTTTAGTTACCATGAAGTTTTTTAATTTTTCTCTAGTTTCCTGGTTGACACTTTCATCTTTTTAGCAGGATGCTCTTTAACCTCCACTTGTTTGCTTTTCTTCCAAATTTTTTCTTGTGATCTAGTTCAGGTTTCAAAGCCCTAACCTCTGAAAATATGGAGGGGACAATCTTTCGTATTGGTTGATAACTGATTTGTGATGTATGTGGTCTCTTCTGGAGAAAGTTCCATGTGCACTTGAGAAGAATGGGTATTCATTTGCATTTGGATATAAAGTTCTATATATATCTGTGAAATCCATCTGGTAGAGTGTACCATTTAAAGCTCTTGCTTCTTTGGAGATGTTGTGCTTAGAAGATCTATCAAATGCAGAAAGCACCGGGTTGAAATCTCCCAGTATTAGTGTATTATTATCTAAGGATGTCTTTACTTTGGCTATTAATTGATTAATATACTTGGCAGTTCCCACATTAGGGGCATACATATTCATGATTGATAGGTTTTCTTGTTGGATAGACCCTTTAAGTATGATATAACGTCCCTCTTCATTTCTTACTACTGGCTTTGGGATAAAATTTAATTTGTCTGATATGAGGATTGCTACCCCAGCTTTCTTTTGAGGATGATTTGAATGGAAGATCATTCTCCAACTTTTCATTTTCAGGCTGGAGGTTATCTTAGTCTGAATCGAGTCTCTTGTACACAGCAAATAGATGCATCTTGTTTTTTTATCCAGTCTGAAACCTTGTGTCTTTTGATGGTATCACTTAGCCCGTTCACCTTCAGTGACTATTGAAAGATATGTATTTAGTGTCATTGTAATACCTATTCACTTCTTGTTTTTGTGTATTATTTCATTGAGTTTCCTCTTTCTTTTACATAGTCCCCTTTAATGTCTCTTACAGAGCTGGTTTGGTGGTCACTTATCCTTTCAGTTTCTGCCTATCTTGGAAGCTCTTTATCTCTCCTTCTATTGTGAATGAGAGCCTTGCTGGATAAAGTATTCTTGGCTGCAGGTTCCTGTCATTTAGGACCCTGAATATATCCTATCCAGCCAGGCAGTGTTGCTGGCCTGCCAGGTCTCTGTGGAGAGGTCTGCTGTTAACCTAATAATTCTCCCCATAAAGGTTAGGGACCTCTTGTCTCTCACTGCTTTAGGGTTTTCTCTTTATCTTTGGAATTTGCAAGTTACACTATTAAATGTTGAGGTGTTCAATGGTTTTTATTGATTTTAGGGGGGAATCTCTCTGTCTCCTGGATTTGTTGCCTGTTTCTCTCCCCAAATTATTTTTTTTTTGTGATCTCATTGTAATTTATTTTTTTTTTATTGGTGTTCAATTTACTAACATACAGAATAACACCCAGTGCCCGTCACCCATTCACTCCCACCCCCCACCCTCCTCCCCTTCTACCACCCCTAGTTCGTTTCCCAGAGTTAGCAGTCTTTATGTTCTGTCTCCCTTTCTGATATTTCCCACACATTTCTTCTCCCTTCCCTTATTTTCCCTTTCACTATTATTTATATTCCCCAAATGAATGAGAACATATAATGTTTGTCCTTCTCCGACTGACTTACTTCACTCAGCATAATACCCTCCAGTTCCATCCACGTTGAAGCAAATGGTGGGTATTTGTCATTTCTAATAGCTGAGTAATATTCCATTGTATACATAAACCACATCTTCTTTATCCATTCATCTTTCGTTGGACACCCAAATTAGGGAAGTTCTCAACTACGATTTTTCAAATACGTTTTCTGGTACTCTGCCGCTCATGGCGTCTTCTGGAACCACAATTATATGTAGAATTTTCCTTCTGAAGCTATCCTTTGTTTCCCTTAACCTTTCCTCATGGTTTTTAATTGTTTTTCTTTTGTCCCCTCAGCCTCCTTCCTTGCCATCTACTTGTCTTCTATGTCTCTCAACCTTTCTTTCACCTGATAACCATCGTCATTAGGACTTCCAGTTTGTTTGTTTGTTTGTTTAATTTATTTTTTATAAATTTATTTTTTATTGGTGTTCAATTTGCCAACACATAGAATAACAGCCAGTGCTCATCCCATCAAGTGCCCCTGTCAGTACCCATCACCATCACCCCCACTACCTGCCCACCTCCCTTTCCACCAACCCTTGTTTGTTTCCCAGAGTTAGGAGTCTCTCATGTTCTGTCTCCCTTTCTGATATTTCCCACTCATTTTTTCTCGTTTCTCCTTTATTCTCTTTCACTAGTTTTTTATATTCCCCAAATGAATGAGACCATATAATGTTTGTCCTTCTCTGATAGACTTATTTCACTCAGCAGAATAACCTCCAGTTTCATCCATGTCGAAGCAACAGGTGGGTATTTTTCGTTTCTAATGGCTGAGTAATATTCCATTGTATACATAGACCACAGCTTTTTTATCCATTCATCCTTTGATGGACCTGGAGGCTCCTTCCACAGTTTGGCTATTGTGGACATTGCTGCTATAAACATCGGGGTGCAGGTGTTATGGCGTTTCACTGCATTTGTATCTTTGGGGTAAATCCCCAGCAATGCAACTGCTGGGTCGTAGGGTAAATCTATTTATCACTCTTAAAGGAACCTCCACACAGTTTTCCAGTGGCTGCACCATTTCACATTCCCACCAACAGTGCAGGAGGGTTCCCCTTTCTCCACACCCTCTCCAACATTTGTTTTTTCCTGCCTTGTTGATTTTTGCCATTCTCACTGGTGTGAGGTGGGATCCCATTGTGGTTTTGATTTGTATTTCCCTGATGGCAAGTGATGCAGAGCATTTTCCCATGTGCTTGTTGGCCATGTCTATATCTTCCTCTGTGAGATTTCTGTTCGTCTTTTGCCCATTTCATGATTGGATTGTTTATTTATTTGCTGTTGAGTTTAGTAAGTTCTTTATAGATCTTGGATACTAGCTCTTTATTAGATAGTTCATTTGCAAATATCTTCTCCCATTCTGTAGGTTGTTCTGAAACAGGAAAAAATAGGACTTCCATTTTGGATTGCATCTCTTAATTGATTTTTAATTTCAGCCTGATTAGCCCAAAATCTGCAGTCATGAATTCTCTTGAATCCTTTATTCTTTTTGCCAGAGCCACCATTTGCTTTATAATTGTGCTTCTGATTTTTCATTCTGGCATCGCATTTATAATCCAAATTCTGTACTTCTTTTGCAGTGATTAGGTTTTCTTTTTATTTCTCTTGTGGTGAGTTCTTCCATCTAGTCATGTTGCTCAGTGCAGAGTGACTGTATGAGTGGGCTTAGTCAAGAAAAATCAATCACAACCTAAATAAATTTCACCCTAGATGATTTTGATGAGTTAGAGACCAGAAATTGAAAACAAAGATCAGAACAAAATAAAACAAAAGAACCACTAAAGTGAAAAAACAGATTTTAAACAATGTAATAAAAAATAGTAGACCAAGAATCCCAAAGAAGAAGAAAGAAAAGAGGGAAAAAAAAGAAGTGACAAAAGCTAAGTAAAGAGGGAAAAAAATTAAAGGAACAAAAAGGAGGGAAAAAAGGGGAGGGAATTGGGAGATAGTGGTGGTGATGAAGTTGTAGTAAAGGATAAGTTTAGTCTACCTGAGGGGTCCTAGAGGGTTATCCTCTTGGTTCCAGTATATTAAGTTCTGTATGTTTGAAGATGCTTAGTCCCAAATTTATGTAAACCAGAAATACTTGTACAGAGACCCACCATTGACCACCAAAACACAAATGAGATAAAACAGGGGAACAGAATGGGAAGGAATAGAGAATATAATCTCATGGAATGAAATAGGATGGTATTCCACTTGGTTCAGCATGCATGCTAGTCATGTTTTAGAAGTTATTAACTTCCACCATTGTAGAACAAAATGAGGCAGAGAGAGCAAATACACAAAACAAAAAATACATATCTCATATATCTCCAAAAATTAAGTTGGGTATGTTGAAGGGAATATAGAAATGGGAAATGTGCTTGACACATGTAATTGTAGAAATATGAAAGTCAAAAGGGAAGAATCTTTAAAATAAGAGGTGGTAAAATATTGTAGTTAAGGTGGGAAAAGAGAAGAAATTGCAAATTTACTGTCTGATATAAAATCAAATCATTATGGAAATGGGAAAAACAGAGGGGGTACCCTGTGGTTCTATATACTGTAAATCCCTCGACCCCTGGTGCTTTCCAGCACTGCTTGGTCAAGAACCTGCTCTTACCTGAACTTCCAGCTGGTCTTCTGGGGAAGGGGTCTCCTGTGCTGATTCTCAGATTTGTGTACCTGCAGGAGATGCCCCACCTTGCCAGGTGCTGAGCTCAGTGGGAGCTGTTTACCCGGTGAGGCTTCTATTCTGGCACTCCACCCCCCCTGCCCCCGCCATGCATAAGGTGAAACAAGGAGGAACAACACCACTGGTGGAAGCCAAGTCTCCAGGTCTGGAGTCAGCTCCCTGCAGTAAGAAATGCAATCCCCCAGTCTGCAATGGCCTGGATGCTCCAGGGGTGTCGGGTGGAACTGATCTGGACAGCTTGGGGGCACCCAGTGGCAGGAGAGTACTGTCCTGTGCCCTCCCCGATTCCACCTATCCCGGGGTGGGGTGCAGGATCTTGGGATGTGTCTGCTCTGCATCCTGGGATTCCAGGCTCTGTGCTGCTGGAATTATGCTCCTGAGGTCAAGGCTCCTGAAGACAGCAGGGCACAGATACGTCCATCTGGAGCTACTTGCCTAACCTCCTCACTTCTCCCAGATGCCCTGCAGGGTCTGTGCTCCAACCCTTTAAGGAGATCAGCTCAAGAGTTTTTGGTGCACTTTCCCCAGGGTGCACTTCCTCTATTAGTAACTCCGGGAAACTGGAGGCTTCACTGCCATTTCCTCCATTGCCTGTTAAGTGCTTTTCAGTCCAGGGAGAATCTGGTGCGGATCTAAATTCCTGCTTCTCCCAGGCTGGGCTTTCCTGTCCAGGAGGTTTTGCCACCAGCCTTAGTCTGGATGCTAGCAATGCCCC
Organism: Canis aureus; assembly: GCF_053574225.1. NCBI lineage: Eukaryota > Metazoa > Chordata > Mammalia > Carnivora > Canidae > Canis > Canis aureus. Next base: position 76,853,226 of record NC_135619.1, on the reverse strand, counting down.
TCCCTCACTTGATTTTTTATTTTACATTTTTGCTGCCTTTCTACCTTGCTAGAAGTGAAATCCCTTGTCTCTGTAGCATTCAGGTTGTTCTCCCTTTAAATCTCAGGTCAAATTTTTAGGTTTTCAGGCTGGTTTGAAAGTTAACTAGGTAAGTTGGTGGGGCCAGGTAATTTGAGGACCCAACTCCTCCACCATCTTGCCCCCTTCCTCTGTATTTTGAATATTTTTTGTTGGATTTAGATTTGGCAACATATACTATAACCCCTAGTGCTCATCCCATCAAGTGCTCCCCTCAGGGCCCATCACCCAGTCACCCCCCACCCACCGCCCACTTCCCCTTCCACTACCCCTTGTTCATTTCCCAGAGTTAGGAGACTCTCATGCTCTGTGACTCTCTCTGATTTTTCCTACTCATTTTCTCTCCTTTTCCCTATAGTGGCTTTCACTATTTTTTATATTCCCCATATGAGTGAAACTATATGATAATTGCCTTCTTTGATTTATTTCACTCAGCATAATACCTTCCAGTTCCATCCATGTCAAAAACAAATGATGGGTATTTGTCATTTCTAATGGCTGAGTAATATTCCATTATATACATAGACCACATCTTCTTTATCCATTCATCTTTTGATGGACACTAGGCTCCATCCACAGTTGGCTATTGTGGACATTGCCTCTGTGAACATTGCGGTACAGGTGTCTCGACTTTTCACTGCATCTGTATCTTTCAGGTAAGCCCAGTAGTGCAATAGACTATATCTTAGTCAAAATAATTGTCTGCCTGTATTACATATATGACTGTATCACCCTGAGATCTTATTTGCACTTCTTGGTCTGCAAGGATCTATGAATTCTCCCCAGGATGAGCAAAAACTGGCTTCCCCCATGTGAGTCCAAGAACTGGAGGTCTCTCCTTTCTTGAATCATGAGATTTCTTCAGGATGTCATAGCTACTCACTATCCTCAGCCAGCTCTTCTCCCAAACACACAACATGATGCTTCCTTCATAGCAATTTGCTTCTTAGGACTTTATAGGGTTGTACCTTTCTTTTTTTATTTATTTATTTTTTATTGGTGTTCAATTTGCTAACATACAGAATAACCCCCAGGGTTGTACCTTTCTGAAATTACTTTACCCCGCAAGATGTAATAGCATGAACTGGTCAGAATTATCCTGAGGAACAGAACTCATAACCCATTGGCTCCCATTACTGAGTAGACTGAGAAGTTCATGATGTACATTCATGAGGTAGAGACCTAGGAATTATAGTGGGGTAATTATCTGACTCTGAACTAGTCTCTCACCTGAGAACCTGGGAACATGCATGTGTGACTTTCTCCAAGGCAGGAGGACATGGATGTTCCATATCAAGCATGCAGGAAGGAGGAATGATGGGAGTCTTCATCCTTCTGCCATTTATTCTATTCAGGACCTTAATGAATTGGAGGATGCCCACTTACACAGAGACAATGATGCATATATCAGTCTCTGCAATCACCATTTCAGACATTCACAGAAAGTAGGTTTAATCTGTGCACCAATGGGCCAGTCTATTGACACATGGAATTAACCGTCATATGTCAGCCTCCTGCAAATTTGGGTATCCATATTCATCTTCATACACCACACTCATCCTGAAAAAAATCAAGTTCTTCAATTCACCTTATATGAAATATGTATTCTGTATACAACCAAAACCACAACAACCTCTTCTGCAAGAGAAGAGTTGAATCTCTTGAGTGATGTTTACTTGTCTCCTGAACATCCTATAACTGAACTACTATGCTTTATGATTGAGAAGTCTTGGTTAAGCTTACATTATATTGACACAAATTGCCCAAATATACAAGGACTGGAAAATACTCTATTCCCTGGGCCCATGTGAGGTGAAAGGAAAAGGACAGGTTAGGAGCTGGGCACTCTCCAGACACCACATCTCCTTTCACAATGACCTGGTACTTCCCAGACTCCAGACCTGTGACAAATGAGTGTTTGTTGTTTAAATCGACCCAGTACATGTCTGATGTTCCAGGTCCCAGCACAGGGTATGACCCTAGTGACACATTAACCCAAGCACTGATGCTCTGGCATTTCCACATAATGTGGCTGTGATGACCCTGTGTGATTTGAGTGTTACCATCTCCATACAAAGCTATGTTATACTGACAGTCATGAAGTGTCACCTCATCACTGGATGCAGCATTGTTACCCCATGTTGAGCCTAATACCCACGTGCTTCTATGGCTTACTCTGGAGATAAGGGAGGTTCCCCTTGGAGTGTTAATTACTGGAACCCCTCAGACACCTGCATTATTGTTTACCTGTTATCTATTTATTTATATTAAATCATTATAATTATATATAAGCTTTCTAACCATTTTCTGTACCTACCAAGTAGGTAGGTAGCTACCTATATATGGAGCTTTCTAACCATTTTCTGTACCTACCAAGTAACATGACCCAGTGATGACAATATCTAACTGCTCTTCGAACCTATTCCATAGTTTACAAGTGAACTTACAGATACTTAAACTGTTTCAGGGAATTTAAGTCTATTTATGAAAAGTGCATCCCCCTGGGACACCTGGTTGGATCACCAGTTGAGCTATTGCCTTTGGCTCACAGTGAGATTCTGGGTCTGGGATTGAGAGCAGCAACAGCTTCTTGCATAGAGCCCACTACTCCCTCTGCCTATGTCTCTACTTCTGCGTGTGTGTTTCATGAATAAATCATATTATTCAAATAAAAGGACACTGAGTCCACAGATAGAAGAAAATATATCCTCCATGGGAATTTCCCTTCCCTGTAGCTGAAGTTGAGAACCATCGTTAGATGCAGAAGCGGGACCTTAGGGCCCAGAAGGCTGTGCAAACAACCCTTGCCATTTTGTCACTATTTCAGTGGCCCAAAACCAAGTCCTGGCCTTAGATCTCCAAAACATTTATATTGTCTCATAGGCACAAGGTCTGCATAGTTTGATCATTTACTGGGTGTTGAATTCTAGGTAGTTCATGCCGAGGCAAAATGAAGTACATTTCCCTTTAGGCCTGTCTATGTCTACTGAGTTGTTATGTCAGACAAATAACCCAGAAGAATAGAAGGATAACATTCCTGCCCCCAACAAATGGAAGACCTACCCAGGAAATGTAGGCAATGACAAAATAAAATACATTTAATCCAAAGAGAGGAAGAAAACTTCTTTGTTAATTATGACAAGATCTGTTACTGGGGCAAACTCTACAAACTCCACAAACAAACTCTTAGAGGTATTTAATGATTTTAGGTAATCTTCAGGATATTAAAAAAATACAAATAAAGCTATGTTTCCAAACACTAAAAACAAATTATCTAAGAAGAAATTAACAATATATTCTATTGATACTAATATTAAAAATAAAATTTATAGGATTAAGATTCAGGAAGGAGGTAAACTAGTGCATACTAAAAATGTCTACAATAAAGAAAGTTTTTTTAAAGATATGAGATACAAAAGTAATTGTGTTCACAGATTAGAACACTTCATATTGTCACAAGACATTATACATGCCAATGCCTACAAATGTCATGGAATCCTTGTTTATAACTTGTAAAGAATCAAATATAAGTGTAGAGCATATTATATACTCAGAGGGCATACAAAGTGGGCCCTCCACTCATTAAACCACCCCAGCTCCGACCCTGCAGCTGGGGGAAAGGAGGCCCAGCCGCCCCAAGATCCCCAGGTGACCCCATTCAGGGATCAGGACAGAACAAAGACAACTCACCATGGAGTCTGTGCTCAGCTGTTTTCCTTGTCACTATTTTATTGTTTTTATTTTTTAGATTTTATTTATTTATTAATGAGACTGAGAGAGAGAGAGAGAGAGGCAGAGACACAGGCAGAGGGAGAAGCAAGCTCCATACAGGGAGCCTGATGTGGGACTCGATCCCGGGACACCAGGATCACACCCCAGGCTGAAGGCGGCGCTAAACAGTGGGCCACTTGGGCTGCCCTCATTTTCACTGTTTTAAAAGATAATTCATGGAGAACAACAGACCTTGAGTATGTGAGTGGAGGTGAATGAGAGAAACAGGGAATTTGGGAAAGTTCCTGACCAGGATGTCTTGTGTCTGCAGGTGTCCAGGGTGAGTTGTAGTTGGTGGAGTCTGGAGGAAACCTGGTGAAACCTAGGGGGTCCCTGAGACTCTCCTGTGTGGCCTCTGGATTCATCTTAGTAGCTGCTACATGGGCTGAGTACACAAGGCTCCAGAGAAGGGGCTCCAGTGGGTCACATACATTAGAAGTGATGGAAGTAGCACATACTATGCAGACTGTGAAGGGTTGATCCAACATCTTCAGAGACAATGCCAAGAACACAGTGTATCTGCAGATGAACAGCCTGAGAGCCGAGGACACAGCTGTGTATAACTGTGCAAGGGACGCAGGGAGAGGACCTCAGTGTGAGCCCAGACACAAACCTCCCTGTAGAAGGGGATTGGGACCACCAGGGGGTGCTCACTACTCATCACTTCTGTCTTGAAGGCCCAGGAGGAAGTGCAGATGGAGGTTCTGGGCAGGTTTCCTGTCTGGGTCTGGGCTTCTTCTCCATGAAGCGTTTTCCCCCAGGGAGCCTCTCTGAACACTTGATTATGTGTTTTCCTATTCAGTTTCTGTCTTAGAGCCTTAGAGAATCAACTATACATTTGCACATTGTTGTACTTAATTTATTCTGATCCTAAATATTAATCAGTTACAAATAACTCCATGCACATCATATGAACATTTTCATGGGTCCCAGTGTCACTCTCTATGGAACAAGGACCCCAACAAAACGTAGTCTTGCTAGAAGCAGCTTAAGTGCATGCAGCACATCAGGGTACAGATGAATCTTGAATGAACACAAGAGAAAAGAGACCCTTAGTTGAGGTCAATTACTGGCAAAATGCTCACAATAATGTTAGTAACTGCCTGGCACTCAGAGGGATTTCCAACATGATACGGTAAGGAGGTGGAGTCAAAATCACACACACACACACACACACACACACACACATAAATCTTTATCACCCTCACCATTTTGTGTGGAGTCAGTGTCCTCCCTACATCAAAGGAGGAAAGGTTTAGATTCTTGTTGAATTTCCTATTCTATATTTTGAAAACAAGACGGTTGAAGGAAGGTCATGGAGCTAGCAATCAAGAAACAAAGGATATGGTGTGGGGATTAATTACACTAAACATGTTTGTAAACTGGGAGGACAACAAAGAGAAATTGTCATTCTAAGTAGAAAATGGTCTGAATCCCTGGAAAAGACAATGAATGATATATCAAAGCAGGATGAAACATAAAATGATAATATAAACAGACCAAGGACCTACCCAGACTCTCAGGTGGAAGCTGTTCTCTCCCCAAGGTCACCAGCTGTTTCTGAAGGTCATGTGTACACTGTGCTCAGAGACCAGCTTCTACTGGATCCATGAGGATCTTCAGGGTGAGGAGCTGGATTGGAGAACCATCTACTTTCAGGGGATAACTCATTGATCCTCCAGGTGCTGATATCAGCTCACTGTGTATGACCTACCATCCCCATGTTGAAACCACTCATGTGATGGGAGGAGGGGTGAGACCTTAGTGAAGCACTTAGGTCAGGAGGTACAGGCTCATGATGGGATCAGGGCCCTTATACACCAGGCCTGGGAAAGCTTCCTGCCCACTGGCCCTATGTGAGGTGACAGGGAAAGGATGGACTAGCACATGTGGCACTCCAGACACCACATTTGCCTGCACTTGAACCTCAGACTTCTCAGAGTCCAGAGTTTAAGATTGACGTTTTTTAATCCACCCCATCCATGTATGACATTACAGAAGCTAGAAGCTAGCACAACATATGGTAGTCTATATTGTCTTTATTTAAATTCAATTTGCCAACATATTGTATGACACCCAGTCCTCATCACATCACATGTCCTTCTTAATGCTGGTTCATCAGTCACAACACCCAACCACCCACCTTGTTTCCAGAGACGCTCACTTTGTTTCCCAGATTTAGAAGTCTTTCATGGTTTTTCTCCCTATTTTTTCCCATTCATTTTCCCTCCTTTCCCTATAATTCCTTTCCCTATTTTTATACACCCCATATGAGTGAAACCAAGATGACTGTCCTTGTCTGACTGACTAATTTCACTCAGCATAATATCCTCCAGTTTCATACACATCAAAGCAAATTGTGGTTATTCATCCTTTCTGATAGCTGAGTAATATTCTATTGTGTATATATAAGCCATATAATCTTTATCCAGTATTCTGTTGAATGACATCCATCTTCTTCCACAATTTGGCTATTGTTGGCATTACTGCTTTAAACATTGGGGGGCAGGTGTTCCATTATTTCACTACATCTATATCCCTGTGGTAAATACCCAGCAGTGCAATCGCTGGTTTGCAGGATAGCTCTATTTTTGTTTTGTCAAAATACAGCCTACATTCCTGATTAAAATCTTCAAATTAAAGGATAGAGAGAACATTCTTTAATATCATAAAACCTATCTAGGATATTTCACAGTGAATCTCATTCTCGGTGGGGAAATCAGAACTTTCCCTAAGTTCAAGAAAACACCAGGGATGTCCAATATCACAGTTTCTATTCACCATAGAAGTAGAATTCCTAGACTCAGCGGACAGCAAAATAGATAAAAGGCATTCTAAATGGCAAAGAAGAAATCAAACTCTTTGCAAAGGGCATCATAGTTTGTATAAATCTCCAAAATATATCACCTAAGATTCCAGAACTCACATAGTTAGTGACTTGACAGGAAACAAAACCAATGCAGAGAAGGCAGCTGCATTTCTACACACTAACAATGAGATTGAAGAAAGGGAAATTAGAGAACTGATCCCATTTACAATGGCACCCAACCATAAGATACCTACGAATAAGCCTAACCAATGAGGTAAAGGATGTGTTCTCTAAATCTACAGAACCGTTATGAAAGAAATCAAAGAAAATTCAAAAATATGAAAAAACATTCCATGCTCAAGGATCAGAAGAATAAATATTGTGAAAATGTCTATGTTACCCAGGGCAATTTATACATTCAATGCAATCTCTATCAAAATACCATGAGCGGTTGTATCTTCATTCTCATTAGTTTCCATGAATCTTTTTAATTCTTCCTTAATTTCCTGGTTGACCCTTTTATCTTTTAGCAGGATGGTCCTTAACCTCCACGTGTTTGAGGTCCTTCCAAACTTCTTGTTGTGATTTAGTTCTAATTTCAAGGCATTATGGTCCGAGAATATGCAGGGGACAATCCCAATCTTTTGGTATCGGTTCAGACCCGATTTGTGACCCAATATGTGGTCTATTCTGGAGAAAGTTCCATGTGCGCTTGAGAAGAATGTGTATTCAGTTGAGTTTGGATGTAAAGTTCTGTAGATATCTGTGAAATCCATCTGGTCCAGTGTATCATTTAAAGCTCTCGTTTCTTTGGAGATGTTTTGCTTAGAAAACCTATCGAGTATAGAAAGAGCTAGACTGAAGTCACCAAGTATAAGTGTATTATTATCTAAGTATTTCTTCACTTTGGTTAATAATTGATTTATATATTTGGCAGCTCCCACATTCATTTGGGGAATATAAATAATAGTGAAAGGGAAAATAAGGGAAGGGGGAAGAAATGTGTGGGAAATATCAGAAAGGGAGACAGAACGTAAAGACTGCTAACTCTGGGAAACGAACTAGGGGTGGTAGAAGGGGAGGAGGGCGGGGGGTGGGAGTGAATGGGTGATGGGCACTGGGTGTTATTCTGTATGTTAGTAAATTGAACACCAATAAAAAAAAAATACCATGAGCTTTCTTCCCAGGGATGGAACAAATAATCCTAAGGTTTGTATAAAATCGGAGAAGAAACCATATGGTGTTTGTCCTTCTCCAATTGACTTACTTCACTCAGCATAATACCCTCCAGTTCTATCCACATTGAAGCAAATGGTGGGTATTCATCATTTCTAATGGCTGAGTAATATTCCTTTGAAAGGGATTATAGGGGAAAGGAGAGAAAACAAGTGGGAAAAATCAGAGGGAGACAGAACATGAGAGACTCCAAACTCTGGGAAATGAACAAGGATAGTGGAAGGGGAGGTGGGGAGGGACTGGGTCATTGGGTGATGGGCACTAAGGGGTGTACTTCACAGGATTAGCACTGAGTGTTGTGCTATATGTTGGCAAATAGAACTCCAATAAAAATATACAAATAGTAGATAAATGGAACAGAGTAGATAACCCAGAAATGGACCTTCAACTGTATGGACAAATAATCTTCAACAAAATAGGAAAAATAATTGGTGTGGGGAAAATTGTATATACCCCTGCAGAAGAATTAAATTGGACCATTGTGTTACACCAGACAAAAAGATAAAGTCCAAATGGTTAATAGATCTAAATGTGAGACAACAATCCATCTAAATCTCTGAGGAGAAGACATGGAACAACTATTTTGAACTTAACCATGACAATTTGTTGCATGATATATCAACAAATATATATATATATATTGTCTTTATATATATTTGTTATATATATATATTTGTTATATATATATATTTGTTATATATATATTTATATATATATATATATAACAGCAAGGGAAACAAAAGCAAAAATGAATTCTGGGAGCACCATCAAGATAAAAATATTCTTCAAAGCAAAGAAAACTGTCAACAAAACTAAAACACAAGCTACAGAAGGGGAGAAGATATTAGCAAATGACATATCAGACAAAGGGCTTGTATCCAACATCTATAAAGAACTTATTAAAACTCATCACCCAATAAATAAGGAATCCAGTCAAGAAATGGGGAGAAAACATGAACAGAAATTTCCCTGAACAAAACCTACACATGGTCAACAAGCACATGAAAAAACCTTCCATATCACCTGCTACCAGGGAAAAACATTTCTAAAACACAAGGAGATACCATCTCACACCAGTGAAAATTAACAAGACAGGAAGCAACAAATCTTAGAGAGGATGTGGAGAAGGGGGAACCATCTTGCACTGTTGGTGGGAATGTGAACTTGTACAACCACTCTGGAAAACTCTGTGGAAGTTCTCAAAGAGTTAAAATAGAGCTACCCTACATCCCAGCAATTGATCTGCTGGGGTTTTATCCCTAAGATACAGACACAATGAAAAATCAGGGCATCTGAATCCCAATATTCATAGCAGCAATGTCCACAATAGTGAAATTCTGGGGGTAGCCACGATGTCCTTTGAGAGATAAATGGATAAAGATGATATGGTTTATATATACAAGGGGATATTTCTCAGCCATCAGAAAGAATAAATATTTACCATTTCCATCAAAATGGATGCACCTAGAGAGTATTATGTTGAGTGAAATAAGTCAATCAGAGATGGACAATCATCATGGTTTCATCATATGTGGAACATAAGAAATAGTGACAGGTATCACAGGGGAAGGAGGAAAACTGAGTAGGGATAAATTAAAGAGGAAGACAAAACATGAGAGACTCCTATCTCTCGAACTCAAAGGGTTGCAGAAGGGGAGGTGGGTGGTGGGACTTGGTACCTCGGTGACAGACACTAAGGAGAGCACGTGATGAAATGAGCACGTGGTGTTACTGTATGATGGCAAAATGAAGTTAAATAAAATAGTGAAAGGGAATAAAGGGGAAAGGAGAAAAATGAGTGGGATATATCAGAAAGGGAGACAGAACATGAGAAACTCCTAACTGTGGGAAACTAGGGGTGATGGAAAGGGAGGTGGGTGGGGGGTGGGGTGACTGGGTGATGGGCACTGAGGGGGGCACTTAATGGGGTGAGCACTGTGTGTTATTCTATATGTTGGCAAATTGAACACCAATAAAAAATAAATTTATATAAAAAATAAAATAAATAAAATAAAATATTAAATAAATTAAAAATAATTATTAAAAGAATGCATATTATGAGCAATAACATGCCAATAAATTTGGCAATCTGGAACAAATGGATGCCTTCCTATAAATGTACAAACAACTAAATCTGAAACAGAAATGAATGGAAAAGCTGTACAGATCCAAAACCAGGAAATGAAAATCAAACATACTTAAAAAGTCTTCTAGCAATAAAAATCCCAAGCACAGATGGCTGCCCATGGGAATGCAACAAGCATTTTAAAAGAATTAATACCTATATGTCTGAAACTGTTCCAAAAATAGAAATTAAAGGAAACTTCCAAACTCATTCTTAGAGGTCAGCATTACCTTGACCTCAAAAGCAGACAAAGATCCAACTACAAGGCAGAATTACGTACCAATATCCTTGATGAATATGGATGCAAAATTCCCACAAACATCATAAACAACAGGATCCAACAGCACATTAAAAGGAAAATACACCAAGACCAAATGGGCTTAATTTCTGTTCTGCAAGTGTGGTTCAGCGTCTGCATATCAATCAGTGTGATGTATCTCATTAATAACAGAAAAGGATATGAACCACTTTGTCTTCTTAACTGATGCTCAAAAATCATATGGCAAAAGAGATTATTATTTCCTGATTAAAACCTTCTACTGTATAGGGATAGGGGAACATACACTACATCATAAAAGCCGTCTACAGAAGACACACAGAAAAGTCATCCTCAATAGGGAAAAGTTGAGAAATTTTCCCATAAAATCAGGAACAGGACAGGGATGCCCACTGTCACAACTGTTCTTCATCATAGTACTAGAAGTCTTAGCCTCAGCAATCAGAAAAAAAAGAAGTAAAAACCATATAAATCAGCAAAGAAAAAGTCAAACTTTCACTCTTCACATACAACAAGGTAACTTACCTACAAATCCCGAAGACTCCATCGAAAAATTGCTAGAACTGATACCGGGATTCAGCAAAATCTGAGCATATATAATCAATACAAGGAAGTCAGTGGCTTCCTCTACAGTGTAAATGAAACAGAAAAAAGAAAATCAAGGACTGGATGCAATTTATAATTGCACCAGAAATCATCAGATAATGAGGAATGACCCTTACCAAAGAAGGATGGATGTATAGTCTAAACATTCCAGAACACTTCTGAAAGACAGTAAGGAAGACACAGGTAGATAGAAAGTATTGATTCTCATAGATTAGAAGAATAAACATTGATAAAATATCTATACTACCAGGAGCAAGCTACACATTCAAAGCGATCCATATAAAAATACCACCAGCATTGTTCACAGAATTAAAGAAAAAAATTCTAAAAATTGTAGGGAACTACAAACACCTCAAATAGCCAAAGCAATCCTGAAAAAGTGAAGCAAAGCTGGAGGCATCACTATTCTGGTTGCCAAGGTAAATTACAACATTGTGATAATCAGGACAGTATGGCACTGACACAAATAAAGACAAATAGAACAATTTGAGAACCCAGAAATGGACTCTGAACTCTATGGTCAAAAAATCTTGACAAAGCAGGAAAGAAGATCCAATGGAAAAAAAAAAGTCTCTTCAAAAAATGGTGTTGGGAATATTGAAGAGGCACATGCAGAAGAATGAATGGGAACACTTTTCTTACAACATTCACAAAAATAAACTCAATGTTGATGAAAGACCTAAGTATGAGGCAAGATACCATCAGACTCCTAATGACACAGGCAGCACCTTTTCTACCTCAGCTGCAACCACTTCTAGACGTGTCTCCAGAGGCAAGAGAAAGGAAAGGAAAATGAACTATGGGGACTTCATCAAGGAAAGAGCATTTTCACAACAAAGGAATCACTCAGTGTAATTAAAAGGCAACCTACAGAATGGGAGAAGATACTTGGAAATGTCTTATCTATTTAAGGTCTGGAATCCAAAATATACAATGAGCTTATCAACCTCAACACCCACCTAAACAAACAAAACGAAACTTCAGAAACAGTAGAAGTCGTGAACAGACATACTGTCTTCTTACAAGATCCCACTTCACACCATATATTAGGTAGCTCATCCCATGTAAGATGAAATACTTTTTCTTTCCTAGGTCTGCCTTATATAATCCAAAATATTAGAAAACACGAAGAATTTGACAAGGAGGGAAAAAAATGACCCTAACTTGAAGATTACCAGAGAAATTATGTAATAAAAAAGATCACTAAACAGGGAGAAAAATAAATTGCATGCTTATGAAAATTCTTAGACCTATTGAATGAGGACAAGCCTCACAAAACCACTTAGTACTAACTAATGAACTCAGGGAAAATCCAGGATATAAAATCAACATATTCAATAAAGCTGTTTCTATACACCAACAAGTTATTTATATGAAGTTACTGAAATAATCCCAGTTAGATTTGTTGACTGTATCCTTTGCTGTGCAAAAGCTTCTGATCTTGATGAAGTCACAATAGTTCCTTTTTGCTTTTCTTTCTCTTGCCTTCATGGATGTATCTTGTAAGAAGTTACTGTGGCCGAGTTCAAAAAGGGTGTTGCCTGTGTTCCCCTCTAGGATTTTGATGGAATCTTGTCTCACATTTAGATCTTTCATCCATTTTGAGTTTATCTTTCTGTATGGTGCAAGAGAGTGGTCTAGTTTCATTCTCCTGCATGTGGATGTCCAATTTTCCCAGCACCATTTATTGAAGAGACTGTCTTTCTTCCAGTGGATAGTCTTTCCTCCTTTATCGAATATCAGTTGATCATAAAGTTGACGGTCCACTTCTGGGTTCTTTATTCTGTTCCATTGATCTATGTGTCTGTTTTTGGGCCAGGACCACACAGTCTTGATGACCACAGCCTTGTAGTACAACCTGAAATCTGGCATTGTGATGCCCCAGCTATGGTTTTCTTTTTTAAAATTCCCCTGGCGGGATCCCTGGGTGGCTCAGCGGTTTAGCGCCTACCTTTGGCCCAGGGCGCGATCCTGGAGACCCGGGATCGAATCCCATATCAGGCTCCCGGTGCATGGAGCCTGCTTCTCCCTCTGCCTGTGTCTCTGCCTCTCTCTCTCTCTCTGTGACTATCATACATAAAAAAATAAATATTAAAAAAAATTTAAAATTCCCCTGAGTATTCAGGGTCTTTTCTGACTCCACAAAAGTCTTAAAATAATTTGTTCCAACTCTCTGAAGAAAGTCCATAGTATTTTGAAAGGGATTGCATTAAAAATGTAAATTGCCCTGAGTAACATTGACATTTTCACGATATTAATTCTGTCAATCCATGAGCATGGAATATTTTTCCATCTCCCACCATTTGCTTCGATGTGGATGGAACTGGAGGGTATTAGGCTGACTGAAATAAGTCAATTGGAGAAGGACAAACATTATATGGTCTCATTCATTTGGGGAATATAAAAAATAGTGAAAGGGAATAAAGGGGAAAGGAGAAAAATAAGTGGGAAATATCAGAAAGGGAGACAGAACATGAAAGACTCCTAACTCTGGGAAATGAACTAGGGGTGGTGGAAGGGGAAGGGGGCAGGGGGTAAGGATGATTGTGTGGCAGACACTGAGGTGTACACTTGACGGGATGAGCACTGGGTGTTATTCTGTATGTTGACAAATTGAGCATCAATAAAAAATAAATTTATTAAAATAAAAGACAGGGATCCCTGGGTGGCGCAGTGGTTTGGCACCTGCCTTTGGCCCAGGGCCCGATCCGGGAGACCCTGGATCGATTCCCACGTCAGGCTCCCGGTGCATGGAGCCTGCTTCTCCCTCTGCCTGTGTCTCTACCTCTCTCTCTCTCTGTGTGTGTGACTGTCATAAATAAATAAAAATTTAAAATAAAATTAAAATAAAATAAAAGACAAAGATTGAGTTAAAAAAATAACCCCAGTTAGACAGGCATCAAAAATAAATAATATTGCTTAAGTTTCACTAAGTAGATGAAATACTCTACTAAAAATGAACTATATTAATGAAAGTGTAAAAAAGGCCACAGAGAAATTCAAAGATAAGTACATTGGTAAATTTGAACGTCATATACTCACAGTGTGATCTACACAAAGTGATTAGAATTTTGAAGTAATCCTTCTTTATAACGTGTAAAGATGGAATTTAAGTTTGGAGTTGCTTATGTAGTCAGAGGACATGCAAATTAGACCCTCTCTCCACTCATTAAACCAGCTCAGCATGGACCCTGCAGCCTGAAGAGGATCCCCAGCTCAGGATTCTCATGTGACCCCGATCTAGGATCAGGACAAAATACAGACAACTCACCATGAAGTTAGTGCTCAGTTGGGTTTTCCTTGTCACTATTTTAAAAGGTAATTCATGGAGAACAAGAGACATTGAGAATGTGAGTGGAGGTGAGTGAGAGAAACAGGGGATGTGGGACAGTGTCCTGACCAGGATGTCTTGTGTCTGCAGGTGTCCAGGGTGAAGTGCAGCTGGTGGAATCTGGGGGAGACCTGGTGAAGCCTGGGGCATCCCTGAGACTCTCCTGTGTGGCCTCTGGATTCACCTTCAGTAGCTACAGCATGCAGTGGGTCCGCCAGGCTCCACGAAAGGGGCTGCAGCGGGTCGCATGGATTTATGCTAGTGGAAGTAGCACAAGCTATGCAGACGCTGTGAAGGGCCGATTCACCATCTCCAGAGACAACGCCAAAAACACGCTCTATCTGCAGATGAACAGCCTGAGAGCTGAGGACACCGCTGTGTATTACTGTGCGAGGGACACAGCGAGGCGACCTCAGTGTAAGCCCAGACACAAACCTCCCTGTAGAAGGGGATTGAGACCACCAGGGGGTGCACAGTCCTCACCACTTCTGTCTTGAAGGCCCAGGAGCAGGTGCAGATGGAGGTTCTGGGCAGGTTTCCTGTCGGGGTCTGGGTTTTCTCTCCATGGAGCAGTTTCTCCCAGGGAGGCTCTCTGGACACATGATTCTGTGTTTACCTATTCCATTCGGATTTCTTTTTTTTTAGGAAGCAACTATTGATATGGAGATAACACACATATACTTAGACTTGATTACACTTGTGACTAAATATGAAATAATTACAAATATATCCATGTTGAGAATGATGGATATGAGGTCAACCAGTAAATGTAGCCAAAATCCAAGTAGAGAGAAATGATCTGAAAATTTGGAAAATGAGTAAAGTGATATCATGAAAACAGCAAAAAGCATGAAATAGAAGAGACCTGAGGTCCTACCCAGACTCTCAGCTCAAAGCTGTCCGCTACTGAAGGTCATCAACTGGTTCCGAAGGTCATGTGTGCACACAGTTCACACATGAACCATAATCTTCTACTGGACCCCTGAGGATCCTCAGGGTGAGGAGCTGTATTGGAAGACTTTCCGTCTAGAGACAATAGCTCATGGAACCTTCAGGTGTTGATATTGCTCACTCTGTGTGACCTCTACCATCCCCATGTTGAATCATAAGCCCATGTAATGAGGGGAGCAGGTGGGGCCTTAGGGGAGCACTCAGGTCAGGAGGTGCAGTGTCATGTCTGGATAAGGCCCTTTATATGCAAGACTGGGAAACCTCCATTCTCTTGTCCCCACGTGAGGGAATAATTGAAAGGATATGATAAAATCTGGGCTCTCTCCAGACACCACATCTGTCTGCACCTGGAACTCAGGCTTCCCAGACTCCAGAACTGTGGGAATGAGTGTTTGTTTTTTAATCCACCCAGTCCATGTATGATGTTCCAGCAGGGGGCACAGGAAAAGACACTAGTGACACGTGGACCCATTCACTGATGCTATGGTTTCCTGCTGCATTTGTCGTGAAAAGTCCCTGATAACTTCCATCCATGAGGTAAAGGGTGGATTTCTCACATGTTCACTCCTGCAGAGAGGAGGAACCTGTGGACAATCCTAGGACTCTGTGTGAACAAGGCCCAGTGGACACGCAGAGTGAGAACATTTACAGGGAGTCAGGGGGTTGGGAGATTGTGTAACTTTAGTGTAAGGATGATGATTTATCAACATTTCCAGGGAAAGGGGATTTGCTGACCCTGTGGGACTTGAATCTGTGCATCACCTTCCAGATGCTGATAGAATGATGGCTGTGAGGGTCATGAGAGCAGTTTGGTGCTTTCCAGACTCCTTTCTTGTCTGAGTCTTTTGTGAGTTTAACTATGTAATTCCTTGGAGATGGTCTACTTTTGTTAAATCTCATGTGAGTATCTGTACTTCTTGGATGTTGAAGTCTGTGTAATTTGTGATTAGGGAGCTTTTCCCTTACTATTTCATGGAATAAATCATCTGCCCCTTTTTCTCTCTGCCCTCCGAGGGTCTTCTATCTTAGGAATGTCATTGTTTCAAAATTTGCTGATTTTCAAAAATCTTCATCTTTGGTTCTTTAACTGTGTTTCAGCTTTTTCTCAGTCATTATTTTTCATAATTTTATCTTCCCTAATGCTGACTTACACCTCCATTTTTTACATCATCATTTTATGAGCTCCATTTTGGGTAGCAGCTTCATTATATTATTTTTAATTTGGCCAGAATCAATTATAGCTCAATTATCTCAGCAGAAATGGAACCTCAATTGTTTTCTATCCTTTCTTCAAGTCCACCTTGTATTCTTTATATCATTGTTTTACATTCCAGTTTAGACATCTTGCTGTTAACTGTATTGACTAAAACAGTGATCAAGAGGTTTTCCTCTGTAAATTTCTCAACAAGACACTAGCCAATAGGATCCAACAATATATTAAGAAAATTATTTACCATGACCAAGTAGTATTTATTCCCGGGACACAAGGCTGGTTCAACATTCGTAAAACAATCAATGTGATTCATCATATCAGCAAGAGAAAAGCCAAGAACCATATGATCCTCTCATTAGATGCAGAGAAAGCATTTGACAAAAATACAGCATCCATTCCTGATCAAAACTCTTTAGAGTGTAGGGAGAGAGGGAACATTCCTCAACATCTTAAAAGCCATCTACGAAAAACCCACAGCAAATATCATTCTCAATGGGGAAGCACTGGGAGCCTTTCCCCTAAGATCAGGAACAAGACAAGGATGTCCACTCTCACCACTGCTATTCAACATAATACTGGAAGTCCTAGCCTCAGCTATCAGACAACAAAAAGACATTAAAGGCATTCAAATTGGCAAAGAAGAAGTCAAACTCTCCCTCTTCACCGATGACATGATACTCTACATAAAAAACCCAGAAACCTCCACTCCAAGATTGCTAGAACTCATACAGCAATTTGGTAGCCTGACAGGATACAAAATCAATGTCAAGAAATCACTGGCATTTCTGTACACTAACAATGAGGCTGAAGAAAGAGAAATTAAGGAGTCAATCCCATTTACAATTGCACCGAAAAGCATAAGATACCTAGGAATAAACCTAACCAAAGAGGTAAAGGATCTATACCATAAAAACTATAGAACACTTCTGAAAGAAATTGAGGAAGACACAAAGAGATGGAAAAATATTCCATGCTCATGGATTGGCAGAATTAATATTGTGAAAATGTCAATGTTACCCAGGGCAATGTACACTTTTAATGCAATCCCTATCAAAATACCATGGACTTTCTTCAGAGAGCTGGAACAAATTATTATAAGATTTGTGTGGAATCAGAAAAGATCCCAAATAGTCAGGGGAATTTTAAAAAAGAAAACCATATCTGGGGGTATCACAATGCCAGATTTCAGGTAGTACTACAAAGCTGTCATCATCAAGACAGTGTGGTACTGGCACAAAAACAGACACATAGAACAATGGAACAGAATAGAGAACCCAGAAATGGACCCACAACTTTATGGTCAACTAATATTTGATAAAGGAGGAAAGACTATCCACTAGAAGAAAGACAGCCTCTTCAATAAAATGGTGCTGAGAAAATTGGACATCCACATGCAGAAGAATGAAACTAGACCACTCTCTTGCACCATACACAAAGATAAACTCAAAATGGATGAAAGATCTAAATGTGAGACAAGATTCCATCAAAATCCTAGAGGAGAACACAGGCAACACCCTTTTTGAACTCGGCCACAGTAACTTCTTGCAAGATACATCCACGAAGGCAAAAGAAACAAAAGCAAAAATGAACTGTTGGGACTTCATCAGGATAAGAAGCTTTTGCACAGCAAAGGATGCAGTCAATAGAACTAAAAGACAACCTACAGAATTGGAGAAGATATTTGCAAATGACATATCAGATAAAGGGCTAGTTTCCAAGATCTATAAAGAACTTATTAAACTCAACACCAAAGAAACAAACAATCCAATCATGCCCTGGCCAGGTACCATAGAAACAAGAGCAACATTAATAAACATAGTGACACCTAAGGTCAAACCAAAATAGTCATTTACTCACCCGGGGCACCTATGGTTCTAGGAAAGAACATAACAATTTGGGTTGGAAATGGAAGTGTCAGTGTCCCCCTCCCACGGAACAGGAGACGTGGAGATCAGACTACACAGGGGCTTCCATGGTTCCCGAAACCAGGATGAGCCTCCACCACCATCCAGATACCAATTATCCATGGGAATAAAGAAAGTGGTTGGACAGATTGACATATAGTTATTATGGACATGTCTGGAGTATCTTGGTTCTTCACCTTTATTTCTCCATCCTCTGTGATACTCATGGACAGGTCCCTGCATGTACATTGAATATTTCATGAATTATCAATCTATCACAGAAGTCATTCTTCCCTTTTGCATATTCTATATTTCTCTCTGGCTCCTATGCCAGATTTACCCCAACAATACAATGAAATTTCATACAAGCAATGAAATGCCGGGACACCTGCACCCCAATGTTTCTAGCAGCAATGTCCACAATTGCCAAACTGTGGAAGGAGCCTCGGTGTCCATCGAAAGATGAATGGATAAAGAAAATGTGGTTTATGTATACAATGGAATATTAGCCATTAGAAATGACAAATACCCACCATTTGCTTCAGCATGGATGGAACCGGAGGGTATTATGCTGAGTGAAATAAGTCAATAGGAGAAGGACAAACATTATATGTTCTCATTCATTTGGGGAATATAAATAATAGTGAAAGGGAATAGAAGGGAAGGGAGAAGAAATGTGTAGGAAATATCAGAAAGGGAGACAGACCATGGAAGACTCTTAACTCTGGAAAATGAACTAGGGGTGGTGGAAGAGGAGGAGGGCGGGGGTGGGGGTGACTGGGTGGTGGACACTGAGATGGGCACTTGACAGGATGAGCACTGGGTGTTATTCTGTAAGTTAGCAAATTGAACACCAATAAAAATAAATTTATTATTTAAAAAAATAAAAAAAAACAAAAAAATAAATAAAAATAAATAAATAAATAAATAAAATTCCACCAAAAAAAGGAATTGTACATACAGACCACAGAGTGGGTGCCCTGTGTTGGTGTCTGCGACCTCGAGGACATTGGTACCACATCCAGGATGTGCAGGTGTCCTGGAAGAAAAAGATCATCAGCCCAGAGGATCAGGATCAAGGTCTCCAGTTGTGCCTATGCTGTGCATGCAATGGTTCATGTGAGGTCAAGTACATCAGTGAGGAAACTGAAAGAAATATCATCTTAAGAGTTAGAAACCATAACAAATCTTTTTATTTCATTTTTTGCATATTATGAACTTTTGTATATATATTCTTTTATTGGAGTTTGATTTGCCAACATATAGCATAACACCCATGCTATATTTCATTTTTTAAGATTATGTTTATTTATTCATGAGAGACACACAGAGAAAGGGAGGCAGAGAAATAGGCAGAGGGAGAAGCAGGCTCCATGCAGGAAGTCCAGTATGGGAATCAATCCCAGGACTCCAGGATAACTCCCTGAGCTGAAGGCAGATGCTTTACTGCTGAGCAACCCAGGCATCCCCAAATCACTTTGTTTATAGCAGATGTAACAAATATATAACTTTCTATGCAATTATGTCTGGAATAAATGTTAATACTGTGTATATAAGACTAGATTTGTAAAGTCCTCTACACCAATGTGGACCCCTTAAATACCTTTTTGAAAGATCGATTCGATTTAAATAAATTGTCAATTATTTGTTTAACATTGATCCTCATTCTTAGAAACCAGAGGCCATATATTGACCTGCTTGCAACACAGCTCATGGACCAAGACTCTCCCAACACCAAACAACATGCTTTGTGGGTTCAACAAGTAGATGTCCATGGGTGGTCTTGGGAGGTCCATGGAAGCCTAGCCCAGTCCCTGTCCACTTAAAAGGACAGGATACAACCCAAAAACACCCACTTCTCCTCAACATCTAGGGTAAAATCCTCTCTCAGGCAGAGGGAGCTCAGAGCTCTCTTCAAAGGCAGGTTGAGGTCTCTGGTGAAGGCAGAGCTGTAATATGGAGGAAGATGATTTTCTGGGGTCTTCTCTGTGTCTGCTGACTGCTTTCCAAGTTGATGGTCTCAGATGTCAGGTGGGGGACCATGGGGATAGTTGTGAATGCTCGTGACTGACAGCGCCTGAGTCTCCTTGTCCTTAGGCTCATTTCCCAGGTGCTGCTGCAAGATTCAGAGCAATGACAGGAGAGGGAATCACGGACCCCACACCTCACCACCACTGTCTATTGATTTTCCATGTAAACCATTGATTTCTGGTAGAAATGCATCCACCAACACCAGAAGAATGGGTGCAGTGAGTTGGATCATAATTAATTATAACACATGCAACAGCCTGTCCCACAGGAGCCACATCCCAGAGTCCCATCCTGAATCCCATCCCAGAACAAGTGCTCCCTGTAGCTGAGCTCATTTCCCACCAAACAACTGGCCATGTCTTACTGCACAGGAGAAATGGGAAGGGGCCATCAGTGTGAGCCCAGACACACACCTCCCTGCAGGGACAGGGGAGGGGCTAAGCTAGGGGGTCGCTGAGGTCACCAGAAGATGTGCAGGTCACCAGAGTCCTCTCAGGTCAACAAGGGAACACTCAGGTCGCTAGGGGCTCCACAGGTAGCCAGGGAGCACTTGGATGAACAAGTGTAGTCAAGGGACTAGGGCCATTAGGAATAAGGACAGGGTAAGACCCAAGAACAAGTGCAGAAGGTGAATTGTCTTTCTTCTAGCTAGAAAAATACGCTCCTTGTTGGTCTTCATTTTTAAAGGTCATGATATTTTATTCATAATATATGTTAAAATCATTACATTTTATTTTGCATAATATGTAAACTAAAATATCCCTTAAATGATCTCTGGAAATAAACGATGAAAACTTTATATTATGAGGAAATAATAACTCATGAATATTTACATCTAACCTCCTAGATTTTGTGATAATTTATTGATATTTCCAAAACTAAAAGTTATGGGATTATAATATATGATTATAAATAAATGAATAAGTACAAAAATCTATAGGTATATGTAGCCTATTTAATAAAAATTTTGTAAAATATTTCCATAATTAATATCTAAAATAAAATTTATTGATGGACAAAATAACAAAATATGTGATTACTCACAGTTGACAATATATCAATAACTCTACATGAATTGATATTTAAAATTTCACTCCAAATGTACTCATTTTAATACACTATTCCTTAGTCAAAATCATTATCTGCCTGTGTTACATACCTGATTATATCACCCTGACATGCCATCTGCACTTCTCCATCTGCAAAGCTCTAGGAATGACCCCAGGATGAACAGAAGTTGTCTTCTCCCATGTCAGTCAAAGGACCAGGTGTCTCTCTCCTCTTGTATCATGAGGTTTCTTCAGAATCTCAAAGCTGGAGGAGGAGCAAGATGGGGAAGAGTAGGGTCTCCAAATCACCTGTCTCCACCAAATTACCTAGAAAACCTTCAAATTATCCTGAAAATCTATCAATTCGGCCTGAGATTTAAAGAGAGACCAGCTGGAATGCAACAGTGAGAAGAGTTCACGCTTCTATCAAAGTAGGAAGACGGGGAAAAAGAAATAAAGAAACAAAGGCGTCCAAGGGGGAGGGGCCCCCGCGAGGAGCCGGGCTGAGGCCAGGGCGAGTGTCCCCAGGACAGGAGAGCCCCGTCCCGGAGGAGCAGGAGTTGCACCAACCTTCCCGGGTGGAAAGGGGCTCGCAGGGACTTGGAGCAGGACCCAGGAGGGCGAGGATGCCCTCCGGCTCCCTGGGACAGTAACAGAGCAACTGCGCGCCCAGGAGAGTGCGCCGAGCTCCCTAAGGGCTGCAGCGCGCACGGCGGGACCCGGCGGGACCCGGAGCAGCTCGGAGGGGCTCGGGCGGCGGCTCCGCAGAGGGGGCTGCGCGGCCCCGGGAGCAGCTCGGAGGGGCTCGGGCAGAGGAAGAGGCTCCGTGCAGAGGGGGCTGCGCGGTTCCAGGAGCAGCTCGGAGGGGCTCAGGCAGCAGCTCCGCGGAGGGGGTTGTGAGGCCCGGGAGCGCGAATCCAACAGCGCAGGCTCCGGAGCACAGAGCGCCGGGACACAGCCCAGGACCCGGCCTCCCCCGGGACAGGCAGAGGCCGGGAGGACCCAGGACAGCAAGGACGCTCCTGCCCCAGCTGAGCAGATGAGCGGCCCCGCCCCGGAGCCTCCAGGCCCTGCAGACGGAGAGCTCTGGAGTTCCTGCCAGAGCTGAATCCAGCTTTCCAGACCTGGCCCCGCCACTGGGGCTGTTCCTCCTGCGGCCTCACGGGGTAAACAACCCCCACTGAGCCCTGCACCAGGCAGGGGCACAGCAGCTCCCCCAACTGCTAACACCTGAAAATCAGCACAACAGGCCCCTCCCCCAGAAGACCAGCTAGACTGACAACTTCCAGGAGAAGCCAAGGGACTTAAAGTACACAGAATCAGAAGATATTCCCCGGTGGTTCTTTTTTTTTGTTTTTTTGTTTTTTTTGTTTTGCTTTTTGATTTGTTTCCTTCCCCCACCCCTTTTTATTGTCCTTTCTTTTTCTTTCTCTTTTTCTTCCTTTTTTTTCTTTTTTTTCTTTTTTTCTTCCCTTTTTTTTCTCTTTCTCTTTTCTTTCCTTCTTTCTCTCCTCTCTTGTTCTCTTTTTCCCAATACAACTTGCTTTTGGCCACTCTGCACTGAGCAAAATGACTATAAGGAAAACTTCACCTCAAAAGAAAGAATCAGAAACAGTCCTCTCTCGCACAGAGTTACAAAATCTGGATTACAATTCAATGTCAGAAAGCCAATTCAGAAGCACTATTATACAGCTACTGGTGGCTCTAGAAAAAAGCATAAAGGACTCAAGAGACTTCATGACTGCAGAATTTAGAGCTAATCAGGCAGAAATTAAAAATCAATTGAATGAGATGCAATCCAAAGTAGAAGTCCTAACGACGAGGGTTAACGAGGTGGAAGAACGAGTGAGTGACCTAGAAGACAAGTTGATAGCAAAGAGGGAAACTGAGGAAAAAAGAGACAAACAATTAAAAGACCATGAAGATAGATTAAGGGAAATAAACGACAGCCTAAGAAAGAAAAACCTACGTTTAATTGGGGTTCCCGAGGGCGCCGAAAGGGACAGAGGGCCAGAATATGTATTTGAACAAATTCTAGCTGAAAACCTTCTTAATCTGGGAAGGGAAACAGGCATTCAGATCCAGGAAATAGAGAGATCCCCCCCTAAAATCAATAAAAACCGTTCAACACCTCGACATTTAATAGTGAAGCTTGCAAATTCCAAAGATAAAGAGAAGATCCTTAAAGCAGCAAGAGACAAGAAATCCCTGACTTTTATGGGGAGGAGTATTAGGGTAACAGCAGACCTCTCCACAGAGACCTGGCAGGCCAGAAAGGGCTGGCAGGATATATTCAGGGTCCTAAATGAGAAGAACATGCA
This sequence comes from Canis aureus, assembly GCF_053574225.1. Classification (NCBI taxonomy): domain Eukaryota; kingdom Metazoa; phylum Chordata; class Mammalia; order Carnivora; family Canidae; genus Canis; species Canis aureus. The sequence continues at coordinate 76,829,524 of NC_135619.1, read as the reverse complement.
ACCAAGAATACTTTATCCAGCAAGGCTCTCATTCAAAATGGAAGGAGAGATAAAGAGCTTCCAAGACAGGCAGCAACTAAAAGAATATGTGACTTCCAAACCAGCTCTGCAAGAAATTTTAAGGGGGCCTCTTAAAATTCCCCTTTAAGAAGAAGTTCAGTGGAACAGTCCACAAAAACAAGGACTGAATAGATATCATGATGACACTAAACTCATATCTCTCAATAGTAACTCTGAATGTGAACGGGCTTAATGACCCCATCAAAAGGCGCAGGGTTTCAGACTGGATAAAAAAGCAGGACCCATCTATTTGCTGTCTACAAGAGACTCATTTTAGACAGAAGGACACCTACAGCCTGAAAATAAAAGGTTGGAGAACCATTTACCATTCGAATGGTCCTCAAAAGAAAGCAGGGGTAGCCATCCTTATATCAGATAAACTAAAATTTACCCCAAAGACTGTAGTGAGAGATGAAGAGGGACACTATATCATACTTAAAGGATCTATTCAACAAGAGGACTTAACAATCCTCAATATATATGCCCCGAATGTGGGAGCTGCCAAATATATCAATCAATTATTAACCAAAGTGAAGAAATACTTAGATAATAATACACTTATACTTGGTGACTTCAATCTAGCTCTTTCTATACTCGATAGGTCTTCTAAGCACAACATCTCCAAAGAAACGAGAGCTTTAAATGATACACTGGACCAGATGGATTTCACAGATATCTACAGAACTTTACATCCAAACTCAACTGAGTACACATTCTTCTCAAGCGCACATGGAACTTTCTCCAGAATAGACCACATATTGGGTCACAAATCGGGTCTGAACCGATACCAAAAGATTGGGATTGTCCCCTGCATATTCTCAGACCATAATGCCTTGAAATTAGAAGTAAATCACAACAAGAAGTTTGGAAGGACCTCAAACACGTGGAGGTTAAGGACCATCCTGCTAAAAGATCAAAGGGTCAACCAGGAAATTAAGGAAGAATTAAAAAGATTCATGGAAACTAATGAGAATGAAGATACAACCATTCAAAATCTTTGGGATGCAGCAAAAGCAGTCCTAAGGGGGAAATACATCGCAATACAAGCATCCATTCGAAAACTGGAAAGAACTCAAATACAAAAGCTAACCTTACACATAAAGGAGCTAGAGAAAAAACAGCAAATAGATCCTACACCCAAGAGAAGAAGGGAGTTAATAAAGATTCGAGCAGAACTCAACGAAATCGAGACCAGAAGAACTGTGGAACAGATCAACAGAACCAGGAGTTGGTTCTTTGAAAGAATTAATAAGATAGATAAACCATTAGCCAGCCTTATTAAAAAGAAGAGAGAGAAGACTCAAATTAATAAAATCATGAATGAGAAAGGAGAGATCACTACCAACACCAAGGAAATACAAACGATTATAAAAACATATTATGAACAGCTATACGCCAATAAATTAGGCAATCTAGAAGAAATGGATGCATTCCTGGAAAGCCACAAACTACCAAAACTGGAACAGGAAGAAATAGAAAACCTGAACAGGCCAATAACCAGGGAGGAAATTGAAGCAGTCATCAAAAACCTCCCAAGACACAAGAGTCCAGGACCAGATGGCTTCCCAGGGGAATTTTATCAAACGTTTAAAGAAGAAACCATACCTATTCTCCTAAAGCTGTTTGGAAAGATAGAAAGAGATGGAGTACTTCCAAATTCGTTCTATGAGGCCAGCATCACCTTAATTCCAAAACCAGACAAAGACCCCACCAAAAAGGAGAATTACAGACCAATATCCCTGATGAATATGGATGCAAAAATCCTCAACAAGATACTGGCCAATAGGATCCAACAGTACATTAAGAAAATTATTCACCATGACCAAGTAGGATTTATCCCTGGGACACAAGGCTGGTTCAACACCCGTAAAACAATCAATGTGATTCATCATATCAGCAAGAGAAAAACCAAGAATCATATGATCCTCTCATTGGATGCAGAGAAAGCACTTGACAAAATACAGCATCATTCCTGATCAAAACTCTTCAGAGTGTAGGGAGAGAGGGAACATTCCTCGACATCTTAAAAGCCATCTATGAAAAGCCCACAGCAAATATCATTCTCAATGGGGAAGCACTAGGAGCCTTTCCCCTAAGATCAGGAACAAGACAGGGATGTCCACTCTCACCACTGCTGTTCAACATAGTACTGGAAGTCCTAGCCTCAGCAATCAGACAACAAAAAGACATTAAAGGCATTCAAATTGGCAAAGAAGAAGTCAAACTCTCCCTCTTCGCCGATGACATGATACTCTACATAGAAAACCCAAAAGTCTCCACCCCAAATTGCTAGAACTCATACAGCAATTCGGTAGCGTGGCAGGATACAAAATCAATGCCCAGAAGTCAGTTGCATTTCTATACACTAACAATGAGACTGAAGAAAGAGAAATTAAGGAGTCAATCCCATTTACAATTGCACCCAAAAGCATAAGATACCTCGGAATAAACCTAACCAAAGATATAAAGGATCTATACCCTCAAAACTATAGAACACTTCTGAAAGAAATTGAGGAAGACACAAAGAGATGGAAAAATATTCCATGCTCATGGATTGGCAGAATTAATATTGTGAAAATGTCAATGTTACCCAGGGCAATTTACACGTTTAATGTAATCCCTATCATGATACCATGGACTTTCTCAGAGAGTTAGAACAAATTATTTTAAGATTTGTGTGGAATCAGAAAAGACCCCGAATAGCCAGGGGAATTTTATAAAAGAAAACCATATCTGGGGGCATCACAATGCCAGATTTCAGGTTGTACTGCAAAGCTGTGGTCATCAAGACAGTGTGGTACTGGCACAAAAACAGACACATAGATCAATGGAACAGAATAGAGAATCCAGAAGTGGACCCTGAACTTTATGGGCAACTAATATTCGATAAAGGAGGAAAGACTATCCATTGGAAGAAAGACAGTCTCTTCAATAAATGGTGCTGGGAAAATTGGACATCCACATGCAGAAGAATGAAACTAGACCACTCTCTTGCACCATACACAAAGATAAACTCAAAATGGATGAAAGATCTAAATGTGAGACAAGATTCCATCACAATCCTAGAGAAGAACACAGGCAACACCCTTTTTGAACTCGGCCATAGTAACTTCTTGGAAGATACATCCACGAAGGCAAAAGAAACAAAAGCAATAATGAACTATTGGGACTTCATCAAGATAAGAAGCTTTTGCACAGCAAAGTATACAGTCAACAAAAGTAAAAGACAACCTACAGAATGGGAGAAAATATTTGCAAATGACATATCAGATAAAGGGCTAGTTTCCAAGATCTATAAAGAACTTACTAAACTCAACACCAAAGAAACAAACAATCCAATCATGAAATGGGCAAAAGACATGAACAGAAATCTCACAGAGGAAGACATAGACATGGCCAACATGCATATGAGAAAATGCTCTGCATCACTTGCCATCAGGGAAATACAAATCAAAACCACAATGAGATACCACCTCACACCAGTGAGAATGGGGAAAATTAACAAGGCAGGAAACAACAAATGTTGGAGAGGATGCGGAGAAAAGGGAACCCTCATACACTGTTGGTGGGAATGTGAACTGGTGCAGCCACTCTGGAAAACTGTGTGGAGGTTCCTCAAACAGTTAAAAATAGACCTGCCCTATGACCCAGCAATTGCTCTGTTGGGGATTTACCCCAAAGATACAAATGCAATGAAACGCCGGGACACCTGCACCCCGATATTTATAGCAGCAATGGCCACGATAGCCAAACTGTGGAAGGAGCCTCGGTGTCCAACAAAAGATGAATGGATAAAGAAGATGTGGTTTATGTATACAATGGAATATTTCTCAGCTATTAGAAATGACAAATACCCAGCATTTGCTTCAACGTGGCTGGAACTGGAGGGTATTATGCTGAGTGAAGTAAGTCAGTTGGAGAAGGACAAACATTATATGTTCTCATTCATTTGGGGAATATAAATAATAGTGAAAGAGAATATAAGGGAAGGGAGAAGAAATGTGTGGGAAATATCAGAAAGGGAGACAGAACGTAAAGACTGCTAACTCTGGGAAACGAACTAGGGGTGGTAGAAGGGGAGGAGGGATGGGGTGGGAGTGAATGGGTGATGGGCACTGGGGGTTATTCTGTATGTTAGTAAGTTGAACACCAATAAAAAATAAATTTAAAAATAAAATAAAATAAAATAAAATTTGGTAAAAAAAAAAAAAAGAATCTCAAAGCTTCTCACTATCCTTACCCAGCTCTTGTCCCAAACTCAGAACATGATGCTTCATTTATAGAAGTTTGCTTTCCAGGACATTGTAGGATGACATTTTTCTGAAATATCTTTACCCCACAAGAGGTAAAACATGTACTGGTCAGGGTTTCCTGAGGGACAGAACCCATAGCACATTGGTTCCCATGACTGAGTAGTCTGAGAAGTCCATGATTTACGGTCATGTGGTGGACACCCAGGAAAGCCAGTAGAGTAATTTTCATCTGACTCTGCCCTAGTCTTTCATTGGAGAACCTGGGGATGTGCATGTGTAACTATCTCCAAGGCAGGAGGACGTGGATGTTCCAGATCAAGCATGGAAGCAGGAAGAATGATGGAAGTCTTCATAATTCTCCCAATTATCCTATTGAGAACCACTAAGGCATCCCTTTATCTTTTTTTAAGATTTTCTTTACTTATTCATGAGAGACAGAGACAGAATCAGGGACATAGGAAGAGGGAGAAGTAGGCTCCATGCAGGGAGCCCGATGCGGGCTGGATCCTGGGACTCCAGAACAACCTGAAACGAAGGCAGATAACCACTGAGCCACCCAAGTGTCCTGAACATCTGTTGTTTAAAAAACCCCAGTCCTAATGTGAAATGGTGCCGCCACTCTGGAAAACTGTGTGGAGGTTCCTCAAAGAGTTAAAAATAGACCTGCCCTATGACCCAGCAATTGCACTGCTGGGGATTTACCCCAAAGATACGGATGCAATGAAACACCGGAACACCTGCACCCTGATGTTTCTAGCAGCAATGTCCAAATCGCCAAACTGTGGAAGGAGCCTAGGTGTCCATCAAAAGATGGATAGATAAAGAAGATGTGATTTGTGTATAAAATGGAATATTACTCAGCCATTAGAAATGACAAATACCCACCATTTGCTTCAATGTGGATGGAACTGGAGGGTATTATGCTGAGTGAAATAAGTCAATCAGAGAAGGACAAACATTATATGTTCTCATTCATTTGGGAATATAAATAATAGTGAAAGAGAATAGAAGGGAAGGGAGAAGAAATGAGTAGGAAATATCAGAAAGGGAGACAGACCATGGAAGACTCCTAACTCTGGGAAACGAACTAGGGGTGGTGGAAGGGGAGGAGGGCGGTGGGTGGGGGTGACTGGGTGATGGGCACTGAGGGGGGCACTTGGCGGGATGAGCATTGTGTGTTATTCTGTATGTTGGCAAATTGAACACCAATAAAAAATATATTTATTATTAAAAAAATAAAAAATAAAAAACCCCAGTCCTTGTACAATGTTACAGCAGCCAGAACAGGATACAACCCTGGTGACACATGAAACCAAGTAATGATGCTCTGGAATTTCCACAAGTTGTGTCTCTGATGACCCTGTGGGATTTGCGTGGTACCATGTCCTTACCAATTTGTGTTATACTAACTGTTGTGAGGTGTGCGCCTCACCACTGGGAATTACGTTGGTCCCCCATGACAGCAACCAAATACACATCTGTGTCAGTTACTCTCCCTCCATAGATGAGGGAGGTTTCCAATGATGAGCTCATTACTGGAAACCCTCAAACACCTACAGTAATTGTTTACCCTTTATCTATATGTTTATATGCAATCATTAAGCTAGAGGGTTTCTACGCCATCCTGGTGGCATGTCCTGGTGTTGACAGTGTCTCTCAGCTCTGCCATTCTATTGCATAGTTTACATGTGAACTCACTGGTAGTGAAGCTGTTTCAGGAAGTTAAGTCCACTCAGAAATGTGATTCTCCCTGATGGCAGGAAATAAATCTCCATTGAGAACAACTCATTCCATATAGCAGAAGGGGAAAACATCCTCAGAACCAGAAGAGGAAACATAGGGCCCAGAAGTCTGTGCAAACAACCCTTTTCAGTTCCTAGTCATTCGCATAACCAAAACCAAATCCTGGCTTTAAATATCCATAAACCAAATTTTGTATTGTCCAACATGTGGAAGGGCTGCCTACAGTGGTCATTGTCTGGGTGTCATATTTTACATAGCTCATGCACGTGGAAAATGAAATGCATCTCCCCTTAGAACTATCTTATGTCTTAACTGTACTGAGTTATTAGACAAGACAAAGAAACTGGAAGAATACAAGAGAAATCTTCCTGCCACAACAAGGTGAAGACCTATGCAGGGAAACTAGGCAATTAAAAAATATTAATCAGGAGAGAGGAAGAAAATTATTTGTTTCCCTATGACATGATATGTTACAGGGACAATTTCTACAAACTCAATAAACTAGGAATTAAATAATGATTTCAGGGAAAATTTAGGATATAAAATACCTATCTATTGACAATAATATCACTTAAACTAGCATCAAAAATAAATATTTAGGATTAAATTTCAATAGTAGATAAGATATCATACTAAAAATGACCAATTTTGATGAAGGCTTTTTTAAAAAAATAGAAATGCAAAGATAACACCACTCAAAGATGAGAAATTCATATTTTCACAGTCAAGCGCTGAAGATATAGTCAGAGGACATGCAAATAGGGCCCTCCCTCCACTGATTAAACCAGCCCAGCCTGACCCTGCAGCTGGGAGTGCAACCCCAGCCCCAGGATTCCCAGGTGGCCCCATTCAGGGATCTAGACAGAGCACAGACAACTCACCATGGCATCTGTGCTCAGCTGGGTTTTTCTTGTCGCTATTGTAAAAGGTAATTCAAGGAGAACAAGGGACCTTGAGTATGTGAGTGCAGTTGAGTGAGAGAAACAGGGGATGTGGGACAGTTTCCTGACCAAGATGTCTTGTGTCTGCAGGTGTCCAGGGTGAGGTGCAGCTGGTGGAGTCTGGGGGAGACCTGGTGAAGCCTGGGGGGTCCCTGAGACTCTCCTGTGTGGCCTCTGGATTCACCTTCAGTAACTACGAAATGTACTGGGTCCGCCAGGCTCCAGGGAAAGGGCTGGAGTGGGTCGCAAGGATTTATGAGAGTGGAAGTACCACATACTACGCAGAAGCTGTAAAGGGCCGATTCACCATCTCCAGAGACAACGCCAAGAACATGGCGTATCTGCAGATGAACAGCCTGAGAGCCGAGGACACGGCCGTGTATTACTGTGCGAGTGACACAATGAGGGGACCTCAGTGTGAGCCCAGACACAAACCTCCCTGTAGAAGGGGATCAGGACCACCAGGGGTTGCACACTCTTCACCACTTCTGTCCTGAAGGCTCAGGAGCAGGTGCAGATGGAGTTTCTGGGCAGGTTTCTGGGGCTTCCTCCTCATGGAGGCTGTCAGGATCTGGGGCTTCCTCCTCATGGAGCAGGTTATCTAGGGAGTCTCTCTAGACACATGATTAAGTGCCTTCTTATAAACTTTCTAATTTATAACATTTGTTTTTATATAAACTATTGTTTACATGTACTAAAGACAAATTTGCTTATACTTTTTCTCTACTGCCCCTACACATCATTTAATGACACATATCTCAGTGCATCTCATCTTCTCCTTGAGTTCCACCTTTCTACCCTGTTCATTAGAGAACCCCCCTGCTCAGTGTGCAAGGTTGGTAGAAGCAGCATGAACCAAATGGACAAGAAGCTATAGAGCGATCAGGAGTAAAAAGCAAGACACAACTTCTGGAGGCATCACTGTAATGAACCAACCTACCAGCATTCATGCTAGTGATAACGTGGAAAAGCAGTGGAAACTCCCCAAGGTTGTTGTTAGGATGTGGAATCCGGAGATCACACGCACATGAACACACACACATGCACACACAGAGACACACACATGCACACACACACAAGAGTATAAATCATCATCACATTTACCATGTCTGTTGAGAGCAGGGCAGGCCTCATAGCAAGTCATAAATGCTTGGATGGAATAAGGAAGGACACTGACTCAGGGAGTGTGTTGTAGGTCAGTGGTGGGGATGGGGTCCTGCTCCAGGAGAAGCTTGTGTGGAGTCAGTGTCCCTCCTTCATCAAAGGAGGGAGAACCTGTAGGCTCTGGTTCCATGACCCATGTTTGTGGAGCAAGACAATAGGGAGGAATGGATGTCAAGGTTCTAGCAGGTACATTCAAAATATGGTGTAAGGAATCATTCCACTAAACATGTATGACAACTGGTAGAATATTAGAGAGAAGTGGTTGTTCTAAGTATGAAAATGTCTGAATTAGGAGAAAGTGAGATGAATGTTTCTTCAAAGCCTCACACAATATAAAGTGATTATACAAATGGATCAAGGATAACCCAGTGTCTCAGGTGGAAGCTGTCCTCTCCCCCAAGGTCACCAGCTGGTTCTGAAGGTCACATGTGTGCTATGTGCACAGAGAGACCAGAGCTTCTACTGGATCCATGAGGCTCCTCAGGGTGAGGAGCTGGATTGGAGGAACTTCTACCTCCAGGGAATAACTCATGGATCCTTCAGGGGCTGATGTCAGCTCACTGCGCTCCAACCATCCCCAGGTTGGAACCTAATGCCCATGTGATGGGAGGAGGAGGAGAGGCCTTAGGGGAAGACTTGAGTAAGGAGGTGCAGCCTCATGATGGGATCATTGGGAGTTCCTGTGCTTCTTGGAGTTGATGTCTTCTTCTTCCTGAGATTAGGGAACTTTTCAGCTATTAATCAAATAACTTTTATTTTCCTGCCTCTTCATCTAATGAGACTCCTATCATATGAATATTACTGTGACATCGGAATTAATTGAGTTCCTTATGGCTCCCTTTGTTGTCTTTACCTTTGTTTCCTCTTCTTTTCAGTCATTATTTTCAATAATTTATCTTGTCTAAACTGGCTCTCTCTTCTGCTTCATCAACCGCATTTTTATAACCTTCACTGGGGATTAAATATCGGTTATAGCATTTTTAATATTGTCTGACTAGATTTTACTTCGTTCATCTAGAAGAATTGGAACTTCTGGCGATCCCTGGGTGGCTCAGTGGTTTAGCGCCTGCCTTTGGCCCGAGGTGTGGTCCTAGAGTCCTAGGATTGAGTCCCGCTTTGAGCTTCCCTTGTGGAGCCTGCTTCTTCCTCTGCCTGTGTCTCTGCTTCTCTCTCTTTCTCTCTCTACCTTTCATGAATAAAAAATAAAATCTTAAAAAAAGACCTAGCCTATCTTTAAATTTAAAGATAGCATTATATGGTCTCATTCACTTGGGGAATATAAATAATAGTGAAAGGGAATATAAAGGAAGGGAGAAGAAATGTGTGAGAAATATCAAAAAGGGAGACAGAACATAAAGACTCCCAACTCTGGGAAACGAAGTAGGGGAGGTGGAAGGGGAGGAGGACAGGCGGTGGGATGAATGGGTGACAGGCACGGAGGGGGAGCACTGGGTGTTATTCTGTATGTTGGCAAATTGAACACCAATAAAAATAAATTTATAAAATTTTTAAAAAAAATTTAAAGATAGCAAAATTAGAAGAATTAGAACTTATATTGTCTTCTCTCCTTTTTTCCAAGCCCACCTAGTATTCTTTAAATCGGTGTTTCAATTCCACTTTAGGTATGCTCAGATGGCTCACCGTATCTGCCTTTGACACAGTGTGTGATCCTGGAGCCCTGGGGTTGAGTCTTGCTTCGGGTTCCCTGCATGGAGCCTGCTTCTCCCTCTGCCTGTGTCTCTGCTTCTCTATCTCTGAGTCACTCATGAATAAATAAATAAAATCTTTAACAAAAAAATAAATTCCACTTTGGAGTATTTAATTGAATCTCTAAGCATTAAATTCCTGGACTATGAGATTGGCATGCTTTCATTTTTTTGTGGTAAATTTTTCTATCATTTCATTTTTCCTTTTTATTTTATTTCTGACAAAGTGAGTTAATTTAGGGAATAGCAGAGGAATCACAATTAGAGACATCAGAAACAATGAATACCTACTATTTGCTTTGACATGGATAAAACTGGAGGGTATTATGCTGAGTGAAGCAAGTCAATTGGAGAAGGACTATAATCATATGGTTTCACTCAAATGGGGAATATAAGAAATAGTGAAAGGGATTATAGGGAAAAAAAGAAAAATGTGTGGGAAAAATCAGAGAGGAAGACAAAACACGAGAGACTTAACTCTGGGAATTGAACAAAGGTAATGGAAAGGCAGGTGGGCCGGTGGTTGGGGTGACTGGTTGATGGGCACTGAAGTGGGCACTTGACGGGATGAGCACTTGGTGTTATACTGTATGTTGGCAAATTGAACTCCAATAAAAAATATAGAAAAAAGTTCCCACTTCTCCCGGGCTGGGCTTTCCTGTCCCAGAAGCTTTTGTCACTGGGCTTTAGCCAGGGAGGCCCTTGCAGTGCCCCTCCCCCACTTGATTCTTTTTTATTTCATTTTTTTCGCCTTCCTACCTTGCTAGAAGCTAAAATCCTTCCCTCTATTATGTTCCAGTTGTTCTCTCTTTAAATCTCAGGTCAAATTTGTAGGTGTTCAGGATGGTTTGTAAGTTATCTAGGTAAGTTGGTGGGGCCAGGAGAGTTGAGGACCCCTACTCCTCCGCCTTCTTGCCCCACTTCCTCATCTTGGCAGTTTATTTAAGCCTCCAAATTCTTCTCAGTGTTAGAAAATAGTTATGTTAAGTAGAAACAATGACTTTTTATCATCTGGAGGGAAAGACCTCAGAGGCTTGAGGACACCTGATAGATGTCAGGGACTTGATTCAAGATTCCAGCTCACCTCTGACTACAATAAATATAGCTGGAGATCTGTATCCAAGGAGCAGAAGGAGGGATGAAAGATGGGGATAAGTAGGAGACATCCTTCACCAGGAGGATCTGTGTGATCATGTGGAAGAGACTCTGATTGCATGTTGGAAAAACACAAAAGCGTGAGATGTCTACTCTGTCTCTGCAGGGGTGTTTGGAGCCAACAAGTTCTGCTGGGATCACCAGGGGACACGCACAACCACCAGGAGATCTCAGGAACCAGGAAGCTCAAGATCCAGAACAAGATGACGATTGAGAGCTAGTCTCCTCTTCAGAGATTTCTGTGCCATGCTCTGAAAACATCGTCCAGACAGGGACAAGGTTAACATTTGTAAAATCTGTGGAAACACAGAAAAGTCCCCCACTTTTTGAAGACACCATCATAGTGCCAGTAACCAAACTCGCCAAGGTTAACCCACCAGTATCAAAATAACTGATATTGTTATGGCAATAAATGTGAGTGTCAAGGGCAGCCCGGGTGGCTCAGCGGTTTAGTGCCACCTTCAGCCCACGGTGGGATACTGAAGACATGGGATCAAGTTCGAGTCCCATGTCAGGCTCCCTGCATAGAGCCTGCTTCGCCCTCTGCCTCTCTCTCTCTGCCTCTCTCTCTCTCTCTCTCATGAATAAATAAATAAAATCTTTTTAAAAATGTGAGTGTCGAAGTACAATGACCTTCATGACATAGACGAAGAAATGTCCTTAAAAAATAGAATCCTTTCTGTGGTCATATCTTCTGACATTAATTGCTTTAGTAATCGTTCCACTCTGTTATCTTTATGTAGAATTTCTATTCTTATGTACAGAGAGAGATCAGGTGTAAAGCCCTTAGCTTGTTGAAAACCACAGCATTTCTATCAGCTCTCTGAGTCTCTGTCAAGGCTTCTACTTGTCTCTGTGTTTCTGTGAAAGAACGATCTGGTCTACACACATCACTCAGTTGGGGCTTCTGGAAATTCAAGAAACCTTCAAATCTTATGTCCAATTCTGTCTTGGAAGTGGCTCAGGGAGCATCCAGGTGCTATGGTGGGGACCACAGGCCCAAACACTGGGGCTCACTCCAAACTGCTGTGTCCGTTTAGATCCTCACACAACCTCTCTGTGCTGCAGTGAATACTTACATACCTGTAAATGGTGCTAATTGTTTATGTATATACATTAGGTTGTGTCCATATGTGGAAATATGGAAGATGATCAATGCTAAGTATTCAGACAGCAAATCAGGTATTGAGAAAAAACAATTTACTGACAGATATCCTGTCTTCAAAACTCTTCCAGGATCCTACATAAGATCTGAGTGCCTCTTGAGGTTGCTTCCTCAAAAATTTCCTGTATACTCAGAATACATGCAAATATGGCCCTCCCTCCACTGATTAAACCTGCCCAGCCCTGACCTTGCAGCTGGGAGAGAAACTCCAGCCTCAGAATCCCCAGGTGACCCCGTTCAGGGATCAGGACAGAGCACAGACAACTCACCATGGAGTCTGTGCTTGGCTGGGTTTTCCTTGTCGCTATTTTAAAAGGTAATTCATGGAGAACCAGAGACCTTGAGTATGTGAGTGGAGATGAGTGAGAGAAACAGATGATGGGGGACAGTTTTCTGACCAGGATGTCTTGTGTCTGCAGGTGTCCAGGGTGAGGAGCAACTGGTGGAGTTTGGAGGACACATGGTGAATCCTGGGGGTTCCCTGGGTCTCTCCTGTCAGGCGTCTGGATTCACCTTCAGTAGCTATGGCATGAGCTGGGTCTGCCAGGCTCAAAAGAAGGGGCTGCAGTGGGTCGGACATATTAGCTATGATGGAAGTAGCACATACTACACAGACACTGTGAGGGACAGATTCACCATCTCCAGAGACAACACCAAGAACATGCTGTATCTGCAGATGAACAGCCTGAGAGCCGAGGACACAGCCGTGTATTACTGCATGAGGAACACAGTGAGTTGACATCAGTGTGAGCCCAGACACAAACCTCCCTGTAGAAGGGGATCAGGACCACCAGGGGGTGTGCACTCCTCACCACTTCTGAGTCAAAGGCTGAAGAGCAGGTGCAGATGTAGGTTCTGGGCAGGTTTCCTGTCAGGCTCTGAGCTTGCTTTCCATGGAGCAGTTTCCTCTAGGAAACCTCTCTTGGCACAGAATTCTGTGTTTATGAATTTAGTCACTAATTTTGTAACTTTTTTGTTAAAAAATCCTTCTATGCATAAAAGATAAATTTGATTAGATTTGATAACTGTCCCAAAAATATCAGTAATTAGAAATCTCTGTGTATATCAAATTATCCTTATAAGCCTCACAGCTATGTGCACTGTGTATGACAGAACCACCGAGATCCTTATACAGGTTGGTAGAAGCAGCGTAAACTGCTTGCTGGACTTGAAGGAACAGAGTCATCAACAGTCTAAAGCAAGAAAGTAAAAATCCCTGGAGGGGTCACTGTCTTGAACCATCTTCCCAGGATCAATGTTATTGACCACCTGGGAAAGCAGAGGAACCCCCATCTGCACATGGTGTGAATGTGAATTCTGAAGATAACACAAATGCACACACAGAGACACACATACACACACGGGAGAGTATTAAACCTTTATCACCCTCACCATCATCAGTTGAGAGTAGGCCAGGCCTCTCAGCAAGCCATAGATGCTTGGATGGAGGCAGGCAAGGACACAGGATCAAGGTGTGTGCTGTGAGTCAGTGGTGGGAATGGGGTCCCTCACCGTGAGGGTCTGGTGTGGAGTTAGTGTCTCCCATGCAACAAAGGAGGGTGAACCTTTGGGTTCTTGTTTTATTTCCCATGGTTGTAGAACAGGAAATGAGGGATGCATGAATGTCAAAAATTTAGCACGTAGATTCAAAGATATGGTGTAAGGAATAATTCGACTAAATAAGTATGAAAAGTGGAAGAACAAAACAAGAAATATCCATTCTAAGTAGAAAAAGGTCTGAATCATGGATAATGAGAATGATCCATGGAAGCAGCAGAAAATTTAAAATGATAGTAGAAATAAAGCAAGGTTTTACCAAGAGTCTCAGGTAGAAACAGTCCTCTACCCAAGGTCACCAGCTGGTTCTGAAGGTCGTGTGTGCACTGCGTATACTCAGATAACAAAAGATTCTAATGGATCCATGGGGATCCTCAGGGTGAGGAGCTGGATTGGAGGACCTTCCACCTGCAGGGAATAACTCATTGATCCTTCAGGTGCTGATATCAGCTCACTGAATAGCTTCTGCTTCTGTTTACTCTCTTATCATCTACTGGGACTCCATTAATACAAATGTTGTTATGATTTCATAAGTCACTGAGTTCCCTACGTCTACTTTTGTTGTCTTTACCTTTGTTTTCTCTTGTTTTCAGTTGGTATTTTCTATAATTTCATACTATCTATACTACATCATTGCTCTGCTTCATCCTACTTCCATTGTATGGCATCCACGTGGGATAGTGTCTTGGTTATAGAAATTTTAACTTGGCCTGATTTGAGTTTATTCATTTATCTCTGCATTAAGCAAAAATCTCTCTATTGTCTTCTATCCAATTTCCAAGTTCTTCTAGTATTATTCAATCATTGCTTTAAATCCTGTTTATATACATATCTTACAGATATGTAAATCTAAAATCCTGGTTTGAGACATTTTCATCCTGTATAATCTGCTGGGATCGATTTATTTCATTATTTACCTTTTTATGATAAATTCTTAAAAAAGGAAGATCCTTGGTTCTCTTTAGTCTTCCACTTGAAAGAATGTGGACTACAAAATAAATTTTAAAATAAAATAAAAATAAAAAACTAAAAGTATTTATGAAAATTAGGGAGGAAAATTAAGAACAAATTAATAATGATAAATAAAGAAGGATTTATTGGAATATAAATATAAAATAAGAATAAATAATGAAGAATGAAAGTAGAAAGGAAGCTAAGAACTAACTCCCCTATAACTGACACCTCACAACACTCTCTGATGACCAGACTTGCTGACCTGGAACTGCTGGTGCTGATCCCCTGAGGAGGGGCTGCCGTGCTTACTCTCAGAAGTCCTGCCTTAGTGGGCATCCTCTTCTACTGGGTAGGGGGCAGGGCTCAGAGTGAGCAGCTCTGGGCTCCAATGGATGGCCCTCTTCTGCTCCCTGATGCACTGAATGAGGGGTTGAAAATGGTCCCCTCTCTCTAGCCTGGGGTAGAATATTCGTAACCCCCACTCTTCAGAGAGCCCTCACATGAGAGCCATCAACCCTTCTGTGTTCAGCTTCCATCTGAACCCCATGTTCACCCTGCCTGTGTCTGAGCTGGTTTATCTCAGGCACATGAATGAGTCTCCTTATATCAACATGAGGGACTCCTGTCGTGTGAACCTGGGCTGGTCCTCCGAGGGAGGGTCTCACAGTCTTTAAATTCTGCTGGGATAGAGGTAACAGGATCACACCTCCATTCCATTTCTGACAAAACAGAGAACAGTGAGACAGGCAAGGTGGCAGCACAGTAGGGGTCATCACTTCATTTCACCCCATTAATTTAGCTAGATAACTGTCAAACCACCTGGAACACCAATGAATTCAACCACAGATGTCAGGAATAAATGAATGGATGTCTACAAATAAAATGTGACCGCTTTTCCGCAGTAGGAATATACAAAGAGAAATGGAGGAGATATGTGGAGAGACAAATGGTGACATAAGAGCCTTCATAAGCATATTACAGGAAAGTCATACAGTCTGGACCTCAAAATCTGGATCTTTAGAAATATGCTTCTGTGAGTGCAGTCCCTCCCTGAAAGCTGTTCTTGAGTGAAGCAGGCAATATCACAGATGGGACAGTGGGGCTGAATCTTTCTGGAGGCACAGAAAGATCAGGCTGTCAGAATCACAAGAGCTTCCACACATTGGAACAGGGAAATGAGTTTATGTAACAAGCCTGGGAGGAGGTTCAGCTTGTTTGAACTAAACAGTGAACCAAGGCCTGATTGGGTGACAGCTCTCCATGTTAGATCCCTGCAGAGGTTGGGAATGCAACAACCCTCCACCTTCCTCTGGGAGAGGCAGAGAAGTGGTACACTAGACTGGATGAGTACTCTCCATGCCAGGGCCCTACAACAGTGGGAAAAGAGGCCACCCTATGCTTCCTCCAGGATGTGGGGAGCAGATGCATGAATGACCAGGTGAAAGGTCTCCTTGCCAGGGCTCTACATTGTTCACAAATGAACCTCATTCCTTATGAACCCAGGAGGACCTGAGTGGGCAGGCCCGATAGGAGTCTATAGAGTTTGGCACACACTGCGATGCCTTATCTGCAGGGCTGGAGATTGGAGCACAATCATTTTTATTTTCTTCCTCTAAGGAGGCAAGGAAATCCTTCAAGGAACAAAAGCTTCACACAGCAAATGCCTGACACTGAACCACGCCCCCCTGACATTGAGTGGGGCAATTCCACCCAAGCACAGGCACCTGAGAGCCTGTGTAGCATGGCCCTCCCACAGGAGACAAGCTGGAAGAATACTTTGTATTTTGCTTGGGTTGTTGTAGATATTTTTCAATCTGCTCACTCATATAGCCATTAAGCACTGGACAAAATGATTAGAAAGAGGAATCCACAACATATGCAAGAACTAGAGAAAATCTTCTCTATCACAGATCTAATATATACAGTTATAAATGAAATATAAGAGATGAAGTACACAACTATAATTATGAATTACTATTCGTGCTTGAAAAAAACATAAAATACATGAGAGTTTCTTAGTGTAGGAATCAAATTTCATCAGGCTGAAATTCAATGTGCTCTAAGATGCAGTCTAAACTGAATGCTGTAACAGCCAATGTAAATGAGGAAGAATAGACAGTAATGACATATAAGAGAAGGTGATGGAAAGGAAGAAAGATGAGATAAAGGCATTAAAACAAGTGAGAGCCACAAACAGATACTCGGAGAAGTAACCAATAGTTTGAAAAAATACCATCTGATATATTGGGTATTCTGAGCAAACCAAGAGAGACAGAGGACCAGAAGGAATGTTTGAACAAATCACAACTGAGAACATCCATAATCTGTGGAAGGAAACAGGTGGTCATATGTGGAAAATGCAAAGGAGCCCTCCAAAAATCAATAAAATAGGTCAACACAACTACTTATACTAGGGAAGATGCAATTTTCAGAAATAAGGAGAAAATCATAGAAGCAGCTCAAGAAAAGAGATTCCTCACATGCAGAGAGAGAGAAATATTAGACAAACAGCAGGGCTAAACATAGAGACCTGGTAGGTCAGAAAGGCTGGAATGATAAATTCAGGGGAGAAAATGTGAAATGCATGAATCCATTTGTCTAGCTAGGTTGTAATTCCTAATTGAAGGAGAGATAAAGTGCTTTAAGGACAGAAAGACATTAAAAGATTCTGTGACCACCAAGACCACCTTCCAATAAATATGAAGAGGGATTCAGTAAGCTAAGAGGGATCCCAAAGGTACACAAAAATTCTGCTGGAACGGGGATTGTATTTTATTTTATATTTTCTGGAACGGGGATTTTTTTTTAATTTTTATTTTTTATTTATGATAGGCACACAGTGAGAGAGAGAGGCAGAGACACAGGCAGAGGGATAAGCAGGCTCCATGCACCGGGAGCCCAACGAGGGATTCGATCTCGGGTCTCCAGGATCGCGCCCTGGGCCAAAGGCAGGCGCTAAACCGCTGCGCCACCCAGGGATCCCTGGAACGGGGATTTTAAAGGTAATACAATAGCAGTAAATTCATACTCTTCAATAGTTACTCTGAGCATGAATTGAATAAATGATCCAGTCAAAAGTCATAGGATATCAGGTGGGATAAAAAGTAATACCCATTCATTTGGGTCTACAGGAGACTCATCTTAGACCCAAAGACACATTCAGATTCAAAATGAGGGGGTGGATAAAGATTTATCATGCAAATGGACATAAATAGAGAGCTGGGGTAAATATCTTCATATCAGATAAATTAGATTTGTTTTTCTTTTTTAATTTTTTTTAATTTTTATTTATTTATGATAGTCACAGAGAGAGAGAGAGAGGCAGAGACACAGGCAGAGGGAGAAGCAGGCTCCATGCACCGGGAGCCCGACGTGGGACTCGATCCCGGGTCTCCAGGATCGCGCCCTGGGCCAAAGGCAGGCGTCAAACTGCTGCGCCACCCAGGGATCCCCCAGATAATTTAGATTTGAAACCAAATATTGGGACAGCTCTGGTGGCTAAGCAGTTTATGATGCCTTTTGCCCAGGGCCTGATCCTGGAGACATGGGATCAAGTCTCATGTCATGCTCCATGAATGGGGCCTGCTTCTCCATCTGCCTCTCTCTCTGTCTCTGTCTATGTCTCTCTCTCTCTTTGTCTCTCTCTCTCATGAATAAATAAAAAATCTTTTTAAAAAATTAGAAAAACATCTCAAATACACAAGCTAACCTTAAACCTAAAAGAATTGGAGAAAGGGACTCCTGGGGGGATCAGTGGTCAACCACCTGCCTTCAGCCCTGGGTATATGATTCTGGAGTCCAAGGATCAAGTAACACATCAGGCCCCCTCTCTCTGTGTCTCTCTTGAATAAGTAAATAAGTACTTTTTAAAAAGAAGAATTGGAGAAAGATCAGCAAATAAAACCTAAACCAAACAGGAGACAGAAATAATAAGTTTTAGAGCAGAAATCAAAGAAAAGGAATCCAGAACAGTAGAAAAATCAAGGGAGCTAGAAGCTATATCCCAAAGATTTTGAAATGTTGTATCTTCTTTCTCATTAGTTTCCATGAATCTTTTTAATTCTTCTCTAATTTCCTTTTTGACCCTTTCATCTTTTAGCAGGATGCTCTTTAATCTTCATATGTTTGAGTTTCTTCCAAATTTCTTCTTGTGCTTGAGTTGAAGTTCCAAAGCATTGTGTTCTGAAAATATGCAGGGGACAATCCCAATCTTTTGGTATCACTTAAGACCTGATTTATGAGCCATTATGTGGTCTATTCTGGAAGAAGTTCCATGTGCACTAGAGAAGAATGTGTATTCAGTTGCGTTTGGATGTAAACTTCTGAAAATATCTGTGAAATCCATCTGGTTGAGTGTATCATTTAAAGCTCTGGTTCTTTAGAGATGTTGTGCTTAGAATATCTCTCAATTACAGAAAGCACTGTGTTGAAGTTTCCCAGTATATGTGTATTATAACAAGTATGTCATAACTTTCGTTATTAATTGATAAACTTGCAGGCTCCCACATAAGGGGCATAAATATTCATGATTGTTAGATCCTCCTGTTGGATAGATCCTTTAAGTATGATATAGTGTCCCTCGTCATCTCTTACTACAGTCTGTGGGATAAACTTTAATTTATCTGATATGAGAATGGCTACCCCTGCTTTCTTTTGAGGACCTTTTGAATGGTAAATGGTTCTCTAATCTTTTATTTTCAGGCCATAGGTGTCCTTCTGTCTAAAATGAGTCTTTTATATACAGCAAATAGATGGGTCTTGCTTTTTGTTATCCAGTCTGAAACCCTCCGCTTTCCGATGGGATCATTAAGCTCATTCACATTCACAGTTACTATTGAAAGATATGAATTTAGGGTCAACATATTATCTATTCAGTCCCTGTTTTGTGGATTGTTTCCTTGGACTTCCTCTTTCTTTTACAGAGTCCCCCTTAACATTTCTTGCAGAGCTGGTTTGGTGGTCACATATTCTTTCAGTTTCTGCCTATCTTGGAAACTCTTTATCTCTCCTTCTATTCTGAATGAGAGCCTTGCTGGATAAAGTATTCTTGGCTGCATGTTCTTCTCATTTAGGACCCTGAATATATCCTGCCAGCCCTTTCTGGCCTGCCAGCTCTCTGTGGAGAGGTCTGCTGCCAATCTAATATTTCTCCCCATATAAGTTACGGATCTCTCATCTCTTGTTGCTTTAAGGATTTTCTCTTTATCTTTGCAACTTCCAAGTTTCACTATTAAATGTTGAGGTGTTGAACGCTTTTTATTGATTTTAGGGGAGACCTCTATATCTCCTGGATATGAATGATTGTTTCCCTCCCCAAATTAGGGAATTTTTCAGCCATGATTTGTTCAAATATGCTTTCTCGTCCTTTCTCCCTCTCAGCATCCTCTGGAACCCCAATTAAACATAGATTTTTCTTTTTGGGGTCGTCATTTACTTCCCTTAACCTTTCCTCATGGTCTCTTAATTGTTTTTCTCTTTTTTCCTCAGCTACCTTCCTTGCCATTAACTTGTCTTCTATGTCACTCACTTGTTCTTCTAACTCAGTAATCCTCATTGTTAGGACCTCCAGTTTGAATTGTATGTCATTTAATTGATTTTTAATTTCGGCCTGATTAGTTCTAAATTATGCAGTCATGAAGTCTCTTCAATCCTTTATGTTTTTTTCTAGAGCCACCAGTAGCTTTCGAATTGTGCTTCTGAGTTGGCTTTCTGACATTGCATTGTAATCCAAATTCTGTAACTCTGTGGCAGAGAGTAATGTTTCTGCTTCTTTCTTTTGTAGTGAGTTCTTCCTTCTAGTCATTTTCCTTAGTGCAGAGTGGCTTTATGAGTGGGGTGAGTCAAGTATATCAACCACGACCTAAGTAAATTTCACCCTAGATTATTCTGACGAGGTCAGAGACCAGAAATTGAAAAGAAAGTTCAGAATGAAATTAAACAAAAGGACCACTAAAGTGAAAAACAAATTTTAAAACAAAGTGGTAAAAAATAAAAGGCCAGGAATCCTAAAGAAGAGTAGAAAAAAAGAAAAAAAAAGGAGAATAATAAAAAGGGGGAGGAGGACTGGGAGATGGTGGTGGTGAAGAAGTTGTAGTGGAGGGAGAATGTAGTCAATCTGAGGGGTTCTATAGGATGATCCCCTTGTTTCTGTGTATATTAATTTCTGTATATCAGTAGATGCTCAGTCCCAAATTTATGTAAACCAGAAATACTTGTAGAAGGCCCCAACACTGACCACCAAAACATAAATAAGATAAAAGAGGGGGGTAGAATGGAAATGAGGAATCTCACAAAATGCCCCAGCATGGTATTCCACTTGGTTCTGGGTGCATATTGGTCCTGTTTTAGAAGGCATTATCTTCGGCCATTTTAAAACAAAATGAGGCAGGTAAAACACACACACACACACACACACACACACACACACACACACACAAAAACATATCTTGTATATCTCCCAAAATTAAGTCAAGTATGCTTAAGGGAATCTAGCATTGGAAAATATATCTCTGACCTGTAATTGTAGAAATATGAAAGTCAAAAAGGAAGAATCTTAAAAATGAAGGGGTGGTAAAATATTGCAGTTAAGGTGGAAAAAGAAAAAATTGGAAATGTCCACTCTGATATTAAAACAAGTTTTACTGGGAAAAAGAAGAGAAAAAAAAGAGGGGTATCCTCTGTTTCTCTATACTGTAAACGTTCGACTTCCTTGGAGCTTTCCAGTGCTGCCTATAAGAATTTGCTCTTCCGCTGTCCTTCCAGCTGGTCTTCTGGGGGATGGACCTGTTGTGCTGTGTCCCAAGTGTGCGCACCTGAGTTATCTGCCCCACCCCCTGCCAGGTGCAGGGCTCAGTGAAAGCTGTTTATCCTGTGAGTCCCCTGTTCTATGGTGGCCCTGGTCCGTCCCAGGGACAGATGACACAAGGAGGAAAACAACACTAGTGGCAGTCAGCTCTCTAGCTCTGGAGTCAGCTCCTGCAGTAAGTACCGCAGTCTCCTAGTTCACACTGGCCTGGATGCTCCCAGGGCTGAGGAGGCACTGATCTGCACAGTTTGGGGGCACCTGGTGCAGGAGAGTCCTTGTTGTCCTGTGCCCTCCCTGCCTCTGCGAGTCCTAGGGAAAGTGCAGGATCCAGGGCTGTGGTCCTCAGCCCCCTGGGATCAGGGGCCTAAACTGCAGGAATCCAGCACCCAGGTGAGGCTCCCAAAGGCAGCCATGTGCAGAACCCCCCATCCAGAGTCCCCGCCTGAGCTTGTCCAGAGACCCCACTTGGTCTGCACTCCAGCCCTATGTGGATCGTGGCCCCACAGTTGTGGCGCACTCTCCCCAGGGTGCACTGCCTCTGTTAGTGACTCCAGGAGACTGGAGGCTACACTGCCCCTCCGGCAGTTCTTCTCGATTTCTCTGCTTAGCACTTGTCTGCCTGGGAAGAATCCAGTGCAGATTTTTAAAGTTCCTGGTTCTCCTGGCCTGGGGTTTCCTGTCCTGGAGGATTTCATCGCCTGGCCTTATCCAGGATCCTCATAGGGGTCCTTCCCCCACTTGACTCTTTTATTTTTTTCCACCTTCCTACCTTGTTAGCAGCACAAACTCTTCTCTCTGTAGTGTGCCAGGTATTCTAACTTTAAATCTCAGGTAGAATTCATAGGTTTTCAAGATGATTTGAAAGTTATTTAGGTAAGTTGGTGGGGACAGGTGACTTGGGGACCCTACTGCTGCGCCATCTTGCCCTGCCACCCTCTGCTGCTTATAATACTTTGTGATAGCTTGAGAAGGTCTCTTCACAGCCCCATCCCCATAGGTATACCTTCACAACAAAACACCCCACACATCCTACATTCCAAAAGGTGGACGATTCTCTACTTGCAGACAAGCAGGTTTTCTTCTCTCAATCTTACAATTGATTTTGTAGGGGCTCAGAATGATTTGATAAAAACCCAGATGTGTGCAGGGAGGAGACAAGCTCATCGCCCCTACATGTCTGCCATGTTAAATCCTTCTTTTCACATTTGTTTGACAGCAAAGATGGTCTGAAGTAATAGAAGGAGAGAATATGTATGACAGCTACAATCCTCATTTCTGTAACAGAAAAGAATAAAAACTGTTAATTGACCTTCCTTCTTCGTCTACCAACTACATATACTCTTTGATTTCAGCAACCCTTCAGCTCCTCAGAGCTCATTACCTGGCCGAATGACCAACACCTTAATCCTGAAGGGTGTCTCCTTGGTCTCCTCTTTACCATTATTGCTACCTAGTTAGTGCTGTAATTCTTTCTTCGCAAGGATATTATACTCATCTATAAAGCCAGCTGCTTCAGGGATATGGATACCATGATACTCTACTGAGCTCCAACATAAAGTAGTGCTTGATTATCTGCAGAACAATCTGTGAAGGAGGCTTATGCTTTTTCTTTCAAATAATTGTAGGAATCTCACCATGAGAATATGGGCAGGGTGGAGAGAGAAGGTAGTGGAGCAGGACTGGAGTCCATGAATATTTGGAAGTACTTAGAAGTGACATTCTGTGTCCTGAGGATCGCTTCAGAACCCATCACTTCTTCCATTTGGTGATAGAGAGGCACTGTGCATGCCCCAATTTAGGGCTTAGGCATTCAGATATCATGCACTTGGAGGTGGGACAAGATGGCAGAAAAGTAGGGTCCCCAACTCACCTGTCCCCAACGAATTACCCAGATAACTTTCAAATCATCCTGAAAACCTAAACCTACAAAATAACCTGATATTTAAAGAGAGAACAGGGACCCCTGGGTGGCACAGTGGTTTGGCGCCTGCCTTTGGCCCAGGGCGCGATCCTGGAGACCCGGGATCGAATCCCACGTCGGGCTCCCGGTGCATGGAGCCTGCTTCTCCCTCTGCCTATGTCTCTGCCTCTCTCTCTCTCTCTCTCTCTCTCTCTGTGACTATCATAAATAAATAAAAAAATTAAAGAGAGAACAGCTGGAATGATACAGTGGGAAGAGTTCACGCTACTATCAAGTACAACTTGTTTCTGCACTGAGCAAATGACTAGAAGGAAAAACTCACCACAAAAGAAACAGAAACAATACTCTCTCCCACAGAGTTACAAAATTTGGATTACAATTCAATGTCAGAAAGCCAATTCAGAAGCACAATTAGAAAGCTACTGGTGGCTCTAGAAAATACTGTAAAGGATTCAACAGACTTCATGACTGCAGAATTTAAAACTAATCAGATCGAAATTGAAAATCAATTAAATGGGAAGAGGGGCAAGATGGCAGAAGAGTAGTGTCCCCAAATCACCTGTCCCCACCAAATTACCTAGATAAGCTTCAAGTCATCCTGAAAGTCTACAAATTAGGCCTGAGATTTAAAGAGAGAACAGCTAGAATGCTACAGTGAGAAGAGTTCACGCTTCTATCAAGGTAAGAAGGCAGGAGAAAAAAGAATTAAAGAAACAAAAAGCATCCAAAGGGGAGGGCCCCGCGAGAAGCCGGGCTAAGGCCGGGGCCAATGTCCCCAGGACAGGAAAGCTCCCTCCCAGAGAAGCAGGAGCTACACAAATCTTCCCGGGTGGAAAGGCACTTGCAGGAAGATAGAGCAGGACCCCAGGAGAGCGGGGATGCCCTCGGGCTCCCTCGGACACTAACAGACACCTGCGCCCCGGGAGAGTGTGCCGAGCTCCCTAAAGGCTGCAGCGCACACGGCTGGACCTGGGAGCAGCTCGGAGAGGCTCTGGCAGCAGCTCCACAGAGGGGGCTTCCCGGCTGGAGCACGAATCCAACAGCGCAGGCCCGGGAGCACAGGGCGCCGGGGACACAGCCCAGGATCCGGCTTCCCCCCAGTGACAGGCAGAGGCCAGGAGGGCCCAGGACAGCAAGGATGCTCCTGACTCGAGCTGAGCAGATCAGCAGTCACACCCCCAGAGCATCCAGGCCTCTGCAGATGGAGAGCTCTGTAGCTACTGAGGGAGCTGAATCCAGGGCTCCAGAGTTGGCCCCGTCACTGCGGTTGTTCCTCCTGGGGCCTCAAGGGGTAGACAATCCCCACTGATCCCTGCACCAGGCAGGGGGCTGAGCAGCTCCCTCAAGTGCTAACACCTGAAAATCAGCACAACAGGCCCCTCCCCCAGAAGACCAGCTAGACGGACAAGTTCCAGGGGAAGTCAAGGGACTTAAAGTATATAGAATCAGAAGATACTCCCACATGTTTTTTTCCTTTTTTTATTGCTTTTTTGTTTCCCCACCCTTTTTTCCCTTTCTTTTTCTTCTCTTTTTTCTTTTTATCTTCCTTTTTTCTTTTTTATTTTTCTCTTTTCTTTCCTTCTCTCTCTCTTTTTCTCCTTTTCCCGATGCAACTTCTTTTTGGCCACTCTACACTGAGCAAAATGACTAGAAGGAAAACCTCACCTAAAAAGAAAGAATCAGAAACAGTCCTCCCTCCCACAGAGTTACAAAATCTGGATTACAATTCAATATCAGAAAGCCAATTCAGAATACTATTATAAAGCTACTGGTGGCTCTAGAAAAAAGCATGAAGAACTCAAGAGACTTCATGACTGCAGAATTTAGATGTAATCAGGCAGAAATTAAAAATCAATTGAATGACATGCAATCCGAACTAGAAGTCCTAACAACAAGGGTTAACAAGGTGGAAGAACGAGTGAGTGACATAAAAGACAAGTGGATGGCAAAGAGGGAAACTGAGGGAAAAAGAGACAAACAATTAAAAGACCATGAGGATAGATTAAGGGAAATAAATGAAAGCCTGAGGAAGAAAAACCTACATTTAATTGGAGTTCCCGATGGCGCCAAAAGGAACAAAGGGCCAGAATATGTATTTGAAAAAATCATAGCTGAAAACTTTACTAATCTGGGAAGGGACACAGGAATTCAGATCCAGGAAAAAGAGAGATCCCCCCTAAAATCAATAAAAACCGTTCAACAACTTGACACTTAATAGTTAAGCTTGCAAATTCCAAATATAAAGAGAACTGGGGGGTATTATGCTGAGTGAAGTAAGTCAATCGGAGAAGGACAAACAGTGTATGTTGTCATTCATTTGGAGAATATAAATAATAGCGAAAGGGAATATAAGGGAAGGGAGAAGAAATGTGTGAGAAATATCAGAAAGGGATACAGAACATAAAGACTCCTAACTCTGGGAAACGAACTAGGGGTGATGGAAGGGGAGGAGGGCGGGGGGTGGGAGTGAATGCGTGACGGGCACTGAAGGGGGCACTTGACGGGATGAGCACTGGGTGTTATTCTGTATGTTGGTAAACTGAACACCAATAAAAATTAAATTTATTATTAAAAAAAAAGAAAAGACCCCAAATAGCCAGGGGAATTTTAAAAAAGAAAACCATAGCTGGGGGCATCACAATGCCAGATTTCAGATTGTACTACAAAGCTACTGTCATCAAGACAGTCTGCTACTGGCACAAAAACAGACACATAGATCAATGGAACAGAATAGAGAACCCAGAAGTGGACGCACAACTTTATGGTCAACTAATATTCAATATAGGAGGAAAGACTATCCATTGGAAGCAAGACAGTCTCCTCAATAATTGGTGCTGGGAAAATTGGACATCCACATGCAGAAGAATGAAACTAGACCACTCTCTTTCACCATACACAAAGATAAACTCAAAATGGATGAAAGATCTAAATGTGAGACAAGGGATACCTGGGTGGCACAGCAGTTTAGCGCCAGCCTTTGGCCAGGGCATGATTCTGGAGACCCGCGATCGAATCCCACGTTGGGCTCCCAGTGCATGGAGCCTGCTTCTCCTTCTGCCTTTGTCTCTGCACCCCCCTCAGTGTGTGTGTGTGTGTGACTATCATAAATAAAAAAATAATTGTGAGACAAGATTCCATCAAAATCCTAGAGGTGAAAACAGGCAACACCTTGTTTGAACTCGGCCCCAGTTACTTCTTGCAAGATACATCCACGAAGGCCAAAGAAACAAAAGCAATAATGAACTATTGGGACTTCATCAAGATAAGAAGCTTTTGCACAGCAAAGGATGCAGTCAACAGAACTGACAACCTACGGAATGGGAGAAGATATTTGCAAATGACATATCAGATAAAGGGCTAGGTTTCAAGATCTATAAAGAAGTTCTTTTTTTTTTAATTTTTTTTTAAATTTTTATTTATTTATGATAGTCACAGAGAGAGAGAGAGAGAGGCAGAGACACAGGCAGAGGGAGAAGCAGGCTCCATGCACTGGGAGCCTGACGTGGGATTCGATCCCGGGTCTCCAGGATCGCGCCCTGGGCCAAAGGCAGGCGCTAAACCACTGCGCCACCCAGGGATCCCTATAAAGAAGTTCTTAAACTCAACAGCAAAGAAACAAACAATCCAATCATGAAATGGGCAAAAGACATGAAGAGAAATCTCACAGAGGATGACATAGACATGGCCAACCCGTACATGAGAAAATGCTCTGCATCACTTGCCATCAGGGAAATACAAATCAAAACCACAATGAGATACAACCTCACACCAGTGAGAATGGGGAACATTAACAAGGCAGGAAACCACAAATGTTGGAGAGGATGCGGAGAAAAGGGAGCCCTCTAATACTCTTGGTGGGAATGTGAAATGGTGCAGCCACTCTGGAAAACTGTGTGGAGGTTCCTCAAAGAGTTCAAAATAGATCTGCCCTACTACCCAGCAATTGCACTGTTGGGGATTTACTCCAAAGATACAGATGCAATGAAAAGCCGGGATACCTGCACCCCAATGTTTTTAGCAGCAATGTCCACAATAGCCAAACTGTGGAAGGAGCCTGGGTGTCCATTGAAAGATGAGTGGATAAAAAAGATGTGGTTTATGTATACAATGGAATATTACTCAGCCATTAGAAATGACAAATAGCCACCAATTGCTTCAATGTGGATGGCACTAGAGGGTATTATGCTGAGTGAAATAAGTCAATCAGAGAAGGACATACATCATATGGTCTCATTCATTTGGGGAATATAAATAATAGTGAAAGGGAATAGGAGGGAAGAGAGAAGAAATGTGTAGGAAATATCAGAAAGGGAGAACATGAAGACTCCTAACTGGGAAATGAACTAGAGGTGCTGGAAGTGGATGAGGGCGGGGGTGGGGGTGAATGGCTGACGGGCACTGAGGTGTACACTTGACGGGATGAGCACAGGATGTTATTCTGTATGTTGGCAAATTGAACACCAATAAAAAATAAATTTATTATTAAAAAAAACTGGAAGAAATAACTGATGAGCTCAGGAAAATCAGGATATAAAATCAGCAAATAGTTTATCCAAAATAACAACAAATTACCTATACAAAATTAACAAAGTAATCTGCTTTACGCTGGTATCAAAAATAAATTTTTAGTATTGAAATTTACTAAGGGGATAAAATATTCTATGGAAAATGACCTATATTGGTGAAACCCTTTTGAATATGCACCCCAAATGCAAAGATAACTCTGTTTATACATTAAATCTTCATATAGTCATAATGCCATCTACACAAATTGCTATAGAATTGTGGTGCAACACATGTGCTGACTTTTAAAGACTCTAATGTAAGTCTAGAGTTGGTTATATAGTCAAAGGACATGCAAATAGAGTCTTCTCTTTGCTGATTAAACCAGCCCAACCCCGACCCTGCAACTGG
This sequence comes from Canis aureus, assembly GCF_053574225.1. NCBI lineage: Eukaryota > Metazoa > Chordata > Mammalia > Carnivora > Canidae > Canis > Canis aureus. The sequence continues at coordinate 76,801,186 of NC_135619.1, read as the reverse complement.
GAGTGGAGCCACAGCCCCAAGATCCCCAGGTGAGGCCATTCAAGGATCAGGACAGAACTCAGAGGTCATCATGGAGTCTGTGCTTGGCCTGGTTTTCCTTGTCGCTATTTTAAAAGGTAATTCATGGAGAACAAGAGACCTTGAGTTTGTGAGTGGAGGTGAGTGAGAGAAACAGGGGATGTAGGATCGTTTCCTTACCAGGATGTCTTGTGTCTGCAGGTGTCCAGGGTGAGGTGCAGCTGGTGGAGTCTGGGGGAGACCTGGTGAAGCCTGGGGGGTCCCTGAGACTCTCCTGTGTAGCCTCTGGATTCACCTTCAGTAGCTCTGACATGAGCTGGATCCGCCAGGCTCCAGAAAAGGGGCTTCAGTGGGTCGCATACATTAGCAATGATGGAAGTAGCACAAGCTATGCAGACGCTGTGAAGGGCCGATTCACCATCTCCAGAGACAACGCCAAGAACACGCTGTATCTGCAGATGAACAGCCTCAGAGCCGAGGACACGGCCGTGTATTACTGTGCAGACACAGTGAGGGCACCTCATTGTGAGCCCAAACACAAACCTCCCTGTAGAAGGGGATCGGGACCACCAGGGGGTGCACACTCCTCACCACTTCTGTCTTGAAGGCCTAGGAGTAGGTGCAGATGGAGGTTCTGGGCAGGTTTACTGTCAGGGCCTGGGCTTCCTCTCCAAGGTGTAGTTTCCCTGAGAGAGCCTCTCTAGGTACAGGATATTTTTACCTATTCAGTCTCTAACTTACAATCTTTCTTGTGATAGAAAGAGAAATATAGTAATGTCCACAAATGGCAGTTTCTGATTTGGAAACTTTGTTGGATTTAGTCAACAACTCTTCTTATATGCACAAGGACATATTTGCTTAAACTTTCCCTAAATATCAGTTTATTACCCATTTCTCCATGTACTACAACTTCTCCTTTTTAAGAATCTAAGCTGCATACATGGTACATGAAGTAACCACTCAGCTCAGTGTGCAAGGTTTTTAGAAACCGCATAAACTACATGCTGGTCATGACACTACAAGGGGGTCAAAAATCCAAAGGAGAGAAGACGGACTGCAGTTGTGACCTCACTCTTGAATCACACTGACAAAAACAATATTAGCTTCAACCTGGGAAAACAAGAGACCCCAAGAAGTGAGTTGTTGGGATGTGTAGTGAAGGGCCCCCCCACACACACAGACACAGACAGGAGAGTACAAACCTTTATCACCCTCATCATCAGGTCTGCTGAGAGCAGGTCAGGCCTCTCAGCAAGTCATAAGTGCTTGGATTTGGGAAGGACACTGGCTCAGGGTGTGTGTTTTGGGTCAGTGGTGGGGACGAGGTCCTGCTCCAGGAGGGGCTTGTGTGGAGTCAGTGTCCCACCTGCATCACAGGAGGAAATTCAATGATTCCTGCGGGATTTCTCATGAGTGGGGCAGGAGGAGAAGAGGGAGGACTGGTGATCACAGAAGTTAGCAGGTACCACTCAAAGATATTGTGTGATGACAAATTCAACTAAACTATTATGAAAACTGGAGAGAACAAGAGTGGAGGAAGACCTTCCACCTGCAAGGAATAACTCATGGAATCTTCAGGTGCGGATATCAGCTCACTGTATGTGACCTCTGCCATCCCCATGTTGGAACCTAACGCTCTTGTGATGGGAGGAGGAGGTGTAGCCTTAGAGGAGCACTTAGTTCAGGAGGTGTAGCCCTTGATGTGATCAGGTTCCTTATACATCAGAACTGGGAAATCTCCCTGACCCAGGCCCCATGCGAGATGACAGGAAAGGACAGGCTAGGACGTGGGTGCTTCCAGGCACCACATATGCCTGCATCTGGACCTTAGACTTCCCAGACTCCAGAACTGTGATAATGAGTGTCTGTAGTTTAATCCACACAGTCTGGGAGTGTAATGACACCACCCAGACACATTAAAACAGTGTCGCATCTCTTTTTTGTCCTTTACAACCTGGTCCCAGTGAAACAGTGAGGTTATGACAAAATAGCAGGAAACCCACATCCAGACTCACTGTCCTCAGCCGCCTTCCATGCTCCTGTGCTTAGTAGCTCTGCATCATGTTGGTGCCACACATTCCACTTACAATCCTTGGGTTCTTTAGACACATTAGTATCCTGAGATTCCTGCCTCTGTACCACCTAAGGAGCTTTAACCCAGGCACATCCCCATGGAAGCAGACATCTAAAAGGTCAGATTTTCCTGTCTGCTGCTCATAATACTATACAGAATATTCTGGATCAGCCTCCCTCCCTGCTTTCATCACCACAGCTATATCTCCCCATGACAACATCCACACCTCCTACATTCAAAAGGAGGTTGATTTTCCACCTGTGGACTTGCAGTTTTTGTTCTCTCAGAACTCTGATTTCATGGGTGATCAGAATGATTCGACAACTGCTTATCATGTTCCAGGAACGAGACTAGCTCAGGGACCCTGATCCAGCATCTTAACTCCTCCCTCCCAATGCTGTTATAGCAAAGACCGTGTGGGGAATTCCTTCTGATTTATATGCTGTAGATAAAATGGGGATTCTGGAATTTTATGTCAAAATCGCCAGGTCTATTTCCCTCCCAACTCTTATCTCAGTCCTGTGGATTCATTTTGTGTTTGAGTGTATGTTGTACAATAATTGTATTATTTTGCAGTAAGTAATGGTGACATATGTGGTCCATGCACATAATCTCGCTAATGAGTGACATAGAGAGGAAAGCACCCCTCAACATGTGACACAGGCTTTGGGCAGGAGGTCGGGCATCCTTCGCAAGGACAAGAATGTGGTAATATTGTTATCACAACTCTATGTCTTCATGCCATTGAGGTAGATGCACTTTGGATGGTGTGGGCAGCTGGCAGTCCCCCGGATGCACAGGATCCTTTCAGGAACAGAAGTTGCTGGATCTGTAGGCAGAGCAGAAGTCCTGTCTCATTTTGCAGGGTCAAGGGGACTGACTCAAGAAACTCAAATTTGAGGTGGATCAGAACAGCAAACTGGAATTGAATTCCTTAACCTTGGTATATTCTCTAAGTCTCTATCTTCCTCTGTGTGTACAAAAGCTAGGTCTAGCTTCTGCTCCAGAATAACAGCTTTATGACGAAGACGTCACATATGATGCTGGTTCTGGGTCTTCAGAGAGTGTCTGTGGTGTGTGCTGCATGCACTGTGTTGTCCTGTTTTGGCTGCTATTTCTTTCAGGCCAGGCATCTACACAGGCCCTCTTTGCCTGCAGTGGGCAGTGTGTGGTCCCTGGTCAGCATGTGGTGTGTTTTAACTGGATGTACTCTGCTCTACTTGTTAAATAAGCCCTGATATCACCTCTGCTAGAACTGAGGCCCTGCTGAATTCTCTGGTCAGGAGATGTGGGTGGGCAAGAGTGCAGCTGGTCTGGGAAACCATATGGTGCAACATCAAATAGGTAATAGTATACCTACCCTATGATCCAGCAACTGCATTACTGGGCATTTACTCTAAGAATACAAAAGTACTGGGCTGCCCAGGTGTCTCAGCTGTTGAGCGCATGCCTTCAGCTCAGGCCATGTTCCCAATCTGGGGATTGAGTCTCATATTGGGCTCCTGGGAGGAGCGTGCTTCTCCCACTATGTCACTGTCTCTTTGCAACTCCCCTGAATAAATAAATAAAATCAGTGAAAATAAAATAATCCTGAGACATCTGGGTGGCTTAGTGGTTCAGCGTCTGCCTTTGGCTCAGGGCATAATCGCAGAATCCAGGGATCGAGTCTCACATCAGGCTTCCTGCATTTAACCTGCTTCTCCCTCTGCATAGGTCTCTGACTCTCTCTGTTTGTGTGTGTCTCTCATGAATAAATAAATAAAATCTTTTTAAAAAATGAAAGAATATTCAAAGGAAAACAGGACCATTGGCATACTCACTATTATAAAAATGAATATAAAAGCACTGAGGTGGATACTTGATGGGATGAGCACTGGGTGTTATGTTATATGTTGGCAAATTGAACTCCAATAAAAGAATATACAAAAAAAAAGTACTAATTCAGAGGGATGTGCATTTATGTTACAGCAGCATTATGTACATTAGCCAAACTATGGAAACTATCCATACATGAATGGTACTCCATACAGAAAACTCCATACAGAAAACACAAAGGACTCCAGGAAAACATTTTATATCTGAGTCAGCAATTCAGCAAAGTAGCAGGATATACATTCAATGCCCAGAAGTCAGGTACATTTTACACTAACAATGATAGAGTACAAAGAGAAACCCAGGATTCCATGGCATTTATAATTGCAACAACACAACAAAAATAATTAACAGTGAATCAAATCAAAGAGGTAAAGGATGTGTACACTGAAAATTCTAGAACACTTATGTTGGAAATTGAGGAAGACACAAAGGAATGAAAAACATTCCATGCTCAAGAATTAGAAAAAGTGGAGGGGGAGGTGGGCAGGAGGTGGGGGTGACTGGTTGACAGGCACTGAGCGGGGTACTTGATGGGATGAGCACTGGGTGTTATTCTATATGTTGTCAAATTGAACACCAATAAAACATCAATTTATTATATATATTCTTAAATGTCTATGTTATCCAAGGAAATCTACATAGTTAAGGTAACCTCTATCAAAATACCATAAAAAAAAATACCATCAATATTTTTCAGAGACGTAGAAAAAAAATCCTAAAATTTGAATTGAAGCGGAAAAGACCATAAATACCAATGGGATGGTGCAAAAGAAAATCAAAGCAGGCGGCATCACAATGCCTGACGTCAAGCTGTATTACAAAACTATGATCATCAAAACGGTGTGGCACTGGTGCAAAACAGACATATAGATCAACATAACAGAGTAGAAAACCCAGATATGGGCCCTCAAAGTATGGTCAATAAACTTCGAGAATAAGAAAGAATATCCCCTGGGAAAATAAAACAGTCTCAAAAATAATTGGCATGGGGAAAACTGAACAGCCCCTGCAGAAGAATTAAACTGGACCATTGTCTTATACCAGACAAAAAGATAAAGTCAGATGGTTAAAAGATCTAAATGTCAGACAACATTCCATCAAAATCATTGTGAGGAGAAGAAAGAAAAGACTGTCTATCTTCCAGTGGAAAATCTTTCCTCCTTTATCAAATGTTAGTTGACCATAAAGTTGAGGGTCCACTTCTGGATTCTCTATTCTGTTCCATTGATCTATGTGTCTGTTTTTGTGCCAGTACCACAATGTCTTGATGACCACAGCTTTGTAGCACAACCTGAAATCTGGCATTGTGATGTCCCCAGCTATCGTTTTCTTTTTTAAAATTCCCCTGGCTATTTGGGGTCTTTTCTGATTCCACACAAATCTTAAAATAATTCCATGAAACTCTCTGAAGAAAATCCATGGTATTTTGATAGGGATTGTAATAAACGTGTCAATATCCCTGGGTACATTGACATTTTCACACTATTAATTCTGCCAATCCATGAACATGGAATATTTTGCAAGATACATCCACGAAGGCAAAAGAAACAAAAGCAAAAATGAATTATTGGTACTTCATCAAGATAAGAAGCTTTTGCACAGCAAAGGGTACAGTCAACAAAACTAAAAGACAACCTACAGAATGGGAGAAGATATTTGCAAATGGCATATCAGATAAAGAGCTAGTTTCCAAGATCTATAAAGGACTTATTAAACTCAACAGCAAAGAGATAAACAATCCAATCATGAAATGGGCAAAAGACATGAACAGAAATCTCACAGAGGAAGACATAGACATGGCCAACACGCACATGAGAAAATGCTCTGCATCACTTGCCATCAGGGAAATACAAATCAAAACCACAATGAGATACCACCTCAAACCAGTGAGAATGGGGAACATTAACAAGGCAGGAAACGACAAATGATGGAGAGGATGCAGAGAAAAGCGAACCCTCTTACACTGTTGGTGGGAATGTGAACTGCTGCAGCCACTCTGGAAAACTGTGTGGAGGTTCCTCAAAGAGTTAAAAATAGACCTGCCCTATGATCCAGCAATTGCACTGTCCGGGATTTACCCCAAAGATACAGATGCAATGAAACTCCAGGACACCTGCCCCCCGATGTTTATGTCAGCAATGTCCACTAGCCAAACTGTAGAAGGAGACTTGGTGTCCATCGAAAGATGAATGGATAAAGAAGATGTGGTTTATGTATACAATGGAATATTACTCAGCCATTAGAAACGACAAATACAAAAAAATAAAAATATAAATAAATAAAAATATAAATAAATAAGTAAGTAAATAAATAAATAAATAAATAAATAAATAAATAAATAAACGACAAATACCCACCATTTGCTTCAACATGGATGGAACTGGTGGGTATTATGCTGAGTGAAATAAGTCAATCAGAGAAGGACAAACATTATATGTTCTCATTCATTTGGGGAATATAAATAATAGTGAAAGGGAATAGAGGGGAAGGGAGAAGAAATGGGTAGGAAATATCAGAAAGGGAGATGGAACATGGAAGTTTCCTAACTCTGGGAAAAGAACTAGGGGTGGTCGAAGGGGAGGAGGGCAGGGGGTGGGGGTGACTGGCGGGTGGGCACTGAGGGGGGCACTTGATGGGATGAGCACTGGGTATTATTCTGTATATTGGCAAATTGAACACCAATAAAAAATAAATTTATTAAAAAAAGAAAGATGAATTGATATACATACAAAGGGTTTATATATACAAAGGGATATTTCTCAGTCATCAGAAAGGATGAATAGCTACCATTTCCACCAACATGTATGGAACTAAATGGTATTATGCCAAGTGAAATGAGCCAATCGGGGAAGGACAATCATCATGGTTTCACTCATACGTGGAATATAAGAAATAGTGAACGGGATCATAGGGAATGAGGAAAACTGAGTGGGGATAATTTGGAGAGGAAGGCAAACCATGAGAGACTCCTATCTCTGGGACTCATACGAAAGGTTGCAGAAGGGGAGGTGAGTGGTGGGACATGGTGCCTAGGTGCCGGGCATTAAGGAGGGCATGTGATGAGATGAACACTTGGTGTTACTATATGTTGGCAAATTGAACTTAAATAAAATATTGAATAAATAATTGAAAAATAAATTATTAAAGAGAGGGATTATGAGCAATAATATGCCAACAAATTCAGCAATTGGAAGAAATTGATGTCTTCCTATAAATGTAGAAACAACCCAATCTGAAACAGGAATGAATTTAAAAGCTGTACAGAACCAAAACCAGTAAATGAAAATCAAACATATTTAAAAGTCTTCTAACAATCAAAAGTCCAGAGACACATGGCTGCCCATGGGAATGTAACAAGCATTGGAATAGAATTAATACGTATCCTGAAAATATTCCAAAAAATAGAAATTAAAGGAAACTTCCAAACTCATTTTCTGTGGGCAGCATTACCTTGACTTCAAAAGCAGACAAATATCAAACTTAAAAGGAGAATTATATATTAATATCCTTGATGTATATGGATGCAAAATTCTCACCAAGATCCTAACCAACAGGATCCAACAGTACATTAAAAGGATAATTCACCATGACCAAATGGAACTAATTTATGTTATGTAAATTTATGTAAGGGTGGTTCAGCAACTGCAAATCAAATGATGGGATTTGAGTCAATAATAAAAGAATGGATAAGGACCATTTTATCCTCTCAACTGAAGCCCAAAAAGCTTTGTCAAAAGAGATTATACTTTCTTGATAAAAAAAAAAAAACCTCTTGCTGTGTAGAGATAGGGGGACATACTCAACATCATAAAAGACATCTACACAGACACATGGAGAATGTCATCCTAAACAGGGAAAAGTTGAGAGCTTTTCCCCTAAGATCAGGAACAGGACAAGGATGTCCACCTTCACCACTATTCTTCACCATCGTGCTAGAAGCCCTAGCCTCAACAATCAGACAACAAAGAGAAGTAACAGTCATCCAAATCAGCAAAGAAACAATCAAATGTTCACTCTTCACACACAAGATACTTAAAGTTCAAATCCCAAAAATTCCTTTCAAAAAATTGCTAGAACTGATACTAGAATACAGCAAAATTGGAGTATGTAAAATCAATACAAGGAAGTCAGTGGATTTTCTATACAGTGCAAATGAAACAGAAAAAAGAAAATCAAGGACTGGATGCAATTTATAAGTGCACCAGAAATCATCAGGTAATAAAAAAATCCTAACCAAAGAAGGATGGACGTATAGTCTAAACATTCCAGAAAACTTATGAAAGACAGTAAGGAATACACAAGTAGACAGAAAATATTTATTCTTATAGATTAGAAGAATAAGTATTGATAAAATATCTGTGCTATCAAGAGCCAGTTACACACTCAAAGCCATCTGTATAAAAATATCACCAGCATTTTTCACAGAGTGGGAGCAAATAATCTGAAAAATTTTAAGGACCCACAAAGACCTCAAATAGCGAGAGCAATCCTGAAAAAGTAAAGCAAAGCTAGAGATATCCTGATTCTGCTTGTCAAGATAAATTACTACATTGTGATAATCAGGACAGTATGGTACCAGCACAAATACAGACATATAGATAAATAGAAAAGTTTGAGAGCCTAGAAATGGACCCTGAACTCTGTGGTCAAAAAGTCTTGACAAATAAGGAAAGAATATCCAATGGAAAAAAAATAAAGTGTCTTCAACAAATGGCATTGGGAATACTGGAGGCCCACATGCAGAAGAATGAAAGGGGACACTTTTCTGACATCATTCACAACAATGGACTCAAAGTTGATGAAGGATCTAAATGTGAGTCAGGAAACCATCAGAATCCTCAGGGGAACACAGGCAGCACCTTTTCTACCTCGGCTGCAACCATTTCCAGACGTGTCTCCAGAGGCAAGGGAAAGAAAAGGAAAATGAACTATGGGGACTTCATCAAGGAAAGAGCATTTTCACAGCAAAGGAATCACTCAAAGTAATTAAAAGGCAACCTACAGAATGGGGGAAGATATTTGGAAATGTCTTATCAGATTAAAGGCTCAAATTCAAATCTACAATGAGAATTGGGCAGAAGTTGTGAACAGACTTGCTGTCCTGTCCAGAGATCCTGCATCACACCATATATTAGGGAGCTCTGCATGCAAAACGATATTCATTTGCTCTCCTAGATATGCTATATATCAAACAAAATATTAGAACAAAGAATCTGACAGAAAAGAGGGAAAACATTCATGCCGAAGACTACCATACAAATTAAACAATAATAAAAGATATTAAAATCAGTCAACAAGAAGTTAAATGATTTGTGTGCATATACACAGTCAAAGAGGAAAATCATTACAAAAACACAAGTAATTAATGAGCTCACGGAAAATTCAGGATATAAAATCAACATAGACAAAAAAAAGCTAATTTCTACACACTAAGAAAAATTTTCTGTATAAAATTTACAAAACAATTCCCTTTAAACTGGTATCAAAAATAAATATTTATGATTAAATTTTATGAAGGAAAAAATACTCTTTAAAAGTGACCTATATTAAAAAACATTTATTGTATTTCTTTAAGATTTTATTTTATTTATTCATGAGAGAAACAGAGCAGGAGAGAGAGAGGCAGAGACACAGACAGAGGAAGAAGTAGGCTCCATGCAGAGAGCCCAACGTGGGACTCGATCCCGGATCTCCAGGATCACGCCCTGGGCTGCCAGCAGCACTAAACCGCTGTGCCACCCGGGCTGCCCAATAAAAACTTTTTAAAAGGCACAGAAAGGCAAAGATAAATATGCTGATGAATTAGAACATCATAAATCCACTGTGCCACCAAAAGAAAGTCATCTAGGGTTAGGAAGTAATGCTTGTATATAACTTGTAAAGAATTGAATTCTAAGTCTGGAGCTGACTATATAGTCAAAGGACATGCAAATAAGGCCCTCCCTCCACTGATTAAACCAGCCTAGCCCCGACCCTGCAGCTGGGAGAGCAGCCCCAGTCCCAGGATCCCCAGGTGACACCATTCAGGGCTCACAACACAACACAGAAAAACCACCATGGAGTCTGTGCTTGGCTTGGTTTTCCTTCTCACTATTTTAAAAGGTAATTCATGGAGAACAGAGACCTTGAGTACATGAGTGGAGGTGAGTGAGAGAAACAGGGGATGTGGGATAATTTCCTGACCAGGATGTCTTGTGTCTGCAGGTGTCCAGGGTAAGGTGCAGCTGGTGGAGTCTGGGGGAGCCCTGGTGAAGCCTGGGGCATCCCTGAGACTCTCCTGTGTGGCCTCTGGATTCACTTTCAGTAGCTACCAAATGAGCTGGGTCCGCCAGGCTCCAGGGAAGGGGCTGCAGTGGGTCGCATACATTAACAGTGGTGGAAGTAGCACATACTATGCAGACGCTGTGAAGGGCTGATTCACCATCTCCAGAGACAACGCCAAGAACACGCTGTATCTTCAGATGAACAGCCTGAGAGCCGAGGACACGGCCGTGTATTACTGTGGGAAGGGACACAATGAGGGAACTTTAGTGTGAGCCCAGACACAAACCTCCCTGCAGAAGGGGATTAAGACCATTAGGGGGTGCACACTCCTCACCACTTCTGTCTTGAAGGCCCAGGAGCAGGTGCAGATGGAGGTTCTGGGCAGGTTTCCTGTCAGGGCCTGGGCTTCCTCTCCAAGGAGCAGTTTCCCCAGGGAGTCTCTCTGAACACTTGATTATGTGTTTAACTATTCAGTCTCTTTCTTAGAGACTTAGGCACTCAACTATAGCACTTACACTTACTTGTACTTAACTTTTCCAGACCAAAAATATTAATCAATTACAAATAACTCCATTCAAGTCATCTGAGCATTTTCATTGTCCTAGTGGCACTCACTGTGGATCACAGGTCCCCAAGCTAACATTTTGTCTTCAACATCACAGTATAGAGGAATCTCCGATCAACACAAGAGAATAGAGACATTCTACAAAAATGTTAATAACGGCCTCAGTGTGAGAGAAATTCTCAGCATGACATGGTAGGGAAGCGGACTCAGAGGTCACACACACACACACACACGCACACAATCACAAGAGTATAATCTTTTATCACCTTCACGTTCATGTCTGATGAGAGCCAGGCAGGCCTCTCATCACATAAATGCTTGGATTGTGACAGGGAAGAACACTGGCTCAGGGTGTGTGTTGTGGGTCAGTGGTGGGGAAGGGGTCCTGCTCTATGAGGGGCTTGTGTGGAGTCAGTGTCCCAACTGCTTCAAAAGAGGGAAGTAGGGGAGAGGAGGGGCAAGATGGCTGAAGAGTAGGGTCCCAAAATCACCTGTCCCCACCAAATTACCTAGATAACCTTCAAATCATCCTGAAAATCTACGAATTCTGCCTGAGAATTAAAGAGAGACCAGCTGGAATGCAACAGTGAGAAGAGTTCGCGCTTATATCAAGGTAGGAAGATGGGAAAAAAGAAATAAAGAAACAAAGGCATCCAGGGGTGAGGAGCCCCACGAGGAGCCAGGCTAAGGCCGGGGTGAGTGTCCCCAGGACAGGAGAGCCCCGTCCTGGAGAAGAAGGAGCTGCACCGACCTTCCCGGGTGGAAAGGCGCCCGCAGGGAGTTAGAGCAGGACCCCAGGAGGGCGGGGATGCCCTCGGGCTCCCAGGGACACTAACAGACACCTGCGCACGCACAGGAGAGTGGGCCAAGCTCCCTAAGGGCTGCAGCGCACACAGCGGGACTTGGAGCAGCTACGAGGGGCTCAGCCCGCGGCTCCACGGAGGCGGCTGCACGGCGGGGACCCCGAATCCAACAGCTCAGGCCCCGGAGCCCAGAGCGCCGGGACACAGCCCGGGATCCGACCTCCCTCCGGGACAGGAAGAGGCCGGGAGGGCCAAGGACAGCAGGGACTCTCCTGCTCCGAGCTGAACAGATCAGCGGCCCTGCCCCGGAGCCTCCAGGCCCTGCAGATTGAGTGCTTCAGAGTCCTGTGGGGGCTGAATCCAGGTTTCCAGAGCTGCCGCAGCCACTGGGATTGTTCTTCCTGGGGCCTCACGAGGTAAACAACCCCCACTGAGCCCTGCACCAGGCAGGGGCTGAGCAGCCCCTCCAAGTGCTAACACCTGAAAATCAGCACAACAGGCCCCTCCACCAGAAGACCAGCTAGATGGACAAGTTCCAGGGGAAGTCAAGGGGCTTAAAGTATACAGAATCAGAAGATACTCCCCCGTGTTTTGTTTTGTTTTGTTTTGTTTTTAGCTTTTTGATTTTTTGCTTCCCCCACCCCTATTTTTCCTTTCTTTTTCTTTCTCTTTTTCTTCTCTTTTTTTCTTTTTTCTTCCTTTTTTCTTTTTTCTTTTTCTCTTTCCTTTCCTTCTTTCTCTCCTCTCTTTTTCTCCTTTTCCCAAGACAACTTGTTTTTGGCCACTCTGCACTGAGCAAAATGACTAGAAGGAAAACCTCACCTCAAAAGAAAGTATCAGAAAAAGTCCTCTCTCCCATACAGTTACAAAATCTGGATTACTATTCAATGTCAGAAAGCCCATTCAGAAGCACTATCATACAGCTACTGGTGGCTCTAGAAAAAAGCATAAAGGACTCAAGAGACTTCATGACTGCAAACTTTAGATCCAATCAGGCAGAAATTAAAAATCAATTGAATGAGATGCAATCCAAACCAGAAGTCCTAATGATGAGGGTTAACGAGGTGGAAGAATGAGTGAGTGACATAGAAGACAAGTTGATGGCAAAGAGGGAAACTGAGGAAAAAAGAGACAGACAATTAAAAGACCATGAGGTTAGATAAGGGAAATAAACGACAGCCTGAGGAAGAAAAACCTACGTTTAATGATCCCGAGGGCGCCGAAAGGGACAGAGGGCCAGAATATGTATTTGAACAAATCATAGCTGAAAACTTTTATAATCTTGGAAGGGAAACAGGCATTCAGATCCAGGAAATAGAGAGATCCCCCCTAAAATCAATAAAAACCTTTCAAAACCTCGACATTTAATAGTGAAGCTTGCAAATACTAAAGATAAAGAGAAAATCCTTAAAGCAGCAAGAGACAAGAAATCCCTGACTTTTATGGGGAGGAGTATTAGGGTAACAGCAGACCTCTCCACAGAGACCTGGCAGGCCAAAAAGAGCTGGCAGGATATATTCAGGGTCCTAAATGAGAAGAACATGCAACCAAGAATACTTTATCCAGCAAGGCTCTCATTCAAAATGGAAGGAGAGATAAAGAGTTTCCAAGACAGGCAGGAACTGAAAGAATATGTGATCTCCAAACCAGCTCTGCAAGAAATTTTAAGGGGGACTCATAATTCCCTTCTTCTTTAAGAAGTTCAGTGGAACAATCCACAAAAACACAAAAACAAGGACTGAATAGATATCATGAAGACACTAAACTCATATCTGTCAATAGTAACTCTGAACGTGAATGGGCTTAATGACCCCATCAAAAGGTGCAGGGTTTCAGACTGGATAAAAAACAGGACCCATCTATTTGCTGTCTACAAGAGACTCATTTTAGACAGAAGGACACCTACAGCCTGAAAATAAAAGGTTGGAGAACCATTTACCATTCGAATGGTCCTCAAAAGAAAGCAGGGGTAGCCATTCTTATATCAGATAAACTAAATTTTACCCCGAAGACTGTAGTGAGAGATGAAGAGGGACACTATCTCATACTTAAAGGATCTATCCAACAAGAGGACTTAACAATCCTGAAAATATATGCCCCGAATGTGGGAGCTGCCAAATATTTAAACCAATTAATAACCAAAGTGAAGAAATACCTAGATAATAATACACTTATACTTGGTGACTTCAATATAGCACTTTCTACTCTCGATAGGTCTTCTAAGCACAACATCTCCAAAGAAACGAGAGCTTTAAATGATACACTGGACCAGATGGATTTCACAGATATCCACAGATATCTACAGAGCCGGGATCAAGTCCCACGTCAGGCTCTCTGCATAGAGCCTGCTTCTCCTTCTTCCTGTGTCTCTGCCTCCCTCTCTCTCTGTGTGTGTCTCTCATGAATGCATAAATAACATTTAAAAAAATAAAAATAAAAAAGAATTGAGTGGGGGAGGGCCTCCTGTGAGGAAGTAGGCTAAAGCTAGGTGGAGAAAGCCTCCAGGACAGGAAAGCCCAGTCCTGGAGAAGCAGGAGCCTCAAAAATCTGCACCGGATTCATCCTGGACAGAAAGGCACTTAGCAGGGAACTTGGACAGAACCGCAGGAGGGGCCATGGAGTACCCAGGTTCCGGGGTCTAGGCTTCCTCCCCATACAGCAGTTTCCATAACGTGGCTAGAATGAGACCCCTCTCCAGACACTGTATCTGCCTGTACCTGGACCTCAGATCTCCCAGAATCCAGAGGTGTGCAATGAATATCTGTAGTTTAATCCACTCAGCCCATGTATCATGTTCCACCAGGAGGCACAGGCTAAGACATTAGTGACACATGAACCAAATCACTGATGATTGGGTTTTTCCTGCTGCATTTGTTGTGATAAGTCCCTGATAAATTCCTTCCATGGGGTCAAGCATGGATTTCTCACTTCCTCCTGTCCAGAGGATGAACCTGTGGACACTCCTAGGTCTCTGTGAACAAGACCCAGTGGACACACGGAGGGAGAGCCTTTACACAGGGAGCAGGGGTCTGGGAGATTGTGGAGCATTAGTTTAAGGATGATGTTTTATCAGTGGTTCCAGAGGATGGGGATGTGCTGACCCTGTGAGACCTGAATCTGAGCACCACCATCCAGATGCTGTTAGACTGATGGCTGTGAGGGTCAGGATAGCAGTTCCCTTCCTGCTTTCAGGATTCTTTCTTTGTCTGAGCATTTTTGTGAGTTTCAATATGAAATGCCTTGGAGAAGGTCAAATTTGTTGAATTTCATGAGAATATCTGTGCTTCCTGGATGTTGATGTCTCTGTCCTTCCTGATTAGAGGGCTTTTCAGTAATTATTTCATCAAATAAACCTGCCACCATTTCTCACTCTTCATTTTCTGGGCCTCCTATCATAGGAATGTTATTGTTTCATAAGTCACTGTTCCCTATGTCTACATTTAGGAACACTTACTTTGTTTCCCTCTACTGTTCTGTCATTATTTTCCACCATGTTATCTTCCATTTCCCCAATATGCTGTTCTTTCATCCGTCCTCCTTTTTTCCTGCATTTGGGACAACATTTCTGTAATAGCATTTTTAATTTGGGGCCTACAAGGGTTTATTTATTTTATCTCTACAGTAAGGGACTCTCGACTGTCTTCAATGTTTGTTCAATCCAGTTATATCTTCAAAAACACTGTTTTAGATTCCTGCCTGCTTTATCACCTGAGCACCTTTAACCAGGCATATTCTCAAGTGAGTAGATTTCTATGATGAATTAATAGAACGAAATGAAATCTGAATGATTTTCCTCTTTGATGCTTATCCTACATTGTGGTAGCTTCAGGAAGTTGTCTTCCTCTCAGCCTCATACCCATCCCTACAGCTATATCTCCCCAACACAACACTCCACAACTCCTATGTTCCAGAACATGGTGATTTTCTACATGCAGACTAGCAGTTTTTGTTCTCTGAGTCCTCCAGTTGGTTTTTTATCAGCTCAGAATGACTCGATAAATATCCAGCTGTACTCAGGAATGAGGCAAGCCCAGGGTCCCATACCCATCTGCCATCTTAACTATTCCTCCCACATGCGATTGATAACAAAGAGGGTCTGAAGTAATAGAAGGATCAAATATGTATGACAGCTACAATCCTCATTTCGGTAACCAAACAAGAATAAAAACTATTAATTGACCTTCCTTCTTCATCTAATGATTACATATACTCTTTGATTTCAGCAACCCTTCAGCTTGTCACAACCCATTACCTGAGAGGGTGACCACACCTTCTTCCTGATGGGTCTCTGCTTGGTCTCTACTGTACAAAGTATTGCTACCTAGTTAGTGCTGTAACCCTGTCTTCAGAAGGAAATTTCACTCATCTATAAAACAAGCTGCTTTTGGGATGTGGAGATCATGATAGTCTACTGAGTTCCACCCTCAAGTGGTGCTTGAATAACTGCAGAACCATCTGTGAATGAGGCTCATACCATTTCTTCCTCTTTCAAATAATTGTAGGAATCTCCCTATGAGCTCATATGTGCAGGATATGAGAGAGACTGCAGTGGAGCAGGACTGGGGCTCATGAGGATTTGGAAGATCCTCAGTTCTCACACCAGATATGTGAGAACCAGGTTACCACATGTGATGTGATAAGCACAGGGTGTTACACTATATGCTGGCAAATTGAATTTAAATTAAGAAAAAATATGGTAAAAAAAATTCCATCAGCCACTGCACATACTGCACGGACAACAACAGATTATTCCTTGTTTTAAATTGTCTTTTGCACTAATTTTTGATCACTTATTTCAGCCAACCTTAAAACTTCTTTTCTCTTTCGATACTTTTCATTTAAAAATAAAAATTAGTGGGCAGCCCAGGTGGCTCAGTGGTTTAGCGCCACCTTCAGCCCAGGGCCTGATGCTGAGGACGCAGGATGGAGTCCCATGTCGGGCTCCCTGCATGGAGCCTGCTTCTCCCTCTGCCTGTGTCTCTGCCTCTCTCTCTCCTCTCTGTGTTTCTCATGAATAAATAAATAAACTCTTTTTAAAAAATAGTAACTTCTTGCAAGACACATCCACGAAGGCAAAAGAAACAAAAGCAAAAATGAACTATTGGGACTTCATCAAGATAAGAAGCTTTTGCACAGCAAAGGATACAGTCAACAAAACTCAAAGACAACCTACAGAATGGGAGAAGATATTTGCAAATGACATATCAGATAAAGGGCTAGTTTCAAGATCTATAAAGAACTTATTAAACTCAACACCAAAGAAACAAACAATCCAATCATGAAATGGGCAAAAGACATGAACAGAAATCTCACAGAAGAAGACATAGACATGGCCAACATACACATTAGAAAATGCTCTGCATCACTTGCCATCAGGGAAATACAAATCAAAACCACAATGAGATACCACCTCACACCAGTGAGAATGGGAAAAATTAACAAGGCAGGAAACAACAAATGTTGGAGAGGATGTGGAGAAAAGGGAACCCTCTTACACTGTTGGTGGGAATGTGAACTGGTGCAGCCACTGTGGAAAACTGTGTGGAGGTTCCTCAAACAGTTAAAAATATACCTGCCCTACGACCCAGCAATTGCACTGTTGGGGATTTACCCCAAAGATACAAATGCAATGAAACGCTGGGACACCTGCACCCCGATGTTTCTAGCAGCAATGGCCACGATAGCCAAACTGTGGAAGGAGCCTCGGTGTCCAACGAAAGATGAATGGATAAAGAAGATGTGGTTTATGTATACAATGGAATATTACGCAGCTATTAGAAATGACAAATACCCACCATTTGCTTCAACGTGGATGGAACTGGAGGGTATTATGCTGAGTGAAGTAAGTCAGTCGGAGAAGGACAAACATTATATGTTCTCATTCATTTGGGGAATATAAATAATAGTGAAAGGGAAAATAAGGGAAGGGAGAAGAAATGTGTGGGAAATATCAGAAAGGGAGACAGAACATAAAGACTGCTAACTCTGGGAAACGAACTAGGGGTGGTAGAAGGGGAGGAGGGCGGGGGGTGGGAGTGAATGGGTGACGGGCACTGGGTGTTATTCTGTATGTTAGTAAATTGAACACCAATAAAAAAAAAATAAAAAAAAAATAAAAAAAATAAAAAATAAATATTAGTGAAAGGGAATAAAAGGAAAGGAGAGAAAATGAGTGAAAATATCAGTGAGGGTGACAAAACATGAGAGACACCGAACTGTGGGAAATGAACAAGGAGTAGTGGAAGGGGAGGTGGGCAGGGGGTTGAGGTGACTGGGTGATGGGCACTGAGGGGGGCACTTGGCGGGATGAGCACAGGGTGTTATGCTATATGTTGGCAAATTGAACTCCAATAAAAAATTAAAAAAAAAAATAAAAGCAGCCTTCCATCTGCAAAAATAAAAAAATAAATAAAAATATAAAAAGGAATATACTTTTAACTTCTCTAAGATAGTGTTAATTTTTTTTTAGACTTGTGTTGTCTTATTACTTTTCTGTTACCGGATATGAATTAAGTCCTTTTAGGGTCGATCATTTTAGCCTTTGGCTGTGATCTGGCCCTCCTTATTCCAACCTTTGAATATGTGGAACACCTGTTTACAATGCAAAGAATAAATTCCTGCTTTAAAATTAAAAACAAAAAAAAAGATTTTTGTGATAAATGCCTTGTGCATTATATCTTGAACCTCTAACTTGCACTTTGCCCTTTTATCTCACAATATCATAATCTTATATCCCTCTTTCCCCTGATCCAGCACTCCTATGGACTCAAGAGCTGATTTAATGTAAAAAGTCCATGGATTATGATACAATCAATATATGATTTTGCAGGAAGTAATGGTTGTTGCCTGAGTACTGTGCACATAATCTCCAGCAATAAGTGCCATAGGGAGGACAACTCTTGTCTCCAGTGACACTCGGGATCATGCAAGACATCAGAGGAGCTCGAAAGTGATAAGAATGGCAGGAATATTATTAGCACTGCTCTCTACCCACATGCAGTGAATGCTGATGCCAGTTGGAGGGTGTGGACTGCTGGCAGTCTTCCTGATGCACACGATCCATTCAGAGATGGAAACTCTTGTAACTTGACATATACAAGGAGCTCTCTGCTCATCCTGCAGGGTTATGGGGATCTATCTGGGAAAACCAAATACTTATTTGATCAGAAATTCCCCCTGAAAATTAATTCTTCCATCTTGACAGTTTCTCTATACCTCTACTTTCTTCCCTCTGTTAGAAAAGCCAGTTATGTTTTCTACTCCAGAAAGAACAGTTTTATGAGGAAGAGATTACTTAGTGTACAGGGTATGGAGCTTCAGAGAGTGTCTCTAGTGTGTGCTGTGTGCACTGTGCCATTCTGTTGTGGTGTCTCTTTCCTTCGTGTCAGGCATCTATACAGGTTTTCCCAGACTTCAGTGGGCAGTGTGTGGTCCGTGATCAGAATATGGTGAGTTTTAATTGGGTGTGCTCTGCTCTGCTTGTTAAATGGGACCTGATACCACCTCCACTAGAAATTAGGCCCTGCAGAATTCTGTGGCAGGAGATGTGGGTGGGCAGGAGTGTAGCTGCTCTGGGAAACTGTATGGTGGATTTTCAAATAGGTAAAAGTATACCTACCCTGTGATCCAGCAAGAACACTACTGGGTATTTACCCTAAGAATACAAAAGTACTGAGATGCCTGGGTGGCTCAGCGATGGAGCACCTGCCTTCAGCTCAGGGCATGCTCCTGGCCTGGGGATCAAGTATTAAATCTGGCTCCTGAGAGGAACCTGCTTCTCCCTCAATGTGTCTGCCTCTCTGTGTCTCTCATGGATAAAAAAAAATAAATCTTTAAGAGAAAAATAATATGAAAATACTAATTCAAAGGGATACATGCACCTGGAAGTTTACAGCAGCATTATATACATTAGCTAAACTATGGAAATAATGCATAAATGCAATGAAATCTAATCCATTTGCAACTATGAGGATGGAAGTCGCAAGTATAATGCTAAGTGACATGAGTCAGTCAGAGAAAGACAAACACTATATGATTTCAGTCATATGTTGAATTTAAGAAAGAAAACAAATAGGCAAAGGTAAAATGTTTTACATATACCAAGAAATAGCCCCTTCAGTGCAGAGAACAAAGTGATGCTCACCACATGGGAGGTAAGTGTGGGATGGGTGAACTGTCTGATGGGGATTAGGGAGTGTATTATTGTGCAGGACACATTGTGAGAACCCACATCTTGGGAGTGTCAGAAATCCTGGTGAGAGGAGAGCTGTGGGGGAGGGCTGAGGAGATGACAGGGACAAGGGTCCTTCTGACTTCCTCACACCAGTGAGTTAGGATTTTGGGACAAAGATAATGCTGTTGTGTGCACACCATTCTCTCTAGGAGGATTTGAAGTGATAGCTATACTGATAGAATGATACAGCCTAACACTTTGCACCAAGAAAAAAAGTTAGCATGTGTTAGGGGTGGGATATCTGCAATCTCTATATGGACAGAAGGAGAGGATTCCCCTTGAGGCATCCTCTGGGAAGAGTTGGGAGGTGTCAGGCTCCAGAGCCTGGGACTGTAGATTTGTCATTAATAAGGTGGAATATCTCCCCCTTTTTTGAAATGTGACAGAGTGCTTGGGGAAAAGAGAGGATGTGAGCACCATGGATGAATTTCTCTGGCCCAGTCTCCAGTTGTGAGCACCACAACCATCCAATTCTTGTAGGATACTCATGAACTCATGGTCACAAGTCCTGGGCTGACAGATGTGCCGGGTTCAGTCTCAGTCTAGGTCAGCACATCATCTTTGCATTCCCCCCTTCAGTGTTGAGTTCCTGCAGAGACTCCACCCACCCAGCCAGGCTCATGGGTGTCCTTGACCCTGGGACACTATTTGTGGTCACCACACCACAGGGGCAGTGGGTGAGACTTTAGGTATTGAGACACTCACAACCCAGCCTGTCATATTCCCTGTGATCACTGTGTCCAGTTATCACACGCATGGCTCAGGTCTACATCTGTTTATTCATCTACCCTCTGGAGGTCTCTTTTTAATAAGTCTATTTTTGTTGGTGCTCAATTTGCCAACATATAGAATAACACCCAGTGCTCATCCCATCAAGTGCCCCCCTCAGTGCCAGTCACCCAGTTACCCCCACCCCCCATCCACCTCCCCTTCCACCACCCCTAGTTCATTTCCCAGAGTTAGGAGTCTCTCATGTTCTGTCTCCCTTTCTGATATTTCCCACTCATTTTTCTCCTTTCCCCTTTATTCCCTGTCACTATTTTTTATATTCCCCAAATTAATGAGTCCTTCTCCGATTGACTTCATTCACCATAATACCCTCCAGTTCCATCCACGTCAAAGCAAATGGTGGGTATTTGTCGTTTCTAATGGCTGAGGAATATCTCATTGTATACATAAACCACATCTTCTTTATCCATTCATCTTTCAATGGACACTGAGGCTCCTTCCACAGTTTGGCTATTGTGGACATCGCTGCCATAAATATTGGGGTGCAGGTGTCCCAGTGTTTCATTGCATCTGTATCTTTGGGGTAAATCCCCAGCAGTGCAATTGCTGGGTTGTCCTCTGGAGGTCTACATGAAGTCAACTTCATAGGCTGCAGTAAGTGCTGGCAGGGCTACACCTCTGCAGATGCTCTGGGATTCAGTCCATCCCTCCTTCATTCTAGAGCTGCACTCATTGTATTTTAAGGTCAAGATCCTTCCTATACCTTTACCAAGTGTAGACACTCAAGCATCAGTGGTCACATTACTACTTCTTCTCCAGGAGACTAACTAGCCCCCTTTACTTCTCATAAGAGCACTGGCATTAGCTGAGCAGCTACCCAGTTGCCCCAAAAAGGATATTCTTTTATTTTCTGTCACTTAAGTCTACTTGACACACGTTACATGTTTCTGGAGTACAGCACATCAATAGGACAGAGTATAAGGTGGGCTATGCTCTTGGCAAGTGGAGCCACCAACGGGAAATAATATTAATTTTATGATCTCTAGATTAATGACATTTAGAAAAGCCCCTTATACAATTTAATAGGACATTCAGTTTCCATCCTTTATCAGGACACCACAGTCTACCCTGGGACTCCACAGTCCACCCTGGGACTTCACATCCAGCCCCCACACTAATACATGTATCACATCCCTACAGCCCCTGAAGGTTAAGCCTAGGAATGCATAAACTCCAGCCCAAAATATGTCTAAATATCATCACTCCAAATACCCATGTCTCATCATCTGAAACACATATGGGCAGGACTCCTTTTAATGAGGACCCATGATACGTAAGAATAAGTTATCTGTTTCCAAAATGCCTGGTGGGGTGGACCATATCACCACTTGCAGTCACACACATTGCAAGGATCACATGGAGGCAATATAGGAGTGGACTATAGTTTCTTAGAGCAATTGGGATATAAATAATGAGGACAGGGACTTTCTGTATTTAGTGGCTTTATACTGCATCTCTGTCTCCACCATGGCTGTCTTCTTTCCTTTTTCAAGAAATGAGCCAATGTGTGAACATGAGTGTTTTACCAGCTTGCATTCTACTAGGAGGATTTGGCAGCCATTGGACATCACATATCTTGTCCTCTCTCTCCCCCAGCCAGCCCCACAAGGAAGTAATTCTACTTCTACTTATTCTTAAAAACTATATGGGGCACTTTTGCATGAATGGGGATTAATAGCTCTTTTTGATAAGGTCATTCCATAGCCACAATACAATAAGGAAATAAACATATTTGATTGAAGATACAAAATTAATAACTTTCACAAATTTGTCGTTTAGATTGCCCAGCATGGTTGTATATGTTTATTCCACTTTTCTACAGTCATGTGCTAAGGAAGAAGGAATACTGATGAATGGTCATCTGTCCTTCAGAGCCAACTGGGCCCATAAAGATATACATGGGATATTGTTAAGGGAATGCACACACCATGCACATATATCTAGAACATGCCCTACTTGCTTCCAGCCTATGAAAATGATTTCTCCATTGACCCCATCTTATGGAACAATATCATCCCTTTCTCTCCTAATCACAGGGACGCTAGAACAACATCCTCAGAATAGATTCCTATTTTCTGCAGGCTGTCACCACCACCTCTCCAAACAGGAAAAGTGCCCTATGACTACACCTGTACACACACCCCATTAGTAAAGGAAGCCAGGATAAGGGTCCCTGGATCAGGATTCAAGGCAGGACTTTGTGTCTTGTGGGTTCTATTCCAGAAGGATGGGGTGTCTTCTTGGGGCCTGAACATGAGGTCCCACAGCTAAGGGCTCACTGCTCCTTCAGTACAGAGTCCCTACCAGAAGGGCCCTGAGTCCTCTAAGGGTCAGATTATTGATGAAGATTCAAATATCCCTAAATCTACTTCCCCATGGTTGAAAGGCCAAGCAATGGGTTTAGGGAGTCCTGTGTCCCAGCCTGGGGGGTCCCGTGCTCCTCACTCAGATGGCTGACTATCCCTTACTCTGAGTGCGTATGTCGACAGCTCCCTCAGGGAAGGAGATTCCTGTCCCCATCCTGAGGTGGTTTTCCTCACAGGAGATCTTTCCTAGATCACCAGGTAAGAGTCTGTTTCTGGGCTGGGGAAACCCAGGCAGATGCTTACACTCACCTGCTCCTTCCCTGGGTTCTCACTGAACACATCAGTGTGGGTCATATTGGTCCCTCAGCCTCCAGGGGAAAGGCTCTGGAGTCAATGCCAACATCTGGTTGGAAGATGCTAAGTATCACAACCAAACTCTGAAAAGCATCAAGATGTATAGAAAGTCAAATGCCTGGAAAGGTAAATGTCCACGTTTCACACCAGAAGCACATATATTCAACCTATTGAACAATCAGACTGAAAGGACACAGCACAGCATCTGCCATGAAATCTAGAGTGAAAATTGGAGCATGAGAACAGATTTGTTTACAGTTTATCAAAATTACACCATGAAAATCAATAAATTGGTAATGAAGAAACTATTTACAATGAATAATAATGAAAACAGAAAGTTATTGATAAAACATCAAGATAAATAAAAACAAATATTAAAAATACACTGTGAAAATCAGAAACATTTTTCTGCCTACTGTTTTCAAGGTAAAGAAAAACACGTTATGGACAAAGGGTAAATATGTACAAATTACATAACCTACAAAGAACTTTCACCTGAATATGATCAGAACCCCCCAAAAATAAATAGCAAAAAACCAACACTCATCCTCTCATCCTTTAAACAGGCAGAGCCTTGTGCAGATATCTCATTCAGGAGGGTATAGAGCCATGAGGTAAGCATAGAAAAGGACACTTTCCACCAGGATCTGTCAGGGAAATTCACATCAATGATAATGAGATATGCTATATACACATCACATAGTCTCAGTATGAAAGAAGCACTGACCAGACCATCCTGGGGAACACGCAGGACACCCAGGTTCCCAACCCTACAAATAGGAATAAAAAATGAAACAGAATCCCTGGAAAATCATTTGTCTGTTCCTTCTGAAATTAAAAGTGGGTACACCTATCATGTGACTTGGAAATCTCACTCCTGATTGTATGATCCAGGAGAAGGAAATCCCATGCTCATGTAAAAATGGCATGTGAATATTGTTAGTGTCTTCATTTGTGTTAGAATCTGAGAAAATCCCAAAGGCTTCATGATTTAAAGAATAATCCCAGGAAACATCCATCAGTGGTACACCATTCTGCAATAAATCACACCATTGATGCACACACCATCCCAGGGGAAACTCAAGGACACAATGTCTAGTGAAGATCAGCAGTCTCAAAGATGACAGAGGCCTTGTACCCTGAGGTGTTCACGCAATCAGTCCAGGGTCACAGTGATTTGGTTGGGCTTTCTTTACCTCCCACTTCCCCAAATCCCTGTGATGAGCTCCTCTGCATCAGACTGCATGCTGCTGCCCTCGTGTCCACAATGTCCTCACATATGGAGTCTCCACAGACTGAAAAAAATCACCTTGGCGCCTCTGATTGGGAGTTCCTGAGACCAGAGTCTGATGTGTTTTCTGACAGCAGTTGTCCCCTCCAGCGTCTCCATCTCTGCTTCTCAAATACAGGTCAACAGGACTAGATTAGGACACCTCCATTGAGTCCCTCTGTCTCCTGCTACTGCCTTTCCTCACAACCTGAGGTCTAGAACTTCCTTTCACTCAGCTGGTAATGAGGTCAGTGTCTGGAAACAGATGTGGAAGTATGTGTAGTGAGTGGTGGCACTAGGGTGATTTCCGTAGTAGCTACCCCATGTGGTCCTGCCATCCAGAGTGTCCAGGGCTTCCTGTCCACATCCTCACCAGCACTTGGCCCTTCTCATTTTCTTTGCTTTGGTTCTCTCAAATCCTAGGTAACAGCTGTGAGGAGATATATCAAGAGTTTGGGGTTGGATTTCTGTGATGATTAGTGAAGGTGAACCTTGAATAACTTTTGTCTTCTTCTTTAAGGTATTTTTATTTATTTGAGACACAGAGTTTGTGCAAGTAGAGGGAGGAGAGATGTGAGGTAGAAGTAGACTCCTAGCTGATCACAAGCTGACATGGCATTCTGTCAGAATCCTGAGGTCATTATCTTAGCTGAGGTCAAATGCTTAACAACCTGAGCTTACAAGGGACTCTTTGTTGGTGTCTACAGGTAAAGTGATATAGAAGAAGTTGGGTGAATTTTTTTAAGATTATTTATTTGTTATTTTCTTCTAATTTGTAAGAAAGAAAGAGGTAGCAGATGGAGGAACAGAGAGAATGAAATCCTGAAGCAGATTCCCCATGAACACAGAGCAAAAATCAAGGCTAGATCCCAGGACCTGGATTATAATCTGAGCCAAAATCAAGAGTCCGATGCTTAACCACCCGGGTCACCGAGGTGTCCCACATTTCCCCAATATTTAATCAGGGGGTTTGTTTACTAGTATTATTCTGTTTGCTGTATTTTCTACTGAGATTAAGGAGTCTCTTCTGTATTTTGGGTACTAATTCCTTCTCAGTATATAGTTGAACACACTGACCCCCATTTCATAGGCTACTAATACTTGATCTGCACATTTTCTACTTTGATATAGCCCCACTCATCCCACTCATCCGCCTTTGCTTTTGTTGATTTTGATTTTGCTTTTATACAAAATATATCACATCCAAACCCATTTCATGATATTTTCCCCTTTGTTTTCATCAACTAATTCTATGGCTGGATCTTCCTGTTAAGTCTTTAATCCATCTTGAGATTTTCTGTGTATTTTATCTGGATGATGTAAAATATGGACCATTATTTTGCATGTGGCTGTCCAACACCATTTTTATAAAAAATATCCCTTCCCCATTGTGTACTCTGGGATATCCTGTGGAGGATTTGTTGACTGTATATGCACACATTTATTCTGGGGCTTCGTAATGTGCTGCACCGTGTACAAGTCTGACGTTATGCCAGTCACACAACGATGTATTGAATGTGCCTGTAAAATACATGTATACAGAGGGGTGTGTGATGATTGCATGATTAGCCCTCCTCATGATTCTATGGTCACTTCCATGGCCTTGTTTTCCACATATATATGGATTTTTTCTATTTCTATAAAAAAGCAGTATTTTATTAAATACATTAACTAAAAATTATAGAAGAGAAAAATAGAAATATAGACTATACAAATACAAAAAATCAAAGAGGTTAAATATGGTATTAGGAAAATATTACTGAAATGTACAAATTATACAGAGACTAGGAAAATAGGGAAACCTCAAATTGATAAAATCAGGGTTCAAATAGGAGAATACTTTTTTTTAATTTTTATTTATTTATGATAGTCACAGAGAGAGAGAGAGAGGCAGAGACACGGGCAGAGGGAGAAGCAGGCTCCATGCACCAGGAGCCCGATGTGGGACTTGATCCTGGGTATCCAGGATCACGCCCTGAGCCAAAGGCAGGCGCCAAACCGCTGCGCCACCCAGGGATCCCCAGGAGAATACTTTTCAACAAAGATGAAAAGGACCATGAAGATAATGCATTAATATATAGAACAGAAGGAGAATTATAAAAATTTTAGAATTATCAATCCACCAAGTGTATTTCATGATGAAATAGAACATGAAATATACAAAAACTAATAAGAGGGCTGAATCCATAATCTAAAACCTTCTGCCAAATAAAAAGTCAGCCTGGAATCAGATAATTTATCTGAGAATACCACCAAATATTAGAGAAGAATTAAAACCAACATATCTCAATATCTGCCAAATATATGATGACAAAGGAACATGCACAAATTCATGGTAGGAAGGCAGCATGACCCTCATATCAAATATAGGCAAGGACTCCATGAGAAAGAAAACTACAGGCCAACTTCCCAGATGAAAATACATACAAAAATCCTGGCATCCTGAATGCAGCAGCACATGAAATGAATCATACAGGATGACCTAGTGGGAATAATCCCTGAGATGCAAGGATCCTTCAACATGCACGGATCATAAACTAGATCTTCTGTATTAACAGAATGAAGGATTGGATCCACATGATCCTCCCCTTTGATGGCCAAAAATATTTAAGAAAATTCGGGATCCCTGGGTGGCGCAGCGGTTTGGTGCCTGCCTTTGGCCCAGGGCGTGATCCTGAAGACCCGGGATCAAATCCCACGTCGGGCTCCCAGTGCATGGAGCCTGCTTCTCCCTCTGCCTATGTCTCTGCCTCTCTCTCTCTGTTACTATCATAAATAAATAAATTAATTAATTAAAAAAAAGAAAATTTAACATATGATTATTATTGAAATTGTTAATAATCAAGGAATAGAAGGAAATTACCTCCATATAATCATAGCTATTTGCTGAAAACCAACACCCAACACCATATTCATTTTTTTATTTTTTTTAATTTATTTTTTATTGGTGTTCAACTTACCAACATACAGAATAACCCCCAGTGCCCGTCACCCATTCACTCCCACCCCCCGCCCTCCTCCCCTTCTACCACCCCTAGTTCATTTCCCAGAGTTAGCAGTCTTTACGTTCTGTCTCCCTTTCAGATATTTCCCACGCATTTCTTCTCCCTTCCCTTATATTCCCTTTCACTATTATTTATATTCCCCAAATGAATGAGAACACATAATGTTTGTCCTTCTCTGACTGACTTACTTCACTCAGCATAATACCCTCCAGTTCCACCCACGTTGAAGCAAATGGTGGGTATTTGTCATTTCTAATAGCTGAGTAATATTCTATTGTATACATAAACCACATCTTCTTTATCCACTCATCTTTCGATAGACACTGAGGCTCCTTCCACAGTTTGGCTATCATGGCCATTGCTGCTAGAAACATCGGGGTGCAGGTGTCCCGGCGTTTCATTGCATCAGTATCTTTGGGGTAAATCCCCAATAGTGCAATTGCTGGGTCGTAGGGCAGGTCTATTTTTAACTCTTTGAGGAACCTCCACACAGTTTTCCAGAGTGGCTGCACCAGTTCACAGTCCCACCAACA
Organism: Canis aureus; assembly: GCF_053574225.1. Classification (NCBI taxonomy): domain Eukaryota; kingdom Metazoa; phylum Chordata; class Mammalia; order Carnivora; family Canidae; genus Canis; species Canis aureus. The sequence goes on along the minus strand of NC_135619.1, from coordinate 76,773,097 downwards.
GTGTAAGAGGGTTCCCTTTTCTCCACATCCTCTCCAACATTTGTTGTTTCCTGCCTTGTTAATTTTCCCCATTCTCACTGGTGTGAGGTGGTATCTCATTGTGGTTTTGATTTGTATTTCCCTGATGGCAAGTGATGCAGAGCATTTTCTCATGTGCCTGTTGGCCATGTCTATGTCTTCCTCTGTGAGATTTCTCTTCATGTCTTTTGCCCATTTCATGATCGGATTGTTTGTTTCTTTGCTGTTGAGTTTAGTAAGTTAATTATAGATCTTGGAAACTAGCCCTTTATCTGATACGTCATTTGCCAACACTGTATTCAACAGTGAAATCAAAAGCCTTCCCGTCAAATCAGGAACTACACAAGGATGCTCATTTCCATCATGAGTATTCAACATGGTATCATGAAGGATAAAATGTTCCATCCGAAATATGTCAGCTCAGCCCCTAGGTTATTCTGAACTAAAGTAAAATGAGAAACAGACACACTGAACCTCCTATGTCCTTCTGACTACAGGAAATATATTTCCCGTGGGAAAATTCCCTTCCCTGTGCCAGGAGAAGAGAATCATCCTTGGCATCAGAATAGGGATATTAGGGCCAAGAAGGCTGTGCAAATAACGTTTGTCAGGTCCTCAACTTATTAACTGAACCAAACCCAAATTCTGGCTTTAAGTTTCCATAAACCCAATGTCTCACTTTCAAAGTGCTACAAAATCTGCCTACATTGGACATTGCCTGGGTGTTGTATTCGAGATAGCTCATGCACATGCAAGATGAAATACATTTCCCCCTAAATCTGTCTTATGAATACTGAATTGTTAGATGAGACAAAGAACCCAGAAGAATAGAAGGGAAATCTTTCTACCCCAATAACTTGAGGGCTTATCCAGAAATTGAAACAATAAATAAAGAAAGGATACTTATTTCAGCATAGAGAAAGAAAAATTCTTTTACCCATATGACATTATCTCATGTATAATAAACACTACAATACCACATCAAAATCATAAAACTAATTAGTGATTTCCAAAAACTATAGCATAAATATCAACAAACGAAATAAAACTATGTTTCAAGAAAGTAACAACAAAATCTGTATAAAAAAATAAATTAACAACACTATTACACTTACATGGTCAGGAGAAATAAAATATTTACAATTGAACTTCCCAAGTACATAAAATGTGTATATCAAAATTAACCCACATGGATGAAAGAACTATAAAAAGGCACAAAATTTCAAATTTAATTCTGTTCACAAGATAGAAAACGTCATATTGTCCCCTGACATCTACACAAAGTGATGTGCAAAGGAAAATCAATCCTAGTTTATAAGTTGTAAAGAATTGAATCTAAGTCTGGAGCTGACTATATAGTCAAAGGACATGCAAATAGGGCCCTCTGCCCACTGATTAAACCACCAAACCCCGACCCTACAGCTGGGAGAGGGACCCAAGGAACAACAGGTGACCCCATTCAAGGATCAGAATAGAACACACAGAACTCACCATGGGGTCTGCACTCTGCTGGGTTTTCCTTGTCATTCTCTTAAAAGGTAATCCAAGAAGAACCAGAGATCTTGAGTAGGTGAGTGAGAGAAACAGGGGATGTGGGTAAGTGCCTCACCAGAATGTCTTATGTCTGCAGGTGTGCAGGGTGAGGTGCAGCTGGTGGAGTCTAGGGGAGACGTGGTGAAGCCTGGGGAGGTCCCTCTCCTGTGTGGCCTCTGGATTCACCTTCAGTAGCTACTACATGGGCTGGGTCCACTAGGCTCCAGGGAAGGGTCTGCAGTGGGTCGCAGGTATTACCAATGATAGAAGTAGCACAAGCTACGCAGACGCTGTGAAGGGCCGATTCACCATCTCCAGAGACAATGCCAAGAACACGCTGTATCTGCAGATGAACAGCCTGGGAGCCGAGGACACGGCTGTGTATTATTGTGTGAAATAGAGAGTGTGGGGACCTCAGTGTGAGCCCAGACACAAACCTCCCTGTAGAAAGGGATCAGAACCACCAGGGGGTGCACACTCCTCACCACTTCTGTCTTGAAGGCCCAGGAGCAGTGCAGATGGAGGTTCTGGGCAGGTTTCCAGTCAGGGTCTGGGGTTCTTCTCCATGGAGCAGTTTCCTCCAGGGATCCTCTCTGAACATATGGTTCTGTTATTACCTATAAAGTTTCTAATTCAGAAACTTAGTTGTTGGTGATCCCTGAGTGGCTCAGCAGCTTAGAGCCTGCCTTCAGCCCAGGGCATGATCCTGGAGACCCAGGATCGAGTCCCACATCAGGCTCCCTGCATGTAGCCTGCTTCTTCCTCTGTCTTTGTCTCTGCCTCTCTCTCTTTGGGTCTCTTGTGAATAAATAAAAAAATTTTAAGAATTTACTCGTCATACAAATACACATATATAAACTTTCACAAAACAGAGTCAATTACATTGAGTTACTCTTGTATATAAAAACAAATGAATTAAAAATATCCTGATGCTCATTGTGTGAAGCACTGGATGAGCCACAGCTGCACTCTCTGTCATAGGACCACCCAGCTCAATGAACATGTTAGCTAGAAGCAGCATAAAGTATATAGTGGACAGCAGTTTAGCAAATAACAGGATATAAATCCAATGAACAAAAGTCAGGTACATTTCTATACAGTAACAATGAGACAAAAGAAAGGAGAAAAATAAGTTGGAAATAGCAGAAAGGGAGACAGAACATGGAAGACTCCTAACTCTGGGAAATGAACTAGGGGTGGAGGAAGGGGAGGAGGGCGGGGAGTGGGGGTGAATGGGTGGCGAGCACTGAGGTGGGCACTTGATGGGAAGAGCACTGTGTGTTATTCTGTATGTTGGCAAATTGAACACCAATAAAAAATAAATTTATTATTAAAACAAAAGAAAGAGAAACCCGGGAATCCGTGTCACTTTCATTTACACCAACGTAATAATAATAATTTAATAATAATAATAATAACAATAACGATAAGATACCCAGGAATTAACTTTAAAAATAGGTAAACAATTGGGGATCCCTGGGTGGCTCAGCAGTTTCGTGCCTGCCTTCAGCTCAGGGCATGATCCTGGGGTCCCGGGATTGGGTCTTGCGTCTGGCTCATACATTGGGGCCTGCTTTGCACTCTGCCTGTGTCTCTGCTTCTCCCTCTACCTGTCTCTGCCTCTCTCTCGCTCTGTGTCTCATGGATAATCAAATTTTAAAAATCTAAAAAAATAGGTAAAAAATACGTACTTTGAGAACTCCAGAACAATTAGGAAATACACAGATGATTACACGAAGAATTGAAGGACATTCCATGCTGTGTGATTAGGAGAAAAAATATTGTTTAAGTGTATAAGCAACCAAAGCAAATCTGCATTTAATCCAATTTATATCAAAATAACACTAACATTTTTCACAGTGATAGAAAAAAAAGTCCTAAAAATTGGATGGATACACAAAAGGCCTCAAAGCTGAAGGAATGTAGAAAAAGAAAACCAATGCTGGAGACATCATTATTCCAGAATGCAAGCTGTATTACAAGGCTTTGATCATTAAGAGGCTATGATACTGACACATATTTGGCAAATAGATCAATGCAACAGAACAGAGAACTCGGAAATGGGCCCCGATGTGTATGGTCAACTTATCTTTGTGTTCGTTTGTTTTGTAAAGTTTTAAATATTTTATTTATTTACTCATGAGGGACAGACAGAGATAAATGAAGAGGGAGAAGCAGGTTCCCTAGAGAGCCCGATGGGGGACTTGATCGCAAGATACTGGGTCATGACCAGAGCCAAAGGCAGATGCTCAATAAGCAAGCCACCAAGGTGCCCCCGGTCACCGTATCTTTGACCAAGGAGAGAAGAATATCTCTTGGAAAGAGATACTCTCTTCAAGAAATGGTGTTGGAAAACATGGACAGCCACATACAGAAGAATGAAACTGGACCAGTTTCTCACACCAGACAGGAGGACACACTAAAATGGAAGAAAGAGCTAAATTCCTCAAAATCCTGAGGAAGATCAAAGGTAGCAATCTCTCTAATATCAGCCACAGTAATATCTTGCATGATATATCTCCAAAAGCCAGTGAAAAATGGCAAAAAAGAACTATTAGGCATTCAATAGGATAAAAAATTATGTGCTCCAAAGGAAAAGGTTAACAAAACTAAAAGAAAACTTACAGAAGGAGAGAAGATATTTGCAAATGACATATCAGATGAAGGCACAGAGTCCAAAATCTATAGAGAGCTTAGCAAATTCAACAGTTGAAGAAGAAAGAATCCAGTCAAGAAATGGGCAGAAGGGGGATCCCTGGGTGGTGCAGCAGTTTGGCGCCTGCCTTTGGCCCAGGGCGTGATCCTTTAGACCCGGGATCGAATCCCACATCGGGCTTCCGGTGCATGGAGCCTGCTTCTCCCTCTGCCTGTGTCTCTGCCTCTCTCTCTCTCTGTGACTATCATAAATAAATAAAAAAATTTTAAAAAAAGAATCTTTAAAAAAAAGAAATGGGCAGAAGACACAAACATTTTTCAAAAAAAAAGATATATAAATGGACAACAAGCATGAAAAATGTTCCATATCACTCAACATCAGGGAAATGCAAATCAAAACCACAAGGAGAAATGACAATACACTGCTCAGAATGGCTAAAATTAACAAGACAGGAAATAGAAGATGTTTCCAAGGATGAAGAGAAGGGGAACAATATTGCATTATCGGTGGGGATACACGTGGTACACCACTCTGGAAACAGTAGATCTCTGCACACCCCAGAGCTCAGGAACCTGGGAACTGAGACCCTGGACCAAGAGGTAGGAAAGCAGCAACCTCTGGTGAGGAAGAGGAATCTGGTCCCTTGGGGCCCTCAGGACACTCTGACCACAGGTCCCAGCCCCAGGGGCAGGAGCAGAGTGAGGCTGGGAAGTGAGGTCTGTCCTGTCACATTCGGCAGTTTCTGTGGATGGGAACAGATCCAAACTTAGAGCCTCTCTGGACATTTATCTGCCTCTGGGTCCCAATGTTCTTGATAATCTCACCCTCTTCTGAGCCCTCATGAATTCAGGACTTGGAATGTGCTGAATAAGACAAATGCTCTGGGAATTTGATCGGGACAGGGCAAGATGGCAAAGAAGTAGGGTCCCCAAGTCACCTGTTCCCAAAACTTACCTAGATAACTTTCAAATCATCCTGAAAATATATGAATTTGACCTGAGATTTAAAGAGAGAAAAGCTGGAATTCTAGAGAGAGAAGAGTTTGCACTTCTAACAAATACAACTCATTTTTAGCCACTCTGCACTGAGCAAAATGACTAGAAGAAAGAACTCACCACAAAAGAAAGAATCAGAAACACTACTCTCTGCCACACAGTTACAGAAATTGGATTACAATTTGATGTAGAAAGCCAATTCAGAAGCACAATTATAAAGCTCTGGAAAAAAGCATAAAAGAATCAAGAGACTTCATGACTGCAGAATTTAGATCTAAACAGACCAAAATACCACAGCAACTTCTTGCAAGATACGTCCATGACGGCAACAGAAACAAAAGCAAAAATGAATTAATGGGACTATATCAAGATAAGAAGCATCTCCACGGCAAAAGAAACAGTCAACAAAACTAAAAGACAACCTGCAGAATGGGAGAAGATATTTGCAAATGACGTGTCAGATAAAGGGCTAGTTTCCAAGATCTATAAAGAACTTACTAAACTCAACAGCAAAAAAAACAAACAATCCAATCATGAAATGGGAAAAACACATGAACAGAAATCTCACAGAGGAAGACATAGACATGGCCAACAAGCACATGAGAAATTGTTCCGAATCCCTTGCCATCAGGGAAATACATATCCAAACCACAATGAGATACCACCTCACACCAGTGAGAATGGGGAAAATTAACAAGGCAGGAAACAACAAATGTTGGAGAGGATGTGGAGAAAGGGGAACCCTCTTACACTGTTGGTGGGAAGGTGACCTAGTGCAGCCACTCTAGAAAACTGTGTGGAGGTTCCTCAGAGTTAAAAAATAGATCTGCCCTATGACCCAGTAGTTGCATTGCTGGGTATTTACCCCAAAGATAGAGATGCGGTGAAACGCTGGAACACCTGCATCCCGATGTTTATAGCAGCAATGTTCACAATAGCCAATAGCCACACTGTGGAAGGAAACTTGGTGTCCCTTGAAAGATGAATGGATAAAGAAGATGTGGTCCATGTATACAATAGAATATTCCTCACCATTACAAATGACAAATACCCACCATTTGCTTTGAAGTGGATGGAACTGGAGGGTATTATGCTGAGTGAAATAAGTCAATCATAGAAGGAAAAACATATGGTCTCATTCATTTGGGGAATATAAAAAATAGTGAAAGGGAATAAAGGGGAAAGGAGAAAAACTAAGTGGGAAATATCAGAAAGGGAGACAGAACATGAAATACTCCTAACTCTGGGAAACGAACTAGGGGTAGTGGAGGGGGAGGTGGGCAGGGGGTGGGGGTGACTGGGTGGCAGGCACTGAGGTTGGCACTTGATGGGATGAGCACTGGGTATTATTCTATATGTTGACAAATTGAACGCCAATAAAAAACAAATTTATAAAAAAATAGAAATGACAAAAACCCACCATTTGCTTCGAGGTGGATGGAACTAGAGGGTATTATGCAGAGTGAAGTTAGTCTGTCGGAGAAGGACAAACATTATATGGTTTCATTCATTTGAGGAATATAAGCATTAGTGAAAGGGAAGAAAGGGGAAAGGAGAGAAAATGTGTGAAAATATTAGTAAGGGTGACAAAACATGAGAGACTCCTAACTCTGGGTAACAAACAAGGGCTAGTGGAAAGGGAGGTGGGCAGGGGGTTGGGGTGACTGGGTGATGGGCACTGAGGGAGGCACTTGGCCAAATGAGCACTGGGTAATATGCAATATGTTGGCAAATTGAACTCCAATAAAAATAATTTAAAATAAATTTAAAAAATATAAGACTCCACCCCAAGATTGCTAGAATTCATACAGTAATTCAGCAGTATGGCAGGATACAAAATCAATGCCCAGAAATCAGTGACATTTCTATACGCTGACAATGAGATGGAAGAAAGAGAAATTAAGGAGTCAATCCCATTTACAATTGCACCCAAAAGCATAAGGTACCTAGGAATAAACCTAACCAAAGAGGTAAAGGATCTATACCCTAAAAACCCAGAACTCTTCTGAAAGAAAGTGAGGAAGACACAAAGAGATGGAAAAAAGTCCATGCTTATGGATTGGAAGAATTAATATTGTGAAAATGTCAATGTTACCCAAGACAATTTACACGTTTAATTCAATCCCTATCAAAATACCATGGACTTTCCTCAGAGAGTTGGAATAAATTATCTTAAGATTTGTGTGGAATTAGGGATCTCTGGGTTGCGCAGTGGTTTAGTGCCTGCCTTTGGCACAGGGCGCGATCCTGGAGACCCAGGATTGAATCCCACATCGGGCTCCCGGTGCATGGAACCTGCTTCTCCCTCTGCCTATGTCTCTGTGTGTGTGTGTGTGTGTGTGTGTGTGTGTGTGACTATCATAAATAAATAAAAATTAAAAAATTAAAGATTTGTGTGGAATTAGAAAAGACTCCGAATAGCCATGGGGATATTAAAAAAGAAAACCATAACTGGGGCATCACAATGCCAGATTTCAGGTTGTACTACAAAGCTGTGGTCATCAAGACAGTGTGGTACTGGTACAGAAACATATACATAGATCAATGGAACAGAATAGAGAATTCAGAAGTGGACCTTCAACTTTATGGTCAACTAATATTCGACAAAGGAGGAAATACTATCCACTGGAAAAAAAGTCTCTTCAAAAGATATGGTTTATGTAAACAATGGATATTACTCAGCCATTAAAAACAACAAACTTTAAAAAAATTTTTTATTGGTGTTCAATTTGCCAACATATAGCATAACACACAGTGCTCACCCCATCAAGTGCCCCCCCTCATTTGCTTCGACATGGATGGAACTGGAGGGTATTATGCTGAGTGAAATAAGTCAATCAGAGGACAAACATTATATGTTCTCATTCATTGGGGGAATATAAAAAATACTGAATGGGAATAAATGGGATAGGAGAAAAATAAGTGGGAAATATCAGAAAGGGAGGCAGAACATAAAGACTCCTAACTCTGGCAAATGAACTAAGGGTGGTGGAAGGGGAGGTGGGCGGGGGATGGGGGTGACTCAGTGACCAGCATTAAGATGGGCACTGGACGGGATGAGTACTGGGTGTTATTCTATATGTTGGCAAATTGAACATGAATAAAAAATAAATTTATAAAATAAATAAAATAAGCAACAGAAAAAAATAGTCTCTTCAATAAATGGTGCTGGGAAAATTGGAAAGCCACATGCAGAAGAATGAAACTAGACCACTCACTTGCACCATACACAAAGATAAACTCAAAATGGATGAAAGATGTAAATGTGAGACAAGATTCCATCAAAATCCTAGAGGAGAACACAGGCAACACCCTTTTTGAACTTGGCCACAGCAACTTCTTGCAAGATACATCCATGAAGGCAAGAGAAACAAAAGCAAAAATGAACTATTGAGACTTCATCAGGATAAGAAGCTTCTGCACAGCAAAAGAAACAGACAACAAATCTAAAAGACAACCTGCAGAATGTGAAAAGATATTTGCAAATGACCTGTCAGATAAAGGGATAGTGTCCAAGATCTAGAAAGAACTATTAAACTCAACAGCAAAGAAACAAGCCAATCATGAAATGGGCAAAAGACATTAACAGAAATCTCACAGAGGAAGTCAGAGTTGGGCCAACAAGCACATGAGAAAATGCTCCGCATCACCTGCCATCAGGGAAATACAAATCAAAACCACAATGAGATCCCACCTCACACCAGTGAGAATGGGGAAAATTAACAAGGCAGGAAACAACAAATGTTGGAGAGGATACGGAGAAAAGGGAACCCTCTTACACTGTTGGTGGGAATGTGAACTGGTGCAGCCACTCTGGAAAACTGTGTGGAGGTTCCTCAAAGAGTTCAAAATAGATCTGCCCTATGATCCAGCAATTGCACTGCTGGGGATTTACCCCAAAGATACAGATGCAGTGAAACTCTGGGACACCTGCACCCCGATGTTTCTAGCAGCAATGTCCACAAGAGCCAAACTGTGGAAGGAGCCTCAGTGTCCATCGACAGATGGAAGGATAAAGAAGATGTGCTCTATTCAGACAATGGAATATTACTCAGACATTAGAAATGACAAATACCCACCATTTGCTTCAACGTGGATGGAACTGGATGGTATTATGCTGAGTGAAATAAGTCAATCAGAGAAGGACAAACATTATATGGCCTCATTCATTTGGGGAATATAAAAAATAGTGAAAGGGAATAAAGGGGAAAGGAGAGAAAATGAGTGGGAAATATCAGAAATGGTGACAGACTATGAGAGACACCTAACTCTGGGAAATTAACAAGGTGTAGTGGAAGGGGTGGTGGGTGGGGGGACAGGGTGAATGGGTGACGGGCACTGAGGGGGCACTTTTTAAAATTTTTTTAAATTTATTTTTATTGCCCCCCTTGGTACCTGTCACTCAGTCACCCCCACCTCCACCCACCTCCCTTTCCACTACCCCTTCTTGGTTTCCCAGAGTTAGGAATCTCTCATGCTCTGTCTCCCTCTCTGATATTTCCCACTCACATTTTCTCCTTTCCCCTTTATTCTGAGGGGAGCACTTGATGGGATGAGCACTGGGTGTTATGCTATATGTTAGCAAATTGAACTCCAATAAATAGAAATTTTAAAAAATTAAAAAGAAATAAAAATTAGTGTTAAATATCCATGATAAGCAACACATCAGAATTTTAAAGATAGGATCTAACCCTGACCCTGCATCCTGTCTCTATGTAAAAATGTGCCATTTTCCTCTGCACAGATTTATTTTTGCATGAATTTAGATCTTTCTTATTGATGCCCATTTTTCTGTGCCCTTGTCAATACTCTGTGCCTGAGGTAAGTGTCGCACTCTCCTCTTGCTCCCTGCCCCAGGGAACAGCCTCACCCCTCTGCACCTGGTGTCCTCAGGAGCCCCAGTGCAAGTTGGATCCCAAGCTGTGTGTGTGCTGGCACAGTGATCCTTTGACTTCCAGGCCAGGATAGTGTGCACATTCATATGTGGAGTTGTGTGTTCACTGATGCAAAGTGCCTGGGGCTAAGTCCTAAGACACCAGTGTTCACCCAGGGCTAATAGTGCAGCTTGGAGGTCAAAGAAGAGCAAAGGAGCATGTGTGTGGATCCATCCTGGACCAGTCAGGCCCTGGAGGCTTTCCTGGAGGAGCCGACAGTCTACTAGGTGTCAGGGAATTTGAAGAAGGGAAGAGATAACATGTGACTGAATTAACACTGGCAAAAACGATTGGCATGAAGACGTGTCCAGGAGCAACACCTTCTGTCAACTGAGGCAGATGTAGAGCTGTCACAAGGCTCTGGAAAATGGACATGTCCCTTCCTTTGCAGCAAACTTATTTTTCCTTTTTGGCTGACTCACACACACACAAGCCTCCAGCAGCCACCTCTTCTGCCCAGCACCCAGAGGTGATGGCGGCCTCCACACCCCATGATCCCTTCTCAGGTGCATTTGCTGGCCTCTCCTGTGTCCTTGGGTTGCACTCTCCAGCAGCCTGTGGTCTCTGCTGGCATCTGATCCTCACCCACATTTGCAAAGGCCTGCTGAGCCCAGGTGTATGCATGTCATTCAAGCCTCATTTGCAGAGTCCATAAGTCCTGAATTCTCCCATAGGATTCTAAGATCCTTCCTCATTCACTCCTGCCTGGGAGCAAGCCACCACATCCATCAATTAATGCAACCCAGATAGTCAGTCCAGCTGAATGTAAACTAGATGCTCACACTTAATCACCCATCCGCAGGGGCTGGTTAGGCCAACTGCATGGGAGGAAAAAGCCCTGTGCAGACATAAAATGAGCAAGAATGGCCTCCGTGGACGTGGAAATATGCCCATGACATATATTGTTGGGTTGGAAAAATCAGGCTCCGCCAACTGAGTAGTCTGATATGATGGCCCTAGCTTTTGAAAGCATGTATTTATACAAAGAGATGCCTGAGGTGGGTAGGGCTTGGGGCCACCAAATATGCCTGTGGTTACTTAGATTGAGATCCTTGATGACCTGAGAGCCAGGTACAATAGAAACTAAACCAACACTTACAATCATAACACCTAAGGACAAACCCAAAGGGTCATTTACTCACCCAGGGCACATACGGTTCTAGGAAAGAACACATCAATCTGAGTTGGAAAGGGAAGGGTCAGTGTTCCCTTCCCACACAATGGTAGATGTGGAGACGTGACTATCCTGCCCCGACACCAGGTATCCTGGAGCATCTCCTGAGTCAGCTGACATGGTGCTGCTAGTTCTGCTCTTCCAATTTACAGGGTCACCTCTTCCACAATCATAGGGTCACCAGACCCTCAGCTTCAGGCCAGGAATGGTCAATGGATGACAGCTCCTGCCTCTCCTCTGCTCCAGGACTATGTTCATGCCTGGTGGTGTCTACACTAACCCAGAAGCAGTGAGTACAGCCCAGAATCTGTGCACTGACCAGGTCTCTTGTATGGTTGGCATGATCCCAGCACCCAGCCCAGGTTGGAGGGGACACACACTTTTAGGCAGCCTGATGTGTCATGTGTACAGATGTATAGAACATGACCGTGAAACAAGCTGGATGACCATAAACCAGGGCAGTGACCAGAATCCTCCCAGTGCCCAGCATCACTGCTCACCCTGAAGAAGACCCACGAGGACCATCGACATGCAACATCAAGCTCTAGTGAGGAGTTATTTTTATCCAAACCAGAAGCAGATACATCTCCTCCACTATGCTGTCTGTGTGAATCTTTTCTGTTCTTGAAATATGACCTATATGAGAGACCATTTGCATAGGTGAGATAGACACTGATCTCCAGGAGGGCCACCCCCAGTTTAGAGATCCTTCCCTGTCATTCAGGTAGGGGATGTTGATCCAACATGCCCAGGAACTCTATTACTGCAACAACTGCTATCTTTGCTTCTGGGGAGACTGCACTTTCCAGTGACCTCCATGACCTTGATTTGCGTTCCTGGCTGTGCTGTCTGGGAAAGAGGACCTCCAGGGACTTGGTGTTTCCTGAGACTTTCCCCATGGGTATGGGACACAGTGCTGGAAACAATGACAGAGTGTGTCATCCTGAGAACGATAATCTGAGGGGCAGACCTGGACCCTCCTGTCCATTGACCTGTAGGGTAACAGATGCTGAGAGAACATACAAAGCCAACATGCACACACTTCCCCATCTCTGAATCATATTTGCTTTAGTTCCATATTGTGAAACAAGTCACAAACCCAGGCCCAACTTCCATGTGGAGGAAAATGCACATCAGCTGGGTGCAGGGAACAAGGGCACATTGGAATCCTTACTGCAAATATCAGCTACAGTGTGTGTGTGTGTGTGTGTGTGTGTGTGTGTGTGTGTCTGTGTCTGTGTGTCTTTGTGTGTGTGTGTCTGTTGTTGGACAGTGGAGGTGCAGAGAACTGTAATCTGCCTGTGTCTGCATGAGCAGATATAGTCAAATGTGAACTTCAACCTCAGGAACCTAAAGGAGATAAGAGGCTTCCCAGAGAACTTTGAGTTTCTGGATTCCAGTGAGTGTGGACTGTGAGTGCATCTGGGGCTCCAGCAAAATGGCTCCATCAGGGTTCAGAGAACCCTTGCTCAGCTGACTGCACAGGTAGGAACCCAGATCACTATTGCAGGAGATGTTATCAGAGCACATGATGTCACTGAAAGAGCTCTCTGATGGTACAACACTCCCACTGTAGGGGCAGAAAGATTTCCCTCATTCCCTTTTAGGTTCTTAGGATGGGTTAATAGATACTTGAACATAAGACAAACAGGAGAAAAATAATGTTAACTTTGCATGTACAGCAGCTTGCAAAATATAAAGGCACAGAGACGTGAGTAATGAAGAAACTACTTATATCTATATAAAAAGTTGGGATTGGAAGGCATGACAACAAATAGAAATGTGGGTTTCAGGATCCCTGGGTGGCGCAGCGGTTTGGCGCCTGCCTTTGGCCCAGAGCGCGATCCTGGAGACCCGGGATCGAGTCCTACGTCGGGCTCCCGGTGCATGGAGCCTGCTTCTCCCTCTGCCTGTCTCTCTGCGTCTCTCTCTCTCTCTCTCTCTGTGACTATCATAAATAAATAAAAAAATTAAAAAAAAAAAGAAATGTGGGTTTCTGGAATTAAGTTACTGAAGAAGTAAGGTTTGCTTGTACAGGTTCTTTGGCCCTAAAATCCTATTTCTTCTCATAATGAAATGTCTCTTCCTGGAATAAGGAGGACGCCTTTCCTTCGGGAGACTTGTCTTCACCCCAGAGTCAGGAGGGTTAGTATGTCTCTCCACTGGCTCTTTCTTGAGAAGCATAAATTCCAGGGACACACTTGGGATGTCATATTCTGCACCCATTCATAATGTAGTACTTGAGTAGAGACACTGCAGTAAATACGTGTGAGCCCAGACAGGGTCCTTCAATTAGAGTCAGGGTCTGGGCTGCAGGGGGCGCTCAGGACCACGCAGCACAAGGCTTCTGCCCCAGGAGCAGGTGCACAGGGATCTGGGGAAGGATTTCCTCTGAGAAGCTGGGGTCGCCTTGTTCTGGAACTATCTAAAATGCAGGTAGGACAGGAAGTGCTATAGGGTGTGAAATAAAAATTTTTATAAAATATTTAAATGAAAAATACCTAAAAATGAAATTTATTGATGGATAAAATACAGAAATATGTGATTACCAACAGTTGACTCTATATCAATAACTACATGAATTGATATTTAAAATTTCACTTCAAATGGACTCATCTTATTAGAATATTCCTTAGTCGAAATCATTGTCTGCCCCTATTACATACATGATTATATCGCCCTGAGATCCCATTTGCACTTTCCCGTCTGCAAGTTCTAGGAATTGACCCCAGAATGAACAGAAGTTGGCTTCCACCATGTGAGTCCAAACACCGGGCATCTCCCCCTTCTTGTATCATGAGGTTTCTCCAGGATCTCATTGCTGCTCACGATCCTCACCCAGCTCTTGCCAAAAACACACAACATGATGCTTCATTCACAGCAGTTTGCTTCTCAGGACATTGTAGGATGAGATCTTTCTGAAATTACTTTACCCCACAAGAGATAATAGCATGAACTGGTCAGGGTTCTCCTAAGGAATATAACTAATAGCTGATTGACTCCCGTGACTGAATAGGCTGAGAAGTCCTTAGGTCGATACCCAGAAAAGCCAGTAGAGAAATTTTCATTTGACTCTGCCCTAGTCTTTCATTGGAGAACCAGGGGACATTCATGTGTAACTGTCTCCAAGGCAGGAGGAAATGGATGTTCCAGATCAAGCCTGTGGGCAGGAAGAATGATGGAAGTCTTCATCCTTCTGCCATTTATTCTATTCAGAACCACTCAGGTGTCCCTTTTCTTTTGATATTTCATATATTTACTCATGAGAGACACAGACACAGAGGCAGAGACTAGGCAGAAGGAGAAGCAGGCTCCATGCAGGGAGCCCAATCTGGGACTGGATCCTGGGACTCCAGGATGACCTGAGCCAAAGGCAGATGCCCAAGCACTGAGCCACACAGGCGTCCCGAGTATCTGCTGTTTAAATGCATCCAGTCCTTGCACAATGTTACAGCAGTCAGAACAGGGTACGATATGACCCTAGTGACACATGAACCCAAGTAATGATGCTCTGGCATGTCCACAAGTAGTGTCTCTGATGACACAGTGAGATTTGAGTGGTACCATCTTCTTCCAGAGTTGTGTTATGCTGACTGCTTAGGGGTGTGTGCCTCACCACTGAGAATGACGTTGGTCCCTCATGTCCCCAACCTAATACCCACCTATGTCTGTTACTCTCCCTCCATAGACGAGGGAGGTTTTCAAAGGTGAGCTCATTACTGGAAACCCTCAAACACCTGCAATAATTGTTTACCCTTTATCTGTATGTTTATATGCAGTCATTCATCTAGAGGGTTTCTACACCATCCTGGTGGCATGACCTGGTGTTTAGTATATCTCAGCTCTGCCATCCTATTGCTTAGTTTATATGTAAACTCACTGGTACTGAAGCTATTTCCAGAAGTTAAGTCCACTCATGGAAAGTGAGTCCCGCTCAGGATAGGAAATAAGTCTTTGGTGGGGTCCACCCCTTCTCTGTATCAAGAGAGGAAAAACATCCTCAGAAACAGAGTAGAGATCACAGGGCCCAGAAGGCTATACAAGCAACCCTTGTCAGTTCCTCACTCATTGACTGACACAAACCCAAATCCTGGTCTTAGATATCCAAAATGCAATGTATATTGTCTAACAGACAGAAGCGCGCCTGCAGTGGTCATTGTCTGGATGTTGTATTTTACATGGCTCATGCACCTGGAAAATGAAATGCATCTCTCCTTAGATCTGTAAATTACCTATTGAGTTATCAGACAAGACAAAAAAACCAGAAGAATAGAAGAGAAATCTTTCTGCCCAAACGATTTGAAGACGTAGCCAGGGAAATTAGGCAATAAAATCATAATCAATAGAGAGAAAGAAAAATTCTTTGTTTCCAAATGACATGATCTGCTACAGGGGCAATCATGTAGTCATGTTGTGGAGTCTACAACTCCACAAAAGTTAGGAATTAATTCAGGATTACAAGGAATATCCAGGACATAAAATAAACAAATACAGCTATGATTCCACACACAAAAAAATTATCTATATAAAATTAACAAAAATATTCCTTTAATGAGATCAAAAATAAATATTTAGGATTACATTTCAATATGAGATAAAATGCCAGACTAAAAATGACTTACATTGATGAAAGGTTTTTTTTAAAAGCAAACAGAAATGAAAAAATAACACTGCTCACACAGAACATGAGAGATTCCTAACTCTGGGAAATGACAAGGGGTGGTGGAAAGGGAGGTGGGCGGGGGATGGGGGTGACTGGGTAACAGGTACTGAGGGGGGCACTTGATGGGATGAGCACTGGGTGTTGTGCTATATGTTGGCAAACTGAACTCCAATAACAGGAAATTTTTTAAAAAAGATAACATCACTCAGAGATGAGAACTTATTTCCACAGTGACATCTGCACAAAGAGATCTGCAAAGGTAATGCAATCCTTGCTATTAACTTCTTAGAATAGAATTTTAGTCAAGAGCTGAATATATACTCAGAGGAAATGCAAATAGAGCCTTCTCTCTGCTGATTAAACCAGCCCAACACTGACCCTGCAACTAGCAGAGGAGCCCCAGTGCCAGATCCCCAGGTGACGCCATTCTGGGATCAGGACAGAACACAGACAACGTCCCATGGAGTCTGCGCTCAGCTGGGTGTTCCTTGTCACTATTTTAAAAGGTAATTCATGGAGAACAAGAGACCTTGAGTATGGGAGTGGAGGTGAGTGAGAGAAACGGGATGTGGGACAGTTTTTTTACCAGGATGTCTTGTGTTTGCAGGAGTCCAGGCTGAGGTGCAGCTGGTGGAGACTGAGGGAGACCTGGTGAAGCCTGGGGGATCCCTGAGACTTTCCTGTGTGGCCTCTGGATTCACCTTCAGTAGCTACGACATGGACTGGGTCTGCCAGGCTCCAGGGAAAGGGCTACAGTGGGTCACATACATTAGCAATGGTGGAAGTAGCACAAGGTATGCAGACGCTGTGAAGGGCCAATTCACCATCTCCAGAGACAACGCCAGGAACACGCTCTATCTGCAGATGAACAGCCTGAGAGACGAGGACATGGCCGTGTATTACTGTGTGAGTGACACCGTGAGGGCACCTCAGTGTGAGCCCAGACACAAACCGCCCTGTAGAAGGGGATCAGGACCACCAGGTGGTGCACACTCCTCACCACTTCTGTCTTGAAGGCCAGGAGCAGTGCAGATGGAGGTTCTGGGCAGGTTTCCTGTCAGTGTCTGGGGCTTCCTCTCCATGAAGCAGGTTATCTAGGGAGTCTCTCTAGACACGCGATTAAGGGCCTTCTTATAAACTTTGTAATTTATGACATTTGATTTAATATAAACTATTTTTTACATGCACTAAAGAAGTTTGCTTACACTTTTTCTCTACTGCCCCTACACATTATTTAATGACACATATCTCAGTGCACTCAACTTCCCCTTTAGGAGTTTCCACCTTCTCATTAGAGAACCCCCCTGCTCAGCGTGTAAGGTTGATAGAAGTAGCATAAACCAAATGATGGACAGGAAGCTATAGATGGATCAGGAGTAGAAAGCAAAACTGAGAACTTCTGGAAGTGTCACTGTAATGAACCCAACTACCAGCATTCATATTAGTGGTAACATGGAAGAGCATTGGTAACTCCTCAAGGTTGTTATTAGGATGTGGAATATGGAGGTCACACACGCATGCACACACGCACATGCACACACAGACACACACACACACGAGAGTATAAATCATTATCACATTTACTGTGTCTGTTGAGAGCAGGGCAGGCCTCGCAGCAAGTCATAAATTCTTGGATGGAACAAGAAAGGACACTGACTCAGGGAGTGTGTTGTGGGTCAGTGGTGGGGATGGGGTCCTGCTCCAGGAGGAGCTTGTGTGAAGTCAGTGACTTCCCTGCATCAAAGGAGGGAAACCTATGGGTTTTAGTTTGATGACCCATGTTTGTGGAGCTGGAGAATAGGGAGGAATGGATGTCCAGGATCTTGCAGGCACATTCAAAATATGGTATAAGAAATCATTCCACTAAACAAGTATGAAAACTGGTAGAACAATAGAGAGAAATGGTTGTTCTAAGTATGAAAAAGAATGATTTAGGGGGGTAAATGAGATAAATGTTTCTTAGAAGCCTTACACAGTATAAAGTGATTATAGAAACGGACCAAGGATAACCCAGAGTCTCAGGTGGAAGCTTTCCTCTCCCCAAGGTCACCAGCTGATTGTGGAGGTCACGTGTGCACTGTGTGCACACAGAGACGAGAAGCTTCTACTGGATCCATGAGGCTCCTCAGGGTGAGGAGCTGGATTGGAGGACCTTCCACCTGAAGGGAATAACTCAGTAGTCCTTTGGGTGCTGATGTCAGCTCACTGTGTGTGATGTCTACCATCCCCAGATTAGAACTTAGTGCACATGTGATGGGAGGAAGAGGAGGGGACTTCGGGGTGGACTTGGGTAAGGAGGTTCAGCCCTATGATTGGATCAATGGGACTTCTCTGTGCTTCTAGGATTTTGAAGTCTGTGTTCTTCCTGAGATTGGGAAACTTTTCGGCTATTATTTAATCAAATAACTTCTTTTTCCTGCCTCCTCATCTACTGGGACTCCTATCATATGAATATAATTATGACATCAGGATTAACTGAGCTCCAAACGTCTGACTTTGTTGTCTCTACCTTTGTTTCCTCTTCTCAGTCATTATTTTCAATAATTTGAACTTGTCTCAACTGACTCATCCTCTGTTTCATTCAACTGCATTTTTATAGCATTAACTGGGAATTAAATATTGGTTATAGAGTTATTAATATGGGAGGGAGGGGGCAAGATGGCAGAAGAGTAGGGTCCCCAAGTCATCTGTCCCCACCAAATTACCTAGATAACTTTCAAATCATCCTGAAAACCTATGAATTCGGTCTGAGATTTAAAGAGAGAACAGGGGTAATGCTACAGTGAGAAGAGTTTGTGCTTCTATCGAGGTAGGAAGACAGAAAAAAAATAAAGAAATAAAAAGCATCCAAGTGGAAGGGGCCCCGCAAGGAGCCGGGCTAAGACTGTGCAGTGAGTGACCCCAGGACAGGAAGACCCCATCCCCGGAGAAGCAGGGGCTTCACCAATATTCCCGGTTGGAAAGGCACTCACAGAGAGCTCGGGCAGGATCTCAGGAGGAGCAGGGATGCCCTCAGGCTCCCAGGGGCACTAACAGAGCACCTGCGCCCAGGGGAGAGCGCACCACACCCCACAGCAGAGCTCCCTAAAGGGTTGCAGCGCGTGCATGGTGGGGCTCGGGAGCATCTCAGAGGCAGCTCCAGCAGAGGCTCCACGTGCTGGGAACTGCGCAGCCTGGGAGCATGATTCCAGCAGCGCAGGCCTCGGAGCCCAAGGCACCAGTGGACACAGCCCAGGATCCAGCACTCCCCTGGGAACAGGCAGAGGCCGGGAGGGCCCAGGACGGTGAGGACGTTCCTGATGCCAGGAGGCCCCAAGCTGTGCAGATCAGAGCCACCTGCACCCAGAGCATCCAGGCCCCTGTGGACTGGGAGCTGCGGTAGTTACTTCAGGAGTTGACTCCAGAGCTGGAGAGCTGGCCACTGCCACTGTGGTTGTTCCTCCTGGGGCCTAACAGGATAAACAACCACCACTGAGCCTCACAGTGGTCTCACAGGATAAATGGGATGAACAACTCCCACTGAGCCCTGCACCAGGCAGGGGTTGAGCAGCTCCCCCACGTGCTCACACCTGAGTAGCAGCACAGCAGGCCCTTCCCCCAGAAAATCAGCTAGACGGAGAGGGGAAAAGCAAGTTATTGACCAAGCAGCACTGGAAAGTTCCAGGGGAAGTCGAGGGATATACAGTATACAGAATCAGAGGATACTCCCCCTTGGTTTTGTTTCCAGTTTGCTTCCCCCCCTTTTCTTTTTCTTTTTTTTTTCTTCTTTTGTCTCTTCTCTCTTTTTCTTCTTTTCCAGTACAACTTATTTTTGGCCACTCTGCACTGAGCAAAATGACTAGAAGGAAAAACTCACTTCAAAAGAAAGGATCAGAAACAGTCCTCTCTCCCACTGAGTTACAAAATTTGGAATGCAATTCAATGTCAGAAAGCCAATTCAGAAGCACAATTATAAAGCTACTGGTGGCTCTAGAAAAAAACCATAAAGGATTCAAGAGACTTCATGACTGAAGAATTTAGATCTAATAATGCCAAAATTAAAATCAATTAAATGAGATGCAATCCAAACTAGAGGTTCTAACAATGAGGGTTAATGAGGTAGAAGAACGAGTGAGTGACAAAGAAGACAAGTTGATGGCAAGGAAGGAAGGTGAGGAAAAAAGAGAAAAAACAATTAAAAGATCATGAGGATAGGTTATGGGAAATAAATGACAGCCTCAGAAGGAAAAATCTATGTTTAATTGGGGTTCCCAGGGGCGCCGAAAGGGACAGAGGTCCAGAATATGTATTTGAACAAATCATACCAGAGAACTTCCCTAACCTGGGAAGGGAAACAGGCATTCAGATCCAGGAGATAGATCCCCCCAAAATGCAATAAAAACCACTCAACACCTCAACATTTAAAGTGAAACTTGAAAATTCCAAAGATAAAAAGAAAGTTCTTAAAGCATCAAGAGACAAGAAATACATAACCTTTATGGGAAGAAATATCAGAACAATAGCAGACCTCTCCACAGAGACCTAGCAGGCCAGAGGGCTGGAAGGATATAATCAGGGTCCTAAATGAGAAGAACGTGTAGCCAAGAATACTTTATCCAGCAAGGCTCTCATTCAGAATAGAAGGAGAGATAAAGAGCTTCCAAGATAGGCAGAAACTGAAAGTATATATGACCACCAAACCGGCTCTGCAAGAAATATTAGGGGAGACACTGTAAAAGAAAGAGGAAGTCCAAAGAAGCAATCCACAACAATAGGGACTGAATAGGTATCATGATGACACTAAATTCATATCTTTCCATAGTAACTCTGAATGTGAATGGGCTTAATGATGCCATCAAAAGGCGCAGGGTTTCAAACTGGATAAAAAAGACAGACCCATCTATTTGCTGTTTACAAGAGACGCATTTTATGCAGAAGGACAGCTGCAGCTTGAAAATAAATGGTTGGAGAACTATGTACCATTCAAATGGTGCTCAAAAGAAAGCAGGGGGGATCCCTGGGTGGCGCAGTGGTTTGGCGCCTGCCTTTGGCCCAGGGCGCGATCCTGGAGACCCAGGATCGAATCCCACGTCGGGCTCCCGGGGCATGGAGCCTGCTTCTCCCTCTGCCTGTGTCTCTGCCTCTCTCTCTCTCTCACTGTGTGCCTATCATAAATAAAATTTTTAAAAAAGAAAGAAAGCAGGGATAGCCATCCTTATATCAGATAAATTAAAGTTTATCCCAAAGACTGTAGTAAGAGATGAACAGGGACACTATATCATACTTATCATCCATACATAGAGGATCTATCCAACAAGAGGACATAACAATAATGAATATTTATGCACCGAATGTGGGAGGCGCCAGTCATATCAATCAACTAATAACCAAAGTTAAGACATACTTAATAATAATACACATACTTGGTGACATGAATATAGTGCTTTCTACAATCGACAGGTCTTCTAAACACAACATCTCCAAAGAAACAAGATCTTTATTTGTACACTGGACCAGATGGATTTCACAGATATTTATAGAACTTTACATCCAAACACAACTGAATACACATTCTTCTCAAGTGCACATGGAACTTTTTCCAGAATAGACCACATACTGGGTCACAAATCAGGTCTTAACTAATACCAAATCATTGGGATCGTCCCCTGCATATTTTCAGACCATAATGCTTTGAAACTAGAGCTAAATTCCAAGAAGAAGTTTGGAAGGATTTCAAACACGTGGAGGTTAAGGACCATCCTGCTAAAAGATGAAACGGTCAACCAGGAAATTAGGGAAGAATTAAAAAGATTCATGGAAACTAATGAGAATGAAGATACAACCATTCAAAATCTTTGGGATACAGCAAGAGGAGTCCTGACGGGGGAAATACATCACAATACAAGCATCCATCCAAAAACTGGAAAGAACCCAAATCCAAAAGAGAACCTTCACCTAAAGGAGCTGGAGAAGGAACAGAAAATAAACCATCACTCAGCAGAAGAAGTGAGTTAAAGATACAAGCGGAACTCAATGAAAGAAAAACCAGAACTGTGGAAGAGATTAACAAAACCAGGAGTTGGTTCCATGAAAGAATTTAAGACAGATAAATCATTAGCCAGCTTTATTAAAGAGAAGAGAGAAAAGACTCAAATTAAGAAAATCATGAATGACAAAGGAAAGATCACCACCAATACCAAGGAAATACAAACGATTTTAAAATTTATTATGAACAGCTATATGCCAATAAATTAGGAAATCTAGAAGAAATGGATGCATTTCTGGAAAACCACAAGCTACCAAAACTGGAACAGGAAGAAATAGAAAACCTGAACAGGCCAATAACCAGGGAGGAAATTGAAGCAGTCATCAAAAGCCTCCCAAGACACAAAATCCAGAGCCAGATGGCTTCCCAGGGAAATTCTATCAAACGTATAAAGAAGAAACCCTACCTATTCGACTAAAGCTGCTTGGAAAGACAAAAAGAGATAGAGTACTTCCAAACTCGTTCCATGGGGCCAGCATCACCTTAATTCCAAAACCGGACAAAGACCCCACCAAAAAGGAGAATTATAGATTAATATCCCGGATGAACATGGATGCAAAAATTCTCAACAAGGTACTAGCCAATAGGATCCAAAAATACATTAAGAAGATTATTCACCATGACCAAGTGGGAGTTATCCCCAGGATGCAAAGCTGGTTCAACACTTATAAAACAAAAAATGTGATTGGTCATATCAGCAAGAGAAAAACCAAGAACCATATGATCCTCTCATTAGATGCAGAGAAAACATTTGACAAAATAGAGCATCCATTCCTGATCAAAACTCTTCAGAGTGTAGGAATAGAGAAAACATTCCTCAGCATCTTAAAAGCCATCTTGAAAAGCTCACAGCAAATATCGTTCTCAATGGGGAAACACTGGGAGCCTTTCCCCTAAGATCAGGAACATGACAGGGCCGTCCACTCTCACCATTGCTATTCAACATAGTACTAGAAGTCCTGGCCTCAGAGATCAGGCAACAACAACAACAACAACAAAAAAGACATTCAAATTGATGAAGAAGTCAAACACTTTCTCTTTGCAGATGATATGATATTGTACGTAGAAAACCCAAAGACTCCACCTCAATTGCTAGAACTCATAGAGCAATTCAGCAGTTTGCAGGATACAAAATAAATGCCCAGAAATCAGTGACATTTGTATACATTAACAATTAGACTAAAGAAAGACAAATTAAGGAATTGATCACATTTACAATTGCATCCAAAAGCATAAGATACCTAGGAATTAAATTAGCCAAATAAGTAAAGGATCTAAAGCCTAAAAACTACAGAACACTTCAGAAAGAAATTGAGGAAGACACAAAGAGATGGAAAAATATTCCATGATCATGGATTGGCAGAATTAATATTGTGAAAATGTCAATGTTACCCAGGGCAATTTACACGTTTAATACAATCCCTATCAAAATAACATGGACTTTCTCAGAGAGTTTGAACAAATTGTTTTAAGATTGGTGTGGAATCAGAAACGACCCCGAATAGCCAGGGGAATTTTAAAAAAGAAAACCATAGCTGGGGGCATCACAATGCCAGATTTCAGGTTGTACTACAAAGCTGTGGTCATCAAGACAATGTGGTACTGGCACAAAAACAGACACATAGATAAAAGGAACAGAATAGAGGACCCAGAAGTGGACCCTCAACTTTATGGTCAACTAATATTTGATAAAGGAGGAAAGACTATCCACTGGAAAAAAGACAGTCTCTTCAATAAATGGTGCTGGGAAAATTGGACATCCACATGCAGAAGAATGAAACTGGAACACTCTCTTTCACCATACACAATGATGAGCCCCAAATGGATGAAAGATCTAAATATGAGACAAGGTTTCATCAAAATCCTAGAGGAGAACACAGGCAACACCCTTTTTGAACTTGGACACAGCAACTTCTTGCAAGATACATCCATGAAGGCAAGAGAAACAAAAGCAAAAAAGATTCTTGGGGCTTCAACAAGATAAAAAGCTTCTACACAGCAAAAGAAACAGACAACTAACTAAAAAAAAACAACTGCAGAATTCGAAAAGATATTTGAAAATGACCTATCAGATAAAGGGCTAGTATCCAAGATCTATAAAGAACTTATTAAACTCAACAGTAAAGAAACAAACAATCCAATCATGAAATGGGCAAAACACATGAACAGAAATATCACAGAGGAAGACATAGACATGTTCAACAAGCACATGATAAAATGCTCCGCATCACTTGCCATCAGGGAAATACAAATCAAAACCACAATGAGATGCTACCTCACACCAGTGAAACTGGGGAAAATTAACAAGGCAGGAAGCCACAAATTTTGGAGAGGACGTGGAGTTAAGGGGAACACTTTTGCACTGTTGGTGGGAATGTGAACTGGTGCAGCCACTCTGGATAATTGTGTGAGGTTCCTTACAGAGTTAAAAATAGATCTGTCCTATATATAAATTAGTGAAAGGGAATAAAGGGAAAGGGGGAGAAAATGAGTGAAATATCAGCGAGGGAGACAGAACATGAGAAACACCTCACTCTGCGAAATGAACAGGGGTACTGGAAGGAGAAGTGGGCAACAGATTCGGGTGCCTGAGTGATGGTCACTGAGGGGGGCACTTGGCAGGATGAGCACTGGGTGTTATGCTATATGTTGGCAAATTGAAATCCAATAAAAAAATATTAAAATAAAATAAAAGGAAAGTGAGTCCCCCTGATGGCAGGAAATAAATTTGTGATGGGAATGATTCATTTCTTGTACCAGAAGGTGAGAACAATTGTCAGAACCAGAATAAGGATCACAGGATCCAGAAGGCTATGCAAACAATTCATGTCAGCTCCTCACTCATTCACTGACCCAAACCCAATTCCTGGTCTTAATTAACCACGAACACAATTTCGTATTGTCTAACAGATAGAAGTGCTGCCTACAGTGATCATTGTCTGGGTGTCGTATTTTACATAGCTTACGCATGTGGAAAATGAAATGCATCTCCACTTAGATTTGTCTTGTGTCTACTGAGTTATTAGACTAGACATAGAAACAGAAGAATAGAAGAGAAATCTTTCTGCCCCAACAAGCTGATTTCCATGGGAAATTAGTCAATAAAAAATAAAAATAAATAAAATCAGTAGATAAAAAGAAAATTATTTGTTTCCAAATGACATGATCCGATATGGGGGCAATGTCTACAAAATCCACAAACTCTAGGAAATAATTATTTCATGCAATATTCAGGATATAAAATAAACAAATACAGTTATGATTCCACACAAGACAAAAAACTATCTTTATCAAATTAACAAAAATAGTCCCTTCAATGAGCATCAAAAATAAATATTTAGCAGTAAATTTCAATAGTAGATAAAATATCATACTAAAAATGACCTATTTTGATGAAAGACTTTTTTTAATTTTTATTTTTTAAAAGATTTTACTTATTTATTCATGAGAGACACAGAGAGAAAGAAAGGCAGAGACACAGGCAGAGGGAGAAGCAAGCTCCATGCAGGGAGCCTGATGTGGGACTTGATCCCAGGTCTCCAGGATCAGGCCCTAGGCTGAAGGCAGGCACTAAACTGCTGAGTCACCCAGGGATCCCTTAATGAAAGACTTTTTAAAAAGAAAACAAAAATGAAAAGGCAACACCGCTCACAGATGAGAACTTCATATTTCCACAGTGACATCTGCACAAAGTGATCTGCAAAGGTAATGCAATCCTTGCTATTAACTTGTTGATATCCAATTATAGTAAAGAGCTGAAGATATAGTCAGATGACATGCAAATAGGGCCCTCTCTCCGCTGATTAAACCAGCCCAGCCCTTACCCTGCAGCTGGGAGAGGAGCCCCAGCCCCAGGATCCACAGGTGACCCCATTCAGGGATCAAGACAGAACACAGGCAACGCACCATGGAGTCTGTGCTCAGCTGGCTTTTCCTTGTCGCTATTTTAAAAGGTAATTCATGTCACTATTTTAAAAGGTAATTCATGGAGAAAAGAGACCTTGAGTATGTGAGTGGAGGCAAATGAGAGAAACGGGATGTGGGGCAGTTTTCTAACCAGGATGTCTTGTGTTTGCAGGCGTCCAAGGTGAGGTGCAGCTGGTGGAGTCTGGAGGAGACCTGGTGAAGCCTGGGGCGTCCCTGAGACTTTCCTGTGTGGCCTCTGGATTCACCTTCAGTAGCTATGACATGGACTGGGTCTGCCAGGCTCCAGGGAAGGGGCTGCAGTGGCTCTCAGAAATTAGCAGTAGTGGAAGTAGCACATACTACGCAGATGCTGTGAAGGGCCGATTCACCATCTCCAGAGACAACGCCAAGAACACGCTGTATCTGCAGATGAACAGCCTGAGAGCCGAGGACACGGCCGTGTATTACTGTGCAAGGGACACAGTGAGGTGACCTCAGTGTGAGCCCAGACACAAACCTCCCTGTAGAAGGGGATCAGGACCACCAGGGGGTGCACACTCCTCACCACTTCCCTCTTGAAGGCCCAGGAGCAGGTGCAGATGGATGTTATGGGGAGGTTTCCTGTCAGGGCCCGGGCTTCCTCTCCATGGAGCAGTTTCCACAGGAGCCGTAGACAAATGGTTCTGTGCTTATCTACTCAATCTCTGATTTAGAAACTTCCTTTTTATAGGAAACGACTACTATAACAGGCACAAAAGACAGAGTTGCTTACACTTGCTTACTACTTTCCCTAAACATCAATCAATTGCAAATATCTCCATGTACATCAACTAAATCTTTACCAAAGCCACACCTGCCTTCCCTGTGCATCACAGGACCACCCAGTTCAACGAGCATGATTCCTAGAAGCAGCATAAAGTGCCTGGTGGACATGAGGCTACAGAGGCATCAACCATCTAAAGCTAAAGAAGAAAGACTCCTGGTGGCGTCACTATATTTGACCATGCCCACAGCTTCAATGTTAGTACAGACTGGAAGGAAGGGTAGCCTCTACCGGATATGCTGTGGATGCAGAATCTGAGGATCACACACACACACACACACACACAGAGAGAGAGAGAGAGAGAGAGAGAGAGAGAGAGGAATAGTATAAAGGCTTTATCACTTGTCTTTTGAGAGCAGGGCAGACCTCTCAGCAAGTCATAAATGGTTGGATGGAGCCAGGAAAGGACACCAGCTCAGAAAGCGTGTTGTGGTTCAGTGGTGGGGAAAGGTTCTTGCTCCAGGAGGGACTTGTGTGGAGTCAGTGTCCCCTCTGCATCAATGGAGGGAATTCAAGGTTACCTCCTGGATTTCCCATGAGTGGGGCAGGAGGAGAGGTGGCAGGACTGGTGATCAAGGAGCTAGCAGTTAAGACTCAAAGAATGCACTGTGATGACAAATTCCACTAACCAATTTTGAAAACTGGGATAACAAAAGAAGAGAGGGAGGCTTCCACCTGCAGGGAATAACTCATTGATCACTGGGTGCTGATATCAGCTCACTGTGTATGACCTTTACCATCCCCATGTTGGAACCTAACCTCCATGTGATGGGAGGAGGAGGTGGGGCCTTAGGGGAGCACTTAGGTCAGAAGTTGCAGCCTCATGATTGGATCAGGGCCCTTATACACCAGGACTGGGAAAGCCTCCTGCCCACTAGCCCCATGTGAGGTGATAGAGAAAGGACAGGCTAGGACGTGGGTCTTCTCCAGACACCTCATCTGCCTGCACCTGGACCTCAGACTCCCCAGACCCCAGAACTATGAGAATGAGTGTCTGTTGTTTAATCCACCCATTATGGGAATGCGGTGATATCACCAAACACACTAAAACAGGGTCTCACCACTTTTTAGTCCTTTACAACTTGTCCCAGGAAAACACTCAGGTTATAGCAAAACAGAGCAGGAAACCCACACCTAGACTCACTGTACTCAGCCAACTTCCATGCTCCTGTCCTTAGTAGCTGTGCATCACGTTGGTACCACACATTCTTCCTACCAGACTGGGGTTCTTTAGACCCATTAGTATCCTGGGATTTCTCCATATTTACCACCTGAGCATCTTTAACCCAGGGACTTCCCCATGGAAGCAGACATCTAAAAGTTCAGATTTTCCTGTCTGCTGCTCATAATACTTTGCAGAAGCTTCTGGAAGTAGCTTCCCTCCTGCCTTCATCACCACATCTATATCTCCCCATGACAACATCCACATCTCCTACATCCCAAAAGGAGGTCGATTTTCTACGTATGCACTTGCAGTTTTTGTTCTGTGAGACCTTTGTGTGATTTCATGCATGTTCAGAATTATTCAATAACTACCTATTCCAGGAACAAGTCAAGCTCAAGGACCCATGATCCAGCATTTTAACTCCTCCTTCCCAATGCTGTTATAGCAAAGGCGGCGTGTGGAATTCCTTCTGCTTTATATGCTGAAGATCAAATGTGAATCTGGTATTTTATGTCAAAATTACCTAAATTTGTTTCCATCCCTACTCTTATCTCAGTGCTAAGGATTCATTACCTGTTTGAGTGTATGTTATACAATTATTATATTATTTTGCATAATAATGGTTGATCACTGAGGGGGGCACTTGATGAGATGAGCACTGGGTTTTGTTCTATATGTTGGCAAATTGAACACCAATAAAAAATAAAAATAATAATAATAATGGTTGACTTTTGTGTTCCATGAAAATCATCTCACTAATGAGTGACAAAGAGAGAAAGCACTTCTCACCATGTGATATGGGCTTCAGGCAGGAGGTGAGGCAACTTCCCAAGGACAAGAATTGAAGACATATTATTATCAATTATTATTGTCTTCCTACAGTGGATATAGCTGCACGTTGGATGGTGTGGGCTGCTGGCCATCTCCCTGATGCACACAATCCCCTCAGGGATGGGAACTGCTGGATCTGGAGGTAAAACAGAAGTCCTGTATCAGTTGGCATGGCCAAAGGGACTTACGTGAGAAACCCAAAATTGAGGTGGATCAGAGCTGCAAAATGGAATTCAATACTACATATCAGCATTTTCTCTAAGTCTCTACCTTCCTCTCTGTGTTAGAAAAGACAGTTATGGTTCGTGCTACAAAAATAAGATCTTTATGAAAAGATGTCATATAGGCTCCTGAGTCAGGCACATCAGAGAATGCCTCAGGTATGTGCTGTGTGCACTGTGCTGTCCTGTTTTGGCTGCTCTTTCCTTCAAGTCAGGTGTCTCAGCGGCTCTCCCTGCCTGCAGTGGGCAGTGTGTTGTCCTTGCCAAGTTTGTGATGAGTTTTAACTGGGTGTGCTCTGCTCAGCTTGTTAAATGAGCCCTGATACCACCTCCACTAGAACTGAGGCCCTGAAGAATTATCTGGTCAGGAGATGTGGGTGGGAAAGGGTGCAGCCTCTCTGGGAATCAGTATGGTGGTGCCTTAGAACACAGATCATCTCCTTCTAAATATAACAGTAGGGCAAGCATAAAACAACAGGTATTAACATTCCTGTTCCAGAAGTGGAAAATTAAAGTTAAAAAGTCATCACAACTTAACAATCCATATCCATCTGGGAAAACTCCATTAGGATGAAGTCAAGAGAGTGTTCTGAATCTCATACTCCAACTACTGGCTCTTTTTCAATCTGGGTCAACCCTTCCTAATCCTTGAAGTTGGTACAGGTTTGAGGCTGAGCATTTTGTCAGTCTATTTATTATAATTTGAGTCCAGAAAACTTCTTTCACTTTTTCTCTTTTATTTAATATACAATGCTTCTGACTCTTAAAAATGTTAAGAACGAGTAGATACAAGATTCTGGATCACCTCTGACTACAGTAAAGGAAGCAGATTTACAGGCCAGGAACATACTGCGGAGGCAAAGATGGTAAATAAGTAGAGGGACACAACCTCTGAACAGGAGGAGGCTCTAGGATACTTATGGTGAAAGTGTCTCATGTTTGCTTGTGGGCACAGGAGAAGGGAAGTAAAGGGGTCCGTGCATCTCTGCAGGGATCCTGAGATCCAACAGGTGCACTGGGACTATCAGGAGACATTCACACCCATCAGGGAGCTCAGGAACTTGGGAGCACTTAATCCAGGGAAGGAGGTCAGTTGAGCAGTCGTCTCATCTTAGGGTCTTAGCATCATGCTCTGAAAACTTCTGACATGAGCACTGGGAACAATTTCTAAACCTGGTAAGATGGCAAGATGGCATAAGAGTAGGGTCTCCAAGTCACCTGTCCCCACCAACTTACATAGATAACTTTCAAATCATCCTGCAAACCTACAAATTCAGTCTGAGATTTAAAGAAAGAACAGCTGGTTTTGATTTGTATTTCCCTGATGGCAAGTGATGCAGAGCATTTTCTCATGTGTGTGTTGGCTATGTCTATGTCTTCCTCTGTGAGATTTCTGATCATGTCTTTTGCCCATTTCATGACTAGATTGTTTCTTTGCTGTTGAGTTTAAGAAGTTCTTTATAGATCTTGGAAACTAGCCCTTTATCTGACATGTCATCAGCAAATATCTTCTCCCATTCTGTAGGTTGTCTTTGAGTTTTGTTGACTGTATCCTTTGCTGTGCAAAGCTTCTTATCTTGATGAAGTCCCAATAGTTCTTTTTTGCTTTTGTTTCCTTTGCTTTTGTGGATGTATCTTGCAAGAAGTTACCGTGGCCGAGTTCAAAAAGGGTGTTGCCTGTGTTCTCCTCTAGGATTTTGATGGAATCTTGTCTCACATTTAGATCATTCATCCATTTTAAGCTTATCTTTGTGTATGATGCAAGAGAGTGGTCTAGTTTCATTCTTCTGCATGTGTATGTCCAATTTTCCCAGCACCATTTATTGAAGAGACTGTCTTTTTTCCAGTGGATAGTCTTTCCTCCTTTATCAAATATTAGTCGACCATAAAGTTGAGGGTCTACTTCTAGGTTCTCTATTCTGTTCCATTGATGTATGTGTCTGTTTTTGTGCCAGTACCACACTGTCTTGATGACCACAGCTTTGTAGTACAACCTGAAATCCGGCATTGTGATGCACCCAGATATAGTTTTCTTTTTTGAAATTCCCCTGGCTATTCACGGTCTTTTCTGATTCCACACAAATCTTATAATAATTTGTTCTAACTCTATGAAGAAAGTCCATGGTATTTTGATAGGGATTGCATTAAACGTGTAAATTTAAAAAAAATAAACGTGTAAATTGCCCTGAGTAACACTGACATTTTCACAATATTAATTCTGCCAATCCATGAGCATGGAATATTCTTCCCTCTCTTTGTGTCTTCCTCAATTTCTTTCAGAAGTGTTCTGTAGTTTTTAGAGTATATATCCCTTACCTCTTTAGTTAGGTTTATTCCTAGGTATCTGATGCTTTTTGGTGCAATTGCAAATGGGATTGACTCCGTAATTCCTCTCTCTTCAGTATCATTGTTAGTGTATAGAAATGCCACTGACTTCTGGGCATTGATTTTGTATCCTGCCACACTGGCAAATTGCTGTATGAGTTCTAGCAATAGTGGGGTGGAGTCTTTAGGGTTTTCTATGTAGAGTATCATGTCATTGACGAAGAGGGAGAGTTTGACTTCTTCTTTGCTACTTTGAAAATCAAATGAGATGCCACTTCACACCAGTGAGAATGGGGAAAATTAACAAGGCAGGAAACCACAAATGTTAGAGAGGATGTGGAGAAATGGGAACCCTCTTGCACTGTTGGTGGGAATGTGAAATGGTGCAGCCACTCTGGAAAACTGTGTGGCGGTTCCTCAAAGAGTTAAAAATAGATCTGCCCTACAACCCAGCAATTGCACTACTGGGGATTTACCCCAAAGATACAGATGCAATGAGACACTGTGACACCTGCACCCCAGTGTTTCTAGCAGCAATGTCCACAATAACCAAACTGTGGAAGGAGCCTCGGTGTCCACCGAAAGATGAATCGATAAAGAAGATGTGGTTTATGTATACAATGGAATATTACTCAGCCATTAGAAATGACAAATACCCACCATTTGCTTTGATGTGGATGCAACTGGGGGGTATTTTGCTGAGTGAAATAAGTCAATCGGAGAAGGACAAACATTATATGGTCTCATTCATTTGGGGAATATAAATAATAGTGAAAGGGAAGAGAGGGGAAGGGAGAAGAAATGGATAGGAAATATCAGAAAGGGAGACAGAACATGGAGGACTCCTAACTCTGGGAAATGAACTAGGGGTGGTGGAAGGGGAGGAGGGCCGGGGGGTGGGGATGACTGGGTGGCGAGCACAGAGGGTGGTACTTGATGGGATGAGCACTGGGTGTTATTCTGTATGTTGACAAATAGAACACCAATAAAAAAATAAATTTATTATTTAAAAAAGGTATCCTTTGCTGTGCAAAAGCTTCTTATCTTGATGAAGTCCCAATAGTTCATTTTTGCTTTTGTTTCTTTTGCCTTCGTGGATGTATCTTGCAAGAAGTTACTGTGGCTGAGTTCAAAAAGGGTGTTGCCTGTGTTCTTCTCTAGGATTTTGATGGAATCTTGTCTCACATTTAGATCTTCCATCCATTTTGAATTTATCTTTGTGTATGGTGAAAGAGAGTGGTCTAGTTTCATTCTTCTGCATGTGGATGTCCAATTTTCCCAGCACCACAGCTAGAATGCTACAGTGAGAAGAGTCTGCACTTCTATCAAGGTAGGAAGATGGAAAAAATATAAAGAAATAAAAAAGCATCCAAAGGGGAGGGGCCCACACGAAGAGCCAGGCTAAGGCCACCCGGCAAGTGCCCCAGGACAGGAAAGCCCAGACCCAAAAAAGTAGGAGCTTTACCAATCTTTCTGGAGGGAAAGCACCTGGTAGGGAGCTCGGATAGGATCCCAGGAAGAGCAGGGATGCCCTCAGCTCCCAGGAGCACTAACAGAGATCTAAAAGTTATTATTCTAAGTGAAATAAGTCATTCAGAAAAGACAAAACGTCATAGGATTTCACTTACATGTGGAATTTATGAACAAAAACAAATGAACAAAGGGTAAAAAAGAGAGATAGAAGCAAACCAAGAAACAGATTATTAACACAGGGATCACGGGAGGGTTACAAGAGGGGAGGAGTGTGGGGAATAACAAATCAGATGGGAAATAAAGAGAGCATTACTCTAATGAACACAAGTGATTTATGGAGGTATTGAATCACTACATGCATACCTAAAGCTAATATCACACAGCATATTAGCTAACTCTCATTAAAATAAAAATTAATTTTTTATTTTTCTATTTATTTTATTTTTTATTTAAATTCAAATACCGCATCATCAGTTTCAGATGTACTGCTCAATAATTCATCAGATGCATAAACCCCCCAGTTCTCATCACATCATGAGCCCTCCTTAATGTCCATCACCCAGTTACCCATCCCCCCACCTCCCCTACAGCAACCCTTATGTTTTTCCCAGAGTTGAGTCTCCCATGGTTTGTCTCCGTCTCTGATTTCAGCCCATTCTGTTTCTCCTCTGTCCCTTATGGTCCTCTGCACTATTGCTTATATTCCGTATATTGAAGTAACTATGTGATTATTGTCTTTCTCCAATCGACTTAACTCACTTGACATGATACCCTCCAGTTTCATCCCTATGGATATAAATGGTAGTAATTGATCTTTTCTGGAGGCTTAGGAATAGTCCACTGTGTATTTACCACATCTTTATCCATTCATCTGTCAGAAGACATCTAGGCTCTTTCCACAGGTGGCTACTGTGGAGATGGCTGCTATGAACATGGAATGTAGGCACCACGTTACTTCACTACATAAGTATCTTTGGGTGAATACCCAGTAGTGCAATTGCAGGATCATAAGGTAGCTCTATTTTCAAGTTATACAGAAACCTCAAAAATATTTTCCAAAGTGGATGGACCACCTTGCATTCCCACCAACAATTCACCACATCCTCACCAACATTTGTTTTCCCTATCCTGTTGATTTTAGCCATTCTCACTGGTGTGAAGTGGCATCTCATTGTGGTTTTCATGGATATTTCCTGAGGCCAAG
Organism: Canis aureus; assembly: GCF_053574225.1. Classification (NCBI taxonomy): domain Eukaryota; kingdom Metazoa; phylum Chordata; class Mammalia; order Carnivora; family Canidae; genus Canis; species Canis aureus. The sequence continues at coordinate 76,739,151 of NC_135619.1, read as the reverse complement.
TAATGGGGAATATTTTTTCATGTCTCTGTTGGATATTCATATGTCTTCAGTGGAGAAATGATTATCTCTTCTGCCCATTTCTTGACTAGATTATGTGGTTTTTTGCATGTTGAGGTTGATAAGTCCATTATAGATCTTGGGAATAGGCCTTTATTTGACATTTTATTTGCAAATATCTTCTCCCATTCCATAGGTTGCTTTTAGTTTTGGTGACTGTTTCCTTTTGCTGTGAATATGTTTTTATCCTGATGAATCCCAAGAGTTCATTTCAGCTTTTGTTTCTTATGACTTCAGAGAAGTGACTGCTGAGACGTTGCTGCTGCTGAGGTCAAAAACTTTGCTACCTGTGTTCTCCCCTAGGATTTGGATACTTTTCTGGCTCCCATTTAGATCTTTCATTCACGTTGAGTTTATCTGTGTGTGTGGTGTGAAGGAATGGTCATTTTATGTTTTTTCTTGTGGCTCTCCAATTATCTCACCTTCATTTATTAAATAGACTGTCCTCCTTTTGATTGGATATTCTTGTTTGCTTTGTCAAAGATGAGTTGACCAAGGAGTTTAGGGTCCATTTCTCAGTTCTGTATTCAGTTCCACTAATCTATTTGTCTGTTTTTGTGTCAATACAATACTATCTTGATGATCATCTCTTTGTAAGTCAGGTGTTGTGATACCCTAGCTTTGGGTTTCTAGCTCAACATTCTTTTGCCTTGGGATCCTTGGATGGCTCAGCAGTTTGTCACCTGCCTTTGGCCCAGGGTGTGATCCTGGAATCCCAGAATTGAGTTTCACATTGTGCTCCCTGCATGGAGCTGGTTTCTCCCTCTGCCTGTGTCTCTGCCCCCCTGTCTCTCATGAATAAATGAGAGATGATAAATAAACGTTTTTATTTATTTATTCATGACAGACAGACAGACAGAGAGACGCAGAGACACAGGCGGAAGGAGAAGCAGGCTCCATGCAGGGAACCTGACATGGGACTCCATCCCCGGTCTCCAGGATCACGCCCTGAGTGAGGGTGGCGCTAAACCCCTGAGCCACCTTGAATTCCCCTAAATAAATAAAATCTTTAAAAACAAATTATTTTGCCTATTCAGGGTCTTTTCTGGTTCTATATGAATAATAGAATGATTTATTCCAACTCTGTGAGAGCAATCCATGTTATTTTTTATGGAAGTTTAACTTGCTGATATGTAGCATACCACCCAGTGCTCATCTGTCAAGTGCCCCCCTCAGGGCCTGTCACCCAGTCACCGCATCACCCCCATCCATCTCTCATTCCACTACTCTTTGTTCCTTTCCCAGAGTTAGGAGTCTTTCATCTTCTGTGACCATCACTGATATGTTCACTCATTTTCTCTCCTTTCCCCTTTATTCCCTTTCACTATTTTTTATATTCCCCAAATGAATGAGACCATATGATGTTAGTCTTTCTCCAATTGACTTATTTCACTAGCATAATACCCTCCAAGTCCATCCGCGTCGAAACAAAAGGTGGGTATTTGTCGTTTCTAATGGCTGAGTAATATTCCATTGTATACATAAACCACATTTTCTTTATCCACTCATCTGTCGATGGACACTGAGGCTCCTTCCACAGTTTGGCTATTGTGGAAATTCCTGCTAGAAACATCAGGGTGCAGGTGTCCTGGCGTTTCGTTGCATCTGTATCTTTGGGGTAAATCTCCAACAGTGCAACTGCTGGGTCCCAGGGAAGATCTATTTTTAACTCTTTGAGGAACCTCCGCACAGTTTTCCAGAGTGGCTGCAGCAGTTCACATTCCCACCAACAGTGCAAGAGGGTTCCCCTTTCTCCACATCCTCTCCAACATTCGTTGGTTCCCGTCTTATTAATTTTCCCCATTCTCACTGGTGTGACAAGGGATCTCATTGTGGATTTGATTTGTATTTCGCTGATGGCAAGTGATGCGGAGCATTGTCTCATTGCTTGTTGGCCATGTCAATGTCATGCTCTGTGAGATTTCTGTTCATGTTTTTTGCCCATTTCATGATTGGATTGTTTGTTTCTTTGCTGTTGAGTTTAATAAGTTCTTTATACATCTTTATACTAGCTTTTTCTCTGATACGTCATTTGCAAATACCTTCTCTCATTCTATAGGTTGTCTTATAGTTTTGTTGACTGTTTCTTTGACTGTGCACAAGATATTTATCTTGAAGAACTCTCAATAGTTCATTTTTGCTTCCATTTCTTTTGCCTTCATGGATGTATCTTGGAAGAAGTTGCTGTGGTCGAGTTCAAAAAGGGTGTTGCCTGTGTTCTCCTCTGGGATTTTAATGGAATCTTGTCTCACATTTAGATCTTTCATCCATTTTGAGTTTATCTTTGTGTATGGTGAAAGAGAGTGGTCTAGTTCCATTCTTTGGTATGTGGAGGTCCAATTTTCCCAGCACCATTTATTGAAGAGACTGTCTTTCTTCCAATGGATAGTCTTTCCTCCTTTATCGAATATTAGTTGACCATAAAGTTCAGGGTCCACTTCTGGGTTCTCTATTCTGTTCCATAGATCCCTGTGTCTTTTTTTGTGCCAGTACCACACTGTCTTGATGACCACAGCTTTGTAGTACAACCTGAAATCTGGCATTGTGATGCTCCCAGATATGGTTTTCTTTTTTAAAATTCCCCTGGCTATTTGAGGTCTTTTCTGATTCTACACAAATCTTAAAATAATTTGTTCTAACTACCTGAAGAAAGTCCATGGTATTTTGATAGGGATTGCATTAAACGTGTATATTGCTCTGGGTAATATTGACATTTTCATAATATTAATTCTGCCAATCAATAAGCATGGAATATTTTTCCATCTCTTTGTTTCTCCCTCAATTTCTATCAGAAGTGTTCTATAGTTTTGAGGGTATAGATCCTTTACCTCTTTGGTTACATTTATTCCTAGGTATCTTATGCTTTTGGGTGCAATTGTAAATGGGATTGACTCCGTAATTTCTCTTTCTTCAGTCTCATTGTTAGTGTATAGAAATGCCTTAGATTTCTGGGCATTGATTTTGTATCCTGCCATGCTACCAAATTCCTATATGAGTTCTAGCAATCTTGGGGTAGAGGCTTTTGGGTTTTCTATGTAGGGTATCATGTCATTGGGGAAGAGGGAGAGTTTGACTTCTTCTTTGCCAATTTGAATGCCTTTAATGTCTTTTTGTTGTCTGATTGCTGAGGCTAGGACTTCCAGTACTATGTTGAATAGCAGTGGTGAAAGTAGACATCCCTGTCTTCTTCCTGATCTTAGGGGAAAGGCTCCTAGTGCTTCCCCACTGAGAATGATGTTTTCTGTGGGCTTTTCGTAGATGGCTTTTAAGATGTTGAGTAAGGTTCCCTCTATCCCTACTCCCTGAAGAGTTTTGATCAGGAATGGATGCTGTATTTTGTCAAATGCCTTCTCTGCATCTAATGAGAGGATCATATGTTTCTTGGTATTTCTCTTGCTGATACACACACAACCAATCACATTGATTGTTTTACAAGTGCTGAACAAACCTTGTGTCCCGGGGATAAATACTACTAGGTCATGGTGAATAATTTTCTTAATGTACTGTTGTGTCCTATTTGCTAGTATCTTGTTGAGAATTTTTGCATCCATGTTCATCAGGGATATTGGTCTGTAATTCTCCTTTTTGGTGGGGTCTTTGTCTGGTTTTGGAATTAAGGTGATGCTGGCCTCATAGAACGAGTTTGGAAGTACTCCATCTCTTTCTATCTTTCCAAAGAGCTTGAGTAGAATAGGTATGGTTTCTTCTTTAAACGTTTGATAGAATTCCCCTGGGAAGCCATCTCGCCTTGGACTTCTGTGTCTTGGGAAGTTTTTGATGACTGCTTCAATTTCCTCCCTGGTTATTGGCCTCTTCAGGTTTTCTATTTCTTCCTGTTCCAGTTTTGGTAGTTTGTGGCTTTCCAGGAATGCGTCCATTTCTTCTAGATTGCCTAATTTATTGGCATATAGCTGTTCATAATATGTTTTTAAAATCGTTTGTATTTCCTTGGTGTTGGTAGTGATCTCTCCTTTCTCATTCATGATTTTATTAATTTGAGTCTTCTCTCTCTTCTTTTTAATAAGGCTGGCTAATGGTTTATCTATCTTATTAATTATTTCTAAGAACCAACCTCTGGTTTTGATGATCTGTTCCACAGTTCTTCTGGTCTCGATTTCGTTGAGTTCTGCTCCAATCTTTAGTAACTCTCTTCTTCTGCTGGGTGTAGGATCTTTGCTGTTTTTTTCTCTAGCTCCTTTATGTGTAAGGTTAGCTTTTGTATTTGAGTTCTTTCCAGTTTTTGAATGGATGCTTGTATTGTGATGTATTTCCCCCTCAGGATTGCTTTTGCTGAGTCCCAAAGATTTTGAACGGTTGTGTCTTCATTCTCATTAGTTTCCATGAATCTTTTTAATTCTTCCTTAATTTCCTGGTTGACCCTTTTATCTTTTAGCAGGATGGTCCTTAACCTCCACGTGTTTGAGGTCCTTCCAAACTTCTTGTTGTGATTTACTTCTAATTTCAAGGCATTATGGTCTGAGAATATGCAGGGGACAATCCCAATCTTTTGGTATCGGTTCAGACCCGATTGTGACCCGGTATGTGGTCTATTCTGGAGAAAGTTCCATGTGCACTTGAGAAGAATGTGTATTCAGTTGAGTTTGGATGTAAAGTTCTGTAGATATCTGTGAAATCCATCTGGTCCAGTGTATCATTTAAAGCTCTTGTTTCTTTGGGGATGTTGTGTTTTGAAGACCTATCGAGTGTAGAAAGTACTAGACTGAAGTCACCAAGTATAAGTGTATTATTATCTAAGTATGTCTTAATCTTCCTTATAAATTGATTGATATATTTCACAGCTCCCACATTCGGAGCATATATATTGATGATTATTATTCCTTTTGTTGGATAGATCCTTTAAGTATGATATAGTGTCCCTCTTCACCTCTCACTACAGTCTTCAGGGTAAATTTTAGTTGATCTTATATAAGGATGGCTACCTCTGCTTTCGAGGACCATTTGAATGGTAAATGGTTCTCCAATCTTCTGTTTTCAGGCTGTAGGTGTCCTTCTGTGTAAAATGAGTCTCTTGTAGACAGCATATAGATGGGTCCTGCTTTTTTATCCAGTCTGAAACTCTGTGCCTTTTGATGGGGTCATTAAGCTCAGTCACGTTCAGAGTTACTATTGAAAGAAAGAAGGAAAGAAAAAAGAGAAAAGAAAAGGAAGAAAAAAGGAAAAAAAGAGAGAAGAAAAAGAGAAAGAAGAAGAAAGAAAGAAAAAAGGGGGTGGGGAAAGCAAACAGAAAATAAAAAGAAAAAAAATATGGGGGAGTACCCTTTTATTCTGTATACTGTAAGTCCCCGGGCTTCCGCTGGAACTTTCCAGTGGTGCTTGGTCAATAATTTGTTTTTCCCCTCTCTTTCTAGCTGGTCTTCTGGGTGAGGGGCCTGTCGTGCTGATTTTCAAGTGTTAGCACTTGGGGGAGCTGCTCTGCCTCCTGCCTGGTGTAGGGCTCAGTGAGTAATGTTTATCCTGTTTATCTGGTGAGGCCACTGTGAGGCTCAGTGGGGGTTGTTTACCCCGTGAGGCCCCAGGAAGAACAGCAACAGTGGAAGCAGCCAGGTCTGGAGCCCTGGATTCAGCTCCCTCAGTAGCTACAGAGCTCTCAGTCTGCAGGGTCCTGGATGCTCCAGGGCGGGACTGCTGATCTGTTGAGCTTGGGGCAGGAGTGTCCTTGCTGTCCTGTGCCCTCATGGACTCTACCTGTCCCTGGGGGAGGTCGGATCCTAGGCTGTGTCCCCGGCGCCCTCTGCTCCCGGGCCTGCACCATTGGATTCACGCTCCCAGCCACGCTGCCCCCTCTCCGTGGAGCCGCCGACTGAGCCCCTCCGAGCTTCTCCTGGGGTCGCGCAGCCCCCTCCACGCAGAGCCTCTTCCTCTGCCGTAGCCGCCTCCAAGCTGCTCCCGGGTCCAGCCCTGTGCAGGCTGCAGCCCTTTCGGGTGCTTGGCGCACTCTCCTGGGGTACAGGTGTCTGTTAGTGTCCCAGGGAGCCTGAGGGCATCCCTGCCTTCCTGAGGTCGAGCTCTAAATCCCTATGAGCGCCTTTCCAGCCAGGAAGATTGGTGAAGCTCCTGCTTCACCGGGACGTGCTTTCCTGTCCTGGGGGCACTCTCCCCGGCCTTAGTCCAGCTCCTTGGGGGCCCTTCCCCCTTGGATGCCTTTTGTTTCCTTATTTCTTTTTTCTCCATCTTCCTACCTTGATAGAAGCATGAACTCTTCTCACTGTAGCATTCCAGCTGTTCTCTCTTTAAATCTCAGGCCAAATTCATAGATTTTCAGGATGATTTGAAGTTTATCTAGGTTATTTAGTGGGGACAGGTGTCTTGGGGACACTACTCTTCCACTATCTTGCCCCTCCCTCTTCTCTCTTCTTTATAACAAGGCTGGCTAATGCTTTATCTATCTCATTAATTCTTTCAAAGAACCGACTGCTGGTTTTGTTAATCTATTTCACAGTTCTGGTCTCGATATCATTGAGGTCTGCTCGAATCTTTATTAACTCTCTTCTTCTGCTGGGTGTAGGACCTTTGCTGTTTTTTTCCAGCTCCGTTAGGTGCAAGGTTAGCTTTTGTATTTCAGTTCTTTCCAGTTTTTGATGGATGCTTGTATTATGATGTATTTCCCCCTCAAGACCTCTTTTGCTGTACCCAAAGATTTTGAACGGTTGTATCTTCATTCTCATTAGTCTCCATGAATCTTTTTAAACTTCCCTAATTTTCTTGTTGACCTTTTCATCTTTTAGCAGGATGGTCCTTAACCTCCACGTGTTTGAAGTCCTTCCAAATTTCTTGGTATTTAGTTCGAGTTTCAAAGCATTATGGTCAGAATATATGCAGGGGACAATCCCAATCCTTTCGTAACAGTTAAGACCTGATTCGTGATGTGGTCTAATCTGGAGAAAGTTCCATGTGCACCCAGAAGAATGTGCATTCAGTTGTGTTTGGATGTAAAGTTCTGTAGATATCTGTGAAATCCATATGGTCCAGTGTATCATTTAAAGCTTTGTTTCTTTGGAGATGTTGTGCTTTGAAGAGCTGTCATTTCTCAAAAGTGCTATATTCAAGTGACCAAGTATAAGTCTATTAATATCTAAGTATGTCTTAACTTTGGTTAATTGATTGATATACTTGGCAGCTCCCACATTCGGGGCATAAATATTCATGATTGTTAGGTCCTCTTGTTGATAGATCCTTTAAGTATGATATAGTGTCCCTCTTCATTTCTTACTACAGTCTTTGGGATAAACCTTAATTTATCTGATATAAGGATGGCTACCCTAGTTTCTTTTGAGGACCATTTGAATGGTAAATGGTTCTCCAACTTTTTATTTTCAGGATTTAGGTGTCCTTATGTCTATAATGAGTCTCTTGTACACAGCAAATAGATGGGTCTTTCTTTTTTATACAGTCTGAAACCCTGCGCCTTTTGATGGGGTCATTAAGCCCATTCACATTCAAAGTTACTATGGAAAGATATGAATTTAGTGTCTTCATGATACCTATTCAGTCCCTGTTTTTGTGGATTGATTCCTTGGACTTCCTCTTTCTTTTACAGAGTCCCCCTTAATATTTTCTTTCAGAGCCGGTATGGTGGTCACATATTCTTTCAGATTCTGCCTATCTTGGAAGCCCTTTACCTCTCCTTCTATTCTGAATGAGAGCCCTGCTGGATAAAGTATTCTTGGTTGCCTGTTCTCATTTAGGACCCTGAATATATCCTGCCAGCCCTTTCTGACCTGCCAGGTCTCTGTGGAGAGGTCTGATGTTATCCTAATACTTCTCCCCATAAAGGTTAGGGATCTCTTGTCTCTCACTGCTTTAAGGATCTTTCTTTATCTTTTGAATTTTCAGGTTTCACTATTAAATGTTGAGGTGTTGAGCAGTTTTTATTGATTTTAGGGGGGGGTCTCTCTATCTCCTGGATCTGAATGCCTGTGTCCCTTCCCAAGTTAGAGATGTCCTCATCTATGATTTGTTCAAATACACTTTTTGGACTCTGAACTTTTCGTAGCCCTCAGGAACTCGAGTCAAACATAGATATTTCCTTCTGAGGCTGTCATTTATTTCCCTTAACCTATCCTTATGATCTTTTGATTGTTTTTCTCTTTTTTCCTCAGCTTCCTTCCTTGCCATCAATTTGTCTTGTATGCCACTCACTCGTTCTTTTACCTTGTTAAACCTCATCATTAGGACCTCCTGCTTGGATTGTATCACATTTAATTGAATTTTAATTCGACCTGATTAGATCTATATTCTGCAGGAATGAGGGCTCTTGAATCCTTTATGCTTTTTTTCCAGCGCCACGAGTAGCTTTGTAATTGTGCTTCTGAAATGGCTTTCTGACATCGAATTGTAATCCAAATTCTTTACCTCTGTGGGAGAGAGTAGAGTTCATAATGCTTTCTTTTTTGGTGAGTTCTTGTTTCTTGTTATTTTGCTCAGTGCTGAGTGGCTAAAAACTAGTTGTCCTTGTTAGAAGTACAAACTCTTCTCTGTAGCATTCCTCTGTAGGTGTTATCTCTTTAAATCTCAGGCCAAATCCTAGGTTTTCAGGAAAATTTGAAAGTTATCTACGGAGAGAGGAGGGGCAAGATGGCGAAAGAGTACAATCCCCAAATCACCTGTCCCCACCAAATTACCTAGATAACCTTCAAATCATCCTGAAAATCTATGAATTCAGCCTGAGATTTAAAGAGAACAGCTGGAATGCTACAGTGAGAAGAGTTCATGCTTCTATCAAGGTAGGAAATGGGGAAAAAAGAATTAAAGAGACAAAAGGCATCCAATGGGGAGAGGCCTCACGAGGAGCTGGGCAAAGGCCCAGGTGAGTGCCCCCAGGACAGGAAAGCACCGTATCAGAGAAGCAGGAGCTTCACCAATCTTCCCAGGCAGAAAGGCGCTTGCAGGGAGTTAGAGCAGGACCCCAGGAGGGCGGAGATGCCCTGAGGCACCCTGGGACACTAACAGACACTTGGACCCTGGGAAGAGTGCGCCGAGCTCCCTAAAGGGCTGCAGCGCACACAGAAATTGACCCGGGAGCAGCTCGGACAGGCTCGGGCAGCAGATATGCAGGGAGGGAGCTGCATGCCCTGGGAGCAGATTGGAGGGGCTCAGGCGGAGGCTCCATTGAGAGGAGGCTGCGTGCTGGGAGCGAGAATCCAACAGCAAAGGCCCGGGAGCACTGGGCGCTGGGACACAGCCCAGGATCCAGCCTCCACCCAGGACAGGCAGAGGCCGGGAAAGCCCAGGACCACAAGGACGCTCCTGCCCCAAGCTGAGCAGAACACCAGCCCCGCCCCCAAGCATCCAGGCTCATGCAGACTGAGAGCTCCATAGTTACTGCAGGAGCTGACTCCAGTGCTCCAGAGCTGGCCGCCGCCACTGTGGTTGTTGCTCCTGGGGCCTCACGGGGTAAACAACGCCCACTGAGCCCTGCACCAGGCAGGAGGCAGAGCAGCTCCCCCAAGTGCTAACACCTGAAAATCAGCACAACAGGCCCCTCCCCCAGAAGACCGACTAGTCAGACAAGTTCCAGGGGAACTCAAGGGACTTAAAGTATACAGAAACAGAAGATACTCCCCCGTATCTTTTTTTTTTTTGCTTTTTGATTTCTGTTTGCTTCCCCCACCTTTTTTTCCTTTCTTTCTTTATCTTTCTCTTTTTCTTCTGTCTTTTTCTTTTTTCCTTCCTTTTTTCTTTTCCCTTTTTCTCTTTTCTTTCCTTCTATCTCTCCTCTCTTTTTCTCCTTTTCCCAATACAACTTGTTTTTGGCCACTCTGCACTGAACAAAATGACTAGAAGGAAAAACTCGCCTCAAAAGAAAGAATCAGAAACAGTCCTCTCTCGTATAGAGTTACAAAATCTGGATTACAATTCAATGTCAGAAAGCCAATTCAGAAGCACTATTATAAAGCTACTGGTGGCTCAAGAAAAAAGCATAAAGGACTCAAGAGACTTCATGACTGCAGTATTTAGATCCAATCAGGCAGAAATTAAAAATCAATTGAATGAGGGATCCCTGGGTGGCGCAGCGGTTTGGCGCCTGCCTTTGGCCCAGGGCGCGATCCTGGAGACCCGGGATCGAATCCCACATCGGGCTCCCGGTGCATGGAGCCTGCTTCTCCCTCTGCCTCTCTCTCTCTCTCTCTCTCTCTCTCTCTCTCTGTGACTATCATAAATAAATAAAGAAAAAAAATATTTAAAAAAAATCTATTGAATGAGATGCAATCCAAACCAGAAGTCTTAATGACGAGGGTTAACGAGGTGGAAGAATGAGTGAGTGACATAGAAGATAAGTTGATGGCAAAGAGGGAAACTGAAGAAAAAACAGACAATTAAAAGACCATGAGGAGAGATTAAGGGAAATAAACAATAGCCTGAGAAAGAAAAACTTATGTTTAATTGGGGTTCCTGAGGGCGCCAAAAGGGACAGAGAGCCAGAATATATATTTGAACAAATCATAGCTGAAAACTTTCCTAATCTGGGAAGGGAAACAGGCATTCAGATCCAGGAAATAGAGATCTTCCCCTAAAACCAATAAAAACCATTGAACATATCCACATTTAATAGTTAAGCTTGCAAATTCCAAAGATAAAGAGAAGATCCTTAAAGCTGCAAGCGACAGGAAATCCCTGACTTTTATGGGGAAGAGTATTAGGGAAACAGCAGACCTCTCCACAAAGACCTGGCAGGCCAGAGAGGGCCGGCAGGATATATTCAGGGTCCTAAATGAGAAGAACATGCAACCAAGAATACTTTATCCAGCAAGGCTCTCATTCAAAATGGAAGGAGAGATAAAGAGATTCCAAGACAGGCAGGAACTGAAAGAATATGTGACCTCCAAACCCAATCTGCAAGAAATCTTAAGGGGGACTCTTAAAATTCCCCTTGAAGAAGTCCAGTGGAACAATACACAAAACAAGGATTGAATAGATATCAGGATGACACTAAACTCATATCTTCCAAGGGTAACTCTGAACGTGAATGAGCTTAAGGACCCCATCAAAGGTGCAGGGTTTTGGACTGGATAAAAAAGCAGGACCCATTTTTGCTGTCTACAAGAGACTCATTTGAGACAGAAGGACACCTAAAACCTGAAAATAAAAGGTTGGAGAACCATGTACCATTCAAATGGTCCTCAAAAGAAAGCAGGGGTAGCCATCCTTATATCAGATAAACTAAAATTTACCCCGAAGACTGTAGTGAGAGATGAAGAGGGACACTATATCTTACTTAAAGGATCTTTCCAACAAGAGGACTTAACAATCCTCAATATATATGCTCCGAATGTGGGAACTGCCAAATATTTAAATCAATTAATAATCAAAGTGAAGAAATACTTAGATAATAATAAACTTTTATACTTGTAGACTCCAATCTAGCTCTTTCTACACTCGAGAGGTCTTCTAAGCACAACATATCCAAAGAAACGAGAACTTTAAATGATACACTGGACCAGATGGATTCCACAGATATCTACAGAACTTTACATCCAAACTCAACTGAATACACATTCTTCTCAAGTGCACATGGAACTTTCTCCAGATTAGACTATATACTGGGTCACGAATTGGGTCTGAACCATTACCAAACGATTGGGATTGTCCCCTGCATATTCTCACATGTAATGCCTTGAAATTAGAACTAAATCACATTTGGAAGGATCTCAAACACGTGGAGGTTAAGGACCATCCTGATAAAAGATGAAAGAGTCAACCAGGAAATTAAGGAAGAATTAAAAATATTCATGGAAACTAATGAGAATGAAGACACAACCATTCAAAATCTTTGGGATGCAGCAAAAGCAGTCCTAAAGGAGAAATACGTCGCAATACAAACATCCATTCAAAAACTGGAAAGAACTCAAATACAAAAACTAACCTTAAACATAAAGGAGCTAGAGAAAAAATAGCAGATAGATCCTACACCCAGCAGAAGAAGAGAGTTAATTTAGATTAGAGCAGAACTCAACGAAATCAAGACCAGAAGAACTTTGGAACAGATCAACAAAACCAAGAGTTGGTTCTTTGAAAGAATAAATAAGATAGATAAACAATTAGCCAGCCCTATTAAAAAGAAGAGAGAGAAGACTCAAATTAATAAAATCATGAATGAGAAAGGAGAGATCACTACCAACACCAAGGAAATACAAACGATTTTAAAAACATATTATGAAAAAAAATAAAAATAAATAAAAATAAAAAAATAAAAAATAAAAACATATTATGAACAACTATACACCAGTAAATTAGGTAATCTAGAAGAAATGGATGCATTCCTGGAAAGCCACAAACTATCAAAACTGGAACAGGAAGAAATAGAAAACCTGAAGAGGCCAATAACCAGGGAGGAAATTGAAGCAGTCATCAAAAACTTCCCAGGACACAAAAGTCCAAGGCCAGATGGCTTCCCATGGGAATTCTATCAAACGTTTAAAGAAGAAACCATACCTATTCTACTAAACCTGTTTGAAAAGATAGAAAGAGATGGAGTACTTCCAAACTCATTCTATGAGGCCAACATCATCTCAATTCCAAAACCAGACAAAGACCCCACCAAAAAAGAGAATTACAGACCAATATCCCTGATGAACATGGATGCAAAAATTCACAACAAGATACTAGCCAATAGGATGCAATAGTACATTAAGAACATTATTCACCATGACCAAGTAGGATTTATCCCCGGGACACAAGGCTGGTTCAACACTCGTAAAACAATCAATGTGATTCATCATATCAGTAAGAAAAAAAAACAAGAACCATATGATCCTCTCATTAGATGCAGAAAAAAGCATTTGACAAAATACAGCATCCATTCCTGATCAAAATTCTTCAGAGTATAGGGATAGAGGGTACATTCCTCGACATCTTAAAAGCCATCTACGAGGGATCCCTGGGTGGCGCAGAGGTTTGGCGCCTGCCCTTGGCCCAGGGCGCGATCCTGGAGATCCGGGATCGAATCCCACGTCAGGCTCCCGGTACATGGAGCCTGCTTCTCCCTCTGCCTGTGTCTCTGCCTCTCTCTCTCTCTCTCTGTGACTATCATAAATAAATAAAAATGTAAAAAATAAATAAAAAATAAAAGCTACGTAGCAGAAAATGAATTTTCAAAAAAAAAAAAAAAGCCATCTACGAAAAGCCCACAGCGAATATCATTCTCAATGGGGAAGCACTGGGAGCCTTTCCGCTAAGATCAGGAACAAGACAGGGACGCCCACTCTCACCACTGCTATTCAACATAGTATTGGAAGTCCTAGCCTCAGCAATCAGACAACAAGAAGACATTAAACGCATTCAAATTGGAAAAGAAGTCAAACTCTCCCTCTTCGCCAATGACATGATACTCTACATAGAAAACCCAAAAGCCTCCACCCCAAGATGCTAGAAATCATGCAGCAATTTGGTAGTGTTGCAGGATACAAAATCAATGCCCAGAAATCTGAGGCATTTCTGTACACTAATAATGAGCCTAAAGAAATAGAAATTAAGGAGTCAATCCCATTTACAATTGCACCCAAAAGCATAAGATACCTAGGAATAAACCTAACCAAAGAGGTAAAGAATCTATACCCTACAAACTATAGAACACTTCTGAAAGAAATTGAGGAAGACACAAAGAGATGGAAAAATATTCCATGTTCATGGATTGGCAGAATTAATATTGTGAAAATGTCAATGTTACCCAGGGCAATATACACGTTTAATGCAATCCCTATCAAAATAACAAGGACTTTCTTCAGATAGTTAGAACAAATTATTATAAGATTTGTGTGGAATCAGAAAAGACCCCTAATAGCCAGGGAAATTTTAAAAAAGAAAACCATATCTGGGGGCATCACAATGCCAGACTTCAGGTTGTACTACAAAGCTGTGGTCATCAATACCATGTGGTTCTGGAACAAAAACAGACACATAGATCAATGGAACAGAATAGAGAATCCAGAAGTGGACCCTGAACTTTATGGTCCACTAATATTTGATAAAGGAGGAAAGACTATCCGTTGGAAGAAAGAAAGTCTCTTCAATAAATGGTGCTGGGACAATTGGACATCCACATGCAGAAGAACGAAACTAGACCACTCTCTTTCACCATACACAAAGATAAACTCAAAATGGATGAAACATCTAAATGTGAGACAAGATTCCATCAAAATCCTAGAGAAGAACACAGGCAACACCCTTTTTTTTTTGCAACACCCTTTTTGAACTCAGCCACAGTAACTTCTTGCAAGATACATCCACGAAGGCAAAAGAAACAAGAGCAAAAATGAACTATTGGGACTTCATCAAGATAAGAAGCTTTTGCACAGCAAAGGATATAGTCAACAAAACTCAAAGACAACCTACAAAATGGGAGAAGATATTTGGAAATGACGTATCAGATAAAGGGCTAGTTTCCAAGATCTATTAAGAACTTATTAAACTCAACACCAAAGAAACAAACAATCCAATCATGAAATGGGCAAAAGACATGAAGAGAAATCTCACAGAGGAAGACATAGACATGGCCAACATGCACAAGAGAAAATGCTCTGCATCACTTGCCATCAGGGAAATACAAATCAAAACCACAATGAGATACCACCTCACACCATGGAGAATGGGGAAAATTAACAAGGCAGAAAACCACAAATGTTGGAGAGGATGCGGAGAAAAGGGAACCCTCTTACACTGTTGGTGGGAATGTGAACTGGTGCAGCCACTCTGGAAAACTGTGTGGAGGTTCCTCATAGAGTTAAAAATAGACCTGCCCTATGACCCAACAATTGCACTGTTGGGGATTTACCCCAAAGATTCAGATGCAATGAAACGCCAGGACACCTGCACCCCGATGTTTCTAGCACCAATGTCCACAATAGCCAAACTGTGGAAGGAGCCTCAGTGTCCATCGAAAGATGAATTGATAAAGAAGATGTGGTTTATGTGTACAATGGAATATTACTCAGCCATTAGAAATGACAAATACCCGCCATTTGCTTCAACGTGGATGGAACTGGAGGGTATTATGCTGAGTTAAGTATGTCAATTAGAGAAGGAAAAACAGTGTATTTTCTCATTCATTTGGGGAATATAAATAATAGTGAAAGGGAATATAAGGGAAGGGAGAAGAAATGTGCGGGAAATATCAGAAAGGGAGACAGAACATAAAGACTCCTAACTCTGGGAAACGAACTAGGGTTTGGTGGAAGGGGAGGAGGGCGGGGGTGGGGGTAAATGGGTGACGGGCACTGAGGGGGACACTTGACGGTATTAGCACTGGGTGTTATTCTGTATGTTGGTAAATTGAACACCAATAAAAAATAATTTATTAAAAAATAAAATAAATTTCAAAAACTAAAACTAATAGGCACTCTAGGAAAATAGGTAAGTCCTAATAAATATAATAGATTTCAAAGAGAGGAAATTACTGACATGAAAAAGTAAAAAGAACCATGAATAAAACTCTAATATTTTAATAGAGGAAATATTGGAAAACCACGGCAAAATACAAAATTACTAGTTTTATCAGTACACCAAAACGATTCCATGAAGAAATAAAAAAATGAAAAAAACGGAACAAATACAAGGACTGAAATCATTATCTAAACATTTCTGCCTCAAGAAAGACAATGAAAAATTTAAAAACAAACCAAAAAAAAAGACCAAAATCGGATGGCTTTATCTTTGAATTTTACTAAATATTTTAAGAATTAAGGCCAAAACTTTTAAATCTCTTCCAAAACATAAGAGAATGTAACATGCCCAAATTGATTTAAGGAGGCCAGGATGACTCTGACAGTGAACCCACACCAAGGACCCCATAGGAAGGGACTCATGCACATTGTCTCAAATGCACATAAATGCAAAAATCCTGACATCCTGAATCCAACAGCCCATGGACAGATTGCACAGGATGACCTAGAGGAAATCATCCCTGGGATGCAAGGGTGCTTCAATACACCCAGATCATAAATGAGTGAAGGATGGATGTATATGATTCTTTCTTATAATGCCTATAACTGCTTGACAATGCCTAACATGTTTTATCTTCAAAACGTCTTAACAACTAAAGCAGAAGAGATTGCCTCCGTGAATTAGTCGCATTTTATGAAAAACCCAGAACCGACACTGCATTCAAAAGTGAAAAACTGAAGCCTTCCTGTCAAGTCAGGATCCACACAAGGGGGTCATTCCCACCATGAGTATTCAACATAGTATCATGAAGGAGAATAAACTGTGCCACCCCATATGTCAGCTGGTCCCCTGGGTTATTGTGAACTAAAGTCACTTGGAAAACATCCAGTGGACATATGGACCAAGCCTCCTATGTCCCCCTGATGGCAGGAAATAAATCTCCTATGGGAAAATTCCCTTCCCTGTAGCAGAAGGCAGAGCCAACCTCAGCACCAGAATAAGAAAACATAGGGTCCAAAAGGCTGTGCAAACAACCCTTATCAGTTCCTCACTAACTCACTGACCCAAACCCAATTGCTGGCCTTATATCTCCACAAACCCATCTTGTTGTGTAAGAAGCACAAGGACTTCCCACTTTGGTCATTGTCTGCATGTTGTATTATGGGGAGTTCATGCACATGCAAAACGAAAGGCATTTCCACTTAGATGTGTCATATGTCTAAAGAGTGAGTAGTCCAGACAAATAACCAGAAAGAAGAGAAAGAAAATATTACTGGCCCCACCGGAAATCCAATCCTGGAAATTAAGGAAACAAAAAATAAAGTTATTTAAATCAATAAATATAGAAAAAATTATTTGTATCCATATGACATGATCTATTGCAGGGTCAACCCTACAAGCTCCAAAACCAAACACTTGGAATTAATGAACAATTTCATGGAATCTATAGGATACAAAATCAACATATGAAAGAAATATAGGTTTCCACTCATTAACAACAAATTTTCCATTTATTTTTAAACATTTTCTTTATTTTTTCATGAAAGACACACAGAGAGAGAGACACAGGCAGACAGAGAAACTGGGTCCATGCTGGGAGACCAATGTGGGACTTGATATCAGGACTCCAGGATCACGCCCTGAGCAGAAGGCAGACCTCAACCGCTGAACCACCCAGGCATCCCTAACAATAAATTATTTAAAAGGTAATTATAAAACATTATTACACTGACACCAGTGTTAAAAATAAAATATGTAGGACTAAATATCCTGAAGGAGGTAAAATACTGTACTCTAAAAGTACCTGCATTGATGAGAGATTTTTAAAATCATAGAGAAATGCAAACATAATTTGGTTCATAGATTCGAACATATCATAATGTCACAAGACATTACACACACTGTCCCACAGATGCAAGCAATCCTTGTTAATAATATGTAAAGAATCAAATCTAGGTCTGGTGCTGATTATATATTCAAAGGATATGCAAAGGAGCCTCCCTCCACTGATTAAACCAGCCCAGTTCTGACCCTGCAGCTGGGAGAGCAGCCCCAGCACCAGGATACCCGGGTGACCCCATTCAAGGATCAGGACAGAACACAGACAACTCACCATGGAGTCTGTGCTCAGATGGATTTACCTTGTCACTATTATAAAAGTTAATTCATGGAGAACAAGAGACCTTGAGTATGTGAGTGGAGGTGAGTGAGAGAAACAGGGTGTGGGACAGTTTCCTGACCAGGATGTCTTGTGTTTACAGGTGTCCAGGGTGAGGTGCAGCTGGTGGAGACTGGGGGAGACCTGGTGAAGCCTGAGGGGTCCCTGATACTCTCCTGTGTGGCCTCTGGATTCACCTTTAGTAGTTACATGTTTTGAGTCCGCCAGGCATCAGGGAAGGGCAATCAGCTGGTCGGGTATATTAACAAAGATGGAAGTAGCACATACTACCCAGACGCTGTGAAGGGCCGATTCACCATCTCCAGAGACAATGCCAAGAACACACTGTATCTGCAGATGAACAGCCTGACAGTGGAGGACACAGCCCTTTATTACTGTGCGAGGGACACAGTGAGGCGACTTCACTGTGAGCCCAGACACAAACCTCCCTATAGAAGGCGATTGGGACCAGCAGGGGGTGCACACTCCTCACTACTTCTGTCTTGAAGGCCCAGGAGCAGGTGCAGATGGAGGTTCTGGGGAGATTTCTGTAAAATCTGGGCTTCCTCTCTAAGGAGCAACATCCCCCAGGGAGCGTCTCCGGATCAGGAATTTGTGCTTAAATATTTGGTTTCTGATATAATTAGATTCTTTAGGAAAACAGCTACTTTATATGTGCAGAAGACAGAGTTGCTTACACTTATTTACTATCTCCCTAAATATGAAAAGTATCTGTGCCTCCAGGATGTCGAGGTCTCTGTCCTTCCTGATTAGGGAGATTTTCAGTAATTATTTCATTGAATAAATCTGCCAACATTTCTTGCTCTTAATTTTCTGGGCCTCCTATCATAGGAATGTCATTGTTTCATAAGTCACTCAGTTCCCTATTTCTACATTTACGGACATTTACTCTGTTTCCCTCTACTGTTCTATCATTATTTTCCACCATGTTATCTTCTAATTCTCCAATATGCTAGTCTTTCATTCATCCTCTATATTCCTGCATTTGGGACAGCATTCCTATAATAGCATTTTTAATGTTGGGCTGACAAGGGATTATTTCTTTTATCTCTACAATAAGGGATTCTCGAGGGTCTTCAATGTTTGTTCAATTCCAGTTGTATCTTTAAAAACATTGTTTTAGATTCCAGCCTGCTTTATAATCTGAACACCTTTAACCAGGCATGTCCTCAAGTGGATGGATTTCCATGATAAACTCATAGAATGAAATGAAATCTGAACAGTTTTTCTCTTTGCTGCTCATCCTAATTGTGGTAACTTCAGGAAGTAGTTTCCTTCCTTGCCCCAGCCCCACAGCTATGTCTCCTCCCCAACACAACACTCCACACATCCTACATTCCAAAACTGTCGATTTTCTACTTGCAGACTAGCATTTTTTGTTCTCTCAGTCTTCCAATTGTTTTCTTGTTAGCTAAGAATTATTTGATAAATATCCAGCTGTGTTCAGGGATGACACAAGCCCAGGGACCCCTACAGGTCTGAAATCTTAACTCCTCCTTCCCTTGTGTTTGTTAGCAAAGAATATCTGAAATAATACAAGGAGAGAATATGTATGACAGCTACAATCCTCATTTTAGTAATCAAACGAGAATAAAAATTGTTAATTGACCTTCCTTCTTCCTCTATCAATTACATATACTCTTATTTCAGCAACCCTTCAGTTTGTCAGAGCTCATTACCTGACAGGGCGACCAACAGCTTCATCCTGAAGTGTCTCTGCTTGGTCTCCTCTTTACAAGGTGTTGCTACCTAGTTATTGATCTATTCCTGTCTTCAGAAGAAAATTTCACCGTCTAATAGGCCAGCTGCATCATGGATGTGGAAACAATTTTAGTACACAGAGTTCCACTCTTAAGTGGGGCCTGAATATTTGCAGAACCATCTGTGGACGAGGCTCAAACTTTTGCTTCCCATTTCTTTCTTTTTCTTTTAAATTTTTTATTGGTGTTCAATTTACTAACATACAGAATAACCCCCAGTGCCCGTCACCCATTCACTCCCACCCCCCGCCCTCCTCCCCTTCTACCACCCCTAGTTCATTTCCCAGAGTTAGCAGTCTTTACGTTCTGTCTCCCTTTCTGATATTTCCCACACATTTCTTCTCCCTTCCCTTATATTTCCTTTCACTATTATTTATATTCCCCAAATGAATGAGAACATATAATGTTTGTCCTTCTCTGACTGACTTACTTCACTCAGCATAATACCCTCCAGTTCCAGCCACGTTGAAGCAAATCGTGGGTATTTGTCATTTCTAATAGCTGAGTAATATTCCATTGTATACATAAACCACATCTTCTTTATCCATTCATCTTTCGTTGGACACCGAGGCTCCTTCCACAGTTTGGTTATCGTGGCCATAAGTGCTATAAACATTGGGGTGCAGGTGTCCCGGCGTTTCACTGCATCTGTATCTTTGGGGTAAATCCCCAACAGTGCAATTGCTGGGTCGTAGGGCATGTATATTTTTAACTCTTTGAGGAACCTCAACACAGTTTTCCAGAGTGGCTGCACCAGTTCACATTCCCACCAACAGTGTAAGAGGGTTCCCTTTTCTCCACATCCCCTCCAACATTTGTTGTTTCCTGCCTTGTTAATTTGCCCCATTCTCAACGGTGTGAGGTGGTATCTCATTGTGGTTTTGATTTGTATTTCCCTGATGGCAAGTGATGCAGAGCATTTTCTCATATGCATGTTGGCCATGTCTATGTCTTCCTCTGTGAGATTTCTCTTCATGTCTTTTGCCCATTTCATGATCGGATTGTTTGTTTCTTTGGTGTTGAGTTTAATAAGTTCTTTATAGATCTTGGAAACTAGCCCTTTATCTGATATGTCATTTGCAAATATCTTCTCCCATTCTGTAGGTTGTCTTTGAGTTTTGTTGACTGTATCCTTTGCTGTGCAAAAGCTTCTTATCTTGATGAAGTCCCAATAGTTCATTTTTGCTTTTGTTTCTTTTGCCTTCGTGGATGTATCTTCCAAGAAGTTACTGTGGCCGAGTTCACAAAGGGTGTTGCCTGTGTTCTTCTCTAGGATTTTGATGGAATCTTGTCTCACATTTAGATCTTTCATCCATTTTGAGTTTATCTTTGTGTATGGTGAAAGAGAGTGGTCTAGTTTCATTCTTCTGCATGTGGATGTCCAATTTTCCCAGCACCATTTATTGAAGAGACTGTCTTTCTTCCAATGGATAGTCTTTCCTCCTTTATCGAATATTAGTTGACCATAAAGTTCAGGGTCCACTTCTGGGTTCTCTATTCTGTTCCACTGATCTATGTGTCTGTTTTGTGCCAGTACCACACTGTCTTGATGACCACAGCTTTGTAGTACAACCTGAAATCTGACATTGTGATGCTCCCAGATATGGTTTTCTTTTTTTTTCTTTTTTTTATTTATTTTTTTTAAATTTATTTTTTATTGGTGTTCAATTTACTAACATACAGAATAACCCCCAGTGCCCGTCTTAAAATTCCCCTGGCTATTCGGGGTCTTTTCTGATTCCACACAAATCTTAAAATAATTTGTTCTAACTATCTGAAGAAAGTCCATGGTATTTTGATAGGGATTGCATTAAACGTGTATATTGCCCTGGGTAACATTGACATTTTCACAATACTAATTCTGCCAATCCATGAGCATGGAATATTTTTCCATCTCTTTGTGTCTTCCTCAATTTCTTTCAGAAGTGTTCTATAGTTTTGAGGGTATAGATCCTTTACATCTTTGATTAGGTGTAATCCTAGGTATCTTATGCTTTTGGGTGCAATTGTAAATGGGATTGACTCCTTAATTTCTCTTTCTTCAGTCTCATTGTTAGTGTATAGAAATGCCACTGATTTCTGGGCATTGATTTTGTATCCTGCCACGCTACCGAATTGCTGTATGAGTTCTAGCAATCTTGGGGTGGAGACTTTTGGGTTTTCTATGTAGAGTATCATGTCATCGGCGAAGAGGGAGAGTTTGACTTCTTCTTTGCCAATTTGAATGCATTTAATGTCTTTTTGTTGTCTGATTGCTGAGGCTAGGACTTCCAGTACTATGTTGAATAGCAGTGGTGAGAGTGGACATCCCTGTCTTGTTCCTGATCTTAGGGGAAAGGCTCCCAGTGCTTCCCCATTGAGAATGATATTTGCTGTGGGCTTTTCATAGATGGCTTTTAAGATGTCGAGGAGTGTTCCCTCCATCCCTACACTCTGAAGAGTTTTGATCAGAAATGGATGCTGTATTTTGTCAAATGCTTTCTCTGCATCCAATGAGAGGATCATATGGTTCTTGGTTTTTCTCTTGCTGATATGATGAATCACATTGATTGTTTTACGGGTGTTGAACCAGCCTTGTGTCCCAGGGATAAATCCTACTTGGTCATGGTGAATAATTTTCTTAATGTATTGTTGGATCCTATTGGCTAGTATCTTGTTGAGAATTTTTGCATCCATGTTCATCAGGGATATTGGTCTGTAATTCTCCTTTTTGGTGGGGTCTTTGTCTGGTTTTGGAATTAAGGTGATGCTGGCCTCATAGAACGAATTTGGAAGTACTCCATCTCTTTCTATCTTTCCAAACACCTTTAGGAGAATAGGTATGGTTTCTTCTTTAAAATTTTGATAAAATTCCCCTGGGAAACCATCTGGCCCTGGATTCTTGTGTCTTGGGAGGTTTTTGATGACTGCTTCAATTTCCTCCCTGGTTATTGGCCTCTTCAGGTTTTCTATTTCTTCCTGTTCCAGTTTTGGTAGTTTGTGGCTTTCCAGGAATGCGTCCATTTCTTCTAGATTGCCTAATTTATTGGCGTATAGCTGTTCATAATATGTTTTTAAAATCGTTTGTATTTCCTTGGTGTTGGTAGTGATCTCTCCTTTCTCATTCATGATTTTATTAATTTGAGTCTTCTCTCTCTTCTTTTTAATAAGGCTGGCTAATGGTTTATCTATCTTATTAATCTTTCAAAGAATAAACTCCTGGTTCTGTTGATCTGTTCCACAGTTCTTCTGGTCTCGATTTCGTTGAGTTCTGCTCGAATTTTTATTAACTCCCTTCTTCTCTTGGGTGTAGGATCTATTTGCTGTTTTTTCTATAGCTCCTTTTTTTTTTAATTTTTATTCATTTATGATAGTCACACAGAGAGAGAGAGAGAGAGAGAGAGGCAGAGACACAGGCAGAGGGAGAAGCAGGCTCCATGCAACGGGAGCCTGACGTGGGACTCGATCCCGGGTCTCCAGGATCGCGCCCTGGGCTAAAGGCAGGCGCCAAACCACTGCGCCACCCAGGGATCCCTTTCTCTAGCTCCTTTATGTGTAAGGTTAGCTTTTGTATTTGAGTTCTTTCCAGTTTTTGAATGGATGCTTGTATTGAGATGTATTTCCCCCTTAGGACTGCTTTTGCTGCATCCCAAAGATTTTGAACGGTTGTATCTTCATTCTCATTAGTTTCCATGAATCTTTTTAATTCTTCCTTAATTTCCTGGTTGACTCTTTCATCTTTTAGCAGGATGGTTCTTAACCTCCACGTGTTTGAGGTCCTTCCAAACTTCTTGTTGTGATTTAGTTCTAATTTCAAGGCATTATGGTCTTAGAATATGCATGGGATGATCCCATCTTTTGGTATCGGTTCAGACCCGATTTGTGACCCAATATGTGGTCTATTCTGGAGAAAGTTCTATGTGCCCTTGAGAAGAATGTGTATTCAGTTGAGTTTGGATGTAAAGTTCTGTAGATATCTGTGAAATCCATCTGGTCCAGTGTATCATTTAAAGTTCTCATTTCTTTGGAGATGTTGTGCTTAGAAGACCTATCGAGTGTAGAAAGAGCTAGATTGAAGTCACCAAGTATAAGTGTATTATTATCTAAGTATTTCTTCACTTTGGTTAATAATTGATTTATATATTTGGCAGCTCCCACAGCGGGGCATATATGTTGAGGATTGTTAAGTCCTCTTGTTGAATAGATCCTTTAAGTATGAGATAGTGTCCCTCTTCATCTCTCACTACAGTCTTTGGGGTAAATTTTAGTTTATCTGATATAAGGATGGCTACCCCTGTTTTCTTTTGAGGACCATTCGAATGGTACATGGTTCTCCAACCTTTTATTTTCAGGCTGTAGGTGTCCTTCTGTGTAAAATGAGTCTCTTGTAGACAGCAAATAGATGGGTCCTGCTTTTTTATCCAGTCTGAAACCCTGCGCCTTTTGATGGGGTCATTAAGCCCGTTCACTTTCAGAGTTACTATTGAGAGATATGAGTTTAGTGTCATCATGATATCTATTCAGTCCTTGTTTTTGTGGAATGTTTCAATGAACTTCTTCTTAAAGGAGAATTTTAAGAGTCCCCCTTAAAATTTCTTGCAGAGCTAGTTTGGAAGTCACATATTCTTTTAGTTGCTGCCTGTCTTGGAAGCTCTTTATCTCTCCTTCCATTTGAATGAGAGCCTTGCTGGATAAAGTATTCTTGGTTGCATGTTCTTCTCATTTAGGACCCTGAATATATCCTGCCAGCCCTTTCTGGCCTACCAGGTCTCTGTGGAGAGGTCTGCTGTTACCCTAATATTCCTCCCCATAAAAGCCAGGGATTTCTTGTCTCTTGCTACTTTAAGGATCTTCTATTTATCTTTGGAATTTGCTAGCTTCACTATCAGATGTCGAGGTGTTGAACGCTTTTTATTGATTTTACGGGGGGATCTCTCTATTTCCTGGATCTGAATGCCTGTTTCCCTTCCCAGATTAGGAAAGTTTTCAGGTAGAATTTGTTCAAATACATATTCTGGCCCTCTGTCCCTTTCGGCACCCTCGGGAACACCAATTAAATGTAGGTTTTTCTTCCTCAGGCTGTCGTTTATTTCCCTTATTCTATCTTCATGGTCTTTTAATTGTTTGTCTCTTTTTTTCCTCAGTTTCCCTCTTTGCTATCAACTTGTCTTCTATTTCACTCACTCATTCTTCCACCTCATTAACACTCGTCGTTAGGAATTCTAGTTTGGATTGCATCTCATTCAATTGATTTTTAATTTCTGCCTGATTAGCTCTAAATTCTGCAGTCATGAAGTCTCTTGAGTCCTTTATGCTTTTTTCTAGAGCCACCAGTAGCTGTATAATAGTGCTTCTGAATTGTCTTTCTGACATTGAATTGTAATCCAGATTTTGTAACTCTGTGGGAGAGAGGACTGTTTCTGATTCTTTCTTCTGAGGTGAGGTTTTCCTTCTAGTCATTTTGCTCAGTGCAGAGTGGCCAAAAGCAAGTTGTATTGGGAAAAGGAGAAAAAGAGAGGAGAGAAAGAAGGAAAGAAAAGAGAAAGAGAAAGAAAAGGAAGAAAAAAAATGAAAAAGAAAAAAAGGGAAGAAGAAGAGAAAGAAAAAGAAAGGAGGAAAAAAAAGTGGGTTGGGGAAGGAAACAAATCAAAAATCAAAACAAAACAAAACAGAACAAAAAAAAAAAAAAAAGAACCACGGAGGAGTATCTTCTGATTCTGTGTAGTTTAAGTCCCTTGGCTTCCCCAGGAAGTTGTCAGTCAGTCTAGCTGGTCTTCTGGGGCGGGGCCTGCTGTGCTGATTTTCATGTGTTAGCAGTTGGGGGAGTTGCTGTGCCCCTGCCTGGTGCAGGGCTCAGTGGGGGTTGTTTACCCCGTGAGGCCGCAGGAGGAACAGACCCAGTGGCGGGGCCAGCTCTGGAAACCTGGATTCAGCCTCCGCAGGAACTCTGGAGGTCTCCGTCTGCAGGGCCTGGAGGCTTCGGGGCGGGGCCGCTGATCTGCTCAGCTGGGGCAGGAGCGTCCTTGCTGTCCTGGGCCCTCCCAGCCTCTGCCTGTCCCGGGGGAGGCGGGATCCTGGGCTGTGTCCAGGCGCCGTGTGCTCCGGGGCCTGTGCTGGTGCATTCGCGCTCCCGGGCAGTGCAGCCTCCTCCGCGGAGCCGCCGCCCGAGCACCCCGAGCTGCTCCTGGAACCGCGCAGCCCCCTCCGCATGGAGCCTCTTCCTCTGCCCGAGCCCCTCCGAGCTGCTCCCGGGGCCGTGCAGCCCCCTCTGCGGAGCCGCCGCCCGAGCCCCTCCAGCTACTCCGGGTCCCGCAGGTCCCGCCGTGCGCGCTGCAGCCCTTAGGGAGCTCGGCACACTCTCCTGGGCACGCAGTTGCTGTTACTGTCCCGGGGAGCCCGAGGGCATCCCCTCCCTTCTGGGTCCTGCTCCAACACCCTGTGAGCCCCTTTCCATCCGGGAAGGTTGGTGCAGCTCCTGCTTCTCCGGGCCGGGGCTCTCCTGTCCTGGGGACACTCACCCCAGCCTCAGCCCGGCTCCTCATGGGGCCCCTCCCCCTTGGAGGCCTTTGTTTCTTTATTTCTAATTCCCGGTCTTCCTACCTTGATAGAAGTGCGAACTCTTCTCACTGTTGCATTCCAGGTGTTCTCTCTTTAATTCTCAGGCCGAATTCGTAGATTTTCAGGATGATTGGAAGGTTTTCTAGGTAATTTGGTGGAGACAGGTGATTTGGAGACCCTACTCTTCCGCCATCTTGCCCCTCCTCCTTTGCTTCCCCTTTCAAATAATTTTTTACTCTCTCCCTGAATTCATATGTGCAGGGTGTATGAGAAAATTCAGTGGAGCAGGACTGGGGTCCATGAGGATTTGAAAAATCTTTAATGTGACAGGCTGTGTCCTCAAGATTGCTTCAGAACCCAACACTCCTTCCATTTGGTGATGGAGAGGCACTGTGCATGCCCCAATCTAGGGCTTAGGTGCTCAAATACCACTCACTTCAAGATGGACACCTCCGTTTCTGTGCTAACCTAGTGACACAGCTTCCAGCTGTAGATTCTAAGATACATAAAGAGCCTTACAGCTATTTCTCTAAAGATGAACCATGATCAGCAGAGATTGGCAGGGCTTTTCCCCAACACTTTGAAGACTATCAATCTGAAATACCCATAGCAGATTTCTTGAGCACTTAAGATTTTCTGCAGCCCAAATAGGAAAAGTGAATAGTCATGTAGGGAGCATCACCACCCCTACATCCTCCATGTCAATGATGGTGGCACTATTCTCAGCAGTTCTTTAAGGAACATGTAACAGATTAATATTCTATTCCCTGGAAAGAGGTAAATGATAAATGTAAATATAATGATCCTCACAAAACTCTACATCTCCACCTATTGACTAAATTATAAAAGTATAACAATATAAAATAGTGAAAAGGAATAAAGGGGAAAGGAGAAAATGAGTGGGAAATAGCAGTGAGGTTCACAAAACATGAGAGACACCTAACTCTGGGAAATGAACAAGGGGAAGTGGAAAGGGAGGTGGGTGGGGGGACAGGGTGAATGGGACAAGGTGAGTGGAGCACTGAGGGCTGCATTTGATGGGATGAGCACTGTGTGCTATACTATATGTTGGCAAATCAAACTCATATATATATATATATATATATCAAAACAAAAATTATGACAATACCAAATACTAACAGGGATGCATAGAAAGTAGAACTCTTTTTAATTTTTTAAATTCTGATCTCTAATCTCATCTGGACAGAATATATATAATTAGATCCTAGGATAACAGAGGTTGACAAGACACATGATATGTCCTCTACATACCAGAGCCACAGATTCAATGTTGGTGTAAAGCATTCTGATCTGTTGGAATGAGAACCAGGGAAGGTCATGTGTGTTGCTCAGTCTAAGAGTAGGAGACGATAGCATGAGATGACCAGCACAGACATTGAGACAGAAATAAATGAGATGACTTCTGCCTTCCATAGCTATTCTCGTATTCATAGTTTCAATGAGTTGGAGGATGCTCTCTATGGTTGGGGGAGGAAATATAATTTATAAGTCCAGGGATCCAATGGTCATCTCACCTGGAAACACGCTCATTTCTATGGAAAGCCAAGGCTCCTCTGCAAAACATGTAGAGCACAGGTCTGTCAGTGGATGCACGGGCCTCTCTATACTTTGGGTGATGGTTTCCTCCCAGAATTCAGCTTTGTTTTTTAAAATATTTTGTTTATTTATTCATGAGAGACATAGAGAGAGGCTGAGACACAGGCTGAGGGAGAAGCAGACTTTCTCTGGGGAGCCTGAGGTAGGACTCACTCCCAGGATTTAATAATCCTGACCTAGGCTGAAGGCTGATACTCAAACATGGAGCCACTCAGGTGCCCCAGAACTCAGTTTTATAAGGGACAAAAAATGTGTGTTTTTCAACATCCTCTATATTTTCTTGTTTGATAGATGATATGATATGTAAATTCATTTAGCCAACATAGTACAACACCCAGTTCTTACCACATCGGATGTCCTCCTTAATGCCCATCACCCAGTTACCACATATGATGTGACAAATACAGGGGGTTATACTATACGCTGCCAAATTGAATTAAAAAAAAGAAAAAATGGTAGAAAAATTCCAACAGCCCTGCACATATCATGCATACATCAATAGATTATTCCTTGTTGTTTTATATTGCCTTTTACAATAATCATTGGTCATTTATGCCAGTCATCTCTAAAGCTTCTCATCTCTTTAGATACTTTTCATTAAAACATGTAAAAAGAAATATACTTTTAGCTTCTCTAAGATACCATTATTTTTATTTAGCCTTTTCTTGTCTGATAACTTTTTTTACTGGATATGAATTAAATCCTAAATCCTTTAAGGGTAGACCATTTTAGCCTTGGTTGTAAGTCGGCCCCATCTTATTCCACCTTTGGATATTTGGAACACCGGTATTTGAATGCAAAGAATAAATTCCTCCTTTTAACTTACAAACAAATAAAAAATAAAGAAACAAATTTACAAACAAATAAACAAATATTTTGGAATAACTACTTTGTGCATTATATCTTAAAGCCCTAACTCGCACTGTTTTTTTATCTCACAATATCATACTCTTATATCCCTCTTTCCCCTGATCCAACACTCCAAAGATGAATTCAAGAGCTGTTTTAATGTAGAAAGTCCATTGCATATGATACAATCATTATATGATTTTGCAGGAAGTGACAGTTGCCACGGGAGGACAATGCACATGATCTCATTCTCGTCTCCAGGGACACAGAAGCTTCCTGCAGGACATCAAAGGAGTTAAAATCGATGAAAATGGCAGCACTATTATTAGCAGCACTCTCTATCCCTGTTCAGTGGATGTTGCTCCAAGGTGGAGGGTGTGGACTGCTGGAAGTCTTCCTGATGCACACGATCCATTCAGTGATGGAAATTCCTGCAAATGGACATATAACAGGAGCCTTCTGCTAATCCTGCAGGGTTGTGGAGATCGTCTGAGGAAACCAAATACTGAAGGCGATCAGAAGTGCAACATTAAATCCAATTACTCGACCTTGGCACTTTCTCTAAGCATCTACCTTCTTCTATGTGTTAGAAAAGCCAGTTATGATTCCTCCTCCAGAAAGGAAGAGATATTTGAGAAGAGGTTATACAGTGACCAGGGTCTGGCGCCTCAGAGAGTGTCTCTAGTGTGTGCTGCATGCACTGGGCTCTTCTGTTTTGGCATCTCTTTCCATCAGGTCATATCTACAGAGGCTCTCCCTGACTGCAGTGTGCAATGTGTGGTCCTTGGCCAGAATTTGGTAAGTTTTAACTGAGTGTGCTCCTTTCTGCTTGATGAATGACACCTGAAACCACCTCCACTAGAACTGAGGCTTTGCAGAATTCTCCAGTCCGGAGATATGAGTGGACAGGGATGCACCCACTCTGGGAAACGGTATTGAGGTTTCTCAGGAAGTTAAAAACAGAGCCATACATTCAAATTGGCAAAGAAGAAGTAAAACTCTCCCTCTTAACAGATGACATTATACTGTACATAGAAACCCAAAAGCCTCCACCCCAGGATTGCTAGAACTCATACAGCAATTTGGCAGCGTGGCAGGATACAAACTCAATGCCCAGAAGTCAGTGGCATTTCTATACACTAACAATGAGACTCAATAAAGAGAAATTAGGGAGTCAACCCTATTTACAATTGCACCCAAAAGCATAAGATACCTAAGCATAAACCTAACCAAAGAGGTAAAGGATCTATACCCTAAAAACCACAGAACACTTCTGAAGGAAATGGAGGAAGACACAAAAGGATGGAAAAATATTCCATGATCATGGATTGGAAGAATTAATATTGTGAAAATGTCAATGTTACCCAGGGAAGTTTACACATTTAGTGAAATCCCTATCAAAATGCCATGGACTTTCTTTAGAGGGTTGGCACAAATCTTCTTAAGATTTGTGTGGAATCAAAAAAGAACCCGAATAGCCAGGGGAATTTTAAAAAAGAAACCATAGCTGTGGGCATCACAATGCCAGATTTCAGGTTGTAGTAGAAGGCTGTGGTCATCAAGACAGTGTGGTACTGGCACAGAAGCAGACACATAGATGAATGAAGCAGAATAGAGAATCCAGAAGTGGACCCTCAACTTTATGGTCAACTAATATTCTACAGAGCAGGAAAGACTGTCTGCTGGGAAAAGGACAGTCTCTTCAATAAATGGTGCTGGGAAAATTGGACAGCCACGTGCAGAAGAATGAAACTGGACCACTCTCTTACACCAGACACAAAGATAAACTCAAAATGGATGAAACATCTAAACGTGGGACAACATTCCATCAAAACCCTAAAGGAGAGCACAGGCAACATTCAACCACAGTAACTTCTTGCAAGATACATCTATGAAGGCAATGGAAACAAAAGCAAAAATGAATTATTGGGACTTAATCAAGATAAAAAGCTTCTGAACAGCACAGGAAACAGTCAACAAAACTACAATTCAACCTACAGAATGGGAGAAGATATTTGCAAATGACATATCAGATAAAAGGCTAGTATCGAAGATCTGTAAAGAACTTATTAACTCAATACCAAAGAACAAAAGAATCGGAGTAGGAAACTGAAGGGTCAGTGTTCCCTTCCCCCACAATAGGAGACACAAGTAAACAGGTGCTTACATGTTTCCCAAAACCAGGATGAACCCTCAGCTCCAACCAGACACCAATTCCCCATGAGAATGTAGAAGGTGATTGGACAGAATGACACGTGCTTACGGGCATGTCTGGAGCATCTTGGTTCTTCAACTTGATTTCTCCATCCTCTGTGCCCCTCATGAACAGGTCCCTGCATGTACATTGAATATTTCATGAATTATGAATTACAAATATGTACAGAAAAGTCATTTTTTCCTGTTGCATATTCTTTCTCTCCTGTGCTTCTGTCTCTCACCTGCAAGATTTCAACAGATATAAAGTAGAGGAGAGAGTCTTAAAACATTAAATTGGCACTTTCACAATGTTTGCTTTTCTATTCCCCAGAGAAGTCCTGATATAATGCAGTTATTTATTTTTTTCTTGATGATTTATCATTTTTGTATTCATTGCTTCTTTGTACATTCTTTGTTCTCTAATATTAGCAGGTACTTACATAATTAACAATGACGGACTCCCCATTTACACTTTGAACTGTGGGAAGAGGCTCAGCCAAAGGAAAGAGGTAACATTCCTGATTCTCTGAACACTCACAGGTTCCTCCTGAGAGATCTCATGGTTCCTACTTGTCCCCACATATGGACCACAGTCCCTCAGTTGTGACCCTGGACCTCGTGTTCCAGCTCAGCCTGGAATCCAAGGAGGCACCAATCTTGCACCCAGCTCTGCACCTACAACAGGACCAGCTATCTCATTGGATGTCTTGTGCTTAATGAATGAGACCTGCTCTCTGGATTCCCTGTGTCGGTTCTAGCGGAGGTCCAGTCCCTCTGAATCACAGGCATTTACTCACGAAAATATTTGATGCCCCTCTGCACACAGGACCACCACACCAGTGTCTCAGGAGGGATTAAAGCTGAGGTGCTACCATATGCCCACGTGTCTGAGGAGGAGAATGAAGGGTGTTCAGGGGCAAAAGTGACACAAGTTCAAGGACAGATCTCTCCAGATACATACTGACCCCAGACCCCTAAGTCATGGACCTTGAACATTCCCTCCTTTTCTTAAGGGTCTTGGCCAATACCTTTCCCAACTCTTGTTCTATTGGTTTAATAAGAATGTCTATGAGGGTTCTGGCAAAAGCACAGAGCCAGGAGGACCTCCTGCCTGAATTCCAATGGGCAGGTGTCAGGAGGGGCAACCAGCAGGATGGAGCCTTATGAATGGACAGAACCAGAGCTTTCTGGTAAAGAGTGGTCATGTGGAAGTTGGAGTGACTCTCAGATAACTGAACACACTCACCTGCCACTCTGCAGCCCTTCCCACCAGGTGACCTGGAGCATCACCTGAGTAAGCTGACATGGTGCTGATAATTCTGCTCCTCCAATTCTTGGGGTCACCTCTTCCACAAGCATGGGGTCACCAGGCCCTCAGGTTTAGTCCAGGGATGGTCAATGCATGACAGCTCCTGCCATCCCTCTGCTCCAGGAATAAGTTCATGCCTGGTGGTGTTTATACTAATGCCCAGAAGTGAGCACAGCCAAGTCCTTGCAGGGACCAAGTCTACTCTATGGTGGGCATGATCCCAGTGCCCAGCCCAGGACAGAGGAGACACACATTTGATCGCATCCTGATGTGTGATGTCTGTGGTCCTATTGAACTTGACCAGGAGACAAGCTGGTGATCATACAATGTGGCAGTGACCAGAATCCTCCCAGGCCCCAGTAGCACTGCTGACACTGAGAAGACCCACAAGGACACTCTACACAAAACATCAAGCTCTAATGAGGAGGTATTTTATTCAAACCAGAAGCAGATGCATCTCCTCCATTATGGTTTTTATGTGCAGCTCTTCTGTTCCTGAAACACAACTTATATGCGAGCCCATCTGCACAGGTGAGACAGACACTGATCTCCAGGATAGATAACCCCAAATCAGAGACTCTTACCTGTCACTCAGGGATGAGAAGCTGATCCAACATGAAGCATTCCAGGAACCCTATTCCTGCATCAACTGGCCAGGTCTTTGCTTCTGAGGAGATGCCCTGCCCAGTGACCTTCATAACATTGATTTGGGTTCCTGTCTGTGCCCTCTGGGAAAGGGGACATACAGGGACTGCAGGTTTCCTGAGACCTTTCCCATTGGTATGGGGCACAGTGCTGGAAGCAATGACAGAGTGTATCATCCTGAGAGTGATCATCTGAGAGGGCAGACCGGGACCCTCCTGTCCACAGACCTGCAGGATCCCAGATGCTGGGAGGACAGATAAAACCAACACGCACAAACTTCCCTGTCTCTTCTTGAATCATATGTGCTTTAGTTCTGTTGTAAAACAAGTCACTGACCCAGGCCCAGCGTCCATGTGGAGGAGGCTGCCCATGAGCTGAGTGTAGGGAAGAAGGGCACATTGTGATGATTACTGCAAATATCAGCTACAGTGTGTGTGTGTGTGTGTGTGTGTTTTGTTGGACAGTGATTGTGCAGGGGGCTGTGAGCTGCATATTTCTGTATGAGCAGATATAGTCAGATGTGACCTACAACCCCAGGAACTTAATGGAGATAAAAGCCTTCCCAGAGAACTCTGAGCTTCTGGACTCCGGTGAGGGGTACTGTGTCAGTGCATCTTGGGCTCCAGGGAAGTGACTCCACCAGAGGTTTAGAGGACACTTGCTTGGGGTCTCCCTTCAGACTATGCACAGCTAGGAAGGCCAGGTCACTATTGCAGGAGATGTTATCAGAGTACATGGTGTCACGGGAAGAGCTCTCTGAAGGCACAACACACCCACTGTAGGGGCAGAAATCTTTCCCTCATTTCCTTCTAGAGTTTTAGGCTGCTTGAATAATTACATTGACACAAGACAACAGGATTAAAAGAATATCAATTTTGCATATGTAAAAGTGTAAAACATAAAGACACAGAGATGTCAATAAAGTACATAGGATTTACATCTTCATAAAGGGTGGGGATTGGGAAGTATAACTACACATCGAAATGTGTGTTTGTAGAAATAAATTACTGAGGAAATAAGGTTTTTTGTACAGTTTCTTGGGCCTAAAATCCTATTTCTGGTACTAATGAAATCATGCTTCATGGAACAGGGAGGAGGCCTGACACTTGCAAGAATTTTCCAGCTCAGAGATTCAGGAAGGGTCAAGGTGTCTCTGTACTGGCTGTTTCTCAAGGACCTTAAATTCCAAGAACACACTTGGGTGGATTATCCTGTGCCTCTTAACAATGTAATACAGCAGTAGAGACCCTGCAGTAAATACCCTGTGAACCCTGACAGGGTCCTCCCTGCAGGGCCCAGGTCAGACTTGTAGGGGGCACTCAGGACCACCCAGCACAGGGCTGCTTTCTGAGGAACAGCTGCACAGGGGTCTGGAGAAGGCTTTCCTCTCAGAAGATAGGGTCACCTTATTCAGGAAACATTCTATTTTCTAATTGAATTTCAATTTGCCAACATAGTGCATAACACCCAGTGCTCATCCCATTAAATGCCTTCCTCAGTGCCCATCACCCAGTTCAGAGAACCATCTGAAATGCAAGTAGGACAGGGAGTGCTACAGGGTGTGTAAGTCTCCTGTTCTGTCAGGAGCATTTACCAAACTCTAGGCAATGAGGAGCACATTTGCAGGAGATGCTATCCCATGGCTTTTGCATATCTGAAGTGTGAAGAGATGGAGGATGGAATACACTGATTATGTCACGGAATGCAGCATATTGGAGACACACTGATCCAGGAATAAGACATTCAGATCTCAGAGCAAAAAACAGGTTCAGAGAGTCTCTGTCATTCAGAGGTGGCTTCACAATGAAGAGGATGTCCTGTGGCTTCCAGACCTTCAGTGGGAGGCCTTCTGTCTGCACACAGTTCAGGGACCTAGAAGGGGACATTTGTTGACCAACGAAGATTAGGACTTGGGGCGCAGGTCCCTACATAGCACAGCCCTGTGAAGGTGATCTGCTCCTTCTCTAGATCAGACTTATCTTGAGTATGAAATACCCCATCTAATGAATATTCAAATGATCTAAGATGCACCAGGTTAAATATGGAAATATCTGTGCCCTGACAGCGTCACCAACACCTGCACACGCTCCCTCCAGAAGCCCCTGTGAGCAGAGCTGTCACCATGGACTGGAGGATCCTCTTCCTGCTGGCACTAGCCACAGGTAAGGGATGTCCCACAGGTAAGCCTGGGGACAGGAACAGGTCAATCCGAGATAACTTTATCCCCTCCTGTTCCTCTCCACAGGTGTGCATTCTGAGGTCCAGCTGCTGCAGTCTGGGGCTGAGGTGAAGAAGCCAGGTACATCCGTGAATGTCTCATGCAAGACATCTGGATACACCTTCACTGACTACTATATGTACTGGATACGACAGGCTTCAGGAGAAGGGCTTGATTGGATGGGACATATTGGTCCCTAAGATGGTGCCACAAGGTATGCGCAGAAGTTCCAGGGCAGAGTCACCCTGACAACAGACACATCCACAAGCACAGCCTACATTGAGCTGAGCAGTCTGAGAGCTGAGGACAACAGACACATCCACAAGCACAGCCTACATGGAGCTGAGCAGTCTGAGACCTGAGGACACAGCCGTGTACTACTCTGTGAGACAAGTGTGAGAACCCACATCCTGGGAGTGTCAGAAACCCTGGTGAGAGCACAGCTGTGATAGTGAGTTGAGGAGTAACACAGACAAGGGTTCTCTGACTTCCTCAAAACAATGTTTCAGGGATTTTAGACAAAGTTAATATACTCAGGTGCACATCATTCTCTCTAGGAGGGTTTGAAACGACAGTTATAATGAAAGAATGTTCCTGGTTAAACACTTTGCATCAAAAAAAATTTTATTATCCTTGTAGTGGGGATTTTTGTAACCTATGTGGACCTAAAAGGGGAAGTCCCTTGAGGTATCTGGGAACTGTTGGAATGTGTTGGGCTTCAGAGTCTGAGACTGTAGATTTGTCCCCAAAAGGGACAGAAATTTTCCCACTTTATTTGAAATGTGACAATGTGCTTGGAGAAAAGAAATGATGTGAATGCCATGGATGAATTTCTGTGTTCCACTCTCCATTTGAGCATAACACACATCACATTCTGGTAGACACTCATGAGCTTATTGTCACAAGTCCTGGGCTGACAGGTGTGTCAGGTTCAAGCTCAGTCTATGACAGCACACCATCCTTGCTGTCCCACCTTCACAGAGGCTCCTCCCCACACAGCCCAGTCCATGAGAGTCCTTGATCCAAGGGCTTGTACTTGTGGGCACCACAAACACGGGCATCATTGGATGACCTGGGATAATGTGACCTGAAACTACACCTATAGTCTTTCTGTGGCCACAGTGTCCAGGTATCACAAATAGGGCTCAGGTCTGCACACATTAATTCCCCTACCATCTGGAGGTCGATATAAAGTCAATTCATACAGAAGTTCAGCAATATAACAGGTTATAAAACCAATGCACAGAAGTCAAGTACATTTCTACATACTGACAATAAGACAGAAGAAAGAGAAACCCAGGAATCAATCCCAGTTACAATTGTAACAACACCAGTCCTTAAGCCTGATTGAAACCAAAGAAGTAAAGGATCTGTACTCTAGAACTGTAGAATACATAGGAAAAAATAGGAAGATATGATGATATTTTAAAAAGTCAACGTTCAAGGGTTAGAAAAAATCAATATGTAAATATTTATGCTACCAAGGAAATTTACATATTTAATGCAAATCCTATCTAACTAACATCAACATTTTTTACAGAGCTGGAATAAACAACCCTAATTTTTGAATGGAATCAGAAAATACCTCAAATACCCAAATGGATTATGAAAAAGAAACCAAACCTGGAGGCATCACAACCCCCAATGTCAAGGAGTGTTACAAAGCTGTGATCATCAAGACAGTATGGATATGGTACAAAACAGACATATAGATGAATGGGAAAGAATAGAGGATCCAGAAATGATCCTCCCATTTATGGCGAAATCCTCTTCAACAAGCAGACAGAAATACCCGATGGAAAAAAAAAGTCTTTGAAATCCTGTGTTCTAATACTTTGACAGCCATATGCAGACAAATGAACCTGACACACTTTCTTACACCAGACACAACAAAAAACTCAAAATGTATGAAAGAACTAAATGTCAGACAGGAGTCACTCATAATCTTACAGAAGAACACAGGCAGCAACCTCTCTGACATCGGTCACAGCAACATCTTGCAGGACATGTCTCCACAGGAAACTGAAACTGTGGCAAAAAAAAATGAATAAACTATGGGACTTCATCGGGATAAAAATTCTTCACAGGAAAGGAAATAGTCAAGATTTAAAAGACAAAATACAGAAGGAGAGAAGATATTTGCAAATGAGACATTACTTAAAGGCCTAGTATCCAAAATGTATAAAGAACTTAGCAAACTCAACACTCGATGAATAAAAATTCATGTCAAGAAATGAGCTGAAAACACGAACAGATATTTCTCCCAAATAGATATATAAATGGCCAAGGAACAGGAAAAATTCTCCACATCACTCAGCATTCGGGAAAAACGAATCAAAACCACAAGGAGATATCACATTACACTGCTCATAATGGCTAAAATTAATGAGAGGAAACAGCAGATGTTGGCAAAGATGTGGAGAAGGTGGACTCACTTACACTGTTGGTGGAGATGTACCTGGTGTTTCACTCTGGAAACAGTAGTTCTGCGCAAAACCCAGGGCTCAGGAGCCTGGAAGCTGAGGCCCTGGACCACCAGGTCGGGAGGAGCAAGTCCACACTTAGAGCCTTTATCTGCCTCTGATTCTCAATTTCCCTGATAACCTCACTCTCTGGGGAAATGATCAGGGCTATTGAGCCCTCATCAATTCAGGACCTGTAACATCCTGAATAAGACTAATGCCCTGATTTTAACTCCTCTCCATTTAAGGATGTGATTCTTTCTCTGTAATGGATTAGGTTTCATTTTTTGTATATTTTTAATTGGAGTTCAATTTGCCAACATATACTATACAACACAATGCTTATCCCTCAAGTACCCCCTTCTGTGCCCGTCACCAGTAACCCCATCCCCCCACCCACGTCCCTTTCCACCACCCCTTGTTCATTTCCAAGACTTAGGAGTCTCTCATGATCTGTCACCTTCACTGATATTTCAGTTTCCACCTTTCCCCTATAATCCCTTTCACTATTTTCTATAGTCCCTATATGAGTGAAGCCATATAATGCTTGTCTTGCTCTGACTGACTTACTTCACTCAGCATAATACCCTCCAGTTCCATCCACGTTGAAGCAAATGGCGAGTACTTGTCATTTCTAATGGCTGAGTAATATTCCATTGTATACATAAACCACATCTTCTTTATCCATTCATCTTTCGATGGACACTGAGGCTCCTTCCACAGTTTGGCTATTGTGGACACTGCTGCTATAAACATCGGGGGGCAGGTGTCCCGGCATTTCACTGCATCTGTATCTTTGGGGTAAATCCCCAGCAGGGCAATTGCTGGGTCGTAGGGCAGATCTATTTTTAACTCTTTGAGGAACCTCCACACAGTTTTCCAGAGTGGCTGCACCAGTTCACATTCCCACCAACAGTGCAAGAGGGTTCCCCTTTCTCCACATCCTCTCCAAAACTTGTGGTCTCCTGCCTTGTTAATTTTCCCCATTCTCACTGGTGTGAGGTGGGATCTCATTGTGGTTTTGATTTGTATTTCCCTGCTGGCAAGTGATGCGGAGCATTTTCTCATGTGCATGTTGGCCATGTCTATGTCGTCCTCTGTGCAATTTCTGTTCATGCCTTTTGCCCATTTCATGATTGGATTGTTTGTTTCTTTGCTGTTGAGTTTAAGAAGTTCTTTATAGATCTTGGAAACTAGCCCTTTATCTGATACGTCATTTGCAAATAGCCTCTCCCATTCTATAGGTTTTCTTTGAGTTGTTTTACTAATTCTCTGCTGAGGAGAGGCTTTTAATATTTATGAAATCCCAATAGTTCATTTCTCTCTTTGTTTCACTTGTCTTCATGGATGCATCTTGCAAGAAGTTGCTCTGCCAAGTGTATAAAAAGTGTTGCCTTTGTTCTCCTCTAGGATTTTGATGGATTTTTGTCTCACATTTAGATCTTTCATGCATTTTGAGTTTATCTTTGTGTATGGTGTAAAAGAATGGTCTAGTTTCATTCTTCTGCATGTGGATGTCCAATTTTCCCAGCACCATTTATTCAAGAGACTGTCCTTTCTCCAGTGGATAGTCTTTCCTACTATGTCGAATATTAGTTGACCATAGAGTTGAGGGCCCATTTCTGGATTCTCTATTCTGTTCATTTGATCTATGTGTCTCTTTTTGTGGCAGTATGACACTGTCTTGATGATCTCAGCTTTGGAGTACAGCTTGAAATATGGCATTGTGATGCCCCTGGCTCTGATTTAATTTTTCAATATTCCCCCAGCTATTCGGGGTTTTTTTTTCTGATTCCATACAAACCTTAAGATGATTTTTTCCAAATCTCTGAAGAAAGTCCATGGTACTTTGATAGGGATTACATTAAATGCGTAAATTCCCCTGGGTAGCATAGACATTTTCAGAATATTTTTTCTTCCATTCCATGAACATGGAATATTTTTCCATCTCTTTGTGTATTCCTCAATTTCTTTCAGAAGTGTTCGGTAGTTTTTAGGGTATATATCCTTTACCTCTTTGGTTAGGTTTATTCCTAGGTATCTTATGCTTTTGGGTGCAATTGCAAATGGGATTGACTCCTTAATTTCTCTTTCTTCAGTCTCATTGTTAGTGTATAGAAATGCCACTGACTTCTGGGCATTGACTTTGTATCCTGCCACGCAGCCAAATTGCTGTATGTGTTCTAGCAATCTTCGGGTGGAGTCTTTGGGTTTTCTAGGTACAATATCATGTCACTGCAAAGACGGAGAGTTTGACCTCTTCTTTGCCAAGTTGAGTGCCTTTTATTTCTTTTTGTTGCCTGATTGCTGATGCTAGGACTGCTAGTACTATGTTGAATAGCAGTGGTGAGAGTGGACATCCCTGTCTTGTTCCTGATCTTAGGGGAAAGGCTCCCAGTGTTTCCCCATTGAAAATATTTGCTGTAGGCTTTTTGTAGATGGCTTTTAAGATGTTGAGGAATGTTCCCTCTATCCCTACACTCTGAAGAGTTTTGATCAGGGATGGATGCTGTATTTTGTCAAATGCTTTCTCTGCATCTATTGAGAGGATCCTATGGTTCTTGTTTTTTCTCTTGCTGATATGATCAATCACGTTGATTGCTTACAAGTCTTGAACCAGCCTTGCATCCCAGGGATAAATCCCACATGGTCATGGTGAATAATTTTCTTAATGTACTGTTGGATCCTATTGGCTACTATCTTTTTGAGAATTTTTGGAATAGTTAATCAGGGATATGGATTTATAATTCTCCTTTTTGGTGAGGTCTTTGTCTGGATTTGGTATTAAGGTGATGGTGGCCTCATAGAATGAGATTGGAAGTATTCTATTCCTTTCTATCTTTATGAACAGCTTTAGTAGAATAGGTATTGTATCTTCTTTAAACATTTGATAGAATTCCCCTGAGAAGACATCTGGCCCTGGACTTCGTGTCTTGGGAGGTTTTTGATGACTGCTTCAATTTCCTCCCTGGTTATCGGCCTGTTCAGGTTTTCTATTTCTTCCTGTTCCAGTTTTGGTAGTTTGTGGTTTTCCACAAATGCATCCATTGCTTCTAGATTCCCTAATTTATTGGCCTAAAGCTGCTCATAATGCATTTTTAAAATCATTTGTATTTACTTGTTATTGGTTGTAATCTCTTCTCTTTCATTCATGATTTTATTAATTTGAGTCTTTCCTCTCTTCTTTTTAATAAGGCTGGCTGGTACTTTATCTATGTTATTAATTTTTTCAAAGAACCACCTCCTGGTTTTGTTGATCAGTTCTACAGTTCTTCTGGTCTCTATTTCATTGAGTTCTGCTTGAATCTTTATTAATTCTTTTCTGCTGGGTGTAGGATCTGTTTGCTGTTTTTTGTTTTCTCCAGCTCCTTTAGGTGCAAGGTTAGCTTGTTTATGGAGTTTTTCTCCAATTTTCTGAGGTATGTTTTTGCGAGGTATTTCCCTTTTAGGACTGTGTTTGCTGTATCCCAGGATTTTGAATGTTTGTACCTTCATTTTTTTTTTAGTTACCATGAAGTTTTTTAATTTTTCTCTAGTTTCCTGGTTGACACTTTCATCTTTTTAGCAGGATGCTCTTTAACCTCCACTTGTTTGCTTTTCTTCCAAATTTTTTCTTGTGATCTAGTTCAGGTTTCAAAGCCCTAACCTCTGAAAATATGGAGGGGACAATCTTTCGTATTGGTTGATAACTGATTTGTGATGTATGTGGTCTCTTCTGGAGAAAGTTCCATGTGCACTTGAGAAGAATGGGTATTCATTTGCATTTGGATATAAAGTTCTATATATATCTGTGAAATCCATCTGGTAGAGTGTACCATTTAAAGCTCTTGCTTCTTTGGAGATGTTGTGCTTAGAAGATCTATCAAATGCAGAAAGCACCGGGTTGAAATCTCCCAGTATTAGTGTATTATTATCTAAGGATGTCTTTACTTTGGCTATTAATTGATTAATATACTTGGCAGTTCCCACATTAGGGGCATACATATTCATGATTGATAGGTTTTCTTGTTGGATAGACCCTTTAAGTATGATATAACGTCCCTCTTCATTTCTTACTACTGGCTTTGGGATAAAATTTAATTTGTCTGATATGAGGATTGCTACCCCAGCTTTCTTTTGAGGATGATTTGAATGGAAGATCATTCTCCAACTTTTCATTTTCAGGCTGGAGGTTATCTTAGTCTGAATCGAGTCTCTTGTACACAGCAAATAGATGCATCTTGTTTTTTTATCCAGTCTGAAACCTTGTGTCTTTTGATGGTATCACTTAGCCCGTTCACCTTCAGTGACTATTGAAAGATATGTATTTAGTGTCATTGTAATACCTATTCACTTCTTGTTTTTGTGTATTATTTCATTGAGTTTCCTCTTTCTTTTACATAGTCCCCTTTAATGTCTCTTACAGAGCTGGTTTGGTGGTCACTTATCCTTTCAGTTTCTGCCTATCTTGGAAGCTCTTTATCTCTCCTTCTATTGTGAATGAGAGCCTTGCTGGATAAAGTATTCTTGGCTGCAGGTTCCTGTCATTTAGGACCCTGAATATATCCTATCCAGCCAGGCAGTGTTGCTGGCCTGCCAGGTCTCTGTGGAGAGGTCTGCTGTTAACCTAATAATTCTCCCCATAAAGGTTAGGGACCTCTTGTCTCTCACTGCTTTAGGGTTTTCTCTTTATCTTTGGAATTTGCAAGTTACACTATTAAATGTTGAGGTGTTCAATGGTTTTTATTGATTTTAGGGGGGAATCTCTCTGTCTCCTGGATTTGTTGCCTGTTTCTCTCCCCAAATTATTTTTTTTTTGTGATCTCATTGTAATTTATTTTTTTTTATTGGTGTTCAATTTACTAACATACAGAATAACACCCAGTGCCCGTCACCCATTCACTCCCACCCCCCACCCTCCTCCCCTTCTACCACCCCTAGTTCGTTTCCCAGAGTTAGCAGTCTTTATGTTCTGTCTCCCTTTCTGATATTTCCCACACATTTCTTCTCCCTTCCCTTATTTTCCCTTTCACTATTATTTATATTCCCCAAATGAATGAGAACATATAATGTTTGTCCTTCTCCGACTGACTTACTTCACTCAGCATAATACCCTCCAGTTCCATCCACGTTGAAGCAAATGGTGGGTATTTGTCATTTCTAATAGCTGAGTAATATTCCATTGTATACATAAACCACATCTTCTTTATCCATTCATCTTTCGTTGGACACCCAAATTAGGGAAGTTCTCAACTACGATTTTTCAAATACGTTTTCTGGTACTCTGCCGCTCATGGCGTCTTCTGGAACCACAATTATATGTAGAATTTTCCTTCTGAAGCTATCCTTTGTTTCCCTTAACCTTTCCTCATGGTTTTTAATTGTTTTTCTTTTGTCCCCTCAGCCTCCTTCCTTGCCATCTACTTGTCTTCTATGTCTCTCAACCTTTCTTTCACCTGATAACCATCGTCATTAGGACTTCCAGTTTGTTTGTTTGTTTGTTTAATTTATTTTTTATAAATTTATTTTTTATTGGTGTTCAATTTGCCAACACATAGAATAACAGCCAGTGCTCATCCCATCAAGTGCCCCTGTCAGTACCCATCACCATCACCCCCACTACCTGCCCACCTCCCTTTCCACCAACCCTTGTTTGTTTCCCAGAGTTAGGAGTCTCTCATGTTCTGTCTCCCTTTCTGATATTTCCCACTCATTTTTTCTCGTTTCTCCTTTATTCTCTTTCACTAGTTTTTTATATTCCCCAAATGAATGAGACCATATAATGTTTGTCCTTCTCTGATAGACTTATTTCACTCAGCAGAATAACCTCCAGTTTCATCCATGTCGAAGCAACAGGTGGGTATTTTTCGTTTCTAATGGCTGAGTAATATTCCATTGTATACATAGACCACAGCATTTTTATCCATTCATCCTTTGATGGACCTGGAGGCTCCTTCCACAGTTTGGCTATTGTGGACATTGCTGCTATAAACATCGGGGTGCAGGTGTTATGGCGTTTCACTGCATTTGTATCTTTGGGGTAAATCCCCAGCAATGCAACTGCTGGGTCGTAGGGTAAATCTATTTATCACTCTTAAAGGAACCTCCACACAGTTTTCCAGTGGCTGCACCATTTCACATTCCCACCAACAGTGCAGGAGGGTTCCCCTTTCTCCACACCCTCTCCAACATTTGTTTTTTCCTGCCTTGTTGATTTTTGCCATTCTCACTGGTGTGAGGTGGGATCCCATTGTGGTTTTGATTTGTATTTCCCTGATGGCAAGTGATGCAGAGCATTTTCCCATGTGCTTGTTGGCCATGTCTATATCTTCCTCTGTGAGATTTCTGTTCGTCTTTTGCCCATTTCATGATTGGATTGTTTATTTATTTGCTGTTGAGTTTAGTAAGTTCTTTATAGATCTTGGATACTAGCTCTTTATTAGATAGTTCATTTGCAAATATCTTCTCCCATTCTGTAGGTTGTTCTGAAACAGGAAAAAATAGGACTTCCATTTTGGATTGCATCTCTTAATTGATTTTTAATTTCAGCCTGATTAGCCCAAAATCTGCAGTCATGAATTCTCTTGAATCCTTTATTCTTTTTGCCAGAGCCACCATTTGCTTTATAATTGTGCTTCTGATTTGTCATTCTGGCATCGCATTTATAATCCAAATTCTGTACTTCTTTTGCAGTGATTAGGTTTTCTTTTTATTTCTCTTGTGGTGAGTTCTTCCATCTAGTCATGTTGCTCAGTGCAGAGTGACTGTATGAGTGGGCTTAGTCAAGAAAAATCAATCACAACCTAAATAAATTTCACCCTAGATGATTTTGATGAGTTAGAGACCAGAAATTGAAAACAAAGATCAGAACAAAATAAAACAAAAGAACCACTAAAGTGAAAAAACAGATTTTAAACAATGTAATAAAAAATAGTAGACCAA
This sequence comes from Canis aureus, assembly GCF_053574225.1. Classification (NCBI taxonomy): domain Eukaryota; kingdom Metazoa; phylum Chordata; class Mammalia; order Carnivora; family Canidae; genus Canis; species Canis aureus. The sequence goes on along the minus strand of NC_135619.1, from coordinate 76,695,002 downwards.
GAATCCCAAAGAAGGAGGAGGAGCAAGATGGCGGGAGAGTAGGGTCCCCAAATCACCTGTCTCCACCAAACTACCTAGAAAACCTTCAAATTATCCTGAAAATCTATGAATTCGGCCTGAGATTCAAAGAGAGACCAGCTGGAATGCTACAGTGAGAAGAGTTCGCGCATCTAGCAAGGTAGGAAGACGGGGAAAAAGAAATAAAGGAACAAAGGCCTCCGAGGGGGAGGGGCCCCGCGAGGATCCGGGCTGAGGCCGGGGCGAGTGTCCCCAGGACAGGAGAGCCCCGTCCCGGAGACGCAGGAGCTGCACCGACCTTCCCGGGCGGAAAGGGGCTCGTGGGGAGTTGGAGCAGGACCAGGAGGGCGAGGAGGCCCTCGGGCTCCCGGGGACAGTAACAGAGCAACTGCGCGCCCAGGAGAGTGCGCCGAGCTCCCTAAGGGCTGCAGCGCGCACGGCGGGACCCGGCGGGACCCGGAGCAGCTGAAGGGGCTCGGGCGGCGGCTCCGCGGAGGGGGCTGCGGGGCCCCGGGAGCAGCTCCGAGGGGCTCGGGCAGAGGAAGAGGCTCCGTGCGGAGGGGGCTGCGCGGTTCCAGGAGCAGCTCGGAGGGGCTCGGGCGGCGGCTCCGCGGAGGGGGTTGCGCGGCCTGGGAGCGCGAATCCACCAGCGCAGGCTCCGGAGCACAGGGCGCCGGGACACAGCCCAGGATCCCCCCTCCCCCCGGGACAGGCAGAGGCCGGGAGGGCCCAGGACAGCAAGGACGCTCCTGCCCCAGCTGAGCACATCAGCGGCCCCGTCCCGGAGCCTCCAGGCCCTGCAGACGGAGAGCTCCGGAGTTCCTGCGGGGGCTGAATCCAGGTTTCCAGAGCTGCCCCGCCACTGGGGTTGTTCCTCCTGCGGCCTCACGGGGTAAACAACCCCCACCGAGCCCTGCACCAGGCAGGGGCACAGCAGCTCCCCCAACTGCTAACACCTGAAAATCAGCACAACAGGCCCCTCCCCCAGAACACCAGCTAGACTGACAACTTCCAGGAGAAGCCAAGGGACTTAAAGAACACAGAATCAGAAGATACTCCCCGGTGGTTCTTTTTTTGTTTGTTTGTTTTTGTTTTTGTTTTTGTTTTTGTCTTGTTTTGCTTTTTGATTTGTTTCCTTCCCCCACCCCCTTTTTTTTTCTCCTTTCTTTTTCTTTCTCTTTTTCTTCCCTTTTTTTTTTTCTTTTTCTTCCCTTTTTTTTTTCTTTCTCTTTCTCTTTTCTTTCCTTCTTTCTCTCCTCTCTTTTTCTCTTTTTCCCAATACAACTTGCTTTTGGCCACTCTGCACTGAGCAAAATGACTAGAAGGAAAACCTCACCTCAAAAGAAAGAATCAGAAACAGTCCTCTCTCCCACAGAGTTACAAAATCTGGATTACAATTCAATGTCAGAAAGCCAATTCAGAAGCACTATTATACAGCTACTGGTGGCTCTAGAAAAAAGTATAAAGGACTCAAGGGACTTCATGACTGCAGAATTTAGAGCTAATCAGGCAGAAATTAAAAACCAATTGAATGAGATGCAATCCAAACTAGAAGTCCTAACGACGAGGGTTAACGAGGTGGAAGAACGAGTGAGTGACCTAGAAGACAAGTTGACAGCAAAGAGGGAAACTGAGGAAAAAAGAGACAAACAATTAAAAGATCATGAAGATAGATTAAGGGAAATAAACGACAGCCTGAGGAAGAAAAACCTACGTTTAATTGGGGTTCCCGAGGGCGCCGAAAGGGACAGAGGGCCAGAATATGTATTTGAACAAATTCTAGCTGAAAACTTTCCTAATCTGGGAAGGGAAACAGGCATTCAGATCCAGGAAATAGAGAGATCCCCCCCTAAAATCAATAAAAACCGTTCAACACCTCGACATTTAATTGTGAAGCTTGCAAATTCCAAAGATAAGGAGAAGATCCTTAAAGCAGCAAGAGACAAGAAATCCCTGACTTTTATGGGGAGGAGTATTAGGGTAACAGCAGACCTCTCCACAGAGACCTGGCAGGCCAGAAAGGGCTGGCAGGATATATTCAGGGTCCTAAATGAAAAGAACATGCAACCAAGAATACTTTATCCAGCAAGGCTCTCATTCAAAATGGAAGGAGAGATAAAGAGCTTCCAAGACAGGCAGCAACTAAAAGAATATGTGACCTCCAAACCAGCTCTGCAAGAAATTTTAAGGGGGCCTCTTAAAATTCCCCTTTAAGAAGAAGTTCAGTGGAACAGTCCACAAAAACAAAGACTGAATAGATATCATGATGACACTAAACTCATATCTCTCAATAGTAACTCTGAATGTGAACGGGCTTAATGACCCCATCAAAAGGCGCAGGGTTTCAGACTGGATAAAAAAGCAGGACCCATCTATTTGCTGTCTACAAGAGACTCATTTTAGACAGAAGGACACCTACAGCCTGAAAATAAAAGGTTGGAGAACCATTTACCATTCGAATGGTCCTCAAAAGAAAGCAGGGGTAGCCATCCTTATATCAGATAAACTAAAATTTACCCCAAAGACTGTAGTGAGAGATGAAGAGGGACACTATATCATACTTAAAGGATCTATTCAACAAGAGGACTTAACAATCCTCAATATATATGCTCCAAATGTGGGAGCTGCCAAATATATAAATCAATTATTAACCAAAGTGAAGAAATACTTAGATAATAATACACTTATACTTGGTGACTTCAATCTAGCTCTTTCTATACTCGATAGGTCTTCTAAGCACAACATCTCCAAAGAAACGAGAGCTTTAAATGATACACTGGACCAGATGGATTTCACAGATATCTACAGAACTTTACATCCAAACTCAACTGAATACACATTCTTCTCAAGCGCACATGGAACTTTCTCCAGAATAGACCACATATTGGGTCACAAATCGGGTCTGAACCGATACCAAAAGATTGGGATTGTCCCCTGCATATTCTCGGACCATAATGCCTTGAAATTAGAACTAAATCACAACAAGAAGTTTGGAAGGACCTCAAACACGTGGAGGTTAAGGACCATCCTGCTAAAAGATAAAAGGGTCAACCAGGAAATTAAGGAAGAATTAAAAAGATTCATGGAAACTAATGAGAATGAAGATACAACCGTTCAAAATCTTTGGGATGCAGCAAAAGCAGTCCTAAGGGGGAAATACATCGCAATACAAGCATCCATTCAAAAACTGGAAAGAACTCAAATACAAAAGCTAACCTTACACATAAAGGAGCTAGAGAAAAAACAGCAAATAGATCCTACACCCAAGAGAAGAAGGGAGCTAATAAAGATTCGAGCAGAACTCAACGAAATCGAGACCAGAAGAACTGTGGAACAGATCAACAAAACCAGGAGTTGGTTCTTTGAAAGAATTAATAAGATAGATAAACCATTAGCCAGCCTTATTAAAAAGAAGAGAGAGAAGACTCAAATTAATAAAATCATGAATGAGAAAGGAGAGATCACTACCAACACCAAGGAAATACAAACGATTTTAAAAACATATTATGAACAGCTATACGCCAATAAATTAGGCAATCTAGAAGAAATGGACGCATTCCTGGAAAGCCACAAACTACCAAAACTGGAACAGGAAGAAATAGAAAACCTGAACAGGCCAATAACCAGGGAGGAAATTGAAGCAGTCATCAAAAACCTCCCAAAACACAAGAGTCCAGGGCCAGATGGCTTCCCAGGAGAATTTTATCAAACGTTTAAAGAAGAAATCATACCTATTCTCCTAAAGCTGTTTGGAAAGATAGAAAGAGATGGAGTACTTCCAAATTCGTTCTATGAGGCCAGCATCACCTTAATTCCAAAGCCAGACAAAGACCCCGCCAAAAAGGAGAATTACAGACCAATATCCCTGATGAACATGGATGCAAAAATTCTCAACAAGATACTGGCCAATAGGATCCAACAATACATTAAGAAAATTATTCACCATGACCAAGTAGGATTTATCCCTGGGACACAAGGCTGGTTCAACACCCGTAAAACAATCAATGTGATTCATCATATCAGCAAGAGAAAAAACAAGAACCATATGATCCTCTCATTGGATGCAGAGAAAGCATTTGACAAAATACAGCATCCATTCATGATCAAAACTCTTCAGAGTGTAGGGATAGAGGGAACATTCCTCGACATCTTAAAAGCCATCTATGAAAAGCCCACAGCAAATATCATTCTCAATGGGGAAGCACTGGGAGCCTTTCCCCTAAGATCAGGAACAAGACAGGGATGTCCACTCTCACCACTGCTGTTCAACATAGTACTGGAAGTCCTAGCCTCAGCAATCAGACAACAAAAAGACATTAAAGGCATTCAAATTGGCAAAGAAGAAGTCAAACTCTCCCTCTTCGCCGATGACATGATACTCTACATAGAAAACCCAAAAGTCTCCACCCCAAGATTGCTAGAACTCATACAGCAATTCGGTAGCGTGGCAGGATACAAAATCAATGCCCAGAAGTCAGTGGCATTTCTATACACTAACAATGAGACTGAAGAAAGAGAAATTAAGGAGTCAATCCCATTTACAATTGCACCCAAAAGCATAAGATACCTAGGAATAAACCTCACCAAAGATGTAAAGGATCTATACCCTCAAAACTATAGAACACTTCTGAAAGAAATTGAGGAAGACACAAAGAGATGGAAAAATATTTCATGCTCATGGATTGGCAGAATTAATATTGTGAAAATGTCAATGTTACCCAGGGCAATATACACGTTTAATGCAATCCCTATCAAAATACCATGGACTTTCTTCAGAGAGTTAGAACAAATTATTTTAAGATTTGTGTGGAATCAGAAAAGACCCCGAATAGCCAGGGGAATTTTAAAAAAGAAAACCATATCTGGGGGCATCACAATGCCAGATTTCAGGTTGTACTACAAAGCTGTGGTCATCAAGACAGTGTGGTACTGGCACAAAAGCAGACACATAGATCAGTGGAACAGAATAGAGAATCCAGAAGTGGACCCTGAACTTTATGGGCAACTAATATTCGATAAAGGAGGAAAGACTATCCATTGGAAGAAAGACAGTCTCTTCAATAAATGGTGCTGGGAAAATTGGACATCCACATGCAGAAGAATGAAACTAGACCACTCTCTTTCACCATACACAAAGATAAACTCAAAATGGATGAAAGATCTAAATGTGAGACAAGATTCCATCAAAATCCTAGAGAAGAACACAGGCAACACCCTTTTTGAACTCGGCCATAGTAACTTCTTGCAAGATACATCCACGAAGGCAAAAGAAACAAAAGCAAAAATGAACTATTGGGACTTCATCAAGATAAGAAGCTTTTGCACAGCAAAGGATACAGTCAACAAAACTCAAAGACAACCTACAGAATGGGAGAAGATATTTGCAAATGACATATCAGATAAAGGGCTAGTTTCCAAGATCTATAAAGAACTTATTAAACTCAACACCAAAGAAACAAACAATCCAATCATGAAATGGGCAAAAGACATGAACAGAAACCTCACAGAGGAAGACATAGACATGGCCAACATGCACATGAGAAAATGCTCTGCATCACTTGCCATCAGGGAAATACAAATCAAAACTACAATGAGATACCACCTCACACCAGTGAGAATGGGGAAAATTAACAAGGCAGGAAACAACAAATGTTGGAGAGGATGCGGAGAAAAGGGAACCCTCTTACACTGTTGGTGGGAATGTGAACTGGTGCAGCCACTCTGGAAAACTGTGTGGAGGTTCCTCAAACAGTTAAAAATATACCTGCCCTACGACCCAGCAATTGCACTGTTGGGGATTTTCCCCAAAGAGACAAATGCAATGAAACGCCGGGACACCTGCACCCCGATGTTTCTAGCAGCAATGGCCACGATAGCCAAACTGTGGAAGGAGCCTCGGTGTCCAACGAAAGATGAATGGATAAAGAAGATGTGGTTTATGTATACAATGGAATATTACTCAGCTATTAGAAATGACAAATACCCACCATTTGCTTCAACGTGGATGGAACTGGAGGGTATTATGCTGAGTGAAATAAGTCAGTCGGAGAAGGACAAACATTATATGTTCTCATTCATTTGGGGAATATAAATAATAGTGAAAGGGAAAATAAGGGAAGGGAGAAGAAATGTGTGGGAAATATCAGAAAGGGAGACAGAACGTAAAGACTGCTAACTCTGGGAAACGAACTAGGGGTGGTAGAAGGGGAGGAGGGCGGGGGGTGGGAGTGAATGGGTGACGGGCACTGGGTGTTATTCTGTATGTTAGTAAATTGAACACCAATAAAAAAAAAAAAAAAAAAAAAAAAAAAAAAAAAAAAAAAAAAAAAAAAGAATCCCAAAGAAGAAGAAAGAAAAGAGGGAAAAAAAAGAAGTGACAAAAGCTAAGTAAAGAGGGAAAAAAATTAAAGGAACAAAAAGGAGGGAAAAAAGGGGAGGGAATTGGGAGATAGTGGTGGTGATGAAGTTGTAGTAAAGGATAAGTTTAGTCTACCTGAGGGGTCCTAGAGGGTTATCCTCTTGGTTCCAGTATATTAAGTTCTGTATGTTTGAAGATGCTTAGTCCCAAATTTATGTAAACCAGAAATACTTGTACAGAGACCCACCATTGACCACCAAAACACAAATGAGATAAAACAGGGGAACAGAATGGGAAGGAATAGAGAATATAATCTCATGGAATGAAATAGGATGGTATTCCACTTGGTTCAGCATGCATGCTAGTCATGTTTTAGAAGCTATTAACTTCCACCATTTTAGAACAAAATGAGGCAGAGAGAGCAAATACACAAAACAAAAAATACATATCTCATATATCTCCAAAAATTAAGTTGGGTATGTTGAAGGGAATATAGAAATGGGAAATGTGCTTGACACATGTAATTGTAGAAATATGAAAGTCAAAAGGGAAGAATCTTTAAAATAAGAGGTGGTAAAATATTGTAGTTAAGGTGGGAAAAGAGAAGAAATTGCAAATTTACTGTCTGATATAAAATCAAATCATTATGGAAATGGGAAAAACAGAGGGGGTACCCTGTGGTTCTATATACTGTAAATCCCTCGACCCCTGGTGCTTTCCAGCACTGCTTGGTCAAGAACCTGCTCTTACCTGAACTTCCAGCTGGTCTTCTGGGGAAGGGGTCTCCTGTGCTGATTCTCAGATTTGTGTACCTGCAGGAGATGCCCCACCTTGCCAGGTGCTGAGCTCAGTGGGAGCTGTTTACCCGGTGAGGCTTCTATTCTGGCACTCCACCCCCCCTGCCCCCGCCATGCATAAGGTGAAACAAGGAGGAACAACACCACTGGTGGAAGCCAAGTCTCCAGGTCTGGAGTCAGCTCCCTGCAGTAAGAAATGCAATCCCCCAGTCTGCAATGGCCTGGATGCTCCAGGGGTGTCGGGTGGAACTGATCTGGACAGCTTGGGGGCACCCAGTGGCAGGAGAGTACTGTCCTGTGCCCTCCCCGATTCCACCTATCCCGGGGTGGGGTGCAGGATCTTGGGATGTGTCTGCTCTGCATCCTGGGATTCCAGGCTCTGTGCTGCTGGAATTGTGCTCCTGAGGTCAAGGCTCCTGAAGACAGCAGGGCACAGATACGTCCATCTGGAGCTACTTGCCTAACCTCCTCACTTCTCCCAGATGCCCTGCAGGGTCTGTGCTCCAACCCTTTAAGGAGATCAGCTCAAGAGTTTTTGGTGCACTTTCCCCAGGGTGCACTTCCTCTATTAGTAACTCCGGGAAACTGGAGGCTTCACTGCCATTTCCTCCATTGCCTGTTAAGTGCTCTTCAGTCCAGGGAGAATCTGGTGCGGATCTAAATTCCTGCTTCTCCCAGGCTGGGCTTTCCTGTCCAGGAGGTTTTGCCACCAGCCTTAGTCTGGATGCTAGCAATGCCCCTCCCTCACTTGATTTTTTATTTTACATTTTTGCTGCCTTTCTACCTTGCTAGAAGTGAAATCCCTTGTCTCTGTAGCATTCAGGTTGTTCTCCCTTTAAATCTCAGGTCAAATTTTTAGGTTTTCAGGCTGGTTTGAAAGTTAACTAGGTAAGTTGGTGGGGCCAGGTAATTTGAGGACCCAACTCCTCCACCATCTTGCCCCCTTCCTCTGTATTTTGAATATTTTTTGTTGGATTTAGATTTGGCAACATATACTATAACCCCTAGTGCTCATCCCATCAAGTGCTCCCCTCAGGGCCCATCACCCAGTCACCCCCCACCCACCGCCCACTTCCCCTTCCACTACCCCTTGTTCATTTCCCAGAGTTAGGAGACTCTCATGCTCTGTGACTCTCTCTGATTTTTCCTACTCATTTTCTCTCCTTTTCCCTATAGTGGCTTTCACTATTTTTTATATTCCCCATATGAGTGAAACTATATGATAATTGCCTTCTTTGATTTATTTCACTCAGCATAATACCTTCCAGTTCCATCCATGTCAAAAACAAATGATGGGTATTTGTCATTTCTAATGGCTGAGTAATATTCCATTATATACATAGACCACATCTTCTTTATCCATTCATCTTTTGATGGACACTAGGCTCCATCCACAGTTGGCTATTGTGGACATTGCCTCTGTGAACATTGCGGTACAGGTGTCTCGACTTTTCACTGCATCTGTATCTTTCAGGTAAGCCCAGTAGTGCAATAGACTATATCTTAGTCAAAATAATTGTCTGCCTGTATTACATATATGACTGTATCACACTGAGATCTTATTTGCACTTCTTGGTCTGCAAGGATCTATGAATTCTCCCCAGGATGAGCAAAAACTGGCTTCCCCCATGTGAGTCCAAGAACTGGAGGTCTCTCCTTTCTTGAATCATGAGATTTCTTCAGGATGTCATAGCTACTCACTATCCTCAGCCAGTTCTTCTCCCAAACACACAACATGATGCTTCCTTCATAGCAATTTGCTTCTTAGGACTTTATAGGGTTGTACCTTTCTTTTTTTATTTATTTATTTTTTATTGGTGTTCAATTTGCTAACATACAGAATAACCCCCAGGGTTGTACCTTTCTGAAATTACTTTACCCCGCAAGATGTAATAGCATGAACTGGTCAGAATTATCCTGAGGAACAGAACTCATAACCCATTGGCTCCCATTACTGAGTAGACTGAGAAGTTCATGATGTACATTCATGAGGTAGAGACCTAGGAATTATAGTGGGGTAATTATCTGACTCTGAACTAGTCTCTCACCTGAGAACCTGGGAACATGCATGTGTGACTTTCTCCAAGGCAGGAGGACATGGATGTTCCATATCAAGCATGCAGGAAGGAGGAATGATGGGAGTCTTCATCCTTCTGCCATTTATTCTATTCAGGACCTTAATGAATTGGAGGATGCCCACTTACACAGAGACAATGATGCATATATCAGTCTCTGCAATCACCATTTCAGACATTCACAGAAAGTAGGTTTAATCTGTGCACCAATGGGCCAGTCTATTGACACATGGAATTAACCGTCATATGTCAGCCTCCTGCAAATTTGGGTATCCATATTCATCTTCATACACCACACTCATCCTGAAAAAAATCAAGTTCTTCAATTCACCTTATATGAAATATGTATTCTGTATACAACCAAAACCACAACAACCTCTTCTGCAAGAGAAGAGTTGAATCTCTTGAGTGATGTTTACTTGTCTCCTGAACATCCTATAACTGAACTACTATGCTTTATGATTGAGAAGTCTTGGTTAAGCTTACATTATATTGACACAAATTGCCCAAATATACAAGGACTGGAAAATACTCTATTCCCTGGGCCCATGTGAGGTGAAAGGAAAAGGACAGGTTAGGAGCTGGGCACTCTCCAGACACCACATCTCCTTTCACAATGACCTGGTACTTCCCAGACTCCAGACCTGTGACAAATGAGTGTTTGTTGTTTAAATCGACCCAGTACATGTCTGATGTTCCAGGTCCCAGCACAGGGTATGACCCTAGTGACACATTAACCCAAGCACTGATGCTCTGGCATTTCCACATAATGTGGCTGTGATGACCCTGTGTGATTTGAGTGTTACCATCTCCATACAAAGCTATGTTATACTGACAGTCATGAAGTGTCACCTCATCACTGGATGCAGCATTGTTACCCCATGTTGAGCCTAATACCCACGTGCTTCTATGCCTTACTCTGGAGATAAGGGAGGTTCCCCTTGGAGTGTTAATTACTGGAACCCCTCAGACACCTGCATTATTGTTTACCTGTTATCTATTTATTTATATTAAATCATTATAATTATATATAAGCTTTCTAACCATTTTCTGTACCTACCAAGTAGGTAGGTAGCTACCTATATATGGAGCTTTCTAACCATTTTCTGTACCTACCAAGTAACATGACCCAGTGATGACAATATCTAACTGCTCTTCGAACCTATTCCATAGTTTACAAGTGAACTTACAGATACTTAAACTGTTTCAGGGAATTTAAGTCTATTTATGAAAAGTGCATCCCCCTGGGACACCTGGTTGGATCACCAGTTGAGCTATTGCCTTTGGCTCACAGTGAGATTCTGGGTCTGGGATTGAGAGCAGCAACAGCTTCTTGCATAGAGCCCACTACTCCCTCTGCCTATGTCTCTACTTCTGCGTGTGTGTTTCATGAATAAATCATATTATTCAAATAAAAGGACACTGAGTCCACAGATAGAAGAAAATATATCCTCCATGGGAATTTCCCTTCCCTGTAGCTGAAGTTGAGAACCATCGTTAGATGCAGAAGCGGGACCTTAGGGCCCAGAAGGCTGTGCAAACAACCCTTGCCATTTTGTCACTATTTCAGTGGCCCAAAACCAAGTCCTGGCCTTAGATCTCCAAAACATTTATATTGTCTCATAGGCACAAGGTCTGCATAGTTTGATCATTTACTGGGTGTTGAATTCTAGGTAGTTCATGCCGAGGCAAAATGAAGTACATTTCCCTTTAGGCCTGTCTATGTCTACTGAGTTGTTATGTCAGACAAATAACCCAGAAGAATAGAAGGATAACATTCCTGCCCCCAACAAATGGAAGACCTACCCAGGAAATGTAGGCAATGACAAAATAAAATACATTTAATCCAAAGAGAGGAAGAAAACTTCTTTGTTAATTATGACAAGATCTGTTACTGGGGCAAACTCTACAAACTCCACAAACAAACTCTTAGAGGTATTTAATGATTTTAGGTAATCTTCAGGATATTAAAAAAATACAAATAAAGCTATGTTTCCAAACACTAAAAACAAATTATCTAAGAAGAAATTAACAATATATTCTATTGATACTAATATTAAAAATAAAATTTATAGGATTAAGATTCAGGAAGGAGGTAAACTAGTGCATACTAAAAATTTCTACAATAAAGAAAGTTTTTTTAAAGATATGAGATACAAAAGTAATTGTGTTCACAGATTAGAACACTTCATATTGTCACAAGACATTATACATGCCAATGCCTACAAATGTCATGGAATCCTTGTTTATAACTTGTAAAGAATCAAATATAAGTGTAGAGCATATTATATACTCAGAGGGCATACAAAGTGGGCCCTCCACTCATTAAACCACCCCAGCTCCGACCCTGCAGCTGGGGGAAAGGAGGCCCAGCCGCCCCAAGATCCCCAGGTGACCCCATTCAGGGATCAGGACAGAACAAAGACAACTCACCATGGAGTCTGTGCTCAGCTGTTTTCCTTGTCACTATTTTATTGTTTTTATTTTTTAGATTTTATTTATTTATTAATGAGACTGAGAGAGAGAGAGAGAGAGGCAGAGACACAGGCAGAGGGAGAAGCAAGCTCCATACAGGGAGCCTGATTTGGGACTCGATCCCGGGACACCAGGATCACACCCCAGGCTGAAGGCGGCGCTAAACAGTGGGCCACTTGGGCTGCCCTCATTTTCACTGTTTTAAAAGATAATTCATGGAGAACAACAGACCTTGAGTATGTGAGTGGAGGTGAATGAGAGAAACAGGGAATTTGGGAAAGTTCCTGACCAGGATGTCTTGTGTCTGCAGGTGTCCAGGGTGAGTTGTAGTTGGTGGAGTCTGGAGGAAACCTGGTGAAACCTAGGGGGTCCCTGAGACTCTCCTGTGTGGCCTCTGGATTCATCTTAGTAGCTGCTACATGGGCTGAGTACACAAGGCTCCAGAGAAGGGGCTCCAGTGGGTCACATACATTAGAAGTGATGGAAGTAGCACATACTATGCAGACTGTGAAGGGTTGATCCAACATCTTCAGAGACAATGCCAAGAACACAGTGTATCTGCAGATGAACAGCCTGAGAGCCGAGGACACAGCTGTGTATAACTGTGCAAGGGACGCAGGGAGAGGACCTCAGTGTGAGCCCAGACACAAACCTCCCTGTAGAAGGGGATTGGGACCACCAGGGGGTGCTCACTACTCATCACTTCTGTCTTGAAGGCCCAGGAGGAAGTGCAGATGGAGGTTCTGGGCAGGTTTCCTGTCTGGGTCTGGGCTTCTTCTCCATGAAGCGTTTTCCCCCAGGGAGCCTCTCTGAACACTTGATTATGTGTTTTCCTATTCAGTTTCTGTCTTAGAGCCTTAGAGAATCAACTATACATTTGCACATTGTTGTACTTAATTTATTCTGATCCTAAATATTAATCAGTTACAAATAACTCCATGCACATCATATGAACATTTTCATGGGTCCCAGTGTCACTCTCTATGGAACAAGGACCCCAACAAAACGTAGTCTTGCTAGAAGCAGCTTAAGTGCATGCAGCACATCAGGGTACAGATGAATCTTGAATGAACACAAGAGAAAAGAGACCCTTAGTTGAGGTCAATTACTGGCAAAATGCTCACAATAATGTTAGTAACTGCCTGGCACTCAGAGGGATTTCCAACATGATACGGTAAGGAGGTGGAGTCAAAATCACACACACACACACACACACACACACACACATAAATCTTTATCACCCTCACCATTTTGTGTGGAGTCAGTGTCCTCCCTACATCAAAGGAGGAAAGGTTTAGATTCTTGTTGAATTTCCTATTCTATATTTTGAAAACAAGACGGTTGAAGGAAGGTCATGGAGCTAGCAATCAAGAAACAAAGGATATGGTGTGGGGATTAATTACACTAAACATGTTTGTAAACTGGGAGGACAACAAAGAGAAATTGTCATTCTAAGTAGAAAATGGTCTGAATCCCTGGAAAAGACAATGAATGATATATCAAAGCAGGATGAAACATAAAATGATAATATAAACAGACCAAGGACCTACCCAGACTCTCAGGTGGAAGCTGTTCTCTCCCCAAGGTCACCAGCTGTTTCTGAAGGTCATGTGTACACTGTGCTCAGAGACCAGCTTCTACTGGATCCATGAGGATCTTCAGGGTGAGGAGCTGGATTGGAGAACCATCTACTTTCAGGGGATAACTCATTGATCCTCCAGGTGCTGATATCAGCTCACTGTGTATGACCTACCATCCCCATGTTGAAACCACTCATGTGATGGGAGGAGGGGTGAGACCTTAGTGAAGCACTTAGGTCAGGAGGTACAGGCTCATGATGGGATCAGGGCCCTTATACACCAGGCCTGGGAAAGCTTCCTGCCCACTGGCCCTATGTGAGGTGACAGGGAAAGGATGGACTAGCACATGTGGCACTCCAGACACCACATTTGCCTGCACTTGAACCTCAGACTTCTCAGAGTCCAGAGTTTAAGATTGACGTTTTTTAATCCACCCCATCCATGTATGACATTACAGAAGCTAGAAGCTAGCACAACATATGGTAGTCTATATTGTCTTTATTTAAATTCAATTTGCCAACATATTGTATGACACCCAGTCCTCATCACATCACATGTCCTTCTTAATGCTGGTTCATCAGTCACAACACCCAACCACCCACCTTCTTTCCAGAGACGCTCACTTTGTTTCCCAGATTTAGAAGTCTTTCATGGTTTTTCTCCCTATTTTTTCCCATTCATTTTCCCTCCTTTCCCTATAATTCCTTTCCCTATTTTTATACACCCCATATGAGTGAAACCAAGATGACTGTCCTTGTCTGACTGACTAATTTCACTCAGCATAATATCCTCCAGTTTCATACACATCAAAGCAAATTGTGGTTATTCATCCTTTCTGATAGCTGAGTAATATTCTATTGTGTATATATAAGCCATATAATCTTTATCCAGTATTCTGTTGAATGACATCCATCTTCTTCCACAATTTGGCTATTGTTGGCATTACTGCTTTAAACATTGGGGGGCAGGTGTTCCATTATTTCACTACATCTATATCCCTGTGGTAAATACCCAGCAGTGCAATCGCTGGTTTGCAGGATAGCTCTATTTTTGTTTTGTCAAAATACAGCCTACATTCCTGATTAAAATCTTCAAATTAAAGGATAGAGAGAACATTCTTTAATATCATAAAACCTATCTAGGATATTTCACAGTGAATCTCATTCTCGGTGGGGAAATCAGAACTTTCCCTAAGTTCAAGAAAACACCAGGGATGTCCAATATCACAGTTTCTATTCACCATAGAAGTAGAATTCCTAGACTCAGCGGACAGCAAAATAGATAAAAGGCATTCTAAATGGCAAAGAAGAAATCAAACTCTTTGCAAAGGGCATCATAGTTTGTATAAATCTCCAAAATATATCACCTAAGATTCCAGAACTCACATAGTTAGTGACTTGACAGGAAACAAAACCAATGCAGAGAAGGCAGCTGCATTTCTACACACTAACAATGAGATTGAAGAAAGGGAAATTAGAGAACTGATCCCATTTACAATGGCACCCAACCATAAGATACCTACGAATAAGCCTAACCAATGAGGTAAAGGATGTGTTCTCTAAATCTACAGAACCGTTATGAAAGAAATCAAAGAAAATTCAAAAATATGAAAAAACATTCCATGCTCAAGGATCAGAAGAATAAATATTGTGAAAATGTCTATGTTACCCAGGGCAATTTATACATTCAATGCAATCTCTATCAAAATACCATGAGCGGTTGTATCTTCATTCTCATTAGTTTCCATGAATCTTTTTAATTCTTCCTTAATTTCCTGGTTGACCCTTTTATCTTTTAGCAGGATGGTCCTTAACCTCCACGTGTTTGAGGTCCTTCCAAACTTCTTGTTGTGATTTAGTTCTAATTTCAAGGCATTATGGTCCGAGAATATGCAGGGGACAATCCCAATCTTTTGGTATCGGTTCAGACCCGATTTGTGACCCAATATGTGGTCTATTCTGGAGAAAGTTCCATGTGCGCTTGAGAAGAATGTGTATTCAGTTGAGTTTGGATGTAAAGTTCTGTAGATATCTGTGAAATCCATCTGGTCCAGTGTATCATTTAAAGCTCTCGTTTCTTTGGAGATGTTTTGCTTAGAAAACCTATCGAGTATAGAAAGAGCTAGACTGAAGTCACCAAGTATAAGTGTATTATTATCTAAGTATTTCTTCACTTTGGTTAATAATTGATTTATATATTTGGCAGCTCCCACATTCATTTGGGGAATATAAATAATAGTGAAAGGGAAAATAAGGGAAGGGGGAAGAAATGTGTGGGAAATATCAGAAAGGGAGACAGAACGTAAAGACTGCTAACTCTGGGAAACGAACTAGGGGTGGTAGAAGGGGAGGAGGGCGGGGGGTGGGAGTGAATGGGTGATGGGCACTGGGTGTTATTCTGTATGTTAGTAAATTGAACACCAATAAAAAAAAAATACCATGAGCTTTCTTCCCAGGGATGGAACAAATAATCCTAAGGTTTGTATAAAATCGGAGAAGAAACCATATGGTGTTTGTCCTTCTCCAATTGACTTACTTCACTCAGCATAATACCCTCCAGTTCTATCCACATTGAAGCAAATGGTGGGTATTCATCATTTCTAATGGCTGAGTAATATTCCTTTGAAAGGGATTATAGGGGAAAGGAGAGAAAACAAGTGGGAAAAATCAGAGGGAGACAGAACATGAGAGACTCCAAACTCTGGGAAATGAACAAGGATAGTGGAAGGGGAGGTGGGGAGGGACTGGGTCATTGGGTGATGGGCACTAAGGGGTGTACTTCACAGGATTAGCACTGAGTGTTGTGCTATATGTTGGCAAATAGAACTCCAATAAAAATATACAAATAGTAGATAAATGGAACAGAGTAGATAACCCAGAAATGGACCTTCAACTGTATGGACAAATAATCTTCAACAAAATAGGAAAAATAATTGGTGTGGGGAAAATTGTATATACCCCTGCAGAAGAATTAAATTGGACCATTGTGTTACACCAGACAAAAAGATAAAGTCCAAATGGTTAATAGATCTAAATGTGAGACAACAATCCATCTAAATCTCTGAGGAGAAGACATGGAACAACTATTTTGAACTTAACCATGACAATTTGTTGCATGATATATCAACAAATATATATATATATATTGTCTTTATATATATTTGTTATATATATATATTTGTTATATATATATATTTGTTATATATATATATATATATATATATATATATATATATAACAGCAAGGGAAACAAAAGCAAAAATGAATTCTGGGAGCACCATCAAGATAAAAATATTCTTCAAAGCAAAGAAAACTGTCAACAAAACTAAAACACAAGCTACAGAAGGGGAGAAGATATTAGCAAATGACATATCAGACAAAGGGCTTGTATCCAACATCTATAAAGAACTTATTAAAACTCATCACCCAATAAATAAGGAATCCAGTCAAGAAATGGGGAGAAAACATGAACAGAAATTTCCCTGAACAAAACCTACACATGGTCAACAAGCACATGAAAAAACCTTCCATATCACCTGCTACCAGGGAAAAACATTTCTAAAACACAAGGAGATACCATCTCACACCAGTGAAAATTAACAAGACAGGAAGCAACAAATCTTAGAGAGGATGTGGAGAAGGGGGAACCATCTTGCACTGTTGGTGGGAATGTGAACTTGTACAACCACTCTGGAAAACTCTGTGGAAGTTCTCAAAGAGTTAAAATAGAGCTACCCTACATCCCAGCAATTGATCTGCTGGGGTTTTATCCCTAAGATACAGACACAATGAAAAATCAGGGCATCTGAATCCCAATATTCATAGCAGCAATGTCCACAATAGTGAAATTCTGGGGGTAGCCACGATGTCCTTTGAGAGATAAATGGATAAAGATGATATGGTTTATATATACAAGGGGATATTTCTCAGCCATCAGAAAGAATAAATATTTACCATTTCCATCAAAATGGATGCACCTAGAGAGTATTATGTTGAGTGAAATAAGTCAATCAGAGATGGACAATCATCATGGTTTCATCATATGTGGAACATAAGAAATAGTGACAGGTATCACAGGGGAAGGAGGAAAACTGAGTAGGGATAAATTAAAGAGGAAGACAAAACATGAGAGACTCCTATCTCTCGAACTCAAAGGGTTGCAGAAGGGGAGGTGGGTGGTGGGACTTGGTACCTCGGTGACAGACACTAAGGAGAGCACGTGATGAAATGAGCACGTGGTGTTACTGTATGATGGCAAAATGAAGTTAAATAAAATAGTGAAAGGGAATAAAGGGGAAAGGAGAAAAATGAGTGGGATATATCAGAAAGGGAGACAGAACATGAGAAACTCCTAACTGTGGGAAACTAGGGGTGATGGAAAGGGAGGTGGGTGGGGGGTGGGGTGACTGGGTGATGGGCACTGAGGGGGGCACTTAATGGGGTGAGCACTGTGTGTTATTCTATATGTTGGCAAATTGAACACCAATAAAAAATAAATTTATATAAAAAATAAAATAAATAAAATAAAATATTAAATAAATTAAAAATAATTATTAAAAGAATGCATATTATGAGCAATAACATGCCAATAAATTTGGCAATCTGGAACAAATGGATGCCTTCCTATAAATGTACAAACAACTAAATCTGAAACAGAAATGAATGGAAAAGCTGTACAGATCCAAAACCAGGAAATGAAAATCAAACATACTTAAAAAGTCTTCTAGCAATAAAAATCCCAAGCACAGATGGCTGCCCATGGGAATGCAACAAGCATTTTATTTTTTTTTATTTTTTTTTTATTTTTTTTTTGAGATTTTTTATTTATTTATGATAGTCACAGAGAGAGATAGAGAGAGAAAGAGAGAGAGAGAGGCAGACACACAGGCAGAGGGAGAAGCAGGCTCCATGCACTGGGAGCCCGATGTGGGATTCGATCCCGGGTCTCCAGGATCGCGCCCTGGGCCAAAGGCAGGCGCCAAACCATTGCGCCACCCAGGGATCCCTGCAACAAGCATTTTAAAAGAATTAATACCTATATGTCTGAAACTGTTCCAAAAATAGAAATTAAAGGAAACTTCCAAACTCATTCTTAGAGGTCAGCATTACCTTGACCTCAAAAGCAGACAAAGATCCAACTACAAGGCAGAATTACATACCAATATCCTTGATGAATATGGATGCAAAATTCCCACAAACATCATAAACAACAGGATCCAACAGCACATTAAAAGGAAAATACACCAAGACCAAATGGGCTTAATTTCTGTTCTGCAAGTGTGGTTCAGCATCTGCATATCAATCAGTGTGATGTATCTCATTAATAACAGAAAAGGATATGAACCATTTTGTCTTCTTAACTGATGCTCAAAAATCATATGGCAAAAGAGATTATTATTTCCTGATTAAAACTTTCTACTGTATAGGGATAGGGGAACATACACTACATCATAAAAGCCGTCTACAGAAGACACACAGAAAAGTCATCCTCAATAGGGAAAAGTTGAGAAATTTTCCCATAAAATGAGGAACAGGACAGGGATGCCCACTGTCACAACTGTTCTTCATCATAGTACTAGAAGTCTTAGCCTCAGCAATCAGAAAAAAAGAAGTAAAAACCATATAAATCAGCAAAGAAAAAGTCAAACTTTCACTCTTCACATACAACAAGGTAACTTACCTACAAATCCCGAAGACTCCATCGAAAAATTGCTAGAACTGATACCGGGATTCAGCAAAATCTGAGCATATATAATCAATACAAGGAAGTCAGTGGCTTTCTCTACAGTGTAAATGAAACAGAAAAAAGAAAATCAAGGACTGGATGCAATTTATAATTGCACCAGAAATCATCAGATAATGAGGAATGATCCTTACCAAAGAAGGATGGATGTATAGTCTAAACATTCCAGAACACTTCTGAAAGACAGTAAGGAAGACACAGATAGATAGAAAGTATTGATTCTCATAGATTAGAAGAATAAACATTGATAAAATATCTATACTACCAGGAGCAAGCTACACATTCAAAGCGATCCATATAAAAATACCACCAGCATTGTTCACAGAATTAAAGAAAAAAATTCTAAAAATTGTAGGGAACTACAAACAGCTCAAATAGCCAAAGCAATCCTGAAAAAGTGAAGCAAAGCTGGAGGCATCACTATTCTGGTTGCCAAGGTAAATTACAACATTGTGATAATCAGGACAGTATGGCACTGACACAAATAAAGACAAATAGAACAATTTGAGAACCCAGAAATGGACTCTGAACTCTATGGTCAAAAAATCTTGACAAAGCAGGAAAGAAGATCCAATGGAAAAAAGAAAGTCTCTTCAAAAAATGGTGTTGGGAATATTGAAGAGCCACATGCAGAAGAATGAATGGGAACACTTTTCTTACAACATTCACAAAAATAAACTCAATGTTGATGAAAGACCTAAGAATGAGGCAAGATACCATCAGACTCCTAATGACACAGGCAGCACCTTTTCTACCTCAGCTGCAACCACTTCTAGACGTGTCTCCAGAGGCAAGAAAAAGGAAAGGAAAATGAACTATGGGGACTTCATCAAGGAAAGAGCATTTTCACAGCAAAGGAATCACTCAGTGTAATTAAAAGGCAACCTACAGAATGGGAGAAGATACTTGGAAATGTCTTATCTATTTAAGGTCTGGAATCCAAAATATACAATGAGCTTATCAACCTCAACACCCACCTAAACAAACAAAACGAAACTTCAGAAACAGTAGAAGTCGTGAACAGACATACTGTCCTCTTACAAGATCCCACTTCACACCATATATTAGGTAGCTCATCCCATGTAAGATGAAATACTTTTTCTTTCCTAGGTCTGCCTTATATAATCCAAAATATTAGAAAACACAAAGAATTTGACAAGGAGGGAAAAAATTGACTCTAACTTGAAGATTAAAAGAGAAATTATGTAATAAAAAAGATATTTAATCAGTAAACAAGGAGAAAAATAAATTGCATGCTTATGAAAATTCTTATACCTATTGAATGAGGACTAGCCTCAGAAAACCACTTAGTACTAACTAATGAACTCAGGGAAAATCCAGGATATAAAATCAACATATTCAATAAAGCTGTTTCTATACACCAACAAGTTATTTATATGAAGTTACTGAAATAATCCCAGTTAGATTTATTGACTGTATCCTTTGCTGTGCAAAAGCTTCTTATCTTGATGAAGTCACAATAGTTCCTTTTTGCTTTTCTTTCTCTTGCCTTCATGGATGTATCTTGTAAGAAGTTACTTGGCCGAGTTCAAAAAGGGTGTTGCCTGTGTTCCCCTCTAGGATTTTGATGGAATCTTGTCTCACATTTACATCTTTCATCCATTTTGAGTTTATCTTTCTGTATGGTGCAAGAGAGTGGTCTAGTTTCATTCTCCTGCATGTGGATGTCCAATTTTCCCAGCACCATTTATTGAAGAGACTGTCTTTCTTCCAGTGGATAGTCTTTCCTCCTTTATCGAATATCAGTTGATCATAAAGTTGACGGTCCACTTCTGGGTTCTCTATTCTGTTCCATTGATCTATGTGTCTGTTTTTGGGCCAGGACCACACAGTCTTGATGACCACAGCCTTGTAGTACAACCTGAAATCTGGCATTGTGATGCCCCAGCTATGGTTTTCTTTTTTAAAATTCCCCTGGCTATTCAGGGTCTTTTCTGATTCCACAAAAGTCTTAAAATAATTTGTTCCAACTCTCTGAAGAAAGTCCATGGTATTTTGATAGGGATTGCATTAAAAATGTAAATTGCCCTGAGTAATATTGACATTTTCACGATATTAATTCTGCCAATCCATGAGCATGGAATATTTTTCCATCTCCCACCATTTGCTTCGATGTGGATGGAACTGGAGGGTATTAGGCTGACTGAAATAAGTCAATTGGAGAAGGACAAACATTATATGGTCTCATTCATTTGGGGAATATAAAAAATAGTGAAAGGGAATAAAGGGGAAAGGAGAAAAATAAGTGGGAAATATCAGAAAGGGAGACAGAACATGAAAGACTCCTAACTCTGGGAAATGAACTAGGGGTGGTGGAAGGGGAAGGGGGCAGGGGGTAAGGATGATTGTGTGGCAGACACTGAGGTGTACACTTGACGGGATGAGCACTGGGTGTTATTCTGTATGTTGACAAATTGAGCATCAATAAAAAATAAATTTATTAAAATAAAAGACAGGGATCCCTGGGTGGCGCATTGGTTTGGCACCTGCCTTTGGCCCAGGGCCCGATCCGGGAGACCCTGGATCGATTCCCACGTCAGGCTCCCGGTGCATGGAGCCTGCTTCTCCCTCTGCCTGTGTCTCTGCCTCTCTCTCTGTGTGTGTGACTGTCATAAATAAATAAAAATTTAAAATAAAATTAAAATAAAATAAAAGACAAAGATTGAGTTAAAAAAATAACCCCAGTTAGACAGGCATCAAAAATAAATAATATTGCTTAAGTTTCACTAAGTAGATGAAATACTCTACTAAAAATGAACTATATTAATGAAAGTGTAAAAAAGGCCACAGAGAAATTCAAAGATAAGTACATTGGTAAATTTGAACGTCATATACTCACAGTGTGATCTACACAAAGTGATTAGAATTTTGAAGTAATCCTTCTTTATAACGTGTAAAGATGGAATTTAAGTTTGGAGTTGCTTATGTAGTCAGAGGACATGCAAATTAGACCCTCTCTCCACTCATTAAACCAGCCCAGCATGGACCCTGCAGCCTGAAGAGGATCCCCAGCTCAGGATTCTCAGGTGACCCCGATCTAAGATCAGGACAAAATACAGACAACTCACCATGAAGTTAGTGCTCAGCTGGGTTTTCCTTGTCACTATTTTAAAAGGTAATTCATGGAGAACAAGAGACATTGAGAATGTGAGTGGAGGTGAGTGAGAGAAACAGGGGATGTGGGACAGTGTCCTGACCAGGATGTCTTGTGTCTGCAGGTGTCCAGGGTGAAGTGCAGCTGGTGGAGTCTGGGGGAGACCTGGTGAAGCCTGGGGCATCCCTGAGATTCTCCTGTGTGGCCTCTGGATTCACCTTCAGTAGCTACAGCATGCAGTGGGTCCGCCAGGCTCCACGAAAGGGGCTGCAGCGGGTCGCATGGATTTATGCTAGTGGAAGTAGCACAAGCTATGCAGACGCTGTGAAGGGCCGATTCACCATCTCCAGAGACAACGCCAAAAACACCCTCTATTTGCAGATGAACAGCCTGAGAGCTGAGGACACCGCTGTGTATTACTGTGTGAGGGACACAGAGAGGCGACCTCAGTGTAAGCCCGGACACAAACCTCCCTGTAGAAGGGGATTGAGACCACCAGGGGGTGCACACTCTTCACCACTTCTGTCTTGAAGGCCCAGGAGCAGGTGCAGATGGAGGTTCTGGGCAGGTTTCCTGTCGGGGTCTGGGTTTTCTCTCCATGGAGCAGTTTCTCCCAGGGAGGCTCTCTGGACACATGATTCTGTGTTTACCTATTCCATTCGGATTTCTTTTTTTTTTTTAGGAAGCAACTATTGATATGGAGATAACACACATATGCTTAGACTTGATTACACTTGTGACTAAATATGAAATAATTACAAATATATCCATGTTGAGAATGATGGATATGAGGTCAACCAGTAAATGTAGCCAAAATCCAAGTAGAGAGAAATGATCTGAAAATTTGGAAAATGAGTAAAGTGATATCATGAAAACAGCAAAAAGCATGAAATAGAAGAGACCTGAGGTCCTACCCAGACTCTCAGCTCAAAGCTGTCCACTACTGAAGGTCATCAACTGGTTCCGAAGGTCATGTGTGCACACAGTTCACACATGAACCATAATCTTCTACTGGACCCCTGAGGATCCTCAGGGTGAGGAGCTGTATTGGGAGACTTTCCGTCTAGAGAGAATAGCTCATGGAGCCTTCAGGTGTTGATATTGCTCACTCTGTGTGACCTCTACCATCCCCATGTTGAATCATAAGCCCATGTAATGAGGGGAGCAGGTGGGGCCTTAGGGGAGCACTCAGGTCAGGAGGTGCAGTGTCATGTCTGGATAAGGCCCTTTATATGCAGGACTGGGAAACCTCCATTCTCTTGTCCCCACTTGAGGGAATAATTGAAAGGATATGATAAAATCTGGGCTCTCTCCAGACACCACATCTGTCTGCACCTGGAACTCAGGCTTCCCAGACTCCAGAACTATGGGAATGAGTGTCTGTTTTTTAATCCACCCAGTCCATGTATGATGTTCCAGCAGGGGGCACAGGAAAAGACACTAGTGACACGTGGACCCATTCACTGATGCTATGGTTTTTCCTGCTGCATTTGTCGTGAAAAGTCCCTGATAACTTCCATCCATGAGGTAAAGGGTGGATTTCTCACATGTTCACTCCTGCAGAGAGGAGTAACCTGTGGACAATCCTAGGACTCTGTGTGAACAAGGCCCAGTGGACACGCAGAGTGAGAACCTTTACAGGGAGTCAGGGGGTTGGGAGATTGTGTAACTTTAGTGTAAGGATGATGATTTATCAACATTTCCAGGGAAAGGGGATTTGCTGACCCTGTGGGACTTGAATCTGAGCATCACCTTCCAGATGCTGATAGAATGATGGCTGTGAGGGTCATGAGAGCAGTTTGGTGCTTTCCAGACTCCTTTCTTGTCTGAGTCTTTTGTGAGTTTAACTATGTAATTCCTTGGAGATGGTCTACTTTTGTTAAATCTCATGTGAGTATCTGTACTTCTTGGATGTTGATGTCTGTGTAATTTGTGATTAGGGAGCTTTTCCCTTACTATTTCATGGAATAAATCATCTGCCCCTTTTTCTCTCTGCCCTCCTAGGGTCTTCTATCTTAGGAATGTCATTGTTTCAAAATTTGCTGATTTTCAAAAATCTTCATCTTTGGTTCTTTAACTGTGTTTCAGCTTTTTCTCAGTCATTATTTTTCATAATTTTATCTTCCCTAATGCTGACTTACACCTCCATTTTTTACATCATCATTTTATGAGCTCCATTTTGGGTAGCAGCTTCATTATATTATTTTTAATTTGGCCAGAATCAATTATAGCTCAATTATCTCAGCAGAAATGGAACCTCAATTGTTTTCTATCCTTTCTTCAAGTCCACCTTGTATTCTTTATATCATTGTTTTACATTCCAGTTTAGACATCTTGCTGTTAACTGTATTGACTAAAACAGTGATCAAGAGGTTTTCCTCTGCAAATTTCTCAACAAGACATTAGCCAATAGGATCTAACAATATATTAAGAAAATTATTTACCATGACCAAGTAGTATTTATTCCCGGGACACAAGGCTGGTTCAACACTCGTAAAACAATCAATGTGATTCATCATATCAGCAAGAGAAAAGCCAAGAACCATATGATCCTCTCATTAGATGCAGAGAAAGCATTTGACAAAAATACAGCATCCATTCCTGATCAAAACTCTTTAGAGTGTAGGGAGAGAGGGAACATTCCTCAACATCTTAAAAGCCATCTACGAAAAACCCACAGCAAATATCATTCTCAATGGGGAAGCACTGGGAGCCTTTCCCCTAAGATCAGGAACAAGACAGGGATGTCCACTCTCACCACTGCTATTCAACATAATATTGGAAGTCCTAGCCTCAGCTATCAGACAACAAAAAGACATTAAAGGCATTCAAATTGGCAAAGAAGAAGTCAAACTCTCCCTCTTCACCGATGACATGATACTCTACATAGAAAACCCAGAAACCTCCACTCCAAGATTGCTAGAACTCATACAGCAATTTGGTAGCCTGACAGGATACAAAATCAATGTCAAGAAATCACTGGCATTTCTGTACACTAACAATGAGGCTGAAGAAAGAGAAATTAAGCAGTCAATCCCATTTACAATTGCACCCAAAAGCATAAGATACCTAGGAATAAACCTAACCAAAGAGGTAAAGGATCTATACCATAAAAACTATAGAACACTTCTGAAAGAAATTGAGGAAGACACAAAGAGATGGAAAAATATTCCATGCTCATGGATTGGCAGAATTAATATTGTGAAAATGTCAATGTTACCCAGGGCTATGTACACGTTTAATGCAATCCCTATCAAAATACCATGGACTGTCTTCAGAGAGTTGGAACAAATTATTATAAGATTTGTGTGGAATCAGAAAAGATCCCAAATAGTCAGGGGAATTTTAAAAAAGAAAACCATATCTGGGGGTATCACAATGCCAGATTTCAGGTAGTACTACAAAGCTGTCATCATCAAGACAGTGTGGTACTGGCACAAAAACAGACACATAGAACAATGGAACAGAATAGAGAACCCAGAAGTGGACCCACAACTTTATGGTCAACTAATATTTGATAAAGGAGGAAAGACTATCCACTAGAAGAAAGACAGCCTCTTCAATAAAATGGTGCTGAGAAAATTGGACATCCACATGCAGAAGAATGAAACTAGACCACTCTCTTGCACCATACACAAAGATAAACTCAAAATGGATGAAAGATCTAAATGTGAGACAAGATTCCATCAAAATCCTAGAGGAGAACACAGGCAACACCCTTTTTGAACTCGGCCACAGTAACTTCTTGCAAGATACATCCACGAAGGCAAAAGAAACAAAAGCAAAAATGAACTGTTGGGACTTCATCAGGATAAGAAGCTTTTGCACAGCAAAGGATGCAGTCAATAGAACTAAAAGACAACCTACAGAATTGGAGAAGATATTTGCAAATGACATATCAGATAAAGGGCTAGTTTCCAAGATCTATAAAGAACTTATTAAACTCAACACCAAAGAAACAAACAATCCAATCATGCCCTGGCCAGGTACCATAGAAACAAGAGCAACATTAATAAACATAGTGACACCTAAGGTCAAACCAAAATAGTCATTTACTCACCCGGGGCACCTATGGTTCTAGGAAAGAACATAACAATTTGGGTTGGAAATGGAAGTGTCAGTGTCCCCCTCCCACGGAACAGGAGACTTGGAGATCAGACTACACAGGGGCTTCCATGGTTCCCGAAACCAGGATGAGCCTCCACCACCATCCAGATACCAATTATCCATGGGAATAAAGAAAGTGGTTGGACAGATTGACATATAGTTATTATGGACATGTCTGGAGTATCTTGGTTCTTCACCTTTATTTCTCCATCCTCTGTGCTCCTCATGGACAGGTCCCTGCATGTACATTGAATATTTCATGAATTATCAATCTATCACAGAAGTCATTCTTCCCTTTTGCATATTCTATATTTCTCTCTGGCTCCTATGCTTCTGTCTCTGAACCCCAAGATTTCAACACATGTATAGTATCGGGGAGAGTCTCAAAACATTAAAATTAGCAAGTTAACATTGTTTGTTTTTCTATTCCCCAGAAAAATCTTGATATAATGCAGTTATTTATTGCTTTCCTTGTGACTTATCATTTCTGTATTCATTGTTTCTTCTCTGTACATTCTTTGTTCCCCAATATTACCAGGTATTTACATAACTAGCAATGATGGACTCCCCATTTACACTTTTCACTGTAGGAAGAGGCTCAGCCAAAGGAAAGAGTAACATTCCTGATCCTCTGAACACCCACAGATTTCTACTGGCAGAGCTCATGGTTCCTCTGTGTCCTCATATGGACCATGGTTCCTCAGCTGTGACCTTGGACCTCGTGTTCCGGCTCAGCCTGGAAGCTAAGGAGGCCCCAATCCTGCACCCAGCTCTTCACCTGCAACAGGACACAGTTTCTTTTTTTTAATTTTTTTTTTAATTTTTTTTTAAATTTTTATTTATGATAGTCACAGAGAGAGAGAGAGAGGCAGAGACACAGGCAGAGGGAGAAGCAGGCTCCATGCACCGGGAGCCCAACGTGGGATTCGATCCCGGGTCTCCAGGATCGCGCCCTGGGCCAAAGGCAGGCGCCAAACCGCTGCGCCACCCAGGGATCCCAGGACACAGTTTCTTAAGCACAGGTGTCTTGTGCTTAAGGAATGAGACCTGCCCTCTGGAGCCCCCTGTGTAGGTTCCAGCGGAGGTCCATTCCCTCTGAATCACAGGCATTTACTCATGAGGATATTTGATGACCCTCTGCACACAGGACCACCACATCAGGGACTCTGGAGGGATTAAAGCTTATGGGCTACAGGACGCCTATGTGTCTGAGGAGTAGAATGAAAGGCGTTCAGGGGCAAAAGTGACACCAGCTCTATGAGAGGGCCCTCCATATTCATACAGACCACAGCCCCCAAGCCATGGACCTTGGACATTCCCTCTTTTCATGGGGGTCTTGGCCAATACATCTCCCTACTTTTGGTTTGTTGGTTTAACCTGAATATCTATGAGGGTTCTGGCAGAAGCCTAGATACAGGAGACCCTGCTGTCTGAGGTGCAAGGAGCAGGTGTCAGGAGGAGTGTCCACCAGCAAGATGGAGCCCCATGAATGGACAGAACCAGAGCTGTCTGGTAATGAGTACTCATGTGGAATCTGGGTTCACTCTCAAAAAGCTGAACCCACTCACCTGCCTCTCTAATGCCCAACCCACCAGGTGACCTAGAGCATTACATGAGTAAGCTGACATGATGCTGATATTTCTGCTCCTCCAATTCTCAGGGTCAACTCTTCCATAATCATGGGTCACCAGGCACTCATCTGTAGCCCAGAGATGGTGAATGGATGGTAGCTCCTGTGCTTCCTCTGCTCAGGCTGTAGTTCATGCCTGGTGGTGTCCACGCTAAACCACAGCAGTCAGCACAGCCCAGACTCCTTGCACTAACCAGGTCTCCTGTATGGTGGGCATGAACTCAGGGCCCATTCCTGGTCAGAGGTGACACATACTTGAATGTATCCTGATGTGTGATGTGTGCAGCCCTATTGAGGATGACCATGAGACAAACTGGATGAAATACACTGGGGCAGTGACCAGAATCCTCCCAGAGCACATCATTACTGGTGACCCTGTAGAAGACCCACAAGGACTGTCTACACACAACATCAAGATCCATTGAGGAGGTATTTTATCCAAAACAGAAGCAGGTGCATCTCCTCCACTACGGTCTTTATGTGCAGCTCTTCTATTCTTGAAACATGACCCATATGCGAGCCCATCTGCACAGGTGAGACAGATACTGATTTCCAGGAGGGATAACCTCAGTTCAGAGACACTTTCATGTCACTCAGGTAGGAGACGCTGATCCAACATGCAGCATTCCAGGAACCCTATTCCCGCATCAACTGCTGTCTTTGCTTCTAGGGAGGCTGCCCTTTCCAGGGGCCTCCATGACCTGAATTTGGGTTCTTGTCTGTGTTCTCTGGGAAAGGGGACATCCAGGGTCTGCAGGTTTACTGATATATCCCCCCATGGGTATGGGGTAGAGTTCTGGAAGCAATGACAGAGTGTGTCAACCTGGGAATGATACTCTGAAGGGCAGGCCTGGACCCTCTTTTTTTTTTTTTTTAATTTTTTAATTTATTTATGATAGTCACAGAGAGAGAGAGAGAGAGAGGCAGAGACACAGGCAGAGGGAGAAGCAGGCTCCATGCACCGGGAGCCCGACGTGGGATTCGATCCCGGGTCTTCAGGATCGCGCCCTGGGCCAAAGGCAGGCGCCAAACCGCTGCGCCACCCAGGGATCCCAGGCCTGGACCCTCTTATCCACAGACCTGCAGGTTCCCAGATGCTGGGAGAACAAACAAAACCAACATGCAAAAACTTCCCTATCTCTGCTTGAATCATATTTTCTTCAGAGTTGTTGTGAAACAAGTCACACCCAGGCCCAGAATCAATGTGGAGGACACTGCCCATGAGTTTGGTGCTGGGAAGAAGGGAACATTGGGATCCTTACTGCAAATATCAGCTACAGTGTGTGTGTGTTTGTGTGTGTGTGTGTGTGTGTGTGTTATTGGACAGTGGAGGTGCAATGGGTTGTGAACTGCCTCTCTGCACAAGCAGATATAGTCATATGGGACCTTCAACACCAGGAACCTAAGTGAGATAAGAGGCTTCCCAGAGAACTCTGACTTTCTGGCCTCCAGTGAGTATGGACTGTGTCAGTGCATCTGGGGGTCCAGGCAAGTGGCTCCATTAGGGTTCAGTGTTCAGACCCCCCTTGCTTGGGGTCTCCCTGCTGACTTCACAGCTTGGAAGGCCAGGTCGCTATTGCAGGAGATGTTATCAGAACACATGGTGTCATCGGAAGAGCTATCTGAAGGCACATCACACCCATTGTAGGGGTAGAAAGATTTCCTTCTAGAGTCTTAGGCTGCTTGAATAATTACATTGACATAAGACAACAGGATAAAAAGAATATCAATTTTGAATATATAGGAGATTGTGAAACATAAAGACATAGAGATGTCAGTAAAATACATAGGATTTACATCTTTATAAAGCGTGGGGATTGGGAGGCATGACAACACAAAGGAAGTAGGTCTGTGGAAATAAATTATTAAAGAAATAAGGTTTGTTTGTACAGTTTCTTGGGCTTAAAATCCTATTTCTGGTACTAAAGAAATCACGCCTCTGGAACAGTGAGTATGGTTTTCCATCAGAAGACTTGTCTTCAGCTCAGGGAGTCAGGGAGGGTCAGGGTATCTCTGCACTGGCTGTTTTTTTTAGTACATTTAATTACATGGACACACGTTTGGTGGCATATTAAGCACCCCTTCACCATGTAATACAGGAGTTGAGACCCTTCAGTAAATACCCTGTGAGCCCAGACAGCGTCCTACTTGCAGGGCCCAGGTCAGGCCTGCAGGGGACGCTCAGGACCACCACGCAAAGGACTGCTGCCAGAGAAACAGCTACACAGGGTTCTGGAGAAGGCTTTCCTCTCAGAAGTTGGAGTCACCTTGTTCAGGAAACAATCTATATTTTAATTGAAGTTTGATTTGCCAACATATAGTATAACACCCAGGGCTCATCCCATCAAGTGCCCTCCTCAGAGCCCATCATCCAGTTCAGAAATCCATCTAAAATGCAAGTAGGACAGGGAGAGCTACAGGCTGTGTAAGTCTCCTGTTCTGTCAGGAGCATTTGCTAAACTCTATACAGTGAGGAGCACATTTGCAGAGCATGCAATCCACCACTTTTACATATCTGAGGTGTGAAGAGATAGAGGTGGGAATGCACTGATTACCGCATTGGATGCAGCATATTGGAAACACACTGATCCAAGAATAAGACATTCAGATCTCAGAGCCAACATCAGGTTCAGAGAGTCTGTCATTCAGAGGTGCCTTCACAATGAGGAGGATTTCCTGTGGCTTCTAGACCATCGGTGGGAGATGTTGTGCTTGCACGCAGTTCAGGAAACTGGAAGGGGACCTACATCGTCAAACAAGGATTAAGACTTGGGTATCAGGTTCCTACATAGCACAGTCCTGTGATGGAGATCGGCTCCTTCTCTAGATGAGGCTTGTATTGAGTATGAAATACTCCATCTCATGAATTTTCAAATCATCCAAGATGCAATAGGCTAAGTATGGGAATATCTGTGCCCTGAGCATCACCCAAAACCTGCACATGCTCCCTCCAGTAGCCCCTTATATTGCAGCCCTCACCATGGACTGCTGGAGAAACCTCTTCCTGCTGGCACTGGCTACTGCTAAAGGACACTCTAGTTTCTAGTCTGAAGACAGTATCAGGCCAGTCAGGGATGTCTATATCCCTTCCTGTTCCTCTCCACAGGTGGGGACTCTGAGGTCCAGCTGGTGCAGTCTGGGACTGAGTTGAGGAAGCCAGGGGCATCCATGAAGGTCTCTTCCAAGATGTCTGGATACACCTTCATTAACTAATGTATGCATTGGGTATGACAGGCTTCAGGACTAGGGCTTGATTAGATGGGACGAAATGATCCCAAAGATGGTGCCACAAGGTATGCACAGAAGTTCCAGGGAAGAGTCACCCTGAGGGCATGGCCTCCACAAGCACAGTCTGCACAGTCTGCAGTCTGAGGACACAGCCGTGTACTACTGTGCAAGACTCAGTGTGAGAACCCACATCCTGGGAGAGTCAGAATCCCTGGTGAGAGGACAGTTTTGGTGGTGGGCTAAGGAGGTGACAGCAACAAGGGTTCTCCTCCTATGACTTCCTCATAGCAATGAGCCAGGGGTTTTGGACAAAGTTAATATACTCATGTGCACATCATTCTCTCCAGCAGGGTTTAAAGCTACAGTTACACTGAAAGAATGATCCTGGTTAAACACTTTGCATCAAATTAATTTTATTACTTGTTGTAGTGGGGATATTTGCAAACTATGCGGACAGAAAAGGGGGAATTCCTTGAGGTCTCATCTGTAAAGTATTGGAAGGTGTTGTGCTTCAGAATCTGAGACTGTTGATTTGTCTGCAAAAGGGTCAGAAATTTTCCCACTTTATTCTGAAATGTGACAATATGCTTGGAGAAAAGAAAGAAAGTGAACACCATGGATGAATTTTTCCAACCCACTCTCTGTTTCAGCAGCACACACATCACATTCTAGTAGGACATTCATGAACTTATGGTCACAAGTCCTGGGCTGACAGGTGTGCCAGGTTCAAGCTCAGTCTACGTCAGCACATCATCCTTGCAATACCCCCCTTCAGTGCTGAGTTTCTGCAGAGGCTCCTCCCCACCCAGTCCACCCCAATGGTGTCTCTGTCCCTAGGGCATTTCTGGGAGTCACCACAAACATGGGCATCATTGGATGACCTGGGATGATGTGACCTGAAAACCCAAACCATAGTCTTCCTTGGCCACAGTTTCCAGGAATAACACACAAGGCTCAGGTCTGCACACGTTAATTCCCTTACCATCTGGAGGGCTACATAAAGTCAAATAATAAGCAATGAAGCAGCATAACAGGTTATAAAAACAATGCACAGAAGTAAGGTACATTTCTATACACTGACAGGGATACAGAAGAAAGAGAAACCCAAGAATAAATCCCATTTACAATGGTAAAAACAACAATACTTAAGCGTGATCCAAACTAAAGAAGTAAAGGATCTGTACTCTGAGAACTGTAGAAACATACCTGAGATGATGATGATCTCTGTGCTGCATCAGAGGAACATTGTTCATGTTCTATAAAGCATAACTCTGCTCCATGAGTTAACAGGCCCCCATGTCAGGTACTTGTCTCAGGAGAAGGGAGGCAGCCTCCCAGTATAGGAATTGTACCTAAAGGAACCCTCTTACACAGTTGGTGGGAATGTGAACTGGTGTAGCCACTCTGGAAAACTGTGGAGGTTCCTCAAAGAGTTAAAAATAGACCTGCCCTATGACCCAGAAATTTCACTGCTGGGGATTTACCCCAACAATATGGATGCAATGAAATGCCGGGACACCTGCACCCTGATGTTTCTAGCAGCAATGTCCACAATAGCCAAACTGTGGAAGGAGCCTCGGTGTCCATCAAAAGATGAATGGATAAAGAATTTGTGGTTTATGTAGACAATGGAATATTACTCAGCTATTAGAAATGACAAATACCCACCATTTGCTTCAATGTGGATGGAACTGGAGGGTATTATACTGAGTGAAATAAGTCAATCAGAGAAGGACAAACATTATATGTTCTCATTCATTTGGGGAATATAAATAATAGTGAAAGGGAATAGAAGGGAAGGGAGAAGAAATGGGTAGGAAATATCAGAAAGGGAGACAACAGACCATGGAAGACTCCTAACTCTGGGAAACGAACTAGGGGTGGTGGAAGGGGAAGAGGGCGGTGGGTGGGGGTGACTGGGTGGTGGGCATTGAGGGGGGCTCTTGACAGGATGAGCATTGGGTGTTATTCTGTATGTTAGCAAATTGAACACCAATAAAAATAAATTTATTATTTAAAAAAATAAAAAAAACAAAAAAAATAAATAAAAATAAATAAATAAATAAATAAATAAAATTCCCACCAAAAAAAGGAATTGTACATACAGACCACAGAGTGGGTGCCCTGTGTTGGTGTCTGCGACCTCGAGGACATTGGTACCACATCCAGGATGTGCAGGTGTCCTGGAAGAAAAAGATCATCAGCCCAGAGGATCAGGATCAAGGTCTCCAGTTGTGCCTATGCTGTGCATGCAATGGTTCATGTGAGGTCAAGTACATCAGTGAGGAAACTGAAAGAAATATCATCTTAAGAGTTAGAAACCATAACAAATCTTTTTATTTCATTTTTTGCATATTATGAACTTTTGTATATATATTCTTTTATTGGAGTTTGATTTGCCAACATATAGCATAACACCCATGCTATATTTCATTTTTTAAGATTATGTTTATTTATTCATGAGAGACACACAGAGAAAGGGGGGCAGAGAAATAGGCAGAGGGAGAAGTAGGCTCCATGCAGGAAGCCCAGTATGGGAATCAATCCCAGGACTCCAGGATAACTCCCTGAGCTGAAGGCAGATGCTTTACTGCTGAGCAACCCAGGCATCCCCAAATCACTTTGTTTATAGCAGATGTAACAAATATATAACTTTCTATGCAATTATGTCTGGAATAAATGTTAATACTGTGTATATAAGACTAGATTTGTAAAGTCCTCTACACCAATGTGGACCCCTTAAATACCTTTTTGAAAGATCGATTCGATTTAAATAAATTGTCATGCAATGATTTGTTTAACATTGATCCTCATTCTTAGAAACCAGAGGCCATATATTGACCTGCTTGCAACACAGCTCATGGACCACGACTCTCCCAACACCAAACAACATGCTTTGTGGGTTCAACAAGTAGATGTCCATGGGTGGTCCTGGGAGGTCCATGGAAGCCTAGCCCAGTCCCTGTCCACTTAAAAGGACAGGATACAACCCAAAAACACCCACTTCTCCTCAACATCTAGGGTAAAATCTTCTCTCAGGCAGAGGGAGCTCAGAGCTCTCTTCAAAGGCTGGTTGAGGTCTCTGGTGAAGGCAGAGCTGTAATATGGAGGAAGATGATTTTCTGGGGCCTTCTCTGTGTCTGGTGACTGCTCTTCAAGTTGATGGTCTCAGATGTCAGGTGGGGGACCATGGGGATAGTTGTGAATGCTCGTGACTGACAGCGCCTGAGTCTCCTTGTCCTCAGGCTCATTTCCCAGGTGCTGCTGCAAGATTCAGAGCAATGACAGGAGAGGGAATCACGGACCCCACACCTCACCACCACTGTCTATTGATTTTCCATGTAAACCATTGATTTCTGGTAGAAATGCATCCACCAACACCAGGAGAATGGGTGCAGTGAGTTGGATCATAATTAATTATAACACATGCAACAGCCTGTCCCACAGGAGCCACATCCCAGAGTCCCATCCTGAATCCCATCCCAGAACAAGTGCTCCCTGTAGCTGAGCTCATTTCCCACCAAACAACTGGCCATGTCTTACTGCACAGGAGTAATGGGGAGGGGCCATCAGTGTGAGCCCAGACACACACCTCCCTGCAGGGACAGGGGAGGGGCTAAGCTAGGGGGTCCCTGAGGTCACCAGAAGATGTGCAGGTCACCAGAGTCCTCTCAGGTCAACAAGGGAACACTCAGGTCGCTAGGGGCTCCACAGGTAGCCAGGGAGCACTTGGATGAACAAATGTAGTCAAGGGACTAGGGCAATTAGGAATAAGGACAGGGTAAGACCCAAGAACAAGTGCAGAAGGTGAATTGTCTTTCTTCTAGCTAGAAAAATACGCTCCTTGTTGGTCTTCATTTTTAAAGGTCATGATATTTTATTCATAATATATGTTAAAATCATTACATTTTATTTTGCATAATATGTAAACTAAAATATCCCTTAAATGATCTCTGGAAATAAACGATGAAAACTTTATATTATGAGGAAATAATAACTCATGAATATTTACATCTAACCTCCTAGATTTTGTGATAATTTATTGATATTTCCAAAACTAAAAGTTATGGGATTATAATATATGATTATAAATAAATGAATAAGTGCAAAAATCTATAGGTATATGTAGCCTATTTAATAAAACTTTTTGTAAAATATTTCCATAATTAATATCTAAAATAAAATTTATTGATGGACAAAATAACAAAATATGTGATTACTCACAGTTGACAATATATCAATTACTCTACATGAATTGATATTTAAAATTTCACTCCAAATGTACTCATTTTAATACACTATTCCTTAGTCAAAATCATTATCTGCCTGTGTTACATACCTGATTATATCACCCTGACATGCCTTCTGCACTTCTCCAACTGCAAAGCTCTAGGAATGACCCCAGGATGAACAGAAGTTGTCTTCTCTCATGTCAGTCAAACACCAGATGTCTCTCTCCTCTTGTATCATGAGGTTTCTTCAGAATCTCAAAGCTGGAGGAGGAGCAAGATGGCTGAAGAGTAGGGTCTCCAAATCACCTGTCTCCACCAAATTACCTAGAAAACCTTCAAATTATCCTGAAAATCTATCAATTCGGCCTGAGATTTAAAGAGAGACCAGCTGGAATGCAACAGTGAGAAGAGTTCGCGCTTCTATCAAAGTAGGAAGACGGGGAAAAAGAAATAAAGAAACAAAGGCGTCCAAGGGGGAGGGGCCCCCGCGAGGAGCCGGGCTGAGGCCAGGGCGAGTGTCCCCAGGACAGGAGAGCCCCGTCCCGGAGGAGCAGGAGCTGCACCGACCTTCCCGGAGGAAAGGGGCGCGCAGGGAGTTGGAGCAGGACCCAGGAGGGCGAGGATGCCCTCGGGCTCCCGAGGACAGTAACAGCAACTGCGAGCCCAGGAGAGTGCGCCGAGCTCCCTAAGGGCTGCAGCGCGCACGGCGGGACCCGGCGGGACCCGGAGCAGCTGAAGGGGCTCGGGCGGCGGCTCCGCGGAGGGGGCTGCGCGGCCCCGGGAGCAGCTCGGAGGGGCTCGGGCGGCGGCTCCGCGGAGGGGGTTTCGGCCCGGGATCGCGAATCCAACAGCGCAGGCTCCGGAGCACAGAGCGCCGGGACACAGCCCAGGATCCCGCCTCCCCCCGGGACAGGCAGAGGCCGGGAGGGCCCAGGACAGCGAGGACGCTCCTGCCCCAGCTGAGCAGATCAGCGGCCCCGCCCCGGAGCCTCCAGGCCCTGCAGACCGAGTTCCTGCCGGAGCTGAATCCAGGTTTCCAGACCTGGCCCCGCCACTGGGGCTGTTGCTCCTGCGGCCTCACGGGGTAAACAACCCCCACCGAGCCCTGCACCAGGCAGGGGCACAGCAGCTCCCCCAACTGCTAACACCTGAAAATCAGCACAACAGGCCCCTCCCCCAGAACACCAGATAGACTGACAACTTCCAGGAGAAGCCAAGGGACTTAAAGTACACAGAATCAGAAGATATTCCCCCATGGTTCTTTTTTTTTATTTTATTTTTATTTTTTTTATTTTTTTTGCTTTTGGATTTGTTTCCTTCCCCCACCCCTTTTTATTCTCCTTTCTTTTTCTTTCTCTTTTTCTTCTTTTTTTTCTTTTTTTTCTTTTTTTCTTCCCTTTTTTTCTCTTTCTCTTTTCTTTCCTTCTTTTTCTCCTCTCTTTTTCTCTTTTTCTCAACACAACTTGCTTTTGGCCACTCTGCACTGAGCAAAATGACTAGAAGGAAAACCTCACCTCAAAAGAAAGAATCAGAAACAGTCCTCTCTCCCACAGAGTTGCAAAATCTGGATTACAATTCAATGTCAGAAAGCCAATTCAGAAGCACTATTATACAGCTACTGGTGGCTCTAGAAAAAAGCATAAAGGACTCAAGAGACTTCATGACTGCAGAATTTAGAGCTAATCAGGCAGAAATTAAAAATCAATTGAATGAGATGCAATCCAAACTAGAAGTCCTAACGACGAGGGTTAACGAGATGGAAGAACGAGTGAGTGACATAGAAGACAAGTTGATAGCAAAGAGGGAAACTGAGGAAAACAGAGACAAACAATTAAAAGACCATGAAGATAGATTAAGGGAAATAAACGACAGCCTGAGAAAGAAAAACCTACGTTTAATTGGGGTTCCCGAGGGCGCCGAAAGGGACAGAGGGCCAGAATATGTATTTGAACAAATTCTAGCTGAAAACCTTCCTAATCTGGGAAGGGAAACAGGCATTCAGATCCAGGAAATAGAGAGATCCCCCCCTAAAATCAATAAAAACCGTTCAACACCTCGACATTTAATAGTGAAGCTTGCAAATTCCAAAGATAAAGAGAAGATCCTTAAGCAGCAAGAGACAAGAAATCCCTGACTTTTATGGGGAGCAGTATTAGAGTAACAGCAGACCTCTACACAGAGACCTGGCAGGCCAGAAAGGGCTGGCAGGATATATTCAGGGTCCTAAAGGAGAAGAACATGCAACCAAGAATACTTTATCCAGCAAGGCTCTCATTCAAAATGGAAGGAGAGATAAAGAGCTTCCAAGACAGGCAGCAACTAAAAGAATATGTGACTTCCAAACCAGCTCTGCAAGAAATTTTAAGGGGGACTCTTAAAATTCCCCTTTAAGAAGAAGTTCAGTGGAACAGTCCACAAAAACAAGGACTGAATAGATATCATGATGACACTAAACTCATATCTCTCAATAGTAACTCTGAATGTGAACGGGCTTAATGACCCCATCAAAAGGTGCAGGGTTTCAGACTGGATAAAAAAGCAGGACCCATCTATTTGCTGTCTACAAGAGACTCATTTTAGACAGAAGGACACCTACAGCCTGAAAATAAAAGGTTGGAGAACCATTTACCATTCGAATGGTCCTCAAAAGAAAGCAGGGGTAGCCATCCTTATATCAGATAAACTAAAATTTACCCCAAAGACTGTAGTGAGAGATGAAGAGGGACACTATATCATACTTAAAGGATCTATTCAACAAGAGGACTTAACAATCCTCAATATATATGCCCCGAATGTAGGAGCTGCCAAATATATCAATCAATTATTAACCAAAGTGAAGAAATACTTAGATAATAATACACTTATACTTGGTGACTTCAATCTAGCTCTTTCTATACTCGATAGGTCTTCTAAGCACAACATCTCCAAAGAAACGAGAGCTTTAAATGATACACTGGACCAGATGGATTTCACAGATATCTACAGAACTTTACATCCAAACTCAACTGAATACACATTCTTCTCAAGCACACATGGAACTTTCTCCAGAATAGACCACATATTGGGTCACAAATCGGGTCTTAACCGATACCAAAAGATTGGGATGGTCCCCTGCATATTCTCAGACCATAATGCCTTGAAATTAGAAGTAAATCACAACAAGAAGTTTGGAAGGACCTCAAACACGTGGAGGTTAAGGACCATCCTGCTAAAAGATAAAAGGGTCAACCAGGAAATTAAGGAAAAATTAAAAAGATTCATGGAAACTAATGAGAATGAAGATACAACCGTTCAAAATCTTTGGGATGCTGCAGAAGCAGTCCTAAGGGGGAAATATATCGCAATACAAGCATCCATTCAAAAACTGGAAAGAACTCAAATACAGAAGCTAACCTTACACATAAAGGAGCTAGAGAAAAAACAGCAAATAGATCCTACACCCAAGAGAAGAAGGGAGTTAATAAAGATTCGAGCAGAACTCAATGAAATCGAGACCAGAAGAACTGTGGAACAGATCAACAAAACCAGGAGTTGGTTCTTGGAAAGAATTAATAAGATAGATAAACCATTAGCCAGCCTTATTAAAAAGAAGAGAGAGAAGACTCAAATTAATAAAATCATGAATGAGAAAGGAGAGATCAGTACCAACACCAAGGAAATACAAACGATTTTAAAAACATATTATGAACAGCTATACGCCAATAAATTAGGCAATCTAGAAGAAATGGAGGCATTCCTGGAAAGCCACAAACTACCAAAACTGGAACAGGAAGAAATAGAAAACCTGAACAGGCCAATAACCAGGGAGGAAATTGAAGCAGTGATCAAAAACCTCCCAAGACACAAGAGTCCAGGGCCAGATGGCTTCCCAGGGGAATTTTATCAAACGTTTAAAGAAGAAACCATACCTATTCTCCTAAAGCTGTTTGGAAAGATAGAAAGAGATGGAGTACTTCCAAATTCGTTCTATGAGGCCAGCATCACCTTAATTCCAAAACCAGACAAAGACCCCACCAAAAAGGAGAATTACAGACCAATATCCCTGATGAACATGGATGCAAAAATCCTCAACAAGATACTGGCCAATAGAATCCAACTGTACATTAAGAAAATTATTCACCATGGCCAAGTAGGATTTATCCCTGGGACACAAGGCTGGTTCAACACCCGTAAAACAATCAATGTGATTCATCATATCAGCAAGAGAAAAACCAAGAACCATATGATCCTCTCATTAGATGCAGAGAAAGCATTTGACAAAATACAGCATCCATTCCTGATCAAAACTCTTCAGAGTGTAGGGATAGAGGGAACATTCCTCGACATCTTAAAAGCCATCTATGAGGGGATCCCTGGGTGGCACAGCGGTTTAGCGCCTGCCTTTGACCCAGGGCGCGATCCTGGAGACCCGGGATCGAGTCCCACGTCGGGCTCCTGGTGCATGGAGCCTGCTTCTCCCTCTGCCTGTGTCTCTGCCTCTCTCTCCCTGTGTGACTATCATAAATAAATAAAAAATTTTAAAAAAAGCCATCTATGAAAAGCCCACAGCAAATATCATTCTCAATGGGGAAGCACTGGGAGCCTTTCCCCTAAGATCAGGAACAAGACAGGGATGTCCACTCTCACCACTGCTGTTCAACATAGTACTGGAAGTCCTAGCCTCAGGAATCAGACAACAAAAAGACATTAAAGGCATTCAAATTGGCAAAGAAGAAGTCAAACTCTCCCTCTTCGCCGATGACATGATACTCTACATAGAAAACCTTAAAGTCTCCACCCCAAGATTGCTAGAACTCATACAGCAATTCGGTAGCGTGACAGGATACAAAATCAATGCCCAGAAGTCAGTGGCATTTCTATACACTAACAATGAGACTGAAGAAAGAGAAATTAAGGAGTCAATCCCATTTACAATTGCACCCAAAAGCATAAGATACCTAGCAATAAACCTAACCAAAGATGTAAAGAATCTATACCCTCAAAACTATAGAACACTTCTGAAAGAAATTGAGGAAGACACAAAGAGATGGAAAAATATTCCATGCTCATGGATTGGCAGAATTAATATTGTGAAAATGTCAATGTTACCCAGGGCAATGTACACGTTTAATTTAATCCCTATCATGATACCATGGACTTTCTTCAGAGAGTTAGAACAAATTATTTTAAGATTTTTGTGGAATCAGAAAAGACCCCGAATAGCCAGGGGAATTTTAAAAAAGAAAACCATATCTGGGGGCATCACAATGCCAGATTTCAGGTTGTACTGCAAAGCTGTGGTCATCAAGACAGTGTGGTACTGGCACAAAAACAGACACATAGATCAATGGAACAGAATAGAGAATCCAGAAGTGGACCCTGAACTTTATGGGCAACTAATATTCGATAAAGGAGGAAAGACTATCCATTGGAAGAAAGACAGTCTCTTCAATAAATGGTGCTGGGAAAATTGGACATCCACATGCAGAAGAATGAAACTAGACCACTCTCTTTCACCATATACTACGATAAACTCAAAATGGATGAAAGATCTAAATGTGAGACAAGATTCCATCAAAATCCTAGAGAAGAACACAGGCAACACCCTTTTTGAACTCGGCCATAGTAACTTCTTGCAAGATACATCCACGAAGGCAAAAGAAACAAAAGCAAAAATGAACTATTGGGACTTCATCAAGATAAGAAGCTTTTGCACAGCAAAAGGTACAGTCAACAAAACTCAAAGACAACCTACAGAACGGGAGAAGATATTTGCAAATGACATATCAGATAAAGGGCTAGTTTCCAATATCTATAAAGAACTTACTAAACTCAACACCAAAGAAACAAACAATCCAATCATGAAATGGGCAAAAGACATGAACAGAAATCTCACAGAGGAAGACATAGACATGGCCAACATGCATATGAGAAAATGCTCTGCATCACTTGCCATCAGGGAAATACAAATCAAAACCACAATGAGATACCACCTCACACCAGTGAGAATGGGGAAAATTAACAAGGCAGGAAACAACAAATGTTGGAGAGGATGCGGAGAAAAGGGAACACTCATACACTGTTGGTGGGAATGTGAACTGGTGCAGCCACTCTGGAAAACTGTGTGGAGGTTCCTCAAACAGTTAAAAATAGACCTGCCCTATGACCCAGCAATTGCACTGTTGGGGATTTACCCCAAAGATACAAATGCAATGAAACCCGGGACACCTGCACCCCGATGTTTATAGCAGCAATGGCCACAATAGCCAAACTGTGGAAGGAGCCTCGGTGTCCAACGAAAGATGAATGGATAAAGAAGATGTGGTTTATGTATACAATGGAATATTACTCAGCTATTAGAAATGACAAATACCCACCATTTGCTTCAACGTGGATGGAACTGGAGGGTATTATGCTGAGTGAAGTAAGTCAGTCGGAGAAGGACAAACATTATATGTTCTCATTCATTTGGGGAATATAAATAATAGTGAAAGGGAATATAAGGGAAGGGAGAAGAAATGTGTGGGAAATATCAGAAAGGGAGACAGAACATAAAGACTGCTAACTCTGGGAAACGAACTAGGGGTGGTAGAAGGGGAGGAGGGATGGGGTGGGAGTGAATGCGTGACGGGCACTGGGGGTTATTCTGTATGTTAGTAAATTGAACACCAATAAAAAATAAATTAAAAATAAAATAAAATAAAATAAAATTTGGTAAAAAAAAAAAAAAGAATCTCAAAGCTTCTCACTATCCTTACCCAGCTCTTGTCCCAAACTCAGAACATGATGCTTCATTTATAGAAGTTTGCTTCTCAGGACATTGTAGGATGACATTTTTCTGAAATATCTTTACCCCACAAGAGGTAAAACATGAACTGGTCAGGGTTTCCTGAGGGACAGAACCCATAGCACATTGGTTCCCATGACTGAGTAGTCTGAGAAGTCCATGATTTACGGTCATGAGGTGGACACCCAGGAAAGCCAGTAGAGTAATTTTCATCTGACTCTGCCCTTGTCTTTCATTGGAGAACCTGGGGATGTGCATGTGTAACTATCTCCAAGGCAGGAGGACGTGGATGTTCCAGATCAAGCATGGAAGCAGGAAGAATGATGGAAGTCTTCATAATTCTCCCAATTATCCTATTGAGAACCACTAAGGCATCCCTTTATCTTTTTTTAAGATTTTCTTTACTTATTCATGAGAGACAGAGACAGAATCAGGGACATAGGAAGAGGGAGAAGTAGGCTCCATGCAGGGAGCCCGATGCGGGCTGGATCCTGGGACTCCAGAACAACCTGAAACGAAGGCAGATAACCACTGAGCCACCCAAGTGTCCTGAACATCTGTTGTTTAAAAAACCCCAGTCCTAATGTGAAATGGTGCCGCCACTCTGGAAAACTGTGTGGAGGTTCCTCAAAGAGTTAAAAATAGACCTGCCCTACGACCCTGCAATTGCACTGCTGGGGATTTACCCCAAAGATATGGATGCAATGAAACGCCGGAACACCTGTACCCTGATGTTTCTAGCAGCAATGTCCACAATCGCCAAACTGTGGAAGGAGCCTAGGTGTCCATCAAAAGATGGATAGATAAAGAAGATGTGATTTGTGTATAAATGGAATATTACTCAGCCATTAGAAATGACAAATACACACCATTTGCTTCAATGTGGATGGAACTGGAGGGTATTATGCTGAGTGAAATAAGTCAATCAGAGAAGGACAAACATTATATGTTCTCATTCATTTGGGAATATAAATAATAGTGAAAGAGAATAGAAGGGAAGGGAGAAGAAATGAGTAGGAAATATCAGAAAGGGAGACAGACCATGGAAGACTCCTAACTCTGGGAAACGAACTAGGGGTGGTGGAAGGGGAGGAGGGCGGTGGGTGGAGGTGACTGGGTGATGGGCACTGAGGGGGGCACTTGGCGGGATGAGCATTGTGTGGTATTCTGTATGTTGGCAAATTGAACACCAATAAAAAATATATTTATTATTAAAAAAAATAAAAAATAAAAAACCCCAGTCCTTGTACAATGTTACAGCAGCCAGAACAGGATACAACCCTGGTTACACATGAAACCAAGTAATGATGCTCTGGAATTTCCACAAGTTGTGTCTCTGATGACCCTGTGGGATTTGCGTGGTACCATGTCCTTACCAATTTGTGTTATACTAACTGCTGTGAGGTGTGCGCCTCACCACTGGGAATTACGTTGGTCCCCCATGACAGCAACCAAATACACATCTGTGTCAGTTACTCTCCCTCCATAGATGAGGGAGGTTTCTAATGATGAGCTCATTACTGGAAACCCTCAAACACCTACAGTAATTGTTTACCCTTTATCTATATGTTTATATGCAATCATTATTCTAGAGGGTTTCTACGCCATCCTGGTGGCATGTCCTGGTGTTGACAGTGTCTCTCAGCTCTGCCATTCTATTGCATAGTTTACATGTGAACTCACTGGTAGTGAAGCTGTTTCAGGAAGTTAAGTCCACTCAGAAATGTGATTCCCCCTGATGGCAGGAAATAAATCTCCATTGAGAACAACTCATTCCATATAGCAGAAGGGGAGAACATCCTCAGAACCAGAAGAGGAAACATAGGGCCCAGAAGTCTGTGCAAACAACCCTTTTCAGTTCCTAGTCATTCGCATAACCAAAACCAAATCCTGGCTTTAAATATCCATAAACCAAATTTTGTATTGTCTAACATGTGGAAGGGCTGCCTACAGTGGTCATTGTCTGGGTGTCATATTTTACATAGCTCATGCACGTGGAAAATGAAATGCATCTCCCCTTAGAACTATCTTATGTCTTAACTGTACTGAGTTATTAGACAAGACAAAGAAACTGGAAGAATACAGGAGAAATCTTCCTGCCACAACAAGGTGAAGACCTATGCAGGGAAACTAGGCAATTAAAAAATATTAATCAGGAGAGAGGAAGAAAATTATTTGTTTCCCTATGACATGATATGTTACAGGGGCAATTTCTACAAACTCAATAAACTAGGAATTAAATAATGATTTCAGGGAAAATTTAGGATATAAAATACCTATCTATTGACAATAATATCACTTAAACTAGCATCAAAAATAAATATTTAGGATTAAATTTCAATAGTGGATAAGATATCATACTAAAAATGACCAATTTTGACGAAGGCTTTTTTAAAAAAATAGAAATGCAAAGATAACACCACTCAAAGATGAGAAATTCATATTTTCACAGTCAAGCGCTGAAGATATAGTCAGAGGACATGCAAATAGGGCCCTCCCTCCACTGATTAAACCAGCCCAGCCTGACCCTGCAGCTGGGAGTGCAACCCCAGCCCCAGGATCCCCAGGTGGCCCCATTCAGGGATCTGGACAGAGCACAGACAACTCACCATGGCATCTGTGCTCAGCTGGGTTTTTCTT
This sequence comes from Canis aureus, assembly GCF_053574225.1. Lineage (NCBI taxonomy): Eukaryota > Metazoa > Chordata > Mammalia > Carnivora > Canidae > Canis > Canis aureus. The sequence goes on along the minus strand of NC_135619.1, from coordinate 76,650,239 downwards.
GTCGCTATTGTAAAAGGTAATTCAAGGAGAACAAGGGACCTTGAGTATGTGAGTGCAGTTGAGTGAGAGAAACAGGGGATGTGGGACAGTTTCCTGACCAAGATGTCTTGTGTCTGCAGGTGTCCAGGGTGAGGTGCAGCTGGTGGAGTCTGGGGGAGACCTGGTGAAGCCTGGGGGGTCCCTGAGACTCTCCTGTGTGGCCTCTGGATTCACCTTCAGTAACTACGAAATGTACTGGGTCCGCCAGGCTCCAGGGAAAGGGCTGGAGTGGGTCGCAAGGATTTATGAGAGTGGAAGTACCACATACTACGCAGAAGCTGTAAAGGGCCGATTCACCATCTCCAGAGACAACGCCAAGAACATGGCGTATCTGCAGATGAACAGCCTGAGAGCCGAGGACACGGCCGTGTATTACTGTGCGAGTGACACAATGAGGGGACCTCAGTGTGAGCCCAGACACAAACCTCCCTGTAGAAGGGGATCAGGACCACCAGGGGGTGCACACTCCTCACCACTTCTGTTCTGAAGGCTCAGGAGCAGTTGCAGATGGAGTTTCTGGGCAGGTTTCTGGGGCTTCCTCCTCATGGAGGCTGTCAGGATCTGGGGCTTCCTCCTCATGGAGCAGGTTATCTAGGGAGTCTCTCTAGACACATGATTAAGTGCCTTCTTATAAACTTTCTAATTTATAACATTTGTTTTTATATAAACTATTGTTTACATGTACTAAAGACAAATTTTCTTATACTTTTTCTCTACTGCCCCTACACATCATTTAATGACACATATCTCAGTGCATCTCATCTTCTCCTTAAGGAGTTCCACCTTTCTACCCTGTTCATTAGAGAACCCCCCTGCTCAGTGTGCAAGGTTGGTAGAAGCAGCATGAACCAAATGGACAAGAAGCTATAGAGCGATCAGGAGTAAAAAGCAAGACACAACTTCTGGAGGCATCACTGTAATGAACCAACCTACCAGCATTCATGCTAGTGATAACGTGGAAAAGCAGTGGAAACTCCCCAAGGTCGTTGTTAGGATGTGGAATCCGGAGATCACACGCACATGAACACACACACATGCACACACAGAGACACACACATGCACACACACACAAGAGTACAAATCATCATCACATTTACCATGTCTGTTGAGAGCAGGGCAGGCTTCATAGCAAGTCATAAATGCTTGGATGGAATAAGGAAGGACACTGACTCAGGGAGTGTGTTGTAGGTCAGTGGTGGGGATGGGGTCCTGCTCCAGGAGAAGCTTGTGTGGAGTCAGTGTCCCTCCTGCATCAAAGGAGAGAGAACCTGTAGGCTCTGGTTCCATGACCCATGTTTGTGGAGCAAGACAATAGGGAGGAATGGATGTCAAGTTTCTAGCAGGTACATTCAAAATATGGTGTAAGGAATCATTCCACTAAACATGTATGACAACTGGTAGAATATTAGAGAGAAGTGGTTGTTCTAAGTATGAAAATGTCTGAATTAGGAGAAAGTGAGATGAATGTTTCTTCAAAGCCTCACACAATATAAAGTGATTATACAAATGGATCAAGGATAACCCAGTGTCTCAGGTGGAAGCTGTCCTCTCCCCCAAGGTCACCAGCTGGTTCTGAAGGTTACATGTGTGCTATGTGCACAGAGAGACCAGAGCTTCTACTGGATCCATGAGGCTCCTCAGGGTGAGGAGCTGGATTGGAGGAACTTCTACCTCCAGGGAATAACTCATGGATCCTTCAGGGGCTGATGTCAGCTCACTGCGCTCCAACCATCCCCAGGTTGGAACCTAATGCCAATGTGATGGGAGGAGGAGGAGAGGCCTTAGGGGAAGACTTGAGTAAGGAGGTGCAGCCTCATAATGGGATCATTGGGAGTTCCTGTGCTTCTTGGAGTTGATGTCTTCTTCTTCCTGAGATTAGGGAACTTTTCAGCTATTAATCAAATAACTTTTATTTTCCTGCCTCTTCATCTAATGAGACTCCTATCATATGAATATTACTGTGACATCGGAATTAATTGAGTTCCTTATGGCTCCCTTTGTTGTCTTTACCTTTGTTTCCTCTTCTTTTCAGTCATTATTTTCAATAATTTATCTTGTCTAAACTGGCTCTCTCTTCTGCTTCATCAACCGCATTTTTATAACCTTCACTGGGGATTAAATATCGGTTATAGCATTTTTAATATTGTCTGACTAGATTTTACTTCGTTCATCTAGAAGAATTGGAACTTTTGGCGATCCCTGGGTGGCTCAGTGGTTTAGCGCCTGCCTTTGGCCCGAGGTGTGGTCCTAGAGTCCTAGGATTGAGTCCCGCTTCGGGCTTCCCTTGTGGAGCCTGCTTCTTCCTCTGCCTGTGTCTCTGCTTCTCTCTCTTTCTCTCTCTACCTTTCATGAATAAAAAATAAAATCTTAAAAAAAGACCTAGCCTATCTTTAAATTTAAAGATAGCATTATATGGTCTCATTCACTTGGGGAATATAAATAATAGTGAAAGGGAATATAAAGGAAGGGAGAAGAAATGTGTGAGAAATATCAAAAAGGGAGACAGAACATAAAGACTCCCAACTCTGGGAAACGAAGTAGGGGAGGTGGAAGGGGAGGAGGACAGGGGGTGGGGTGAATGGGTGACAGGCACGGAGGGGGAGCACTGGGTGTTATTCTGTATGTTGGCAAATTGAACACCAATAAAAAATAAATTTATGAAATTTTTTTAAAAAATTTAAAGATAGCAAAATTAGAAGAATTGGAACTTATATTGTCTTCTCTCCTTTTTTCCAAGCCCACCTAGTATTCTTTAAATCGGTGTTTCAAAGATACAAATGCAATGAAACGCCGGGACACCTGCACCCCGATGTTTCTAGCCGCAATGGCCACGATAGCCAAACTGTGGAAGGAGCCTCAGTGTCCAACGAAAGATGAGTGGATAAAGAAGATGTGGTTTATGTATACAATGGAATATTACTCAGCTATTAGAAATGACAAATACCCACCATTTGCTTCAACGTGGATGGAACTGGAGGGTATTATGCTGAGTGAAGTAAGCCAATCGGAGAAGGACAAACATTATATGTTCTCATTCATTTGGGGAATATAAATAATAGTGAAAAGGAATATAAGGGAAGGGGGAAGAAATGTGTGGGAAATATCAGAAAGGGAGACAGAACGTAAAGACTGCTAACTCTGGGAAACGAACTAGGGGTGGTAGAAGGGGAGGAGGGCGGGGGGGTGGGAGTGAATGGGTGACGGGCACTGGGGGTTATTCTGTATGTTAGTAAATTGAACACCAATAAAAAAAAAGGAAAAAATAAAAAATAAAAAAAATAAAAAAATAAAAAAAAACAAATGAGGAAATCCAAATAGAAAAAAAATAAATAAATAAATCGGTGTTTCAATTCCACTTTAGGTATGCTCAGATGGCTCACCGTATCTGCCTTTGACACAGTGTGTGATCCTGGAGCCCTGGGGTTGAGTCTTGCTTCGGGTTCCCTGCATGAAGCCTGCTTCTCCCTCTGCCTGTGTCTCTCCTTCTCTATCTCTGAGTCACTCATGAATAAATAAATAAAATCTTTAACAAAAAAATAAATTCCACTTTGGAGTATTTAATTGAATCTCTAAGCATTAAATTCCTGGACTATGAGATTGGCATGCTTTCATTTTTTTGTGGTAAATTTTTCTATCATTTCATTTTTCCTTTTTATTTTATTTCTGACAAAGTGAGTTAATTTAGGGAATAGCAGAGGAATCACAATTAGAGACATCAGAAACAATGATATCTACTATTTGCTTTGACATGGATAGAACTGGAGGGTATTATGCTGAGTGAAGCAAGTCAATTGGAGAAGGACTATAATCATATGGTTTCACTCAAATGGGGAATATAAGAAATAGTGAAAGGGATTATAGGGAAAAAAGAAAAATGTGTGGGAAAAATCAGAGAGGAAGACAAAACACGAGAGACTTAACTCTGGGAATTGAACAAAGGTAATGGAAAGGCAGGTGGGTGGGTGGTTGGGGTGACTGGTTGATGGGCACTGAAGTGGGCACTTGACGGGATGAGCACTTGGTGTTATACTGTATGTTGGCAAATTGAACTCCAATAAAAAATATAGAAAAAAGTTCCCACTTCTCCCGGGCTGGGCTTTCCTGTCCCAGAAGCTTTTGCCACTGAGCTTTAGCCAGGGAGGCCCTTGCAGTGCCCCTCCCCCACTTGATTCTTTTTTATTTCATTTTTTTCGCCTTCCTACCTTGCTAGAAGCTAAAATCCTTCCCTCTATGATGTTCCAGTTGTTCTCTCTTTAAATCTCAGGTCAAATTTGTAGGTGTTCAGGATGGTTTGTAAGTTATCTAGGTAAGTTGGTGTGGCCAGGAGAGTTGAGGACCCCTACTCCTCCGCCTTCTTGCCCCACTTCCTCATCTTGGCAGTTTATTTAAGCCTCCAAATTCTTCTCAGTGTTAGAAAATAGTTATGTTAAGTAGAAACAATGACTTTTTATCATCTGGAGGGAAAGACCTCAGAGGCTTGAGGACACCTGATAGATGTCAGGGACTTGATTCAAGATTCCAGCTCACCTCTGACTACAATAAATATAGCTGGAGATCTGTATCCAAGGAGCAGAAGGAGGGATGAAAGATGGGGATAAGTAGGAGACATCCTTCACCAGGAGGATCTGTGTGATCATGTGGAAGAGACTCTGATTGCATGTTGGAAAAACACAAAAGCGTGAGATGTCTACTCTGTCTCTGCAGGGGTGTTTGGAGCCAACGAGTTCTGCTGGGATCACCAGGGGACACGCACAACCACCAGGAGATCTCAGGAACCAGGAAGCTCAAGATCCAGAACAAGATGACCGTTGAGAGCTAGTCTCCTCTTCAGGGATTTCTGTGCCATGCTCTGAAAACATCGTCCAGACAGGGACAAGGTTAACATTTGTAAAATCTGTGGAAACACAGAAAAGTCCCCCACTTTTTGAAGACACCATCATAGTGCCAGTAACCAAACTCGCCAAGGTTAACCCACCAGTATTAAAATAACTGATATTGTTATGGCAATAAATGTGAGTGTCAAGGGCAGCCCGGGTGGCTCAGCGGTTTAGTGCCACCTTCAGCCCACGGTGTCATCCTGAAGACATGGGATCAAGCTCGAGTCCCATGTCAGGCTCCCTGCATAGAGTCTGCTTCACCCTCTGCCTCTCTCTCTCTGCCTCTCTCTCTCTCTCTCTCATGAATAAATAAATAAAATCTTTTTAAAAATGTGAGTGTCGAAGTACAATGACCTTCATGACATAAATGAAGAAATGTCCTTAAAAAATAGAATCCTTTCTGTGGTCATATCTTCTGACATTAATTGCTTTAGTAATCGTTCCACTCTGTTATCTTTATGTAGAATTTCTATTCTTATGTACAGAGAGAGATCAGGTGTAAAGCCCTTAGCTTGTTGAAAACCACAGCATTTCTATCAGCTCTCTGAGTCTCTGTCAAGGCTTCTACTTGTCTCTGTGTTTCTGTGAAAGAACGATCTGGTCTACACACATCACTCAGTTGGGGCTTCTGGAAATTCAAGAAACCTTCAAATCTTATGTCCAATTCTGTCTTGGTAGTGGCTCAGGGAGCATCCAGGTGCTATGGTGGGGACCACAGGCCCAAACACTGGGGCTCACTCCAAACTGCTGTGTCCGTTTAGATCCTCACACAACCTCTCTGTGCTGCAGTGAATACTTACATACCTGTAAATGGTGCTAATTGTTTATGTATATACATTAGGTTGTGTCCATATGTGGAAATATGGAAGATGATCAATGCTAAGTATTCAGACAACAAATCAGGTATTGAGAAAAAACAATTTACTGACAGATATCCTGTCTTAAAAACTCTTCCAGGATCCTACATAAGATCTGAGTGCCTCTTGAGGTTGCTTCCTCAAAAATTTCCTGTATACTCAGAATACATGCAAATATGGCCCTCCCTCCGCTGATTAAACCTGCCCAGCCCTGACCTTGCAGCTTGGAGAGAAACTCCAGTCAGAATCCCCAGGTGACCCCATTCAGGGATCAGGACAGAGCACAGACAACTCACCATGGAATCTGTGCTCAGCTGGGTTTTCCTTGTCACTATTTTAAAAGGTAATTCATGGAGAACCAGGGACCTTGAGTATGTGAGTGGAGATGAGTGAGAGAAACAGATGATGGGGGACAGTTTTCTGACCAGGATGTCTTGTGTCTGCAGGTGTCCAGGGTGAGGAGCAACTGGTGGAGTTTGGAGGACACATGGTGAATCCTGGGGGTTCCCTGGGTCTCTCCTGTCAGGCCTCTGGATTCACCTTCAGTAGCTATGGCATGAGCTGGGTCCGCCAGGCTCAAAAGAAGGGGCTGCAGTGGGTCGGACATATTAGCTATGATGGAAGTAGCACATACTACACAGACACTGTGAGGGACAGATTCACCATCTCCAGAGACAACACCAAGAACATGCTGTATCTGCAGATGAACAGCCTGAGAGCCGAGGACACAGCCGTGTATTACTGCATGAGGAACACAGTGAGTTGACATCAGTGTGAGCCCAGACACAAACCTCCCTGTAGAAAGGGATCAGGACCACCAGGGGGTGTGCACTCTTCACCACTTCTGAGTCAAAGGCTCAAGAGCAGGTGCAGATGTAGGTTCTGGGCAGGTTTCCTGTCAGGCTCTGAGCTTGCTTTCCATGGAGCAGTTTCCTCTAGGAAACCTCTCTTGGCACAGAATTCTGTGTTTATGAATTTAGTCACTAATTTTGTAACTTTTTTGTTAAAAAATCCTTCTATGCATAAAAGATAAATTTGATTAGATTTGCTAACTGTCCCAAAAATATGAGTAATTAGAAATCTGGGATCCCTGGGTGGCGCAGCGGTTTGGCGCCTGCCTTTGGCCCAGGGCGCGATCCTGGAGACCCGGGATCGAATCCCACGTCGGGCTCCCGGTGCATGGAGCCTGCTTCTCCCTCTGCCTGTGTCTCTGTCTTCCTCTCTCTCTCTGTGAATATAATAAATAAATAAAAAAAATTAAAAAAAAGAAATCTCTGTGTACATCAAATTATCCTTATAAGCCTCACAGCTATGTGCACTGTGTATGACAGAACCACCGAGATCCTTATACAGGTTTGTAGAAGCAGCATAAACTGCCTGCTGGACTTGAAGGAACAGAGTCATCAACAGTCTAAAGCAAGAAAGTAAAAATCCCTGGAGGGGTCACTGTCTTGAACCATCCTCCCAGGATCAATGTTATTGACCACCTGGGAAAGCAGAGGAACCCCCAACTGCACATGGTGTGAATGTGGATTCTGAAGATAACAAATGCACACACAGAGACACACATACACACACGGGAGAGTATTAAACCTTTATCACCCTCACCATCATCAGTTGAGAGTAGGACAGGCCTCTCAGCAAGCCATAGATGCTTGGATGGAGGCAGGCAAGGACACAGGATCAGGGTGTATGTTGTGAGTCAGTGGTGGGAACGGGGTCCCTCTCCATGAGGGTCTGGTGTGGAGTTAGTGTCTCCCATGCAAAAAAGGAGGATGAACCTTTGGGTTCTTGTTTTATTTCCCACGGTTGTAGAACAGGAAATGAGGGATGCATGAATGTCAAAAATTTAGCACGTAGATTCAAAGATATGGTGTAAGGAATAATTCGACTAAACAAGTATGAAGAGTGGAAGAACAAAACAAGAAATATCCATTCTAAGTAGAAAAAGGTCTGAATCATGGATAATGAGAATGATCCATGGAAGCAGCAGAAAATTTAAAATGATAGTAGAAATAAAGCAAGGTTTTACTAAGAGTCTCAGGTAGAAACAGTCCTCTACCCAAGGTCACCAGCTGGTTCTGAAGGTCATGTGTGCACTGCGTATACTCAGATAACAAAAGATTCTAATGGATCCATGGGGATCCTCAGGGTGAGGAGCTGGATTGGAGGACCTTCCTCCTGCAGGGAATAACTCATTGATCCTTCAGGTGCTGATATCAGCTCACTGAATAGCTTCTGCTTCTGTTTACTCTCTTATCATCTACTGGGACTCCATTAGTACAAATGTTGTTATGATTTCATAAGTCACTGAGTTCCCTACGTCTACTTTTGTTGTCTTTACCTTTGTTTTCTCTTGTTTTCAGTTGGTATTTTCTATAATTTCATACTATCTATACTACATCATTGCTCTGCTTCATCCTACTTCCATTGTATGGCATCCACGTGGGATAGTGTCTTGGTTATAGAAATTTTAACTTAGCCTGATTTGAGTTTATTCATTTATCTCTGCATTACGCAAATATCTATCTATTATCTTCTATCCAATTTCCAAGTTCTTCTAGTATTATTCAATCATTGCTTTAAATCCTGTTTATATACATATCTTACAGATATGTAAATCTAAAATCCTGGTTTGAGTCATTTTCATCCTGTATAATCTGCTGGGATTGATTTATTTCATCATTTACCTTTTTATGATAAATTCTTAAAAAAGGAAGATCCTTGGTTCTCTTTAGTCTTCCACTTGAAAGAATGTGGACTACAAAATAAATTTAAAAATAAAATAAAAATAAAAAACTAAAAGTATTTATGAAAATTAGGGAGGAAAATTTAGAACAAATTAATAATGATAAATAAAGAAGGATTTATTGGAATATAAATATAAAATAGGAATAAATAATGAAGAATGAAAGTAGAAAGGAAGCTAAGAACTAACTCCCCTATAACTGACACCTCACAACACTCTCTGATGACCAGACTTGCTGACCTGGAACTGCTGGTGCTGATCCCCTGGGGAGGGGCTGCCGTGCTCACTCTCAGAAGTCCTGTCTTAGTGGGCATCCTCTTCTACAAGGTAGGGGGCAGGGCTCAGAGTGAGCAGCTCTGGACTCCAATGGATGGCCCTCTTCTGCTCCCTGATGCACTGAAGGGGGGGTTGAAAATGATCCCCTCTCTCTAGCCTGGGGCAGAATACTTGTAACCCCCACTGTTCAGAGAGCCCTCACATGAGAGCCATCAACCCTTCTGTCTGCAGTTTCCATCTGAACCCCATGTTCACCCTGCCTGTGTCTGAGCTAGTTTATCTCAGGCACATGAAAGAGTCTCCATATATCAACATGAGGGACTCCTGTCGTGTGAACCTGGGCTGGTCCTCCGAGGGTGGGTCTCACAGTCTTTAAATTCCGCTGGGATAGAGGTAACAGGATCACACCTCCATTCCATTTCTGATGAAACAGAGAACAGTGAGACAGGCAAGGTGGCAGCACAGTAGGGGTCATCACTTCATTTCACCCCATTAATTTAGCTAGATAACTGTCAAACCACGTGGAACATCTATGAATTCAACCACAGATGTCAGGAATAAATGAATGGATCTCTACAAATAAAATGTGACCGCTTTTCCACAGTAGGAATATACAGAGATAAATGGAGGGGATATGTGGAGAGACAAATGGTGACACAAGAGCCTTCGTAAGCACATTACAGGAAAGTCATACAGTCTGGACCTCAAAACCTGGATCTTTAGAAACATGCTTCTGTGAGTGCAGTCCCTCCCTGAAAGCTGTTCTTAAGTGTTCTTGATATTCTGCCTACAGAAGAAGCAGGCAATATCACAGATGGGACAGTGGGGTTGAATCTTTCTGGAGGCACAGAAAGATCAGGCTGTCTGAACCACAAGAGCTTCCACACATTGGGACAGGGAAATGAGTTTATGTAACAACCCCAGGAGGAGGTTCAGCTTGTTTGAACTAAACAGTGAACCAAGGCCTGATTGGATGACAGCTCTCCATGTTAGATCCCTGCAGAAGTTGAGAATGCAACAACCCTCCACCTTCCTCTGGGAGAGGCAGAGAAGTGGTACAGTAGACTGGATGAGTACTCTCCATGCCAGGGCCCTACAACAGAGGGAAAAGAGGCCAACCTATGCTTCCTCCAGGATGTGGGGAGCAGATGCATGAATGACCAGGTGAAATGTCTCCTTGCCAGGGCTCTACATTGTTCACAAATGAACCTCATTCCATATGAACCTAGGAGGACCTGAGTGGGCAGGCCCGATAGGAGCCTATAGAGTTTGGCACACACTGCGATGCCTTATCTGCAGGGCTGGAGATTGGAGCACAATCATTTTTATTTTCTTCCTCTAAGGAGGCAAGGAAATCCTTCAAGGAACAAAAGCTTCACACAGCAAATGCCTGACACTGAACCACACCCCCTGACATTGGGTGGGGCAATTCCACCCAAGCACAGGCACCTGAGAGCCTGTGTAGCATGGCCCTCCCACAGGAGACAAGCTGGAAGAATACTTTGTATTTTGTTTGGGTTGTTGTAGATATTTTTCAATCTGTTCACTCATATAGCCATTAAGCACTGGACAAAATGATTAGAAAGAGGAATCCACAACATATGCAAGAACCAGAGAAAGTCTTCTCTATCACAGATCTATTATATACAGTTATAAATAAAATATAAGAGATGAAGTACACAATTATAATTATGAATTACTATTCGTGCTTGAAAAAAACATAAAATACATGAGAGTTTCTTAGTGTAGGAATCAAATTTCATCAGGCTGAAATTCAATGTGCTCTAAGATGCAGTCTAAACTGAATGCTGTAACAGCCAATGTAAATGAGGAAGAATAGACAGTAAATGACATAAGAGAAGGTGATGGAAAGGAAGGAAGATGAGATAAAGGCATTAAAACAAGTGAGAGCCACAAACAGATACTTGGAGAAGTAACCAATGGTTTGAAAAAATACCAGCTGATATATTGGGTATTCTGAGCAGACCAAGAGAGACAGAGGACCAGAAGGAATGTTTGAACAAATCACAACTGAGAACATCCATAATCTGTGGAAGGAAACAGGTGGTCATATGTGGAAAATACAAAGGAGCCCTCCAAAAATCAATAAAATAGGTCAACACAACTACTTATAATAGGGAAGATGCAATTTTCAGAAATGAGAAAATCATAGAAGCAGCTCAAGAAAAGATTCCTCACATACAGAGAGAGAGAAACATTAGACAAACATCAGGACTAAACATAGAGACCTGGTAGGTCAGAAAGGCTGGAATGATAAATTCAGGGGAGAAAATGTGAAATGCATCCAAATGAATCCATTTGTCTAACTAGGCTGTAATTCCTAATTGAAGGAGAGATAAAGTGCTTTCAGAACAGAAAGGCATTAAAAGATTCTGTGACCACCAAGCCCACCTTCCAATAAATATGAAGAGGGATTCAGTAAGCTAAGAGGGATCCCAAAGGTACACAAAAATTCTGCTGGAACGGGGATTGTATTTTATTTCATATTTTTTGGAACGGGGATTTTAAAGGTAATACAATAGCAGTAAATTCATACTCTTCAATAGTTACTCTGAGCATGGGTTGGATAAATGATCCAGTCAAAAGTCATAGGATATCAGGTGGGATAAAAAGTAATACCCATTCATTTGGGTCTACAGGAGACTCATCTTAGACCCAAAGACACATTCAGATTCAAAATGAGGGGGTAGATAAAGATTTATCATGCAAATGGACATAAATAGAGAGCTGGGGTAAATATCTTCATATCAGATAAATTAGATTTGAAACCAAAAATTGGGACAGCTCTGGTGGCTCAGCAGTTTATGATGCCTTTTGCCCAGGGCCTGATCCTGGAGACGTGGGATCAAGTCTCATGTCATGCTCCATGAATGGGACCTGCTTCTCCATCTGCCTCTCTCTCTGTCTCTGTCTCTGTCTCTCTCTCTCTTTGTCTCTCTCTCTCATGAATAAATAAAAAGAATCTTTTAAAAAAATTAGAAAAACATCTCAAATACACAAGCTAACCTTAAACCTAAAAGAATTGGAGAAAGGGACTCCTGGGGGGATCAGTGGTCAACCACCTGCCTTCAGCCCTGGGTATATGATTCTGGAGTCCAAGGATCAAGTTACACATCAGGCCCCCTCTCTCTGTGTCTCTCATGAATAAGTAAATAAGTGCTTTTTAAAAAGAAGAACTGGAGAAAGATCAGCAAATAAAACCTAAACCAAACAGGAGACAGAAATAATAAGTTTTAGAGCAGAAATCAAAGAAAAGGAATCCAGAACAGTAGAAAAATCAAGGGAGCTAGAAGCTATATCCCAAATATTTTGAAATGTTGTATCTTATTTTTCTTTCTCATTAGTTTCCATGAATCTTTTTAATTCTTCTCTAATTTCCTTTTTGACCCTTTCATCTTTTAGCAGGATGCTCTTTAATCTTCATATGTTTGAGTTTCTTCCAAATTTCTTCTTGTGCTTGAGTTGAAGTTCTAAAGCATTGTGTTCTGAAAATATGCAGGGGACAATCCCAATCTTTTGGTATCACTTAAGACCTGATTTATGAGCCATTATGTGGTCTATTCTGGAAGAAGTTCCATGTGCACTCGAGAAGAATGTGTATTCAGTTGCATTTGGATATAAAGTTCTGAAAATATCTGTGAAATCCATCTGGTTGAGTGTATCATTTAAAGCTCTTGTTCTTTAGAGATGTTGTGCTTAGAATATCTCTCAATTACAGAAAGCACTGTGTTGAAGTTTCCCAGTATATGTGTATTATAATTACGTCATAACTTTGGTTATTAATTGATAAACTTGCAGGCTCCCACATAAGGGGCATAAATATTCATGATTGTTAGATCCTCCTGTTAGATAGATCCTTTAAGTATGATATAGTGTCCCTCGTCGTCTCTTACTACAGTCTGTGGGATAAACTTTAATTTATCTGATATGAGAATGGCTACCCCTGCTTTCTTTTGAGGACCATTTGAATGGTAAATGGTTCTCCAATCTTTTATTTTCAGGCCGTAGGTGTCCTTCTGTCTAAAATGAGTCTTTTATATACAGCAAATAGATGGGTCTTGCTTTTTTTTATCCAGTCTGAAACCCCCCACTTTCCGATGGGATCATTAAGCTCATTCACATTCACAGTTACTCTGGAAAGATATGAATTTAGTGTCAACATATTATCTATTCAGTCCCTGTTTTGTGGATTGTTTCCTTGGACTTCCTCTTTCTTTTACAGAGTCCCCCTTAACATTTCTTGCAGAGCTGGTTTGGTGGTCGCATATTCTTTCAGTTTCTGCCTATCTTAAATATTTTTTTTAATTTTTATTTATTTATGATAGTCACAGAGAGAGAGAGAGGCAGAGACACAGGCAGAGGGAGAAGCAGGCTCCATGCACCGGGAGCCCAACGTGGGATTCGATCCCGGGTCTCCAGGATCGCGCCCTGGGCCAAAGGCAGGCGCCAAACCGCTGCGCCACCCAGGGATCCCAGTTTCTGCCTATCTTAGAAACTCTTTATCTCTCCTTCTATTCTGAATGAGAGCCTTGCTGGATAAAGTATTCTTGGCTGCATGTTCTTCTCATTTAGGACCCTGAATATATCCTGCCAGCCCTTTCTGGACTGCCAGCTCTCTGTAGAGAGGACTGCTGCTAATCTAATATTTCTCCCCATATAAGTTACGGATCTCTCATCTCTTGTTGCTTTAAGGATTTTCTCTTTATCTTTGCAACTTCCAAGTTTCACTGTTAAATGTTGAGGTGTTGAACGGTTTTTATTGATTTTAGGGGCAACCTCTATATTTCCTGGATATGAATGATTGTTTCCCTCCCCAAATTAGGGAATTTTTCAGCCATGATTTGTTCAAATATGCTTTCTCGTCCTCTCTCCCGCTCAGCACCCTCTGGAACCCCAATTAAACATAGATTTTTCTTTTTGAGGCCGTCATTTACTTCCCTTAACCTTTCCTCATGGTCTCTTAATTGTTTTTCTCTTTTTTCCTCAGCTACCTTCCTTGCCATTAACTTGTCTTCTATGTCACTCACTTGTTCTTTTAACTCAGTAATCCTCATTGTTAGGACCTCCAGTTCGGATTGTATGTCATTTAATTGATTTTTAATTTCGGCCTGATTAGTTCTAAATTATGCAGTCATGAAGTCTCTTCAATCCTTTATGCTTTTTTCTAGAGCCACCAGTAGCTTTCGAATTGTGCTTCTGAGTTGGATTTCTGACATTGCATTGTAATCCAAATTCTGTAACTCTGTGGCAGAGAGTAATGTTTCTGCTTCTTTCTTTTGTAGTGAGTTCTTCCTTTTAGTCATTTTCCTTAGTGCAGAGTGGCTTTATGAGTGGGGTGAGTCAAGTATATCAACCACGACCTAAGTAAATTTCACCCTAGATTATTCTGACGAGGTCATGGACCAGAAATTGAAAAGAAAGTTCAGAATGAAATTAAACAAAAGGACCACTAAAGTGAAAAACAAATTTTAAAACAAAGTGGTAAAAAATAAAAGGCCAGGAATCCTAAAGAAGAGTAGAAAAAAAGAAAAAAAAGGAGAATAATAAAAAGGGGGAGGAGGACTGGGAGATGGTGGTGGTGAAGAAGTTGTAGTGGAGGGAGAATGTAGTCAATCTGAGGGGTTCTATAGGATGATCCCCTTGTTTCTGTGTATATTAATTTCTGTATATTAGTAGATGCTCAGTACCAAATTTATGTAAACCAGAAATACTTGTAGAAGGCCCCAACACTGGCCACCAAAACATAAATAAGATAAAAGATGGGGGTAGAATGGAAATGAGGAATGTCACAAAATGCCCCAGCATGGTATTCCACTTGGTTCTGGGTGCATATTGGTCCTGTTTTAGAAGGCATTATCTTCGGCCATTTTAAAACAAAATGAGGCAGGTAAAACACACACACACTCACACACACACACACACACACACACACACATACAAACATATCTTGTATATCTCCCAAAATTAAGTCAAGTATGCTTAAGGGAATCTAGCATTGGAAAATATATCTCGGACCTGTAATTGTAGAAATATGAAAGTCAAAAAGGAAGAATCTTAAAAATGAAGGGGTGGTAAAATATTGCAGTTAAGGTGGAAAAAGAAAAAATTGGAAATGTTCACTCTGATATTACAACAAGTTTTACTGGGAAAAAGAAGAGAAAAAAAGGAGGGGTATCCTCTGTTTCTCTATACTGCAAACGTTCGACTTCCTTGGAGCTTTCCAGTGCTGCCTATAAGAATTTGCTCTTCCGCTGTCCTTCCAGCTGGTCTTCCAGGGGACGGACCTGTTGTGCTGTGTCCCAAGTGTGCGCAACTGAGTTATCTGCCCCACCCCCTGCCAGGTGCAGGGCTCAGTGAAAGCTGTTTATCCTGTGAGTCCCCTGTTCTATGGTGGCCCTGGTCTGTCCCAGGGACAGGTGACAAAAGGAGGAAAACAACACTAGTGGCAGTCAGCTCTCTAGCTCTGGAGTCAGCTCCTGCAGTAAGTACCGCAGTCTCCTAGTTCACACTGGCCTGGATGATCCTGGGGCTGAGGAGGCACTGATCTGCACAGTTTGGGGGCGCCTGGTGCAGGAGAGTCCTTGTTGTCCTGTGCCCTCCCTGCCTCTGCGAGTCCTAGGGAAAGTGCAGGATCCAGGGCTGTGGTCCTCAGCCCCCTGGGATTAGGGGCCTATACTGCTGGAATCCAGCACCCAGGTTGTGGCTCCCAAAGGCAGCCAGGTGCAGACCCCTCCAACCAGAGTCCCCGCCTGAGCTTGTCCAGAGACCCCACTTGGCCTGCACTCCAGTCCTATGTGGATCTTGGCCCCACAGTTGTGGCGCACTCTCTCCAGGGTGCACTGCCTCTGTTAGTGACTCCAGGAGACTGGAGGCTACACTGACTCTCCTGCAGTTCTTCTCAATTTCTGTGCTTAGCGCTTTTCTGTCTGGGAAGAATCCAGTGCAGATTTTTAAAGTTCCTGGTTCTCCTGGCCTGGGGTTTCCTGTCCTGGAGGATTTCATCACCTGGCCTTATCCAGGATCCTCATAGGGGTCCTTCCCCCACTTGATTCTTTTATTTTTTTCCACCTTCCTATCTTGTTAGCAGCACAAACTCTTCTCTCTGTAGTGTGCCAGGTATTCTAACTTTAAATCTCAGGTAGAATTCATAGGTTTTCAAGATGATTTGAAAGTTATTTAGGTAAGTTGATGGGGACAGGTGACTTGGGGACCCTACTGCTGCGTCATCTTGCCCTGCCGCCCTCTGCTGCTTATAATACTTTGTGATAGCTTGAGAAAGTCTCTTCACAACCCCATCCCCATAGGTATACCTTCCCAACAAAACACCCCACACATCCTACATTCCAAAAGGTGGACGATTCTCTACTTGCAGACAAGCAGGTTTTCTTCTCTCAGTCTTACAATTGATTTTGTAGGAGCTCAGAATGATTTGATAAAAACCCAGATGTGTGCAGGGAGGAGACAAGCTCATCGCCCCTACATGTCTGCCATGTTAAATCCTTCTTTTCACATTTGTTTGACAGCAAAGATGGTCTGAAGTAATAGAAGGAGAGAATATGTATGACAGCTACAATCCTCATTTCTGTAACAGAAAAGAATAAAAACTGTTAATTGACCTTCCTTCTTCGTCTACCAACTACATATACTCTTTGATTTCAGCAACCCTTCAGCTCCTCAGAGCTCATTACCTGGCCGAATGACCAACACCTTAATCCTGAAGGGTCTCTCCTTGGTCTCCTCTTTACCATTATTGCTACCTAGTTAGTGCTGTAATTCTTTCTTCGCAAGGATATTACACTCATCTATAAAGCCAGCTGCTTCAGGGATATGGATACCATGATACTCTACTGAGCTCCAACATAAAGTAGTGCTTGATTATCTGCAGAACAATCTGTGAAGGAGGCTTATGCTTTTTCTTTCAAATAATTGTACGAATCTCACCATGAGAATATGGGCAGGGTGGAGAGAGAAGGTAGTGGAGCAGGACTGGAGTCCATGAATATTTGGAAGTACTTAGAAGTGACATTCTGTGTCCTGAGGATCGCTTCAGAACCCATCACTTCTTCCATTTGGTGATAGAGAGGCACTGTGCATGCCCCAATTTAGGGCTTAGGCATTCAGATATCATGCACTTGGAGGTGGGACAAGATGGCAGAAATTAGGGTCCCCAACTCACCTGTCCCCACCAAATTACCCAGATAACTTTCAAATCATCCTGAAAACCTACAAAATAACCTGATATTTAAAGAGAGAACAGGGATCCCTGGGTGGCGCAGCGGTTTGGCTCCTGCCTTTGGCCCAGGGCGCGATCCTGGAGACCCAGAATCGAATCCCACGTTGGGCTCCCGGTGCATGGAGCCTGCTTCTCCCTCTGCCTATGTCTCTGCCTCTCTCTCTCTCTCTCTCTCTCTGTGTGACTATCATAAATAAATAAATAAAAATTAAAGAGAGAACAGCTGGAATGCTACACTGGGAAGAGTTCACGCTACTATCAAGTACAAATGTTGGAGAGGATGTGGAGAAAAGGGAACCCTCATACACTGTTGGTGGGAATGTGAACTGGTGCAGCCACTCTGGAAAACTGTGTGGAGGTTCCTCAAAGAGTTAAAAATAGACCTGCCCTACGACCCAGCAATTGCACTGCTGGGGATTTACCCCAAAGATACAGATGCAGTGAAACGCCGGGACACCTGCACCCCGATGTTTCTAGCAGCAATGGCCACGATAGCCAAACTGTGGAAGGAGCCTCGGTGTCCAACGAAAGATGAATGGATAAAGAAGATGTGGTTTATGTATACAATGGAATATTACTCAGCTATTAGAAATGACAAATACCCACCATTTGCTTCAACGTGGATGGAACTGGAGGGTATTATGCTGAGTGAAGTAAGCCAGTCGGAGAAGGACAAATATTATATGTTCTCATTCATTTGGGGAATATAAATAATAGTGAAAGGGAATATAAGGGAAGGGGGAAGAAATGTGTGGGAAATATCAGAAAGGGAGACAGAACGTAAAGACTGCTAACTCTGGGAAACGAACTAGGGGTGTTAGAAGGGGAGGAGGGCGGGGGGTGGGAGTGAATGGGTGACGGGCACTGGGGGTTATTCTGTATGTTACTAAATTGAACACCAATAAAAAAAATACCTTCAGATATAAAAAAAAAAGTACAACTTGTTTCTGCACTGAGCAAATGACTAGAAGGAAAAACTCACCACAAAAGAAACAGAAACAATACTCTCTCCCACAGAGTTACAAAATTTGGATTACAATTAAATGTCAGAAAGCCAATTCAGAAGCACAATTAGAAAGCTACTGGTGGCTCTAGAAAATACTGTAAAGGATTCAACAGACTTCATGACTGCAGAATTTAAAACTAATCAGATCGAAATTGAAAATCAATTAAATGGGAGGAGGGGCAAGATGGCAGAAGAGTCGTGTCCCCAAATCACCTGTCCCCACCAAATTACCTAGATAAGCTTCAAATCATCCTGAAAGTCTACAAATTCGGCCTGAGATTTAAAGAGAGAACAGCTAGAATGCTACAGTGAGAAGAGTTCACACTTCTATCAAGGTAAGAAGCCAGGGGAAAAAAGATTTAAAGAAACAAAAGGCATCCAAGGGGGAGGGCCCCGCGAGAAGCCGGGCTAAGGCCGGGGCCAGTGTCCCCAGGACAGGAAAGCTCCCTCCCAGAGAAGCAGGAGCTACACAAATCTTCCCGGGTGGAAAGGCACTTGCAGGAAGATAGAGCAGGACCCCAGGAGAGCGGGGATGCCCTCGGGCTCCCTGGGACGCTAACAGACACCTGCGTCCCGGGAGAGTGCACCGAGCTCCCTAAAGGCTGCAGCGCACACGGCTGGACCTGGGAGCAGCTCGGAGGGGCTCTGGCAGCGGCTCCACAGAGGGGGGCTTCCCGGCTGGAGCACGAATCCAACAGCGCAAGCCCGGGAGCACAGGGCGCCGGGGACACAGCCCAGGATCTGGCTTCCCCCCAGTGACAGGCAGAGGCCAGGAGGGCCCAGGACAGCAAGGATGCTCCTGACTCGAGCTGAGCAGATCAGCGGTCACACCCCCAGAGCATCCAGGCCTCTGCAGATAGAGAGCTCTGTAGTTACTGAGGGAGCTGAATCCAGGGCTCCAGAGCTGGCCCCGCCACTGCGGTTGTTCCTCCTGGGGCCTCAAGGGGTAGACAATCCCCACTGAGCCCTGCACCAGGCAGGGGGCTGAGCAGCTCCCTCAAGTGCTAACACCTGAAAATCAGCACAACAGGCCCCTCCCCCAGAACACCAGCTAGACGGACAAGTTCCAGGGGAAGTCAAGGGACTTAAAGTATATAGAATCAGAAGATACTCCCACATGTTTTTTTTCCTTTTTTTATAGCTTTTTGATTTGTTTCCCCACCCTTTTTTCCCTTTCTTTTTCTTCTCTTTTTTCTTATTATCTTCCTTTTTTCTTTTTTATTTTTCTCTTTTCTTTCCTTCTTTCTCTCCTCTCTTTTTCTCCTTTTCCCAATGCAACTTCTTTTTGGCCACTCTACACTGAGAAAAATGACTAGAAGGAAAACCTCACCTAAAAAGAAAGAATCAGAAACAGTCCTCCCTCCCACAGAGTTACAAAATCTGGATTAAAATTCAATATCAGAAAGCCAATTCAGAACACTATTATAAAGCTACTGGTGGCTCTAGAAAAAAGCATGAAGAACTCAAGAGACTTCATGACTGCAGAATTTAGATCTAATCAGGCAGAAATTAAAAATCAATTGAATGACATGCAATCCGAACTAGAAGTCCTAACAACAAGGGTTAACAAGGTGGAAGAACGAGTGAGTGACATAAAAGACAAGTGGATGGCAAAAAGGGAAACTGAGGGAAAAAGAGACAAACAATTAAAAGACCATGAGGATAGATTAAGGGAAATAAATGAAAGCCTGAGGAAGAAAAACCTACGTTTAATTGGAGTTCCCGATGGCGCCAAAAGGAACAAAGGGCCAGAATATGTATTTAAAAAAATCATAGCTGAAAACTTTACTAATCTGGAAAGGGACACAGGAATTCAGATCCAGGAAATAGAGAGATCCCCCCTAAAATCAATAAAAACCGTTCAACAACTTGACACTTAATAGTTAAGCTTGCAAATTCCAAATATAAAGAGAACTGGGGGGTATTATGCTGAGTGAAGTAAGTCAATCAGAGAAGGACAAACAGTGTATGTTGTCATTCATTTGGAGAATATAAATAATAGTGAAAGGGAATATAAGGGAAGGGAGAAGAAATATGTGAGAAATATCAGAAAGGGAGAAAGAACATAAAGACTCCTAACTCTGGGAAACGAACTAGGGGTGATGGAAGGGGAGGAGGGCGGGGGGTGGGGGTGACTGGGTGACGGGCACTGAAGGGGGCACTTGACGGGATGAGCACTGGGTGTTATTCTGTATGTTGGTAAACTGAACACCAATAAAAATTAAATTTATTATTAAAAAAAAAGAAAAGACCCCAAATAGCCAGGGGAATTTTAAAAAAGAAAACCATACCTGGGGGCATCACAATGCCAGATTTCAGATTGTACTACAAAGCTACTGTCATCAAGACAGTCTGCTACTGGCACAAAAACAGACACATAGATCAATGGAACAGAATAGAGAACCCAGAAGTGGACGCACAACTTTATGGTCAGCTAATATTCAATATAGGAGGAAAGACTATCCATTGGAAGCAAGACAGTCTCCTCAATAATTGGTGCTGGGAAAATTGGACATCCACATGCAGAAGAATGAAACTAGACCACTCTCTTTCACCATACACAAAGATAAACTCAAAATGGATGAAAGATCTAAATGTGAGACAAGGGATCCCTGGGTGGCACAGCAGTTTAGCGCCAGCCTTTGGCCCAGGGCATGATTCTGGAGACCCGGGATCGAATCCCACGTTGAGCTCCCAGTGCATGGAGCCTGCTTCTCCTTCTGCCTTTGTCTCTGCACCCCCCTCTGTGTGTGTGTGTGTGTGACTATCATAAATAAAAAAATAATTGTGAGACAAGATTCCATCAAAATCCTAGAGGTGAAAACAGGCAACACCCTGTTTGAACTCGGCCCCAGTTACTTCTTGCAATATACATCCACGAAGGCCAAAGAAACAAAAGCAAAAATGAACTATTGGGACTTCATCAAGATAAGAAGCTTTTGCACAGCAAAGGATGCAGTCAACAGAACTAACAACCTACAGAATGGGAGAAGATATTTGCAAATGACATCAGATAAAGGGCTAGGTTTCAAGATCTATAAAGAAGTTCTTAAACTCAACAGCAAAGAAACAAACAATCCAATCATGAAATGGGCAAAAGACATGAAGAGAAATCTCACAGAGGATGACATAGACATGGCCAACCCGTACATGAGAAAATGCTCTGCATCACTTGCCATCAGGGAAATACAAATCAAAACTACAATGAGATACCACCTCACACCAGTGAGAATGGGGAACATTAACAAGGCAGGAAACCACAAATGTTGGAGAGGATGCGGAGAAAAGGGAACCCTCTAATACTCTTGGTGGGAATGTGAAATGGTGCAGCCACTCTGGAAAACTGTGTGGAGGTTCCTCAAAGAGTTCAAAATAGATCTGCCCTACTACCCAGCAATTGCACTGTTGGGGATTTACTCCAAAGATACAGATGCAATGAAAAGCCGGGATACCTGCACCCCAATGTTTTTAGCAGCAATGTCCACAATAGCCAAACTGTGGAAGGAGCCTGGGTGTCCATTGAAAGATGAGTGGATAAAAAAGATGTGGTTTATGTATACAATGGAATATTACTCAGCCATTAGAAATGACAAATAGCCACCAATTGCTTCAATGTGGATGGCACTAGAGGGTATTATGCTGAGTGAAATAAGTCAATCAGAGAAGGACATACATCATATGGTCTCATTCATTTGGGGAATATAAATAATAGTGAAAGGGAATAGGAGGGAAGAGAGAAGAAATGTGTAGGAAATATCAGAAAGTTAGAACATGAAGATTCCTAACTCTGGGAAATGAACTAGGGGTGCTGGAAGTGGATGAGGGCGGGGGTGGGGGTGAATGGCTGATGGGCACTGAGGTGTACACTTGACGGGATGAACACAGGATGTTATTCTGTATGTTGGCAAATTGAACACCAATAAAAAATAAATTTATTATTAAAAAAAACTGGAAGAAATAACTGATGAGCTCAGGAAAATCAGGATATAAAATCAGCAAATAGTTTATCCAAAATAACAACAAATTACCTATACAAAATTAACAAAGTAATCTGCTTTACGCTGGTATCAAAAATAAATTTTTGTATTAAAATTTACTAAGGGGATAAAATATTCTATGGAAAATGACCTATATTGGTGAAACCCTTTTGAATATGCACCCCAAATGCAAAGATAACTCTGTTTATACATTAAATCTTCATATAGTCATAATGCCATCTACACAAATTGCTATAGAATTGTGGTGCAACACATGTGCTGACTTTTAAAGACTCTAATGTAAGTCTAGAGTTGGTTATATAGTCAAAGGACATGCAAATAGAGTCTTCTCTTTGCTGATTAAACCAGCCCAACCCCGACCCTGCAACTGGGAGTGGAGCCACAGCCCCAAGATCCCCAGGTGAGGCCATTCAAGGATAGGACAGAACTCAGAGGTCATCATGGAGTCTGTGCTTGGCCTGGTTTTCCTTGTCGCTATTTTAAAAGGTAATTCATGGAGAACAAGAGACCTTGAGTATGGGAGTGGAGATGAGTGAGATAAACGGGATTTGGGACAGGTTCGTGACCAGGATGTCTTGTGTCTGCAGGTGTCCAGGGTGAGGTGCAGCTGGTGGAGTCTGGGGGAGACCTGGTGAAGCCTGGGGGGTCCCTGAGACTCTCCTGTGTAGCCTCTGGATTCACCTTCAGTAGCTCCGACATGAGCTGGATCCGCCAGGCTCCAGGAAAGGGGCTTCAGTGGGTCGCATACATTAGCAATGATGGAAGTAGCACAAGCTACGCAGACGCTGTGAAGGGCCGATTCACCATCTCCAGAGACAACGCCAAGAACACGCTCTATCTGCAGATGAACAGCCTCAGAGCCGAGGACACGGCCGTGTATTACTGTGCAGACACAGTGAGGGCACCTCATTGTGAGCCCAAACACAAACCTCCCTGTAGAAGGGGATCGGGACCACCAGGGGGTGCACACTCCTCACCACTTCTGTCTTGAAGGCCTAGGAGTAGGTGCAGATGGAGGTTCTGGGCAGGTTTACTGTCAGGGCCTGGGCTTCCTCTCCAAGGTGTAGTTTCCCTGAGAGAGCCTCTCTAGGTACAGCATATTTTTACCTATTCAGTCTCTAACTTACAATCTTTGTTGTCATAGAAAGAGAAATATAGTAATGTTCACAAATGGCAGTTTCTGATTTGGAAACTTTGTTGGATTTAGTCAACAACTCTTCTTATATGCACAAGGACATATTTGCTTAAACTTTCCCTAAATATCAGTTTATTACCCATTTCTCCATGTACTACAACTTCTTCTTTTTAAGAATCTAAGCTGCATACATGGTACATGAAATAACCACTCAGCTCAGTGTGCAAGGTTTTTAGAAACCGCATAAACTACATGCTGGTCATGACACTACAAGGGGGTCAAAAATCCAAAGGAGAGAAGACGGACTGCAGTTGTGACCTCAGTCTTGAATCACACTGACAAAAACAATATTAGCTTCAACCTGGGAAAACAAGAGACCCCAAGAAGTGAGTTGTGAGGATGTGTAGTGAAGGGCCCCCCCACACACACAGACACAGACAGGAGAGTACAAACCTTTATCACCTTCGTCATCAGGTCTGTTGAGAGCAGGTCAGGCCTCTCAGCAAGTCATAAGTGCTTGGATTTGGGAAGGACACTGGCTCAAGGTGTGTGTTTTGGGTCAGTGGTGGGGACGAGGTCCTGCTCCAGGAGGGGCTTGTGTGGAGTCAGTGTCCCACCTGCATCACAGGAGGAAATTCAATGGCTCCTGCGGGATTTCTCATGAGTGGGGCCATTGATGTAGATGCACTTTGGATGGTGTGGGCAGCTGGCAGTCCCCCGGATGCACAGGATCCTTTCAGGAACAGAAGTTGCTGGATCTGTAGGCAGAGCAGAAGTCCTGTCTCATTTTGCAGGGTCAAGGGGACTGACCCAAGAAACTCAAATTTGAGGTGGATCAGAACAGCAAACTGGAATTGAATTCCTTAACCTTGGTATATTCTCTAAGTCTCTATCTTCCTCTGTGTGTACAAAAGCTAGGTCTAGCTTCTGCTCCAGAATAACAGCTTTATGACGAAGACGTCACATATGGTGCTGGTTCTGGGTTTTCAGAGAGTGTCTGTGGTGTGTGCTGCATGCACTGTGTTGTCCTGTTTTGGCTGCTATTTCTTTCAGGCCAGGCATCTACACAGGCCCTCTTTGCCTGCAGTGGGCAGTGTGCGGTCCCTGGCCAGCATGTGGTGTGTTTTACCTGGATGTGCTCTGCTCTGCTTGTTAAATAAGCCCTGATACCACCTCCGCTAGAACTGAGGCCCTGCAGAATTCTCTGGTCAGGAGATGTGGGTGGGCAAGAGTGCAGCCGGTCTGGGAAACCATATGGTGCAACATCAAATAAGTAATAGGAGACCTGCCCTATGATCCAGCAACTGCATTACTGGGCATTTACTCTAATAATACAAAAGTACTGGGCTGCCCAGGTGTCTCAGCTGTTGAGTGCATGCCTTCAGCTCAGGCCATGTTCCCAATCTGGGGATTGAGTCTCATATTGGGCTCCTGGGAGGAGCGTGCTTCTCACTCTATGTCACTGTCTCTTTGCATCTCCCCTGAATAAATAAATAAAATCAGTGAAAATAAAATAATCCTGAGACATCTGGGTGGCTTAGTGGTTGAGCGTCTGCCTTTGGCTCAGGGCATAATCGCAGAATCCAGGGATCGAGTCTCACATCAGGCTTCCTGCATTTAACCTGCTTCTCCCTCTGCATAGGTCTCTGACTCTCTCTGTTTGTGTGTGTCTCTCATGAATAAATAAATAAAATCTTTTTAAAAAATGAAAGAATATTCAAAGGAAAACAGGACCATTGGCATACTCACTATTATAAAAATGAATATAAAAGCACTGAGGTGGATACTTGATGGGATGAGCACTGGGTGTTATGTTATATGTTGGCAAATTGAACTCCAATAAAAGAATATACAAAAAAAGTACTAATTCAGAGGGATGTGCATTTATGTTACAGCAGCATTATGTACATTAGCCAAACTATGGAAACAATCCATACATGAATGAAATCTAATCCATTTGCAACTACGGGGATTGAGATAGCAAGTATAATGTTAAGTGAAGTAAGTCAGAGTAAGAAAAACACTGTAGGATTTCAGTCATATGTTGAATTTAAGAAAGAAAAAAATGGGATCCCTGGGTGGCGCAGCGGTTTGGTGCCTGCCTTTGGCCCAGGGCGCGATCCTGGAGACCCGGGATCGAATCCCACGTCAGGCTCCCGGTGCATGGAGCCTGCTTCTCCCTCTGCCTATGTCTCTGCCTCTCTCTCTCTCTCTCTGTGTGACTATCATAAATAAATAAAAATTTTAAAAAAGAAAGAAAAAATGAGCAAAGGAGAAAAAAAAAACATTGATACATACACCAAGTAATAGCTCCTTCATTACAGATTACAAGTTGATGGTTACAACAAGGGAGATAATTGGAGTATGGTTGACCTGTCAGATGGGGATTAAGGAGTGTATTATTGTGCAGGACACATTGTGAGAACCCACAGCCTGGCAGTGTCAGAAATCCTGTTGAGATGAGAACTGTGGTGGAGGGCTGAGCAGGTGACAGGGACAAGGATTCTCCTGACCTCATCACACCAATGTGTCAGGGGTTTAGGACAGAGATAATGCTGTCATGTGCACATCATTCTCTCTATGATGGTTTGAAGCAACAGCTACACAGAAGGAATGGTAAAGGTTTAACACTTTGCATCAAGAAAAAACATTTATTACTTTTTGTGGTGGGGGATATTTGCAATCTCTATATGGTAAGAAGGAGAGAATGCTCCTTGAGGCATCATCTGAGAAGACTTGGGAAGTGTCAGGCTGCAGAGTCTGGGACTATAGATCTGTCTTTATCAAGAATGGGATATCTCCCCCTCCCCGCCTGCTTTATTTTCTTTTTTTTGAAATGTGACAAAGTTCTTGGGGGAAAGAAAGGATGTGAGTTCCATGGATAAATTTATCTGTCCCAGTCTCCATGTGAGCACCACAACCATCCCTTTCTCATAAGATACTCATGAATTCATGGTCACAAGTCCTGGGCTGACAGGTGTGCCAGGTTCTGGCTCAGTCTAGGTCACCACATCATTTTTGCTGCCCCCCTTCAGTGCTGTGTTCCTGCAGAGGTTCCTTTTCACACCACCCAGCCAGTGTGTGGTCTTGCCCCTGGGACAGTGATGGTGGTCACCACAAACCTGGGCATTATTGTGTGACCTGGAATGTGACACTGAATACCCAACCTATATTCTTTCCATGACCACACTGTCCAGGTACCACACAAAGGGCTCGTGTCTACAGACTTTTATTCCCCTACCATCTGGATGTCTACCTGAAGTCAGCTCCATCAACTAGAGTTCATGCTTGCAGGGCAACACCCTTGCAGATTCCTGGGTGTTCAGACCCTTCCTCCGTGTTTCCAGAGTAGCCATACTTGTATTTTCATGTTATGATTCTTCTTCTACCTTCACAGAAGAAAGATCATTGAGAACCAATAGTCACATTACTTCCTTTTTGGGAGCTCACCTCCCTCTATTACCTCTCATAAGAGCATTGGCATTACTTGAGGAGCCACCAAGATGCTCCATAAAGAGTATTATTTTATTTTCTGTCACTTATGTGCACTTCACACACACTGTTACATGTTTCAGGAGTACATCACAGTGACAGGACGGAATATATGGTGGGCTATGCTCTTGCCCAGGGGCTCCACCATCAGGAAATTATATTAATCTTAGGATGTCTAAATTAATGAGACTCATAAATGTCCTTTTTACCATGTAATAGAACATTCACAGTTTCCATCCATGATCAGGACACCACAGTCCACCCTGGGGATCCAAGCTCCACATCCAGCCCACGTGCTAATACATTTATCACATCCCTACAGCCCTCGAACCTTCAGCCTAGAAATGCAAAATCTCCAGTCCAAATCTGTCTAAATATCCTCCACCCAAATTCCCACATCTCATCATCTCTAACACATGTGGGCAGGACTCGGTGTATGATCACCCTGGGAATGTCTCCTCTAAACCTGAGGATGCATGATTCTAAAAATAATTCTGATTCCAAAATGCCTGGTGGACCTCACAAGGAGCACCAGCTGTAGACCCTCCCAGTGCAGGGATCACATGGAGAGGATATAGGAGTTGGACATACATTTCTAAGAACAACTTGGAAACAATTAGGTTCTGAGGCCTGAGATTCTCTCTAGTTCTGGAATCTACACTGGGTCTGTTGCTCTTCCCTTGGGGACCTCTATCCCTTTCAGGATCTGTGTCAGTGTGAGGACATGTGTGTTTACCAGCATGCTCTCTGGTATGAAAATTAAGGGAGACCCATGGCCATCTTACAAGTTATCCTCTCTCTCTCCCTGTCAGCCCCCCCTGGGTGCAATCCTACCTCTACAACTTCTTAAACACTTTTCAGGGCTCTGCTGCATGAGCAGGGATTCATTGCATATGAATAAAATCAACTCAAAGCCACACTACAACACTGGAAATAACAATATTTTATTGATGATATAATCCCCAATTTTCACAAGTCCTGGTGCTTAGTTTGGCCACCATGCAGTGTCTATAATGGTACTGATCTCGAAACATCAATTATTTGCATCTATTTTTACATAGTGTTGAGGACGATCTCCATGGAGGAATTATCCAGAACCTGACGTGAAATGGGACCATATCCAGTTCAGGGGGAGTTGATGATAGAGGTGATCATGCTGCCAGCCAGTGCTTCACATGATTCACCCCACACCAGCTGCCCAGCATCCCTATGCAGTTTTGGGCTCATGGAGAGGGAAGGGCATCAAGTGTGGTATCCTGTGTCTCAAGCCCAACTGTGCACATCAAGATATTCATGGACTATCGCTAAGAGAAATTACACACTGTGCACTTATCTCAAGAACATGTCCTTGCTTGAACAGTCTATGAAAATGATTTGTCCATTGACCCCGTCTTATTGAACAATGTCATCCCTCTCTCTCATAATCACAGTGACACTAGCACAAGGTCCTGAGGATACATTCTTAATCTCTGCAGGCTGACACCACCACCTCTGCAGGCAGGAGGAATGCCCCCAGTCTATACCTCTATGCCAAATCGTCTAGTAGAGAAGCCCCAGGGTGAGGGTTCCTGGATCAAGTTGAGGAGAGGATTTTGTGTCCTGGTGGCTCCAGTCCTGAAGAATGGAGTGTCCCTTTGGGACCTAGGACATGAGGTCACAGATCTAAGTGCTCACGGTTCCTCCCCTACAGACCCAGTCTCCCTCTGGCAGGGCCCTGTGTCCGACCCACACATGAGTCAGGACATTTATGAGAATGGAAATATCCCCAAAATCTCCCCTTGGTTGAAAATCCATGCACTGCGTTTAGGGCAGTGACTCTTGCATCCCCACCTGGGCATCCTGTGTTCCTCACCCCTGTTGCTGACTACCATTTCCTCTGAGTGCTCATGTTGTAGGCTTTCTCAGGGAAGGCAAGTCCTGTCCTCATCCTGTGGTGTCCCTCTCCACAGGAGATAAGTCCCTGGCACCCCTGCAGGAGTCTGTTTCTGGGCTGGGGAAACCCAGGCAGACCCTTACACTCACCTGCTCCTTCTCTGGGTTCTTATTGAGCATGTCAGTGTGGGTGTCACATGGGTCCTTTACCCACCAGGGGAAGGCACTGGAGTCAATGCCACGTCTGGTGGGAGAACCCTAAGTACCACAGCCTGTCTCTGAACAGCAGCAAGATGTATAGAAAGTCCAACACCTGGAAAGATAAAGGATTATGTTTCACAGCAGAAGCACATCTATTCAACCTGATGAACAACGAGCCTGATGAGATACAGCAGAGCATCTGTCATGAAATCACAAGTTCAGGTTTGAGCATGAGAACAGAATTGCTACAGTTTATGAAAACAACACCATGAAAATCAATTGCAAGAGTCTATATTCATATAACATAAAAATACTGAGTTACTAGAGACCAATTAGGGAACAGGTCAACATTGAGGAGACCAGGGAAAAAAAACAAGACTTTTACATATATTGTCAATGGATAAACTATTCATAGGCAATCATTAATCATGACATTGGAATGTTATAGACAAAATTTTAATATACATAACACCAAATATTAAGAATACACTTTGTGAAAATCAACTACATTTTTCTACCCAAGTATTTTTTTTATTTTTTTTTTTATTTTTTTTTAAAATTTTTTTTTTTAATTTTTTTTATTTATGATAGTCACAGAGAGAGAGAGAGAGAGAGAGGCAGAGACACAGGCAGAGGGAGAATAGGCTCCATGCACCGGGAGCCCGACGTGGGATTCGATCCAGGGTCTCCAGGATCGCGCCCCGGGCCAAAGGCAGGCGCCAAACCGCTGCGCCACCCAGGGATCCCTCTACCCAAGTATTTATCAAGGTAATGAAATACAAAATATGGACCAAGGAAAAACTTGCACAAATTTCATAACCAACAAAGTACATTCACTTGAATATCATAAGAACCCTCAAACTCAATAGAAAAAAAAAACAATGACATCCATCTATACAACAGGCAGAGCCTTGTGTGGACATGTTATACATGACGGTACAGACACATGAAGTAAGCACAGGAAAGGACACATTCCACCAGGATCTTTCAGGGAAATTCATATCAATCACAATGAGATGCCCTATATACTCATCATGGGGGCTCATGTATGAATGAAGCACTTACCAGACATCCTGGGAAGCATACAGGACACCTGGGTCTCAACCCTGTAAGTAGGAAGGAAAAATGAAACAGAAGCCCTGGAAAATCATTTTTCTGTTCCTCATGAAATTATAGATGGGTGACCTACCATGAGACCTGGAAATCCCACTCTTCACTCCTCAGTGATTGCTCTAGAATAATGAAACCCCATGTTCATGTAAAAATGGCATGTGAGGACTTTTTGTGTCTTCATTTCTGTTAGAAGCCTAGAAAAACCCAACAGCCTGTGTGAAGAATAATCCCAGTAAGAAAACATCCATCAATGGGACAGCATTCTGCAATAAGAAGTCACATTATTGATGCACACGCCATCCCAGGGCAACCTCAAGGACATGATGTTCTGTGAATGTCAGCAGTCTCAGAGAGGACAGGCTGTGCAGCCTGGGGCATTGGTACAGCCAAGCCAGGGTCACAGTGGTATGGTTGGGCTTTCTTTCCCTCTCTCTTCCTCAAACCCAGAGGATGAGCTCCTCTGCATCAGGGTGCATGCTTCCCTCCTGTGCACAAGGTCCTCACATATGGAGGCTTCACAGACTGACGCAAACCAGCTCGAGTCCTCTAATGGGGGTGTTTGAGACCAGAGTGTGATATGTGTTCTGACAGCAGCTGTCCCCTCCAGCATCTCTGGCTCTGGCTCTCTCCTGCAGGTGAGCAGACTATGTTAGGACACCTCCAGCTATTTCCTGCTACTGCTTCTTTCCACAAGCTGAGATCTAGACCTTCCTCACACTCAGCTGGAAATGAGGGACTGTGTCCGGGAACAGGTGTGGAGCTCTGTGTAGTGTGTGGTGTGCACCGTGATGGCTGCCATAGTAGCTACACCACGTGGTTCCTTCCATCCAGAGTTTCCCATAGCCTATTCTCCACATCCTCACCAGCACATGGTCCTTCTCATTTTCTTTCCTGTGATTCTTTCATCACCACGAAAACTGTGAGAAGATACCTCAGTGGTTTGGGGTTGGATTCATAGGATGATTAGTTTGTTGGACCTTGATGTATATATGTTTGTTGCCTTGTATGTATTTATTTATCTTCTTTTTTTTATTTATCTTCTTTATCCACTCTTCTCTCCATAAATATTCTGGCTTTTTCCACAGTTTGACCCTTGGAACATTGCTAATATAAACATGGGGGTGCAGTTGCCCCTTTGTATATATATATATATATATATATATATATATATATATATATATATACAATCATGCAATTAATGGGTCACAGGGTGTTCACAACCAAAAAAGGAACCAGACATAATACACCCTGCAACATATCTCATCAATATTTATATAATAAGATATCAGAACTGGAATTCAGGACAAGATTTATGTTTTCTAGCTGGGTTTGAAAAAAGCATACAAAATTCTAGACACTCCTTAGGGTAGAAATCAAAATAATCAGGCCGAAATTTAAAATGCTCTAAGTTAGATGCAGGCTGAATTGGAAGCTCTAACAACAAGGGTAAATATAACAGAAGAGAGTTAGGGACATAGAAGACAAGGTGATGATGAAAAGGCATAAAAGAGAGTAAATGGACCATGTGAGGAGAATTTTAAAATCAGTGAAGCCATAAAATGAATCAAAATTAGAATGATTGGGGTTCCTGAGGGAGAATAAGGAGAGAGGGAGAAAGAAGGTATATTTGCACAAATATAGAAGAAAATCAATTTCGGGATCCCTGGGTGGCTCAGCGGTTTAGCGCCTGCCTTTGGCCCAGGGCATGATCCTGAAGTCACAGGATCAAGTCCCACATCGGGCTCCCTGCATGGAGCCTGCTTCTACCTCTGCCTGTGTCTCTGCCTCTCTCTCTCTATCTGTGTCTCTCATGAATAAATAAATAAAATCTTTTTTAAAAAAGAAGAAAATCATTTTAGACACAAAGAAAGATCCAAATGCAATTGAGCGTGTAAAGAACCACTTATTATGTCAATGGGCATCAAAAAAAACTTTGAGTAGCAACACTTATATCAAAAGAACTAGACTATGAACCAAACTGTAATAAAAGTTGAAGTGAAAAAAAAAGAAACAAAGAGAGAGAAAAAATAAAAGATGAAGAAGCATACTATATCACTAAATGTTCAATCCAAAGTAGATATAACTATTCTATATATGTGTGTGCCTAAAGGTGATGTCGGCCAGGATATAATCCATGTAACAATAAAATTAAAGACACAGATTGATAATAACACAATAATAGTGGGAACTGACCTCCCATGGACATCAGGGAAGCAGAATCCAAGCATAATCTCAACAAGGAAACAAGGGCTTAGAACAACACACTGGACCAAATGGACTTCAAAGATACATACACAGTATTTCCTCGTAAAATAGGAGAATACACATTCTTCTCCAGGGCACATGGAAAATTCTTAAAATTCTTCAGATTTGATCACATGGGTAGTCACACATCCAGTCTCAAGTGGTACAGAAAAACTGAATTCATTCCATTGATATTTTCAGACCATAATGCGATCAAACTAGAAGTGAACCACAGTAAAAACCATAGAAGGTACATAAATACATGGGGGTAAAAAAAGTCCTACTGAAGAAATAATGGGTTGACCAGGAAGTTAAGGAATTAAAACACACATGAGGGATCCCTGGGTGGCGCAGTGGTTTAGCGCCAGCCTTTGGCCCAGGGCGCGATCCTGGAGACCTGGGATCGAATCCCACGTCAGGCTCCCGGTGCATGGAGCCGGCTTCTCCCTCTGCTTCTCCCTCTGCTTCTCCCTCTGCCTATGTCTCTGCCTCTCTCTCTCTTTTTCTCTCTGTGACTATCATAAATAAATAAATAAAATAAAATAAAATAAAATAAAATAAAATAAAATAAAACACACATGGAAGCAATCAAAATGAAAGCATGACACTATCAAAACTTTGGACATAGCAAAAAGGGGCCCTCAGAGAGAAGCATAGAACAATACAGGCCTTCTTAAGAAACAAGAGAGTCTCATATACACAAGTTAAACTTGGAGAAAGAACAGCAAAGAAAGCATAAATCTAGTGGGAAAGAGAAATAATCAAGATTGGAGCAGAAATCAAGGATATAGAAGTAAAAAAAAGACAGTATATCAACTCAGCTCAGGGCTGATTCTTTGAAAGAATTCATAAGATTGTAAAACTACAGGCAGACTTGTCAAAAAGACAAGAAAAGGGACCCAAATTAATAAAATCATTAATGAATAAGGAGAGATCACAACCAACAGACAATAAATACAAACAAGTATAAGAGAATATTCTGAGCAATTATATGCCAACGCATTAGGCAATCTAGAAGGAATAGTTGCATTTCTAGAAACATAAAAACCACCAAAACTGAAACAGGAAGGAAAGGAAAAGCTACAAGGAGCTATAACCAGGCAAATCAAAACAATCATTATTAAAGGTATCTCAACAAACAAGAGTCCAGGCGCCTGGTGGGGAATTCAATAAACATTTAAAGAAAAATTAATACCTAGTCCTTTGAAAATGTTCCCAAAATAGGAATGGAAGTAAAACTTCCAAGCCCATTCTCGATATCAGCATTACCTTGACCCCCCAAACCAAACAATTACCGCACCAACAAGGAGAATTACACAATATCCCTGACCAATATGGATGCAGAAATTCTCACCAACTTTCTAGCCAATATAATCCAATTGTATACTGAAAGGATTATTCACTATGACCAAATGAGATTTCTTCTTGACCTGCAAGGGTAGTTCAACGCCTATAAATCAATCAACATGGCAAAGCACAGTAATGAAAGAAAGGAAAATAATTATTTGATCTCCTCAACTGATGCAAAAATAGTACTTGACAAAAGAGATCATTCTTTTTTAATGAACAGCTTCTTCTGTGTTAAGATAGAGGGAACCTACTCAACATCACGAAAGCATCTTCAAAAAGCCCAGAGTCAATATCATCCTCAACAGGGAAAAATTGAGAGCATTTTCCGTGAGGTCGGGAACACGACAGAGATGTTCACTCATCACTCTTCAATATAGTACTAGAAGTCTTCGTCTCAGCAATCAGACAACGAAAAGAAGTAAACTGTATCCAAATCAGCAAAGAAAAAGGCAAAATTCCACACTTCACAGATGACATGATACTTTATGTAGAAACCCCAAAAGATTCCAACAAAAACCTGCTAGAACACAGGAATTCAGTAAGTCAAAGCATATAAAATCAATACATGGAAGTCAGTGGCATTCCTATTCACTAAAAATGAAAAAGAAGAAAGAGAAATCAAGGAATGAATCCCACTTATAATTTCACCAAAAAGCACCAGGCAAGAAGGAATAAATCTAACCAGGGAGAAAAAGTATGTGTAATCTGAAAACTGAGAAAGAAATTGAAGAAAACATAAAGAGATGGAAAAATATTCTATCATCATGGATTAGAAGAACAAATATTGACAAAATATCTGTGCTACCCAAAGAAATCTACACAGTCAATGCAAACCCTGTCAAAGTACTACCACCATTTTTCTCAGAACTGGAATAAACAATCGTGTAATGTATGAAACCAGCAAAGACCCTGAATAGGCAAAGGGATGTTGAGAAGAAAAACAATCAGGAGACATCACAATGCCTGACATCAAGCTGTATTACAAAACTGTGATCTTCAAGACAGTGTGGTACTGGCACAGAAACAGACTCATGGATCAAAGGATAAGAAGAGAGAATCCAGAAATGGACCACCAACTCCATGTACCCCAGACAATTTTGGTGTTAACACTATTCCTCTTTCAGATCCTACAGGGTCCCTCCTGTGACTACAGGATGCTGGATTGGAAGGCGTTCCTTAGCAGCCAAGTTCTGTTTCTGGGCTGGGCACAGGAGATGTGGGTCTCAAGTAATTTCTGCTCAGTGTCTTCTTGCTCTCGTCCAGCAAGAGCACTGGTGAGGGCTTTATGTGATAGGTTCCCATCCTACAGGGGAGGGATGCATGAGCATGGGATCGGTTTAATGATGTCATCTTGGACAACTTCACACTATAATACCATCAGCATATGAGATGTCAAGACACCTATTACATATTCAGGCTGAGCCTCGTGATCCTTTGTCACTTTTGTGCCAGGGTCTGGGGCTTCCTTTCCATCAAATATTTAACCCAGGGACACAGGATTCTATGTTGACCTATTCAGTGTTTACCTACAAATATACTTGTCATGGGAAGAGAAATAAACTAAACTACACATATGAAACATTCACATGCATTGCTGATTCCTGTCCCTAAATACAAAAACGTTATCAATATCCTGATGCTCATCAACTTATGCTTCACAGGAGACAAACTGACTTGGTGTGCATCACAGGATCACCCAGATCAACCAGCAAGCATGCTACAAGGAGCAAAAAGTGCATGCAGGACACGAGGCTACATAGGCATTAACAATCCAAGAAACAGAGGAAAGGCCTCTGGTGTGGTCAGTATCTTGGACCATGATCAATGTCATGTCAGTGATCTTTGTATTGGATATACACATTTATAAGGGTGTCGTGTCTTTTCTCATCTCTTAATTAGGTCTTCAGATTGAAACCAGTTTTCTGATATAAGAATTTGCTACTGCAGTTTTCTTGGATGTCCCCTAGCAAGAAAAAAGGTTATCCACTAACTCAATTTCAATCTAGAGGTGTTGGATTGAAGATGATCCTCTTAACAGCAGAGAAAGATGATATCATGCACTAAGGTCAGGAACATGACAGGAATGTCCACTCTCAAAAAAGTTCTTCAATATAGCGCTGGAAGTCCTTGCCTCAACAATCAGACGAGAAGAAATAAAAGTTTGGAAATCAAGAAAAAAATAAGTCAAAATTTCACTCTCCACATATGACAAGGTACTCCACACAGAAAACACAAAGGACTCCAGGAAAACATTTTATATCTGAGTCAGCAATTCAGCAAAGTAGCAGGATATACATTCAATGCCCAGAAGTCAGGTACATTTTACACTAACAATGATAGAGTACAAAGAGAAACCCAGGATTCCATGGCATTTATAATTGCAACAACACAACAAAAATAATTAACAGTGAATCAAATCAAAGAGGTAAAGGATGTGTACACTGAGAATTCTAGAACACTTATGTTGGAAATTGAGGAAGACACAAAGGAATGAAAAACATTCCATGCTCAAGAATTATAAAAAGTGGAGGGGGAGGTGGGCAAGGGGTGGGGGTGACTGGGTGACAGGCACTGAGGGGGGTACTTGATGGGATGAGCACTGGGTGTTATTCTATATGTTGTCAAATTGAACACCAATAAAACATCAATTTATTATATATATTCTTAAATGTCTATGCTACCCAAGGAAATCTACATACTTAATGTAATCTCTATCAAAATACCATCGAAAAAAATACCATCAACATTTTTCAGAGACATAGAAAAAAAATCTTAAAAATTGAATTGAAGTGGAAAAGACCATAAATACCAATGGGATGGTGCAAAAGAAAATCAAAGCAGGCGGCATCACAATGCCTGACGTCAAGCTGTATTACAAAACTATGATCATCAAAACGGTGTGGCACTGGTGCAAAACAGACATATAGATCAATATAACAGAGTAGAAAACCCAGATATGGGCCCTCAAATGTATGGTCAATAAACTTCGACAGAATAAGGAAGAATATCCCCTGGGAAAATTAAACAGTCTCAAAAATAATTGGCATGGGGAAAATTGAACAGCCCCTGCAGAAGAATTAAACTGGTCCATTGTCTTATACCAGACAATAAGATAAAGTCAAATGGTTAAAAGATCTAAATGTCAGACAACATTCCATCAAAATCATTGTGAGGAGAAGAAAGAAAAGATTGTCTATCTTCCAGTGGAAAATCTTTCCTCCTTTATCAAATGTTAGTTGACCATAAAGTTGAGGGTCTACTTCTGGATTCTGTATTCTGTTCCATTGATCTATGTGTCTGTTTTTGTGCCAGTACCACAATGTCTTGATGACCACAGCTTTGTAGCACAACCTGAAATCTGGCATTGTGATGCCCCCAGCTATCGTTTTCTTTTTTAAAATTCCCCTGGCTACTTGGGGTCTTTTCTGATTCCACACAAATCTTAAAATAAGTCAATGAAACTCTCTGAATAAAAGCCATGGCATTTTGATAGGGATTGCAATAAACGTGTCAATATCCCTGGGTAACATTGACATTTTCACACTATTAATTCTGCCAATCCATGAACATGGAATATTTTGCAAGATACATCCACGAAGGCCAAAGAAACAAAAGCAAAAATGAATTATTGGTACTTCATCAAGATAAGAAGCTTTTGCACAGCAAAGGGTACAGTCAACAAAACTAAAAGACAACCTACAGAATGGGAGAAGATATTTGCAAATGGCATATCAGATAAAGAGCTAGTTTCCGAGATCTATAAAGGACTTATTAAACTCAACAGCAAAGAGATAAACAATCCAATCATGAAATGGGCAAAAGACATGAAGGGAAATCTCACAGAGGAAGACATAGACATTGCCAACACACACATGAGAAAATGCTCTGCATCACTTGCCATCAGGGAAATACAAATCGAAACCACAATGAGATACCACCTCACACCAGTGAGAATGGGGAACATTAACAAGGCAGGAAACGACAAATGATGGAGAGAATGCAGAGAAAAGCGAACCCTCTTACACTGTTGGTGGGAATGTGAACTGGTGCAGCCACTCTGGAAAACTGTGTGGAGGTTCCTCAAAGAGTTAAAAATAGACCTGCCCTTATGATCCAGCAATTGCACTGTTCGGGATTTACCCCAAAGGTACAGATGCAATGAAACTCCGGGACACCTGCCCCCCGATGTTTCTAGCAGCAATGTCCACTAGCCAAACTGTAGAAGGAGACTCAGTGTCCATCAAAAGATGAATGGATAAAGAAGATGTGGTTTATGTATACAATGGAATATTAGCCATTAGAAACGACAAATACAAAAAAATAAAAAATAAAAAATAAATAAATAAAAATATAAATAAATAAATAAATAAATAATAAAAGAAACGACAAATACCCACCATTTGCTTCAACATGGATGAAACTGGTGGGTATTATGCTGAGTGAAATAAGTCAATCAGAGAAGGACAAACATTATATGTTCTCATTCATTTGGGGAATATAAATAATAGTGAAAGGGAATAGAGGGGAAGGGAGAAGAAATGGGTAGGAAATATCAGAAAGGGAGACGGAACATGGAAGTCTCCTAACTCTGGGAAAAGAACTAGGGGTGGTCGAAGGGGAGGAGGGTGGGGGGTGGGGGTGACTGGTGGGTGGGCACTGAGGGGGGCACTTGACGGGATGAGCACTGGGTATTATTCTGTATGTTGGCAAATTGAACACCAATAAAAAATAAATTTATTAAAAAAAGAAAGAAAGATGAACTGATATACATACAAAGAGTTTATATATACAAAGGGATATTTCTCAGTCATCAGAAAGGATGAATAGCTACCATTTCCACCAACATGTATGGAATTAAATGGTATTATGCCAAGTGAAATGAGCCAATCGGGGAAGGACAATCATCATGGTTTCACTCATACGTGGAATATAAGAAATAGTGAACGGGATCATAGGGAATGAGGAAAACTGAGTGGGGATAATTTGGAGAGAAAGGCACACCATGAGAGAGTCCTATCTCTGGGACTCATACGAAAGGCTGCAGAAGGGGAGGTGAGTGGTGGGACATGGTGCCTAGGTGCCGGGCACTATGGAGGGCATGTGATGAGATGAGCACTTGGTGTTACTATATGTTGGCAAATTGAACTTAAATAAAATATTGAATAAATAATTGAAAAATAAATTATTAAAGAGAGGGATTATGAGCAATAACATGCCAACAAATTCAGCAATCTGGAAGAAATTGATGTCTTCCTATAAATGTAGAAACAACCCAATCTGAAACAGGAATGAATTTAAAAGCTGTACAGAACCAAAACCAGTAAATGAAAAACAAACATATTTAAAAGTCTTCTAACAATCAAAAGTCCAGAGACACATGGCTGCCCATGGGAATGTAACAAGCATTGGAATAGAATTAATACGTATCCTGAAAATATTCCAAAAAATAG
This sequence comes from Canis aureus, assembly GCF_053574225.1. Lineage (NCBI taxonomy): Eukaryota > Metazoa > Chordata > Mammalia > Carnivora > Canidae > Canis > Canis aureus. The sequence goes on along the minus strand of NC_135619.1, from coordinate 76,611,326 downwards.
AAATTAAAGGAAACTTCCAAACTCATTTTCTGTGGGCAGCATTACCTTGACTTCAAAAGCAGACAAATATCAAACTTAAAAGGAGAATTATATATTAATATCCTTGATGTATATGGATGCAAAATTCTCACCAAGATCCTAACCAACAGGATCCAACAGTACATTAAAAGGATAATTCACCATGACCAAATGGAACTAATTTATGTTATGTAAGGGTGGTTCAGCAACTGCAAATCAAATGATGGGATTTGAGTCATTAATAAAAGAATGGATAAGGACCATTTTATCCTCTCAACTGAAGCCCAAAAAGCTTTGTCAAAAGAGATTATACTTTCTTGATAAAAAAAAAAAAAACTCTTGCTGTGTAGAGATAGGGAGACATACTCAAGATCACAAAAGCCATCTACACAGACACATGGAGAATGTCATCCTAAACAGGGAAAAGCTGAGATCTTTTCCCCTAAGATCAGGAACAGGACAAGGATGTCCACCATCACCACTATTCTTCACCATTGTGCTAGAAGCCCTAGCCTCAACAATCAGACAACAAAGAGAAGTAACAGTCATCCAAATCAGCAAAGAAACAATCAAATGTTCACTCTTCACACCCAAGATACTTAAAGTTCAAATCCCAAAAATTCCTTTGAAAAAATTGCTAGAACTTATACTAGAATTCAGCAAAATTGGAGAATGTAAAATCAATACAAGGAAGTCAGTGGATTTTCCTTTTTTTATTATTTATTATTTGTGATAGTCACAGAGAGAGAGAGAGAATGAGGCAGAGACACAGGCAGAGGGAGAAGCAGGCTCCATGCACCGGGAGCCCGACGTGGGATTCGATCCCGGGTCTCCAGGATCGCGCCCTGGGCCAAAGGCAGGCGCCAAACCGCTGCGCCACCCAGGGATCCCTCAGTGGATTTTCTATACAGTGCAAATGAAACAGAAAAAAGAAAATCAAGGACTGGATGCAATTTATAAGTGCACCAGAAATCATCAGGTAATAAATAATCCTAACCAAAGAAGGATGGACGTATAGTCTAAACATTCCAGAAAACTTATGAAAGACAGTAAGGAATACCCAAGTAGATAGAAAATATTTATTCTTATAGATTAGAAGAATAAGTATTGATAAAATATCTATGCTATCAAGAGCCAGTTACACACTCAAAGCCATCTGTATAAAAATATCACCAGCATTTTTCACAGAGTGGGAGCAAATAATCTGAAAAATTTTAAGGACCCACAAAGACCTCAAATAGCAAGAGCAATCCTGAAAAAGTAAAGCAAAGCTAGAGATATCCTGATTCTGCTTGTCAAGATAAATTACAACATTTTGATAATCAGGACAGTATGGTACCAGCACAAATACAGACATATAGATAAATAGAAAAGTTTGAGAGCCTAGAAATGGACCCTGAACTCTGTGGTCAAAAAGTCTTGACAAAGAAGGAAAGAATATCCAATGGAAAAAAAATAAAGTGTCTTCAACAAATGGCATTGGGAATACTGGAGGCCCACATGCAGAAGAATGAAAGGGGACACTTTTCTGACATCATTCACAACAATGGACTCAAAGTTGATGAAGGATCTAAATGTGAGTCAGGAAACCATCAGAATCCTCAGGTGAACACAGGCAGCACCTTTTCTACCTCGGCTGCAACCATTTCCAGACGTGTCTCCAGAGGCAAGGGAAAGAAAAGGAAAATGAACTATGGGGACTTCATCAAGGAAAGAGCATTTTCACAGCAAAGGAATCACTCAAAGTAATTAAAAGGCAACCTACAGAATAGGGGAAGATATTTGGAAATGTCTTATCAGATTAAAGGCTCAAATTCAAATCTACAATGAGAATTGGGCAGAAGTTGTGAACAGACTTGCTGTCCTGTCCAGAGATCCTGCATCACACAATATATTAGGGAGCTCTGCATGCAAAACGATATTCATTTGCTCTCCTAGATATGCTATATATCAAACAAAATATTAGAACAAAGAATCTGACAGAAAAGAGGGAAAACATTCACGCCGAAGACTACCATACAAATTAAGCAATAATAAAAGATATTAAAATCAGTCAACAAGAAGTTAAATGATTTGTGTGCATATACACAAAGAGGAAAATCATTGCAAAAACACAAGTAATTAATGAGCTCACGGAAAATTCAGGATATAAAATCAACATAGACAAAAAAGCTAATTTCTACACACTAACAAAAATTTTCTGTATAAAATTACAATACAATTCCCTTTAAACTGGTATCGAAAATAAATATTTATGATTAAATTTTATGAAGGAAAAAAATACTCTTTAAAATTGACCTATATTAAAAAAAATTATTGTATTTTTTGAAGATTTTATTTTATTTACTCATGAGAGATACAGAGCAGGAGAGAGAGATGCAGAGACACAGACAGAGGAAGAAGTAGGCTCCATGCAGAGAGCCCAACGTGGGACTTGATCCCGGATCTCCAGGACCACGCCCTGGGCTGCCAGCAGCACTAAACCGCTGCGCCACCCGGGCTGCCCAATAAAAACTTTTTAAAAGGCACAGAAAGGCAAAGATAAATATGCTGATGAATTAGAACATCATAAATCCACTGTGCCACCAAAAGAAAGTCATCTAGGTTTAGGAAGTAATGCTTGTATATAACTTGTAAAGAATTGAACTCTAAGTCTGGAGCTGACTATATAGTCATAGGACATGCAAATAAGGCCCTCCCTCCACTGATTAAACCAGCCCAGCCCCGACCCTGCAGCTGGGAGAGCAGCCCCAGTCCCAGGATCCCCAGGTGACACCATTCAGGGCTCACAACACAACACAGAGAAACCACCATGGAGTCTGTGCTTGGCTTGGTTTTCTTTCTCACTATTTTAAAAGGTAATTCATGGAGAACAGATACCTTGAGTACATGAGTGGAGGTGAGTGAGAGAAACAGGGGATGTGGGACAGTTTCCTGACCAGGATGTCTTGTGTCTGCAGGTGTCCAGGGTGAGGTGCAGCTGGTGGAGTCTGGGGGAGCCCTGGTGAAGCCTGGGGCATCCCTGAGACTCTCCTGTGTGGCCTCTGGATTCACCTTCAGTAGCTATGACATGAGCTGGGTCCGCCAGGCTCCAGGGAAGGGGCTGCAGTGGGTCGCAGTTATTTCGTATGATGGAAGTAGCACATACTACGCAGACGCTGTGAGGGGCCGATTCACCATCTCCAGAGACAACGCCAAGAACTCGATGTATCTGCAGATGAACAGCCTGAGAGCCGAGGACACAGCCGTGTATTACTGTGGGAAGGGACACAATGAGGGAACTTCAGTGTGAGCCCAGACACAAACCTCCCTGCAGAAGGGGATTAAGACCATTAGGGGGTGCACACTCCTCACCACTTCTGTCTTGAAGGTCCAGGAGCAGGTGCAGATGGAGGTTCTGGGCAGGTTTCCTGTCCGGGCTTCCTCTCCAAGGAGCAGTTTCCCCAGGGAGTCTCTCTGAACACTTGATTATGTGTTTAACTATTCAGTCTCTTTCTTAGAGACTTAGGCACTCAACTATAGCACTTACACTTACTTGTACTTAACTTTTCCAGACCCAAAATATTAATCAATTACCAATAACTCCATTCAAGTCATCTGAACATTTTCATGTGTCCTAGTGGCACTCACTGTGGATCACAGGTCCCCAAGCTAACATGTTGTCTTCCACATCACAGTATAGAGGAATCTCCAATCAACACAAGGGAATACAGACATTCTACAAAAATGTTAATAACGGCCTCTGTGTGAGAGAAATTCTCAGCATGACATGGTAGGAAAGCGGACTCAGAGGTCACACACACACACGCACACAATCACAAGAGTATAATCTTTTATCATCTTCACGTTCATGTCTGATGAGAGCCAGGCAGGCCTCTCATCACATAAATGCTTGGATTGTGACAGGGAAGAACACTGGCTCAGGGTGTGTGTAGTGGGTCAGTGGTGGGGAAGGGGTCCTGCTCTATGAGGGGCTTGTGTGGAGTCAGTGTCCCAACTGCTTCAAAAGAGGGAAGTAGGGGAGAGGAGGGGCAAGATGGCTGAAGAGTAGGGTCCCCAAATCACCTGTCCCCACCAAATTACCTAGATAACCTTCAAATCATCCTGAAAATCTACGAATTCGGCTTGAGATTTAAAGAGAGACCAGCTGGAACGCTACAGTGAGAAGAGGTCGCACTTCTATCAAGGTAGGAAGACGGGAAAAAAGAAATAAAGAAACAAAAGGCATCCAAGGGTGAGGGGCCCCACAACGAGCCGGGCTAAGGCTGGGGCGAGTGTCCCCAGGACAGGAGAGCCCCATCCCAGAGAAGCAGGAGCTGCACCAACCTTCCCGGGCAAAAAGGGGCTCGCAGGGAGTTGGAGCAGGACCCCAGGAGGGCGGGGGTGCCCTCAGGCTCCCTGGGACACTAACAGACACCTGTACACACACAGGAGAGTGGGCCAAGCTCCCTAAGGGCTGCAGCGCACACAGCGGGACTCGGAGCAGCTGCGAGGGGATCAGCCGATGGCTCCACGGAGGTGGCTGCACGGCCAGGAGCCCGAATCCAACAGCGCAGGCCTGGGAGCCCAGAGTGCCGGGACACAGCCCGGGATCTGACCTCCCTCCGGGACAGGCAGAGGCCGGGAGGGCCAAGGACAGCAAGGACGCTCCTGCCCCAAGCTGAACAGATCAGCGGTCCCGCCCCGGAGCCTCCAGGCCCTGCAGATGGAGTGCTTCAGAATTCCTGTGGGGGCTGAATCCAGGTTTCCAGAGCTGCCGCAGCCACTGGGGTTGTTCCTCCTGGGGCCTCACGGGGTAAACAACCCCCACTGAGCCCTGCACCAGGCAGGGGCTGAGCAGCTCCCCCAAGTGCTAACACCTGATAATCAGCACAACGGGCCCCTCCATCAGAAGACCAGCTAGACGGACAAGTTCCAGGGGAAGTCAAGGGACTTAAAGTATACAGAATCAGAAGATACTCCCCCGTGTTTTTTTTTTTTTTTGCTTCTTGATTTTTTGCTTTCCCCACCCCTTTTTTTCCTTTCTTTTTCTTTCTCTTTTCCTTCTTTTTTTTTCTTTTTTTCTTCCTTTTTTCTTTTTTCTTTTTCTGTTTCCTTTCCTTCCTTCTCTCCTCTTTTTTCTCCTTTTCCCAATACAACTTGTTTTTGGCCACTCTGCACTGAGCAAAATGACTAAAAGGAAAACCTCACCTCAAAAGAAAGAATCAGAAACAGTCCTCTCTCCCATACAATTACAAAATCTGGATTACAATTCAATGTCAGAAATCCCATTCAGAAGCACTATCTTACAGCTACTGGTGGCTCTAGAAAAAAGCATAAAGGACTCAGGAGACTTCATGACTGCAGAATTTAGATCCAATCAGACAAAAATTAAAAATCAATTAAATGAGATACAATCCAAACCAGAAGTCCTAACGATGAGGGTTAAAGAGGTGGAAGAACGAGTGAGTGACATAGAAGACAAGTTGATGGCAAAGAGGGAAACTGAGAAAAAAAGAGACAGACAATTAAAAGACCATGAGGTTAGATTAAGGGAAATAAACTACAGCCTGAGGAAGAAAAACCTACATTTAATTGGGGTTCCAGAGGGCGCCAAAAGGCACAGAGGGCCAGAATATGTATTTGAACAAATCATAGCTGAAAACTTTCCTAATCTGGGAAGGGAAACAGGCATTCAGATCCAGGAAATAGAGAGATCCCCCCGTAAAATCAATAAAAAGCGTTCAACACCTCGACATCTGATAGTGAAGCTAGCAAATTCCAAAGATAAAGAGAAGATCCTTAAAGTAGCAAGAGACAAGAAATCCCTGGCTTTTATGGGGAGGAATATTAGGGTAACAGCAGATCTCTCCACAGAGACCTGGCAGGCCAGAAAGGGCTGGCAGGATATATTCAGGGTCTTAAATGAGAAGAACATGCAACCAAGAATACTTTATCCAGCAAGGCTCTCATTCAAAATGGAAGGAGAGATAAAGAGCTTCCAAGACAGGCAGGAACTGAAAGAATATGTGACTTCCAAACCAGCTCTGCAAGAAATTTAAGGGGGAGTCTTATAATTCCCCTTTAAGAAGAAGTTCAGTGGAACAATCCACAAAACCAAGGACTGAATAGATATCAGGATGACACTAAACTCATATCTCTCAATAGTAACTCTGAACGTGAATGGGCTTAATGACCCCATCAAAAGGCGCAGGGTTTCAGACTGGATAAAAAAGCAGGTCCCATCTATTTGCTGTCTACAAGAGACTCATTTTAGACAGAAGGACACCTAAAACCTGAAAATAAAAGGTTGGAGAACCATTTACCATTCAAATGGTGCTCAAATAAAGCAGGGGTAGCCATCCTTATATCAGATGAACTAAATTTTACCCCGAAGACTGTAGTGAGAGATGAAGAGGGACACTATCTCATACTTAAAGGATCTATCCAACAAGAGGACTTAACAATCCTGAAAATATATGTCCTGAATGTGGGAGCTGCCAAATATTTAAACCAATTAATAACCAAAGTAAAGAAATACCTAGATAATAATGCACATATACTTGGTGACTTCGATCTAGCTCTTTCTACCCTCGATAGGTCTTCTAAGCACAACATCTCCAAAGAAACGAGAGCTTTAAATGATAAACTGGACAGGATGGATTTCACAGATATCTACAGAACTTTACATCCAAACTCAACTGAATACACATTCTTCTCAAGTGCACATGGAACTTTCTCCAGAATAGAACACATACTGGGTCACAAATAGGGTCTGAACTGATACCAAAAGATTGGGATCTTCCCCTGAATATTCTCAGATGCCTTGAAATTAGAACTAGGGATCCCTGGGTGGTGTAGCGGTTTGGCGCCTGCCTTTGGCCCAGGGCGTGATTCTGGAGACCAGGGATTGAATCCCACGTCGGGCTCCCGATGCATGGAGACTGCTTCTCCCTCTGCCTATGTCTCTGCCTCTCTCTCTCTCTCTCTGTGTGTGTGTGTGTGTGACTATCATAAATAAATAAAAAATTAAAAAAAAGAAATTAGAACTAAATCACAACAAGAAGTTGGAAGGACCTCAAACTCGTGGAGGTTAAGGAACATCCTGTTAAAATATAAAAGGGTCAACCAGGAAATAATGGAATAATTAAAAAGATTGATGGAAACTAATGAGAATGAAGATACAACTGTTCAAAATCTTTGGGATGCACCAAAAGCAGTCCTAAGGGGGAAATACGTCGGAATACAAGAATCCATTCAAAAACTGGAAAGAATTCAAATAAAAAAGCTAACCTTACACATAAAGGAGCTAGAGAAAAAACAGAAGATAGATCCTACACCTAGCAGAAGAAAAGAGTTAATTTAGATTCGAGCAGAACTCAATGAAATCGAGACCAGAAGAAATTTGGAACAGATCAACAAAACCAGGAGTTGGTTCTTTGAAAGAATTAATAAGATAGATAAACCATTAGCCAGCCCTATTAAGAAGAAGAGAGAGAAGACTCAAATTAATAAAATCATGAATGAGAAAGGAGAGATCACTACCAACACCAAGGAAATACAAACGGTTTTAAAAACATATTATGAACAGCTATATGCCAATAAATTAGGCAATCTAGAAGAAATGGACGCATTCCTGGAAAGCCACAAACTACCAAAACTGGAACAGGAAGAAATAGAAAACCTGAAGAGGTCAATAACCAGGGAGGGAACTGAAGCAGTCATCAAAAACCTTCGAAGACACAAAAGTCCAGGGCCAGATGGCTTCCCAGGGGAATTCTATCAAACGTTTAAAGAAGAAACCATACCTATTCTCCTAAAGCTTTTTGGAAAGATAGAAAGAGATGGAGTACTTCCAAATTCGTTCTATGAGGCCAGCATCACCTTAATTCCGAAACCAAAGACCCGA